>NC_092536.1:1876500-2499500 GCF_037038585.1 Patagioenas fasciata
AATGCATCAAATCCTGTTGAATCCTCAGCCTTTCCAATGGATGTATGTGCTGAGTAATGCACTGTACATGTTGAGATTCAGGGGCTGGCTTGTGAACAGGTGTATAAACCCACTGAGCCCATGCGCTGCTCCAACGCTCGGTGTTGTGCATCTTTTACAAGTTGGGCTTCAGTCGTGTTCCCTGCCCGAACAAAATATTTATTCAGCAGGGCTGAATTTATTGGTTTAGATTGGTTTCTATTGTATGGAATGTATAATTAACCATCACTTTCTAGCAGGTGTTCGGGGTGCACGCAATGAAAATCATGTTAATGAAACGTGTTCTAGGCAGAGCAAGTGGTAGTCAGCTAGTACAGATGCAGTTTTAATAATCCAGCCGTTCGACTTGTTTTATTCTACACAGTTTGGAAATGCTCCATCATGTCTGCAGCCTGCAACATCACAGAAAATATTTGATCAGACCCAGCTTTTAGAAGACACACAGATTTCGAAGTCTCATGTCACCACCTTAAATCAAGAGCATCAACACTGGCAGTTTTTAGTAAGTCCTGTCTTTGCTTTTACTGTTTTATGGCAACGGATTGATGTAAAGAGAAGTCTGGTTTTGCAGTCCGTGCTGTGGCTGTTGGTCGGTCTGGTCTGTGTCTGCATGGGCACTGACACCAGGGAGCTGGGCTTTTCTGAGGAGACGTGTTTAGGAGATGGGGGTTTTAGCTCCATGATCTTTGTAGAAATAGATTTTCTGTTGATATCTTAGGATCTTGTAGAATCACAGTAGTACTTGGATAATATACATATTTACTTGGGACATAATTTAAGCATGAAATGGGAGTTTAAGAAACAAAGATGTGATGTAAATAGTAATTCTGTGCATCCAACATGAATACAACGGTGCAGGATCCAGTGCTGGATGGTTCTGATCAGCACATTCCCATCTGTCCTGGTGTGTATGTCCCCACGCTGAATTCCTAATGTCAGATTTTTTTCCGGTTGGATCTCAATTCTGATTTTCGGGCACCCTTTGCATTCAGGGAATGACTGAATGGAACGACTTCTCTTTGGTGCCACCTCAAGGCATATCAGGGACAAGAGGGTCATTAGGGGCAGTCAACATGGCTTCACCAAGGGGAAGTTGTGCTTGACCAACCTCATTGACTTCTATGAGGACATAATGAGATGGATGGATGATGGCAGAGCGGTGGACGTGATCTACCTTGGCTTGAGTAAGACTGTGTCTTTGGCTCCAGAGTCTGTTCTCACTGATTGGTCTGTCAATAATTAAGGGGAGCACAAGAAACCTGTTATAAATGGTTACCGGGTAGTAGTATCTTTCTGGGTAAAGGGTAAACTTGGAGCACCCAAAGAGCCTCTATTGACATCACTGTTGTGTACACAGTGTTGTAGTATGGATAGCGAGAGTGCTGGATACTCTGATGCCAGGATTAAAATTTCCTAACCAAATATTAAATAATGTTTATATCCTCCTGTAGTTACAGTTCTTGGGGGCTGAATTTTAACTTAGCACTCACTCCTGTTTAATTTTCAATGGATTGCCACAGCTATACCATCATTTACACTGAAGAAATAGGTGCGATTTTCTCCATTCTGGTGCTGTAGGTTTCAGCAGTGGTTTCACTGTCTTTCGGTAAACAGAGACCAAATTTTATATCTACGGACAAATGTTCCCTTCGTCTTTTGTCATTAGCTTTCTGTGTACATAAATATAAGAGCTTTGCAGCAGTTACCTGTTAGTTACCAGGCAACAGCAGCATTTGCAGGGCCTGCAGCTGCGGGGAATGACGCGCGGCTCCTGGGCTGGGAATTAAAGTGCTCTGAATTTTGAACGGAGGTTGATAAGAAGGACATTAGTGCGGGTATAATGCCACTTCCAGTGTGGGAGCAACATGTCAGCAGAGTTTCTATAACAACAGCAGTTTGCTGAGGTATAGCCCTCTAGCACATGTTCGTGATGGATGGAAAAATGGTAATTGCTTTGGTCTCCTGCAATACGTGGTTTTCTCTGCAATACACGCTGTACTCCGCTTAAACCTTTCTGCTGCTGTGCAAAGCAGGAATCTATCATGCTCCCCAAATATTCACTTGGATTTGTTATTACTGGCGTCAAAGCACTAGATGTTTGTAATAATAGGGAAAAATCTGCGCTGAAGGAAAAGAAAATAGTAAATAATTTGAGTATTGGATGCTATTCAGAGGTGGTTTGCAGTCTCTGGATGATAACTGAACAATAAGGCTGGATATTAGTATAATAATGAAAATCATGAGTGCTTCTGCTGGAAATATTGAGTATTTCACCTGGATAGTTGGCTCTATGAAGGGAATTTGATAAGGTTACCTGGATTCCCTGTGCACATGTGAGATTTTTATCAACGAAAGCAACAATATCCACAGCCAAAACCGGTATCAGCATGTTGAGAAATGCTGCCGTCAAATCATAATACATTTGAATTTTTATCTTTTTACATCTCTTCTGAGCATTTTTAACCATATGGCACTGAGTTCTATGAGCTATTTAAATAGTTTATTTCCCTTTACCATTCCATCATCAGTTTTCTCCTTCATATCAATAGAATGACTTAAATAACCTTTTATTTCTGATAATATTTTCTACGTTAACTGTTGCCAGTGCAAATGTAGAATTCTGGTTGATTCTGTTGATACAATGCCAGTGCAAGAAAAGCCTTTCCTATATGCAGGCTATGAAGAGAACTTCCATCAAAAATCGATCTTAATGTGGTTTTAAAAGCCCATTTTTTCTACTCAGAGTTGAAGCAGGTTGTGTACAGCTCTCTATAATGTACCTGGTGCTTGCTTGGTTGGTTCTTGAGTGTTTTTTTGTTCTTCTTCAAAAAGTAATAAATTCAGACACATTCAAACCATTGGTTCATGGTTACCTGAGAGGCAGTGGGTGGATGAGGGAAATGAGTCGTGCTCAGCATAGCAAGGAGATAATGAGCTACATAAATAATTAGCAACACATTTTAAAAATAGGCTCATATAGAGACAAAAGTATCTTGGCTCGAGTGCAGGGCCTCAAGGATGTAATTTAGACTATTCACGTCAGCGAGGCAAATATGATTTAAATCTTTCTCTCTGGAGGTCTTTAACATTCATAAAATGTGAAGTGTGCTCATAAAGGAGCAGAATTGGATTTGGAGCAAAACGCACTGAGGCCACTCGTGAACGTGTTCTGAAAGTTTGTGGTTCCTTGAGCAGTAATGGCATGGGTGGTGTGGCTGCCGTGGAGACTGGCAGATTCTTTCTAACAGCTGGAATTCCAGAAAACAATGCAATAGGTGTCTTCACCTGGAGAAGAAATGAATGCAAACGCTTAAAGATACTCTAACAGCTCTATCATTTCCATGAACAGAAGAAGAAACGCAACTCTGGACACAACCAGTGCTCCCAAAGAACAGAGGCAGCTCAGACATCAGTAAATAAGAACATTATGTATTAAAAGGATGTTGAATGTGGAAATTTATGAAAGACATAAATGTGGCAATAAGATCTACATATGGCTGTCACGTTAAGGAGCAGTGGATGCCATTGACACTTTAAATGGTGGTGTTCCCTTTTCTTAGCCTGACATGCGTACCCATCAGCAAAGACATTAGAGACCAAAGTCCAAAGAAACAGCGATTAGCATATTTTGAAGTTTCCTGCACTGACTGCTTAAATACGTTTATATTAATAGCAAGATGAGATTCCTCACGATGTTCTCTGCATGACAAAGGCTAAAAATAGTTTTATTAGAACTTTGGCTGCAGTTCTACCAAATTTTAACAGTTCGGGGGAAAGGAAAACACTTTTGAAGGGTTTTAATTAATGAGGTATGTGTTGTTGGTGGTGAGGTTTTTTTAAAGTATACCAAAATAACATGAAGAAATTGGGCCAAGCATGCTATTTTGTGCCTTTGGCATTTGGATGGTTTGCAGCTCAGCTTCCCACTTGAGACAGGGCTGGAACCACAACTTATGCATCCACGTTTCTCACATTCAGTACCTAAAGCATCATTCTATGTAGTGACTTAGTGCTGCTTTGGAGGTATTGTGTTCTGTTCTGTTTTGAGAATCAATAAGGGGGGAAGCTTTGAGGTTATTAAAGAAAAGTGAGGGGGACAGACTTAAAAAATGAAAGAATTAGAAAAGAAATAGGAAAAAAAAAGACAACAAAAAGCAGCATTTGAATGCAGCGGTAGCGTTGTGTCAGGTGTGATGCGCATATGGATGGGTTGCAGAATGGGAGACATAAGGATGGTTCATAATATTAGCAGGGGAAAGCAGTGGAACAGGTAAGCTGCTGCCAGGGCGTGGGGTTCAAAGCTCTTCTAGGAGTTTCCTCTGCGATATTTTGACAACCAATGGTAATTTGCAGGGAGTTTGGAATATTTTGGCCCAGCTAAACACCCCATGTGAGTAGCTTGTTCATATTCTTTGAAAGGCTGGAGCCTCCAAGATCATTAAAACCTGGTCTTGAAAGCTCAAGAGAAAAGCTTTTTCCCCCCTATTTCTGGCAGAACATATTATCTTTCAGTACTTAATTATCCTATCAGTTGGCTTCTAGCAGAAAAGGTGGATTGATTTACTTTTTAAAGAATATTCCAGATCTTTAAAATTTCAAAATTTTAGCAAATAAAGGGTCAGTTCGTAGCTAATTTTATCTTAACTTATTTTCAAAGTTTTAATCTCTTATTTCCATCTTCAGCTGTGGTCCTATAGAAAGAACTCTGTAAATCACACTACACACTGTAGGGAGAATTCTGAATAGAGCTGAAAGAATCATTTGTAGGTTAAAACTTTTTGTCTTTCTCTTTTTAAATTAACAGTTTTTTATATTTCAATTATGATTTCAAAAGATGAGAGAGAATGCGTTAGTTACGCGCTGGCCTGTATTTACGTGCTAATCTTGGTACTCATGCAAATACAGTTTTCTTTGGGAGATTTAGTTGGAAGAGGAGGAAAGAGTCAAATGTCTGCACCCAACTCCAGTCCAGGAACTGTAACTTCGTGATGTGAGTATTAATCTTGGATTAATCTTGGTAGCAGCAGTTCCTGATCACATGAGCAGAATCGTGGATGTGCTGGCTGCTGATGCTGTTATGGGTCTCTGAAACCTGGCTGCAGATGCACCAGGCTCTAGGGCAGCATTAGGCTCCAGACCTCCTTCCCAATTTCATAGCAAACTTGATTAAGCCATTAAATTGCAGATCATTGCTGACAGTAAATTAATTCTTAATCTGAGTCTTATTCTGCACTACATTGGGAGACTTTTGCCAGGAGGCCAGTGGCTTGAAAATGGGTAATTGAATTCTACTGTAAATACATTTATATCTACCCTTCTGCTTGCAGGAGCTGGCAAACAAGCGAGAGCCATTAATTAATACCTGTAATTTGATTTGGGGGAATAAGCTCTACTCCTGTCAGATTCTGAAATGTAAACCAAGGCTATGAAGGGGGGGAGTAAATAAAATGTAAGGAAAGCTGACCAAAATGTGTTCCTTGGAGAATCTGTTCTTCTTTCTCTCTGTAAAAATGTTGGCTGTTTGCAAATTTTGCAATACTTTGGTCTGAAGCCAATGTAGCAAAGTTAGAAAACCCCTGAATACGGGAACAGTAACAATAGTGACAAGATGTATTCTGGGCATTTCGCAATTATGTAATGAATCCCTTGTGACCCAATTTAACAAGTTCAGGAGGTAATTTCAGCAGGTTGATCATCTCTGCTGCACATCGGGATGTGCATTGGTTGTCACGCAAGGTTTTTATTGCTTGAAGGTTGTGTTCAAAAGTATCGGAAGGAAACTAGAGCCTTGCTTACCGGTGCTGTGTTAACACTATTCTCTTTCTGAAAAAAACTCAGTTTTCCTACTTTTCTTGCATAGTTTTTCCATTTCCTGAGAGTCGGACAATTAGGAGACTCACTTCTTGGTTACAGGAAGATGCCTCCTCATTCTCATTAAAGAGAAGCAAGCTCCTCCACATCAGTGGCTTATGATAAATAGCTTCTTATACCTATATAATTATAGGGTACTTCCAGTTCTCCAAATTGGTTTAAGCCCTTGGGTCCATATCCAAACAATGGAGGGAACAATCTTCATTGCTTTCTAGTACTCTTCTTAAAACTCTTTCCACCGTTTTGTAATTGTGTGGATAATTTTCTAGAAAAGTAGGACCAAGAAGCCCGTGGGGATGTTTTAACATCATTACTGACTGGCTGTCTTTAGCTGTGAGTCAATCTGAATTATACTCTAAGTATCTCTTGGCAACCTAATGACATTAGCCTGAGCCGTGTTGTGGTTCATTTACTCTTTTGTGGTGAACATTGCAGATAGAGCTGAGCTTTTGGAAACTTCAGTAGGAAAAAGGTTTTCTTGGCAGCAAACTTGTCTATAAAGTTTATCTGAAATGAGCAGGTCATAACAAATGGAAAATATCTGACAGCGGCAACACCAGGAAAACTTCAGTTTTCTGGCAAAAATCGTAAGAGAAAGAACTGTAGTTCAATAAAAAGGAATGTTGCTGTGCTTAATAAGGTTGAGAAACCCAGGCAAGGGTAGAATTAACTCGAAGATGTAGCATGTAAAGAGGGGTAAGTTGTTAAAATGCAAGCTGGGGCAAAGTCCTAACAGAGAGACAGGGAGAGAACATCGGTGCCCCTGGTTTAGGCAATAAATGGTGCATTTAATGATCTCCAGTGCCAATTAAACTTGTAGAAGTGCAATTTTTGTTCAAACCTATGGAGTCCCAAAGCATTCTGAGCTTAATCTCTTTTTTGCCTTTTAAACAGCATGATCATGAGAGGATACATGCATGAAAACATTGTCTTAGGTCTACATATTTTAGAGAGAGAATTTTATACAAATATGTATAGAAAATATAATCTATGAATACACGTGCATGTAATATTGCACATGTTTAAAATCCACAGTCTGAGATTTGTGGCTTTGCTCTCCAGTGTTATTAAAAATTTAACCGTGACTCCAGCTGAGACACTTTGCCATTTTGAGAGCAATGCAAATGTTAATAATTAAAAGCAATTAAGAAGTGTGCTAAAAGTCATGGAATTTTTATAGGCTGGTTGACTGAATAACAGACACTTAGATTATCTAGAGTGCCCAAGCATCACTAAACAAAGCCTTCTCCCACCCTACAAGTCCTGTAGCAATGAAATAACCTCTTTTGTCAATTTGGGAATCCAGCTGAGCTTTTGGAGTGAAATTATAAATCCCGATGCGTCCCATGATCACCGCGCTGTGGACGACTCCGAAGGAGCTCTTTCCTTCCAGAAATCCAGATGCACAGGATTCCAAGCAACAGATCAAATGTGAGGAAAATCCTGAATATGTTAAGCTTTATTCATCTGGTAGTGACCATGAAGTCTACACTGTCACCACATTTTACAGGGCTCAGTGCTCGGAAGTAAACCCTGCATTTCTAGCAAAGGGAATATTTTATCCCTTCTTCTGAAAGGACGCGGGAAGAGCTGAGAAAACAAAATGCCTCCTCCCCTCTCTGCGTCTAAAAATAAATTAATAAGTAAGATATGGCTTATAAATTAATCAATTTATGTTATCTTGAAGGAGCAAAATATTCTCTTAGCTCTTCACTTACCAAAGGCCAACGATGGGGTTAGTTCGGAAATCTGCCTGGATTTCCTCATGTCCTTGCAATGTCTGCACATCGTGTGAGCTCTGTCTGGTTTAATGCGTGTAATGAAACCTTTGCCAGCCTTGGAGTCAGAGTCTTGTAGATTGTGATTTAGAGAACACCAGATTTCCTGTGAACTGCAGTTTGTCTTCGGAAGTGTGTTTAACTGAGGGGGAAAATCTACTTTTGCGAAACATCACCAATACAGAAAATTAGGATGAGTTTTGCCCATCCTGCTCCGCTTTGCTTCTGTATCTTTGGGCTTTGGTTGGTTTGTTTTGTGAGCTTTTTCAGCTTCAAGTTTAGAATTGTATTGCAGTTCTGTTTCTTGGTTTCCAGCCGTGTGAGCGCAGCTTCTTGTCACACGAAGCCGATCAGATTGACAGATGAGCTGGGACATTCCCTTTACGAGATCTCAACTGTTCAGGTTCTGGAAATAGTTCTCCTGAAATAGGACTGCGTCCTTATTTATAAAATGAGTAAGACTGCAGTCCTCCCATGTAACAGCATTTTTAGCACATTACCATATAATTGAGTTTAAAACCAAGACAGTCCTTCAAGTCTGATTGGGAAACCTCTAGCTCTGGGAAAAGTAGCACCATATCTAGTAAGATGAAAAGAATAGCCAGGAAGGCACCGGAAAAATGTTGTTAAACCAGGTTTAGGTGGCTGGACGTCCCATGGCAGGTTAGCTGGGCATGCAATTTGATCCAATACTACGGGGCCTGAAGCCCTTTTATCTCAGGGTCAGTTTTAACCATGTGAAACTGGATTTTAATCTTGCTCTGTTAAGTTTCTCAATAGTTAGTTTTCAGTTTTCTTGAGTTGAGTACTTACCTGCCCTTACAGAAAAGAGGTAGTAAGCAGGAGAAACAATATCGTAGCATCTGTAACTCATTATCTATATTATGAGGTGTTTTTTTTTTCTTGTTGTGGCTATGTCCCGTTACATTTCTATGTTTTGATGGAATTCTTGTACTTCAAGTGACCTGCTATGTTGTTTAACCTAAGCAGCTGTAAATACACATGGTACATCAGCCTGACTTCATAAACCGATCTCTGATGAGTTAATCTACTTTGTTTTAGAAGACTTATAGCAACTGATGTATGGTTAGAAAGGACTCAGGTTGCATATTCAGTATCTCAATTGCTAAACCAGATCGCTGCTCTGCTGGAGTTTTGCCAAAGGTCTAGAGAACACTAAATGTGGGTTTGCTTAAAACTGGTACTGGAAACTGTTTTCGTTGGTAAGATGCTGCCTGAACCAACAGGACTCACCTGCCATAGTTTGCACCCTGGCTTTTCTTCAGTTCCAAATATCAAATGAGTGAATAAACGTGAGATAGTTATTTCTCCTACTGAAATACTTACCCCATTAGTCCCGTTTTTCATCTTTTCTTCAGAACACTGCAACAAAAACCTCAAGCAGGTTTGATTCAAGTGACGTTAATGTCTCCCACCCTGCAAACGCCTGCTGTGGTTCCGAAGCAGGATGAGAAATCAGAGCCTGGCTCGAGCTGGCCCAGCACATGCAGAGATCTGTGAAGAGACCGCAAGAATAGCGAAAAGAAGAATAACGATGGAAGCTATTGCTGAGCAAAATTCATTGTTTTTAGAATCCCTGTTCTCTTGGCTTACCCGGTTGAAAAGAGAAACCGTTCTGTGCCCATGTCCCTGCCCGGCACTGTGTGGTGTGGACATGCTGAGTATGGATAATAAAGTGTGGATAATAAATTATGGATAATAAAGGTTTTTCAGAAGACCGGAATTTGCCCGGTGAAGCGTTTTGTGCAGCTCTTGTAGTCACGGCAGATCCAAAATACTTGTGTGGCCTTGGCTTGTGTGTACATACGGATCCTTTAGTGCACAGAAAATGTATTGGAAATCTCGTCTCTGGGGTTTTTGTTTTATGTTCCCCCCACCCCGTCTGGATTGGTGCCCAGTCCTGTGAATCGTAAAGCCACAGTTTAAATGTGGAATGTGTTTGGCATTGTATATTTTATTCTGTATTCGCAGAATATCAAACATAGGTGAGGTTAAAACCTGTACATGATAAAAGCATGCAGACCACTGCGAATACTTTCTTATGATCAGGAATGATACTGTTAGCTGGTGGAGAATTGTCAGTGTATTGGAAGCGCACATTGCAGGGCTACTGAAAGTGGAATTTAAATGGATGTATGGCAATCTATTCTGTTGCCAACTTACTTGCTTGGTTGTTCGCTCTGGTCTCTTTCAGGTTTTAGAAGCTGAGAATTCAGTCCTCTGAAATTCCTGAAATCAAAGACTTAGTGCTCCCAGCATTCAGGTCGGCAAGGAACTGCCCTAGGGCAGCGGTGTCAGGTAGATTGTACTTAAAACAAGAACCTTTTCTTCCTTTCTTCTGCACAAAGAAGTTGGAAATGTCAAGTTTTTGTTCAGAATTCTAATAATACCATGACTGGGAAAGTCAAAATCCTCCGTGAACAGGAATATTACCCAAGAGAACTGTGTAGGTTTATCTGCAAAGCACTTTGTAGCTATGGATTGGATGACATTTAAGCACTAAATATTGTTATTTTGTGTTGTGATACAGAGCAAGTACCAATGAAAACAGTGAACTGCAGCAATGCAATTGTGCAGCTTCGTTTTTTTCCAAAGCTTTGGTGTTTGTGTTGGCTGAATTGGTGTTTAAAATGAGGAGCTGCCCAGAGGAGATTGTTGGTTTTTAATGTACATTTCACTGGACAGCAAAGCAATTAATTCCTAAATTTATAAATTACTCCCTACCACATTATAGCAGGATTAGACACATTTTGGCATTTCAGCAACTTCCAACACGCACTTTGTGCATGAGAAGAAATAATGAGATTTGACAATCTGGCAGAGAAAAATTGTTCAGAATGTGGATTGTTTTCCAGCCTGTCCAGGGAGCAGGACGGGGATTTGCAGATTCTCTGTGGCAGAGAGTTCATTGCCACAACATCCCCTTTGCCATCTTTCCTCTGCAGAGGCGAATCACCTCACTGTGGGCAATTTGGGACCCTCAGGGAAAAATGCTCCTTCATTTTGTGCGTGGGATTCAGCCAGCAATGGTCGGGAGCCTGAGTTGAGGAGACAGCATTAACTTCAATCCAGTCACTCTCAAAGAGAGAATAAAGCGATGTTAAGTCATTTGGTTAATTACGTAGTTAAGCCCCATTTAAGGTGATACAGCCTTGGCAGCATCAAGACTGAATTATGCTGAAAGCAGTAAAGAAAAGGGCCGGATTCTGATCCTCTGAATCAGGCGTGAAAACTGAATATAAAAGGTGCTGGCACTGAGTTTCCTTTCCTCTGGGTATATCAAGCATCATTGGCGTGGTCGAGGGCCACAGGAGTTTGCGTTTGGTTGAGCTCCCAGTCAAGTGGCAGTTTCCATTTTGACAAGGGCTGGGACAGAATTGGGAGTTTGAAGAAATGGAGTTAACAAGCTCCTCCAGCTGCCGCCTTTTCAGCAGAAAATAGAAGGAGGAAGGTAACACGGATTCCTTGGCTGGTTCCACTGGCCATAAGAGAGGTAACGCAACATTTCTCCCTTGTAGTTCAATTCCACTACACTTTAATAAACCACCCTAAGGCTCTATGTTTTTTCTCCTGACTCGTTTCCTGCTTTGTGAAGGGCTTCACGGGTCTGGTAAGCAGAACTGAACTCGGCATAGCTGCACGAAAACTGAAATGCCAGAGTGAAAGAAATGGATTAAGCAGATTATCTCCTATCATACTTCAAAGAATTTGAAGTGTAGGGGTTTAAAAAGCAATAACTTTATATTAAGATTTTTTTTTTAATGGAAGGTTATATTCATGACATACTGCCGATAAAGAATAATATTCTTTCCTTAAAAGAATTTCAGAGCGCTTTAAGACAATAAAGGAATGTCTTTACATATCTGCTTGGCCACAATGAGAAGAGTTTATTCTACACCTAATTCAAACGAATGACACTGATTTATTTCTAGTTCTTCTGTCCGTTCTTCACCATTTGGTAGTATTATGTGTGAAAGAAGGAAATATGTGAGGACTTTGTGCCTTCTGCCACATGCTGGTGTAGTGCTGGGAAGGAGGAGTAGAAGGGAAAAGAAATTGTCTTCTGAATAAATATCACTTCTGGCCTTCACAAGTTGTTC
Organism: Patagioenas fasciata; assembly: GCF_037038585.1. Lineage (NCBI taxonomy): Eukaryota > Metazoa > Chordata > Aves > Columbiformes > Columbidae > Patagioenas > Patagioenas fasciata. The sequence goes on from NC_092536.1 coordinate 1,888,310, forward strand.
CAGACCAAATCTTTTCTTTGAGAATTAGCCAAAGATAGACAGGAAGAACAATCCTCTGAACTATAATAAGCATAATCGTCAGGATGCGATCTTAAAAATAATTTCCACCCTTAAATGTAGTGTAGATTGAAGGAGGAGAAAATGTGATTAGATCAGACGTGGAGGAGAAAGCCTGTAGCATCTTTTCCTATAGAATTCAATTTAGTCCTAATTTTCTGGAAGCTTATGAAATAGGACAACAGTAAACCACTAGTGGAGGGGAAGAGTGGCTAATAAAGGGATGTGCAAATCGAGGAGGAAGTCAGGTGTTTTGATTTTTGCCTGACATATTTTACAAGCTAATTGTTGTTTGTTTTTCACAAAATGCCTTAATTGCAAATTCCATTATATGCTTTAAGCTGGTAGCTAAGTGACTATTTTCCTTTGTTTACCACTTGCTGTATCCTTGACTCTGCCATGCAAAGTCCTCTTTCCTATGAGATGTTGCTATTGGGTATGTCGGGTCCTTTAAAACCCCTTAGTTTCACGTTGTTGAGGTTCACCAGGTTTTGAATACATGACTTTGAGTGTCCTGGGACCATATATGCAAAGGTAGAAATTCAAATTGATAAAAAGCTCATTTTGGTATTGTCTGCCATCTCTTGTCATGTTTTCCTTGTCTTATTTTTTTTTTAAGGAAAGTCAGGAGAACACATGCAGAAATGCAATTAATCTATTTCTAGCTTCTGCAAAAGTAAATGGAGTGACTGACTTATGCAATGCTTACACAAGGGTTTTGCACTCGCATTAACGAGTGCTAGCCTTTGCAAGTAGGAAGATAGTAGTTTATTATGGTGCTTGAGTTTGCATTCCAAAAAGCAGGTTTGGTCGCTGATTCCTATCACATAGGCTTCGCACCAAACTGGCACCAGAGGAGAGAAGGAATTGGCAGGAGTGTCCAAAGTTGTCCTTTAGTGAGCTGGAATGTAGGTTCACTGGCAGAGTGACAGACTCTTAAAGAAGCAGCAAAATTGTTAAATCATGTGTTCATGAGAGTCTCGGTTCGAGAGAGAGGAGCTGAAATCAGCACTTTACCTATGGAGGGTTGGAGCCTTAAATCAAAAGTGGATATGCATGATGAAATGCAAAGTATTTAATCAAAAGCAGCCTGTTTAGTCACAGCTTTTTGAGAATAAGGCCCTGATTTTCACTTATTTACACCGGATTTTCCACAATCATGTTTCCTCCATGTTGAAATGTGCATTAATGCTGAAATGCCAGCTCAGCAGAGGCCTCCTCGCAAACACAGAGATCATTTGCAGTGAGGGCCTAAGAACCGGTTCTCATGAATGTACTTTCTCATCAAAAAGTTGTTTTGAATATCACCTAGTTTGGTACTGACAGGCAATGGAAACACTTTAAATAGCCATTCCAGAGCTATATATTCTACATGATGAAATTTAGGAGAAATATTAATCGTTCTGAGCTATTATGCCTGTTAGAATGACAGACATTTAACTGGAGCAGGAGGATCTGTCAAGACATTTGATCTCTGGTACCTTGATGATCCCTGTTAATCACTTTTGCAGGCAGGTGTCAGTCCTCAGTAGACAGTTGGAAAAGAGAATCAGTGGTGTGAAACTGATCACAGAATCCCAGAATGTGAGGGGTTGAAGGGACCTGGAAAGCTCATCCAGTGCAATCCCCCATGGAGCAGGAACACCCAGCTGAGGTTCCACAGGAAGGGGTCCAGGCGGGTTTGAATGTCTGCAGAGAAGGAGACTCCACAACCCCCCTGGGCAGCCTGGGCCAGGCTCTGACACCCTCACCATGAACAAGTTTCTTCTCAAATTTAAGTGGAACCTTTTGTGTTCCAGTTTGAACCCATTCCCCCTTGTCCTACCATTGGTTGTCACCGAGAAGAGCCTGGCTCCATCCTCCTGACACTCACCCTTTAGATATCTGTAAACATGAATGAGTCACCCCCCAGTCTCCTCTTCTCCAGCTCCAGAGCCCCAGCTCCCTCAGCCTTTCCTCACACGGGTGATGCTCCGCTCCCTTCAGCATCTTGGTGGCTGCGCTGGACTCTCTCCAGCAGTTCCCTGTCCTTCTGGAACTGAGGGGCCACAACTGGACACAATATTCCAGGTGTGGTCTCCCCAGGGCAGAGCAGAGGGGCAGGAGAACCTCTCTGACCTACTGACCACCCCCTTCTAACCCACCCCAGGTCCCATTGGCTTCCTGGCCACAAGGGCCCAGTGCTGGCTCATGGTCACCCTGCTGTCCCCAGGACCCCCAGGTCCCTTTCCCCTACACTGCTCTCTAATAGGTCATTCCCCAGCTTATACTGGAACCTGGGGTTGTTCCTGCCCAGATGTGCATGTGCTGGTTTGTGGGCACACAAACCTTGTTAGTGAGGATGAGGTCCAGCAGTGCACCTCTTCTAGTCGGTTCACTTCATGAAAGTGCAGCCACATAGTATAGGATAACTCTTATTTTTTAACATTCTTTTTACATTTTTTGGTGGGTACCAATTTGGAACAGAGGACACAAGACAGTCTTTGTGATTGGTGTTTTTCAGTATATATCTTTTTTTTTCCTATTCTCAAAGTCTTTCTTGGGAACTTCCACAAAGCTTCAAATTTGCAGCTGCTGCAACAATTGATTTTTGTGAACTGAAAAAATTAAATATGACAAGCCCTAAAGCCAAATGTTATTAGCATTGGATTTATTTTCTTTTCGATCTTTAATTCAGCGTGAGAAATTTTCAACACTTAATTTAGTGAAGTGGAATACTATATTCCAGTGGTAGCAGGAATCCTGTACATTGTCTCACCATTTTCAGAGGTTTCCTTGAGTAGGGTTATTTTCACTGTCCAGAGTTGATGGGTTTTTTATTTCCCCTTTGTATATCATTTGATTCATTTTCAGTCGGTTCACAAATCAGAAGTGTTTTGCATCATTACTCCTCCTTTTTCTGTTTCCTTGCATAAGATTATTTGCTAATCAACTGGTATTTTACGCAGAAGGTGGATTCTGTGCTCTGATTACCCTCTTCCTGGGTGGTTGTCCTAATGGTGTTCAGACTTATGAGCTGTTTTCAGGTTATTTATATCTTAAATAGAAAACTTTGGTTCAACGCTAGCAAATGTACAAATCACGACAACAAATATTGTCTCTGGTTTTAACCAGGGCATAAAATAATGTGAATTTTCTATGAAGTGACAGCAAAAAAGATTTAAAAATATATATTCAGGATATGAGTAATGCATGCTCATATTAAAAGGTTTTTATGGGCAAAGAGAAATTGAGTTTCCCAGTGTTTAGATTGTTTCGAGTGACAGAAGGCAAAATCCTTGATTTTACACATCTCATTTAATAAGTGAGCAAGTGGCAACTCTCATCATGCTTCCCTAATGTGCCAAGGTTTTACCTTGGAAACAACTATGAACAAGTGTTATTTAGATTAATGCAGATGTCTTAAGTCCCAGAACGTCCTGGTCCAGCTCAGGGATGCGGTGACAGCAAAGCTGGAGACGGGAGCTGCGTGAAATCTCGCAGCAAGCAGTTAATTATTGACTTCTAAAGAATAAACCAAAATGTAAATATTGACTGATGTTACAGAGCACAAAAAGCTTCCCTGCCTCAGGTACTCAAGGAAGCACAAGCTGAGCGTGGCTTGCCACCCGTCCTTGTATAAATAATATGAATCATACCTTACCAAGTTACAGTTTGCAAGGGGTCGGGCGCAGGACCAGCCCACGGGTGGCCCTGGGAGCCACGTTCTCTCTGCCCATGTTAATTTATCATGTTAATTTAACAGCATGATGCGGTACAGCTTGAATGGGCAGAAGGAAGCTCCGGTTCTTTCTGCTTGCCTGTGTCATTAAGGAGGGAAGGTGGATGCAGCCGCACACACACAGGACGGCTTTCTGAGTAAGTGGGGCTGAGATACGTTCATTGCTACCGCATGTGACTCTAAGTAATGAAATAATTAGTGGTTTGAGACTGGGGGTAATTAGTCACGTCAAAACAAATTTAAGATTAATTGGCGATGCCAAATAATATGTTTGCTAAGCCTTGGAAATAGCGAAGAAATAAGTCTGATTGCAACTTTAATGCAGATTTCTAGCTGATGATTTCTGCCCTATCAAAAGCAGTCAGGACTCAGTTTGGATTCGTGTCGGTTTGATAAAGGGAAGAAATACTGGCAGGTTTGGATGAATTGCTTCAATATTCCAATGCTCTTAAGCAATTAGTTCCCTGTCTGAATTGAGACCTTGATAATTTAGTTTTCTTTTGATTTTATACTAAGCAGAGTAGTATATAAATATCTTCCTGGCAGCGTTAATTACATTTAGGAAAGAGAAGATAAGAAAAAGTACCGTGGCAAATGTATTGTTTGGCTTTTGTATTGTCTCTTATGTTAGCACAAAGTGCTTTGTCTGTGCTCTGCTCTCCTCAAAAAATGCCTGGAAAAACGGTCCTCAGAGACCACAGAGATGTAGGGCAGATTTAGGACAGCAAAATAAGAAATGGTGGTAGTTCTTAAAGGCTTAAAGACTTGTATGTTTGTGTAGAGCGGGATATACAGGGGGATTTTTGTGTTAGGATCTGTTTCTGACTCCACTCTCAAATTGCTGTTCAGTGCCAGTGATGCCCAAAGGGTTCAGTTTTCGGGGATGTCCACAACCAGCAGAGCAATACAGATTTAATGTTGTATTACGAGAGAAATCATCTAAAGTTTCTTTTTTTTCGGTTTGAAAACGACTTTGATTAATAGAACGAGGTACAGGGTGATTTCCTGTTGTTTGGAGCCCTGCGGATAGAAAGTGCATTTGTGATTTACCTGTGAGCTCCTTCTCCCTAACGAGGGAACGCGAAGTGTTGTTGCAGTCTCTGTAAATGGGGACGATGTGGCCTGAGGTGGGCACTTTCCTGTAGATCACCTTAATTAAGGAAGATTGGCTTGGACCACAGGAGGACTAACACACCGAATTATACAGCTTTTCTTAAAAATGCGGGTAGGGAAAGCAGTGGCCAGTAATACTTCGCTTTGATCAACTCATAAACTTTTTTTAGTGTTCATATATGTCACCTTGGCTTAACAGAAGATGAAGAATTGATTGTACAGTCTTACTTGAAGGCTTCAGTATTATCTGTTCTGAAAACAGAACTTCTGGAGCATGAAGAGCTGTTTTTGAACGATGCTTCTGCCATCTAACCCTTAACATTATTCAGCACCTTTTTCTTGTCTCTGTCTTGAAATGAAAAATTACCTCCTGTTTTCAAGTCACTTTTAAAAATTGTGCTAAACTTTGCATAGAGATTTCCAAAACGATGTCACATATCAATGTGAATTTCTGCCTAGCAAACTGCTCCGAGACAACTGAATAATTACTGATGTCACCAGAGTTTACTTTTTCCCTTTTTTAACATTTGCGCCTCTAAACGCGCTGCATAAAAAGATGCCGATCTATGAGAAGAAGCCCGTTTAGCTGGTAGAGCTGCGGTTGCTGTTCTGCTGGGGCTCAGCACGCTGCATCCTCAGTGCCACGGGCCCAAGTGCTCACCTGCTGGGCCACCGCGTTGCCATGGCAACCGTTGATCTTGTTTGCTGCTCTCTCCCGTCGTGCACGACAAAAATGAAAGCTTTTTGAGAAGCATTGGTGGAAGCTGATCTAGCTAATTGCATTTTAATGATCAGTGAAACAGAATAAGAAACGGCTTGCTCTGTTTCAATGAGAAATTCCTATTATAAGAAATAGCACAATGAATTGACAATTTAATCAAAGTGGGCAAGGTCTCTCCGCGAGCTCTTCCTATATAAATGTGTCTGCAACTGGTGTGTTGGCAGAATACTAAGCCCCATGGTCTTTAGAAGATCTCAAAAGGTATTCTACTGCGAGATCTTGCCATTTACCCGTCTTCTCTATACGTTCTGTTGCTGAGCAGATGGAGACCATAAAGCCTTAGTAGATCATTGAACAGACACTTTCTGTTCCCTTATCCCTAATGAGCTCCAGTGCTGATCAGAACAGTTTTCTTCGTGTTTTTTAGCTGGTGAATTTTGTTTGTTCTGCCACTGGTGAAACTGAAGTCAGTGGAAAATTTGGGTAGCAAGGTCCTAATGAATGATCGCAAAGTGATAGTGGAAATGCACACAGGTGCAGAAACCACTAAACCCACAGTATGTATTTTAATTATTTTAAAATATTCGATGCATTCGGATTGCCCTGCATAAATGAGTTAGATCTTTGACGCATCCGCTGGACACTAGGCAAAAAATCAATTTACTGCCAGTTGAAGATGTGAAACAAAACGTATGACAGTAAAATAAAAAGGATATATTTGCTAAGGGGCCGTAGAGATGTCTCATTAAGCTGGTGCCCCATCTTCAGCTTGGTACCAGTGTTCAAATGGGGTTAATGTTTAAACCATGCTGTGTTTCCTTTGTGCCTTCATACAAACCAGGGACCTTTTTGCTCCTTTCTCCCTTAGCAGTGATAATTGAAGGCTATTTTTTTCTTTCTCTTGTGTATAAGTTGCCCCTGAAGGAGCTGGAACTGTGCTATGGTAAATGAGTGTTTGACCCTCCCTCCGTGTCTCACATCCATGGGTTAATTTATTGTGGTGAGGAGTGAGTGTAAAAAAATAATTGAAAGAAAAACCTCTGGATAAATATCGATTTTTTGCTTCAGCCCACAAATCAAATTGATTAACTTTCTAATACCGTCTGAGGGAAAACACGGCTGTAATAATAATTTTAAGGCGGCAGAAGTGGGTTTTCGCTGTATCTTTGGCTGTGTTTGCCCTCAGCAGCTGGGTGTTATTTGACAGGTGGAACACGAACGTGCTTGTTTTTAAAGGAAATCCTCAGCAGCAGTTGTGTTAACGTGAGGTGAGGGGATCTTCAGCCTGCACCAAAACTAACGCACAGCTACATCAGGGACAGCTCTGTTGGTGGAGGGCTTACTTTGATATAAAGCTTCTATTAAAAATTACGCTATCAAAATAGTTTATATCTGGTCACTGATTAAAGCATTATCAATATTGCATAATTTTAGTTACTGGAACAGTGTTAGGCTGAAAGTATTAGTGTTAACACATATAAATAACTCATTATTGATGAGAACCGACCTCTCTCTCACCCCTTATTTTTCTTTGAAGTTGACAGGCCTAAAATTACCTTGAATTGATTCTTCAGTTATCAGCTATATATTTGTGTGCTACTTTTCCACAACAAGATTATGCATGATTTTGTCATTAAGGAATTCAGCCGTTATCCAATAATAACATTTTCATTGCAAATACTGAGAAGGTTTTAAAAGATGGTGCTGAAAACATGGATTATAGGATTGCCGTCTTTGCTGGTTGGGGTAGTTTGGTGCTTTCTGCAGAAGCCAACAAGAACAGGAGGTCAGAGGCTTCATTCCCTCTGAGTTGTAGCTGGAACGTGCAAAGACGTTTGGGCTTTTGCTTTTGGGTGCAGAGTTTAGTTGATGCGTTCCACATACCTCATAGAGGAAGCAAAGAACCTTAAAATACATACATAATAGCAAAGACTAAATGATGCTATCATGAGGAATGTCTTTATGATTACATCCTTCGGCCACAGTAGGTGTAAAGTCCACAAATAATGTCTGGAAGAGAGCTTGGATTTTGGTAATTCATTGTGAACAGCTGTAGCTTGAGTGTCTGCTGTGTTATATATTCATGATTATGGATACTATCATAAAACCATTGCACTTAGGTGTCTCTAAAGTTATCGCCTTACGCATTTTCATTATTAGAAGAGATGAGAGGGTCTTGTCATGGGACGTAGGCGAAGAAAATAAGATGGAGAGTGTGATGAACAATTTTCAGTGATGGCCATGGGCTGAGCACCGACAAATCAAATATGGTTACATCTGATTCTAAAACAGCGGAATCTTCCAGAACTTCAGCTGAATCAGATGTTGATCTGCCCTTTTCCTCTATGATCCTACAAAACACGGTAGTGGATTCTTTATCATGTAAACCAGGGTTCTTAGGGGGGTGACGGGTTTGAGGTGGCGGAAAAGATTGTGTGGACAAGCTATGAGAAATAATTGTGTGAAAAGCTGGTACTCCAAGGGACGAGACAGGAGTGTGAATGAAATGAGTTGGTAGCGCAAAGCTTGTTATCTTAAGAGTCTTATTGAAGCGAAAAATAATACCGTGCATTAATGGTTTGTGCTTCCTCCACAACATCTGGTCCTGGTTGCTGTGGTGCCAAGACACTGGTGGTTTCCAAGCCCAGTAAACTGCTGCAGTCCCTGCGTTCCTTATTTAAGCAGTGCTTTTGAAGAAGTGCTATTTTTATGTAGGGTTTCTTATCCTAAATTCAGCCTACTGATTAGAGAGGTTTGTTTCTTTTTGTTTTCTTTTTGTTAGAACAAAGCCTAATTTGCATGAAAATGTTCCTATTTTAAAAATTTCAGAAAATCAAATAGTGGAGTTATTTTTATATCAAATGGAAGCATTTCTGAGCAGATCTTCATTAATCTTAGGGGCGGTAGTGGAAAAAACTTCTGTATGACCGTCAATATTCTCTGTAGTAATTCCTTGGTTTTTCAATGTTGTCATTAAATGTCCAGCTGCTTTCTGCACTACTTGCTAATATGTGCTTCATCGTGACGGTTGAGAGGAAGAATCAAAAACACCTAAAAGCCCCCACAACCTTATAATATGTAATGTAATAACAATGCAGCTTGCTACCTGCCCAAGTTGATAGTGGTGGAAGCGAGTACTGGCGAGAACTGCGTCCTTCATGGGACAGGAGGGGACATTCAGCATCCTTCGGTGCTTCCTTGGATCCCACCTGTATCTCCTGCTTTGCATCCAGAGCTGTCACATCCAATGGAAGTGCTGTCAGGACACGAACAGAACCGCAGCATCTCTTGTGAAACCATTTTTCTCCACCTGCTTCAGGTTCCACTTTGCCATTGCTATGTCATCCAGCAGTTGGGATTCTGCAGGACAGCCTGGATTTTTTTCACATCACCAACATGCTGATTACAAAGAGAAAATCAGAGTGGTTTTAACAGCCGTTTGTTGTACGGGCTGTGTCTCTCAGCCGCGCTCTGTTCGTTTGCCTGTGTTGAGGTTCCTAAATAGTTCTAGTGCGTACTGTTCAGGATGAGTCAGCTTTGCCTTTAAAACCGAGCTCTTGCAGGAGGAAAGAATATTAATTCGTGGTGATGAACCTGACCTTAGAAGTGAGTCATTTACAGGGCAAAAATACACAAGAAAAGATCAGAAGATTCTTCGCTTTTCCTTTTTAAGTACCTGTAGACTAGAGGTCTTCACTTTTCCCTTGGATTAGTTCTATTCATGTATCATCAAAACAGAGAACTATCACAGGGGATTATAATCAGAGTGTTCTAATACAGTCATCCCAGGTTACTGGCAACAGTAAGTCTCACAGAAAAAGAGCTACAAATAAATGAATAGTGTATAACGTTTTTTTAAACAAAAATAATTGATGGATGAGCAAACTAGCACACAGGGCAACAGATGCCTTTCTCCAGGCAATGTAGAACCTTGTTACCCAGACAGTGGTGTCAGATTGTATTAAATCCACAGAAGTCATCCTCCTACCGCAAATTGTTGTAGCCAGTCCTCAGATCCATAGGAGAATTTCTACTTTTGCTCTGTTACGAACACACATTTTTGCCTTCATTTCTGCACTTAGGAAGATGCAACTTATATATAAGGTAACACAATTTTTATGTGTTTTGGTTTTAATTTTTCGTGGGGGGTGTTGTTTATTAATCGTCTGGCTCTGTGCAGTATGCACTGGCGTGTGAGCCTTTGAATCAGCGCGGTGCTCTGGGCACCCTCAGAACATGGCAAACCGCAGCGCTGCTGTCTTTGTACCCGTTTGGGAGGGATGTCCGTTTCGCGATTCACTTTACGTTGCAGGTTCTGAAAAGATCATCCTTAGTGTTGTTTTCTTACATCAAAATGCCTGTCCGAGCTGAGAACGCCTGGAGCATCCCTGACATCCAGCACGAAATGCTGGTTGGGATTTTGTCTGACATGCCAAAGACATTCCAAATTCTTTTTGCAAATTATGTTATTTGTGGTCCCGACGTGAATACAGTTTGATTGACACGCCACTGCATATGTAAAATAAGTAAGTACGGTTTATGCTTATTGTATTTAACTTGGTAAAAAAGCTGAGGCAGGAGCACTCTAAGCCCTGTGCAACATTAGAGAAGGGTTGGGTCGGGTTTGTTCTGTAGCTGATTGATGCTGATCTGTGGCAGAGCTTCCAGCTTTTTCTGGGGTAAGGTGAAGCTTCTATTGTATCTTTCCTTATGATTAATTTTCTATGTTTGCTTCTCTGTAAAATTTTTGGGTTTATGTTGGATTAGTAATTAAACTGCTTCAAGGCCTTGATTTTTATTTTTTAAATGGGCATTGTGTAGCAACATCATTAGAAAGAGGATGACAGACTTCAACTAATAGCTGAAACCCGCTGTCAAGAGAAGCTCTTTTGGAAGTATGCAGGGTTGCTTCCTTTCCACTTGGCACGTTAGTCTGATACCATTTGTCAGCATTTGCCATTATACCGTGTCTTGGACTGAGTGGCACGGCGAGTTCTTCATCCTCACTCCGCTTGTCTTTACGAACAGCTGCGGTGGGTTGATTTGCATGGGTTCTACAGGAGACCTCATTTGACCCCGGTAAAATGTGGCTTCTTAGGCACAATTAAATTGTCAGCGTTGTTACATACAGTGGATAAATGAAGAACAGGGGAGAGGGCAGCAGGGGGAAAAAAGACACAACTCTCATTAAATTTGTAAAAAGTCAAAAGCTATTTGTGTAAGAATGTAGAAAGGATGAGGGAAGAGGGCATGGCAATGCTTCCCACAGGTTGGTTCTTTCTGAATCGCATCAACCTCCAAAATGAACTGCAAAAAAACACAAAAATTCCTTGTATGTCCAAGGAATATCAGAGTGGCACCTCTTTGTGTGTTCCCTTTAGAACTGGGTAGAGTTATTCCATAGGGAGCGATGCTGCCCCGTGTATTTACTGACCTCTGCTTGCTGTCGACTTGAGGTTCTGTTTGGAATTGGCAGTTGTAAGAGCTGAAGCGGGAAGTGTCACCCTCTTGTTAATGCATTCGGTGCTGGCTGCCAAGTACAGGAGGGAAAATGGAAAAATGCTGGTATTTATTTCAGTGCAGCATCTTAAGGGAGTGGAGCCTTCGTGTGTGAGAAGCCGGAGTTTTCAGAAGGCGTCTGTCTCCCTTGAAATATGTTTGAAGTTTCAAAGCTCTTTCAGGATACAACCATCAAATCCTAACGAAGACAACTCACACCATAGTTATTTATGTCACTTCTAAACACGCTGATAATACATACAAATACCTTATATCCTTATTGCAAACAGTGCAATTGGCAACTTTGCACCTGAGTTTTAGTTGCTGGGCGTCCGTCTGTGTGTATTTTTTAGGCTAGAAGGGTGCCAGGAATTCCTGCTACTGTTTCAAGTGATTCTTGATCTCTACAGATTTGTTAATAGTTGGGATGGGGAGCATAGGTGGGTTTGTCCTGGCAAATGTGAAAGAATACTGAGAGCAGTTGCCACTCTCACAGACAGAGATGCAAGTGAAAAGAAATAGGCTTATAACTAAGAACCAGTGAAATGGGGATAGTTACTGCACCACTTCTCTTCATCCTTGCAAACAACATGATAACATGTATTTTCTTCAGGTAGGACTAACAGCCAGCCCAATTTTGGTGCCATCTCTTAGAAACTGGTTTCCATCCCAGAGAATTGAAGCAGGGTGTGAAAGATGCTGGCCTAGATTGCCATCAATTACTCCTCCTCTCCTCCCACTCTGTTTCTGCTTGAATTCCTTTTAATAACATTATTAAAACCTGGTAACTCATTGTCCCTTGTTCCCCATTAAAGTCAGCTGAGCAGTATTGATTTGTAACAAATGCAGATTGATCCATTAAAGTCAGTGTCAAACCTGGCTCAACAAACGCCTGCACTTGCAGGGGCTCCAGAGCAGGTACTGGAGCTTATTTTCAATTCGTGAAGTGCAGGAGATACACGCAATGCTTTACAAGCGCGTTTCAGTAATTAGTAGCACGCAATGATTTATTTTCATAGCCAAGGAGCCGTTCTGTGCAGTTTGTTGATATTATAAAAATATTTACTGATTTAATTCGCACCTTCGAAAACGAAACGTGAGCTAAGAAATTCCTCTCGCTTTGGCCCTCAGAACTGTCTGGCATCTCACGGAGCCTGACTGCCACTTCTAATCGCACCCTGAACGGCACGTTTAACAGACTTGAGAGATGATAATTGCTGAGCTCCTTCTGTGCCAGATGACAGGTATAGCTGCAGTCAGGAGACGGGCAATATTCCGCAGTTGAGTTCAGAGCAGCAGCGATTAACGCTTCCCCCCGACGATGGGATGTGCTGTTGTACGGGGATGGTGCTGGAACGTGCCATTCCTTCAGCTCCATTTTCACTACGCTTCGTTGATGTCCAAATTTCACTACCAGGCTGGCATTCCAGGTGTGGGCAGAAACGCAGGATCTTCGGTGGAATGAATTGTCATGTTAATATCGCTGTTACTCAGGATGGCCTTTTTCTGGGTGAAAGGTTTTATAAAACTGATATTTTAAGCTCATTTTCTATGAAAAAAAAAATGCCATGATACTATCTGTTTAACTGACAATACAAATTTTGAAGCCAGTGATCAGTTTCGATCAGATTTGGATGTCACGACTTCTCAGGTGTTCGTCAAGCAGCCATCACTGGGAATGCTGGTGCCCAAAAGAAACTGTCACAAGAGTCGGAGGATGCTGCTGTTTTTTCCTGAGCTGATGTATTTTGATTCGTGTGACCTGACAAGGCATTTCCACCCCTCTAGTTTGACCTTTGACTGTATATTCGGGTTTTATTTACTTTCCTTTTTTCCTCCTTAGAGTGCTGTCTAAATAGATAAAAATCCATTCCCGAGGCTGTAGCTGATACCTTCATCTTTGGGCATAGGTTACAAGCCTTTTGACTTTCCATTTGCATTTCTGATTTGCCTGCATAGATGCTCTACCCAGATTCTAAAAATGTTGGTGTTAGGATGTGTATACATACATATATTATAAATAGATATACATTATAAATAAAGTGAAATATGTGAATGTAAGAACATGTACATGAGTGAGCATTCCGGTTGTTGCCTTTTGCCCTCAAAATGCCTTCTGAAGACTGAAGTTCAGTAGCATTATTTGTTTCTGGGAGTCTCTTTCTCTTCCCAGCTCTAAGTGTGGCAACCGCATTTGGGCTCTTTATAACACCCACAGGGAGATTTTTTATTATTACTATTTTTATAGGCACCAGGCCTGTGAAGTCAGATCATCTCGCTTTGCTTGCACATCTTTAATCAGATCAGCTACCGAAAACATGTGGGTTTGCGGCAGAGCCAACTGTAATTGCAAACTAATCTGCTGCTTCTGCACCTTCCCTGCCTTTGGCTACGGGCCTGATATTACTTTTAATAGCTTGTTAATACCAAATAATGCAAAAACATTGCTTCCTTAAGCACTTAATAGGATGTGCTGTAATGGAGATGAATGGTCTGTAAAACTCTTTACTTGTGTTTTAGGGAAATGAACTGAAGGATGCTGTTCAAGAGAAGAATCGCCTGAGCCTTCAGTATGCGAGTGTGTCCCACAGAGCTCTGCAGTGCGACCAGGTAACACGGGCACGGGCAGCAGAACTTCACTTCCTACAGAAATTCTGCTGCAGAGTGGCTAAATTGTCATTAGCCTTTGGTAAAAACACCTTTTAATGTGGTTTTGATGAGATTTGATTGAAAAATACTGATAGAAAAAATTGCTGTCCAGTAGGTTTTTCCTGCATTTTTTCTTCTCATTTTTAATTTTCTTAATAAAATGTTGAAAAGCTGTTGTCCAGCGGCAAGTGTCCCAAACTCTATTTAGCAGTTGTTATTCCCCCTGTTGCATGGCACATGGGGTAGTCTCGGCTGTTCTAGGTCCTGATATCAAAGTTGTTTTAATAGTAAGCACGTTTCTTCAATTCTTTTTTGTGCCTGTTATGGGACAAAATTTATCCTTCTGACTCCAGGGGGATTATATCTGTGGCAGATCCTGCACGGCGCGAGTAGCATGGGAAGAGAGGTTGAGGTACCGTACCCCACCACGTATGAACTCGGTGGGAGAAACATCACAAACCGGCCACTTTATAGGGCTGCATTCAGCTAAAAATAAAACTCCAATCTGGGATTTCTACAGGGCTTAAGTGAGTTGCTCGGCAACCTCATTCATATCAGAAGAGCTGTAACTCACCCTGGCTCTGATGAAAGCCCAGCCTTGGAGCTTGTGAACCAGCAGGAGCTGCTCACTGTGGTAGCTGCTCGCTGTGGTATCTGCTCACTGTTGTAGCTGCTCACTGTTGTAGCTGCTCGCTGTGGTATCTGTTCACTGTTGTAGCTGCTCGCTGTGGTAGCTGCTCACTGTTGTAGCTGCTCGCTGTGGTAGCTGCACACTGCGGTAGCCACTTGCTGTGGTAGCTGCATGATCACAGAATCACAGAATCACAGAATTGGCTAGGTTGGAAAAGACCTCAGAGATCATCAAGTCCAACCCTTGGTCCAACTTCAGCCCATTTACTAGATCATGGCACTAAGAGCCATGTCCAATCTCAGTTTAAAAACCTCCAGGGACGGTGAGTCCACCACCTCCCTAGGCAGGCCATTCCAATGCCTGACCACTCTTTCCGTAAAAAGATGTGGTATCTACTCGCTATGGTATCTGCTCACTGTGGAAGCTGCACACTGGTATCTGCTCACTGTTGTAGTTGCTCACTGTTGTAGCTGCTCGCTGTTGTAGTTGCTCACTATAGTAGCTGCATGATGTGGTAGCTGCTCTCTATGGTATCTACTCACTGTGGAAGCTGCACACTGGTAGCTGCTCGCTGTTGTAGCTGCTTGCTATGGTAGCTGCAAGATGTGGTAGCTACTTGCTATGGTATCTGCTCACTGTGGAAGCTGCACACTGGTATCTGCTCACTGTGGAAGCTGCTCACTGTTGTAGCTGCTCACTATGGTAGCTGCATGATGTGGTAACTACTCACTATGGTATCTACTCGCTATGGTATCTACTCACTGTGGAAGCTGCACACTGGTATCTGCTCACTGTGGAAGCTGCTCGCTATAGTAGCTGCTCGCTGTTGTAGCTGCTCACTATGGTAGCTGCAAGATGTGGTAGCTACTCGCTATGGTATCTCCTCACTGTGGAAGCTGCACACTGGTATCTGCTCATTGCGGAAGCTGCTCGCTGTTGTAGCTGCTCGCTATGGTAGCTGCATGATGTGGTAGCTACTCACTATGGTATCTCCTCACTGTGGAAGCTGCACACTGGTAGCTGCTCGCTGTGGTAGCTGCTCACTATGGTAGCTGCTCGCTGTGGAAGCTGCTCTCTTGGTATCTGCTCGCTGTGGTATCTGCACAATGTGGTATCTGCTCGCTGTAGTAGCTGCTCGCTGTGGTAGTGCTGCCATGCATGTGTCACCAAGTAGCCCACCGCTTCATTTCTAAACCCAAGCGGGTCTGACTAAGTCCCGGAGACAATGCAAACCACTAAAATCTGCATTTGGTGTGTAGCCCCTGGTATCGAAGCAGACCTGAAACTTCCTGTGGCTGAGGAATTTAACTGGCTTTTGTATAAAAAGGCAGTGTGATAATACTTTGTGATAGGAGGAAGCCATGTGTATCATAGGATTGCTTGATTTTATTCATCCATCTGTCTAGAATTTCTCCCCTTCCTAATGTTTCTCTCTTTACTGGTGTTTACACGTTGCCTTTACTCTTTGAAATCCTGGGCAGTTTTCTATTCCAGCTGACACAGGAATCGCATGAAGCATTGATTTGGTGAAGGGTCAGTACGCTGGTGACGCTAAACATATTAGACCCCTTTCTATCAGAAACTAAACAACTATGGGGTTAGTAATACTTTATTAAAGGTGATGTTTGTATCTTACCATAGCGAAGAGCTTGAGCTACATTGAAAAGCCTAGTAAAAGCAATTTGAAATACAAAGGTAAAATGCCAAACTTTGACACATTAGACACTCGGTAATAAAATTGCCTTTTACTATTGTGTGTCAGAATTTGTCATACTATAGGTGGTTGTTATCCAAATATATTAAATACTGTGAAAGGCACAAGGCAACAATTCTGGATACCTGTCAACTACTTGACTGTCAGAGCCTCAGTAGGATTACGTACCCTCTCACTTTTAACAATACAAAAATACACAGTCTTTGTGTTTTCCTTCTTGCGTAACGGGTGTTCTGAGCGAACTGGTGCTTTTGTTTCGTTGGTGGTGTTTTGGTTTTGGTTGGTTTATGGTTGGTTTGTGTGGTTGTTGTTTGTTGGTTTTTATTCTTTTTTACGGTTGTCGGTTTTATTTGGGTCTTGGCTTTGGTCAGGTTTGGTTGGTTGGTTGGTTTTTTACCACACACAATGAGGTTGAGGGCAGATTGTGCAGTTTAGATCACATTTTCTATTCAGAAAGTGTAAAGCACAACTTTGGATGTGGCGGCTGGAGCAGAATGGTAACAGAGTTCGGGCTCAGCCCCGAAGGGGAAAACCTGCCTGAAATGATTTATTCTGTTTCACCCTTGAGAGCTGGCCTGGAAAACAGACCAAGTCCAGCCAAACAAAGGGAGGTGGGCAGTGTCTCCGCATTCTGTTATGGAGCACACATAAAAATAACGCTCATTTTTGTACAATACAGTTGCTGAAATGCAACTCTAGGAAGGAGTCGGTGGGAGGCTGGCTACCTTTAAATCCACAAAATAAAGCTAAAATTGTCCAAAACTTCCGTGGTTTAGTTTACAAGAAGCAGGTTTTGGAGTGGAGAACTTGTGAGATGTCATATCCATAGGAGTGCTGTGACACAGGGCTCTCGCTGTCCTGCTCAGCTGAATATATATGGGCTAGTGTGTTTATGTAAGGATAGAATAGGCATTATACATTCAGAATTGACTTCCACTATACTGGAAATCAGACCATTGTCATGGCGGTTTCAGAATAACGTTTTCTGCACAGCGTCATTTGTTTGAGAAGCTGGCAGGACAGTGAGGTGAGTGCTGGGTTCTAAGGCTGAAGGAGCTTTTCACCAATGAAATAAACTGCTGGTTTTTGGTGTGCTGGTTGTCAAGAACCAGTTTCTGTTCAACGGTTTGGGAAGCGCAGTATTCTGGCCTTCAGAACTGACTCAAATGAGGGTGTGAGTGTGAATGGATGGGATGAAAAATAAACTGGTTGATGCATTGAACAGCGAAACGTCCCAGATCAAACTGTTCTCTGTTTCTGTTGTGAAATTAGAGCTGTTTATGATGGCATTCTATTTAGGTCAGCTGGTTTTGCCACTGGGAACACTGATGTTTTGATGTGCTCTGTGTGTAATTCGAGTTCATGTATATCCCATATGTTGTTAAACAGGCTGCTCAGAGAGAGCATTAAATTCACATTTAAGAACAAATGTTGTTTAGACAAAGAAAAAAGGGCAAATGCTAGGACTCATCAAGCTTTATGCTACCTTGTGTGTTATATAAATGTGTATATCACAGCATTCTATGTGATGCACAATCTTCAGAGGCAAAAGTCATGGCAAGAACGCCCTGTAGAAATGTTAACGTTTATCAGTGTTGCTGGAAGTAACAAGAGGAGTTATCGGCAGGTGGTTGGCAGATTTGGTTGTGTTCTTTCCAACCTGCAAGATGGAAATCTACACAGAAGTTTGTTCAGAAGCTGCTCTGCCTAAAGAGAAAGCAGAGAAATTACCAGAACCATCTCTGTCTTCCTAAACTTTATTTAATTTAGATACGTGCTTGCAGATCGTGAATGAAAGATCCTGAGATGTGTAAAATATTTGCAGTCCTACCTGTCTCTAATTCGCCTTTTTCCAAAATGACACGACAGCCTGATAGGTCCCATTTGTTCTGATGGCCCCTTCGCCGCCCATGGGGACAAACGCCCCACAGAAAAGTGCCGTGCTCACTTGCTCCCCAAAATTATTCAGACTATAATGACTGATCAGTTTTATAAAATCCTTTACAAAGGTGGTCAGTTGGTATCAGTTGTTTTAGAGACCAGGAAAACTGAAGTTTGAGGAAAATGACCTTTTCTTGAAGCTTGTTCAAAATATTGTACTTCATTCACCCACAGTAAATTAGCTGAGAATCACAGACAATATCAGTTGCATCGCTGATGGTGAAACCTCATTGCTTCCTTTTTCCGCTTCATTATTCCTCAACAATATACATTGAATGATCTGAACAATGAAATACAATATAAAGGATGCAGGAAGTTAATAGATTCTGAAAATCCATTGTTTAATAGTTTCCTCAGTTATAAAGCAATGGGGGAAAAGGAGAAGAAAAATCTGTGCACCGAAAAAAAATCCTGAGCTTGACAATAATTGCATCAGTTCTTGTGGAAAACATGATTTGTTCCATTTTCCTCTTTCTTTTTTCTAGTCCATTGCACTCCAAAGAGCCCTCTCACAAAGATGATACAAGGGCTGGCTCTGACCATTTAGATTGTTTGGTCCACGGCAAAATTTGCAAGTTAACAAAGTGGAGCCAGAAGGCAAATAGAAAGGCTTCCGAAACATCGCTTTAGAAACCATCCAGGAGATACCCATGGCATTTGCTCTCCTTCTTTTCTAAACCAAACCCAACAAAAGCAAACCCAAACCAGTAAACACACACACTAAACTCCAAACCAATCCAAACTCGACACGTCTTTAACTGGAGTCGGAAGGAAACGTGAGCTGCACCGTAATTAAAACCTGTTCCTTATGCCACCCTTTGCCCTGCTTTGCTTCTCCTGCCAGTGTTTCTGCTTCTGCACCGCGTTCAGTTAACGAAGGAGAACGGATTCTTCTGTTCACTAGAAATCCGATGGCTCTTTCTTTGCTTTCCTGCCTCCCACCAGCATTGCAGGGAGGAGGAAATAGAATGTGAACATCTGGTATTGTTTTTACCCAGCTGTTTATTGCTCGTGGGTTTTCATTCTCAATGTAAAAATTGCAGTTCCCAATATGATACAAGCTGTGACAATCCTATTGTTATATATCAATACAGGACATAAAGTCATAATATAATCAGTGATAAGAAATCCAATTTTCAACTGATATGAACTTTTCCATGGCAGGATAAAGCGGTGTAATGTTATCTTTTCTTATTTTCTATGTGCGTTTATGAAGTCGCTATTGCTGATGATTCACAAGATGTTGTATAAAAAGAGGTAGTCATACTGAAATGGTTAAGCTCGCACCAAGTCAATTAAACCAGAAAACAAATTCTACTTGATGAGTATCTTATCCTCCAAAAACCTGCTGTATGTAAATATTTTAAGGAAGAGAAAGGATTTTGTGGCAGAACACCACCTATTTTGGATTGTGGAGACACTGATTTCAAATGTTAGCAAGTCAATTTACACCAAAGAATAGTCCAGAAAAGTCTACATGTGAGTTATATTTCTGTATATATGTTAGGTCTGTCTCTTTATATAGAACTCTCACTTCTGAGGCCTCTGAGATCCAGAGAAATCAGGAATTGTTTGATTGTCATTTATTTTGTGCACTGTAGTATATTTATTTAAATTTGCATAACTTATGCATTAACTGCAATTGAGTTGCCAGAGTGTAGTGCTTGTCAAAAGAAAATGTGTTTCACGCATACATGGAAATGAGACGCACACGATTTCCTCAATAAACATTCCCTTCCATTTCTTTATACTTCTTTCCCATTGTTTGAACTTTTCTGCTTTTCCATTTTAACGTGCAGCAATGTTTGTGTCAGATACAGTTTTCCCTTCATTAATCAGCTGTTTTGTTTTTTCTAGGTAAAATCAGACTATGTCCATCTTAGAGAGACCCTTCTCAGAGTGACCAAAGAACGAGATTTGGCTCTGAAGGGAAAACACCAGCTCCAAGCCAAGCTGGAGAACTTAGAGCAGGTCCTAAAGGTCTGTATAATGCTGTAAGGCCCAACAATCTGGTACTCCTATTGCTTGTTTAACATTCCTGGTGTTCATTCGGTGAGTCACAGAAGCATAAGTGCATTGTGGACTAGGGGACTGAAAGCCCCTATAAGTTTATCATAAAACATATGGAATACGAATCTCCTTTTTAGCACTAACCATGCCCAAGCATATGCAGTTAGTTGTGTATTTCATGTGTGTCCTCATATGCTCGGGAAATTAGTAATTTGAAAAAGTGGTTTGCAGCTTTCCAGCCTCTGGAAGGTTTTGAGAAATATTTAGCCCAGTTTCCTTCTCAAAAGAGAAATTCAGGATGTATCAACAAAGCAGAAGAGGGGAGATGAAGAACTGCTGAATGAGCTCACTTGTGAGAATCTTCCCAGTGCCTCTCCCATAGAACAGTTCTGATTTTCTGATGTGTTCAGCCAGCTTTCCCCATTCATCTGCTGTAACGGTGCCCACCCATCTGCAGGCACGGATGACAAGTCCTTTGATAACAGTACTTGGGTGAGAAATAAATTTGCTCCCATTCAGCCTCATGTATGAGTTTTGTCTCATAAACAAGACTTCAGTACTTGAAAGCCATTTGAGTTTGTTCTGGCACTAGCCAATGGCATATTTTAGAACAGTAAAAGTCACTGCTATAGGAACGAATGGGTTTGTTTTGTTGGCAGCTGTAGGTAACCCTGTGCACCCACTGAAATGGCTGCAACTATTATAGGATGGGCTATTAACTGTCAGACCCCCCTGCTGCCCATGAGGAAGCCAGCAAAACACGGACTGTTTGAGCAGGTCCCCTAAGTGCTATTTCAAAAGCAGTTTATGCTATACAGCTGCCTGGCTCTACAGTTTGAAGGAAAACTGAGATATGCACCATATCCCCAGATCATTCTCTGCTGCGTAGCAGGATTCTTGCCTTGAATCTGAAAGGCACATTGGAAAGTGTCCTTCCTCACGTTTTCCTTGAAGGTTAGAGCATTATTTGCCAAATGTTTTGACACGGGAAGTCCTTGCTGTACTTTTTTCCCGTGCTCGTTTAGATGTGGATTTGCTCTCTGCTGTTAGTGTACACTATTAGAATCTCTAGAAAGGGTGCGAAAGGGAAGTGCAAATTTGCACGCGTAGGAAGTTGCAACCTGCCTCCCAGGGAGGCCAGTGACAGCATGGACAGCTGGATCGTCACCACAAACCGTGACAATGTCGGTCCTGACGGAAGACGCAGAAGGATTTGACAGCTCAGGGCTGTGTCCCTGTGTCCCAGTGATCTCTGCCGTCCTCTCCCACTCCCCAACCGCTCCCTCGGGCTTGGAACACGGACCGGCAGCAGCTGATGTGCAGATCGGGAGCACAAACCAGATTTGCAGGCAAAAACAATTTGTGAGCAGAGGGGGAGGGGGGGAATTTCTTCTGGTTTGGGGGAGATTTAATTGCTGTGCTTGGGGAGGGACAGATGCTGGGGTGAAGAGATCCTTGCTGCTTTAAATACTAAGTAGATCATGACAATACTAAAATGACTGAGAGATACTTTGAGGTTAACATAGATGAACAAATGGTCTTTTCTGACCCTAAAATCTGTGAACCGTAGCTCATTAAATGTGTATTTTAGGAAACAGAGAAATGAAATGCTGGGGAGAATCACAGTTCAAGTATCACAATCTGTTTCCTCATCACAATTTATAGATTCACTCTATGGTCACAGTACTGATTATTTATTGATCTCTGCAAAGGACTAGAAATGCCCTGTAGTAGCTTTTGTAATAGTAGTAGGAATGTAACAATATCAAAATCTGCTGGACAAAATCTGGTTCTAAATCTTGAGAGAGTGAAGTGAGACCTTTGTTTCTGATAATTACAGGTTTTAATTGAAAGTGTGAGAATGACTTGATTGCCTCACAGTTTCCTCAATATAAGAAATGTGCTGATGCTCCACCAGTGTCAAGTTTTACGTAAGAGTCGATGGAAGCTGCTGAGCTCAGTAAACCTGGCATCGTGCTAATTTAAATCATGAGTAATACCAGTTCACAAAATAGGTTATATTTGTTCAGATGAGATGCCAATTGGAACCGTTATTTTTGGTCATTATTAAATAACGAGAATAGATGTCACCCGTGAACAGATCCATTTAACTTCTGTACAATACGCGGTTTGGAAATGTCTACAGTCAAGACACTGAATTCTCACAAAACCCCTGGAAAACAAACCATAGTTGAGAGTCAAAACTGATGAACTGGAAAAATCTTTGAGTTGTTGTTGTTGTTTTTAATCAACACATCAAATGAAAGGAAATAGATCCCAAGCAGAGGCCAGCTGGAGTTTGGAGATGTTTCTGCTTCCTTCGCAAACACAGGCAGATTGAGAGGAGTCAGGGCGGCCTCTCTGTGCTGCCCCTCTTGCTTAGGATTGACATTTAACAGGGAATAACAGCTCATTAAAGGTTAGCAATATGCTCGATAACGTTTTCTCTTCTACACAATAAGAGATTTTTGGGGGCTGTTCTTGTCAATTTTAGCCATGCATTTGTGTTTCCAAGCGTTGATTCCTAATAGGTTTTTGTGTAATAACTCATGGTGCTGCAGATAAGGCATTGTGCCTCTGCTCTGAGAGTATTATGGGAATTATATGTAATTTAGAAAATATCTTTAATACCAGTTTCACCAAAGAAGAGATCAGAATCTATAAAGAGATCTTTCTTAACTCCCATTTATTAACAGGGTGTTTGGAAGTCATAATGACACTGGGAGAATAATACTAACCTGTAATGAAAAAGATTTTTATCTGCAAAGGGTATCTTGACATTGTTCCGCTTGTGCTCTTCCCAAGAACCTTTCTGATATTGCTTTGAATTATTAGTAGCAACAGAACTTTAAAAGTTGGTTTTGAGTCAGCATAGCCACTTTTGTCCAAATCCACCTGTGTTTGTTTTGCTCTGTGCAGTTTGCTGTAAATTATAGGCAGAGGTTAGCAAAGAAAAGCTCTTTCTTTCGGGCCAAAACAAATGACAAAACTATGTCCTAGATAAAGAGGCATTTAGGGAATTGTCAAGCTAATTTTTTTCCAGGCTTTTAATGTTTTAGCACAAAGCCACATCTGAATGTGCGCCTGATGGATAACATGGGTGCTGCTCACTTGTGCATGGCAGAGGCCACATTGCTGGCAATGACAGAGTCATATATCCTAAAAGAGGTTGCTGTCAAAACGCCCGAGTTCAGCGTTGGCAATATGCCTCTGAGTACTGACCGAATTAAAACCCTCTCCAGTTTCCCGCTTGCCTGTCAGTGCTACCGGAGAACTTTGACGCTGAGATGAGCATCTGTGAGCCTGGAACGGCAGCGTTTGGCTGCAGGTAGGAGATGTCAGAGCCTCCTGACTGGTTTTCTGCTTCCTTTGACCCAGCATATGCGAGAGGCTGCTGAACGGCGGCAACAGCTGGAGTTGGAGCATGAGCAAGCCTTGGCTGTTCTCAACGCCAAACAGCAGGAAATCGAGCTCCTGCAGAAGGTGAGCGGGGAAAGGGCAAGTGGGGGGAAATGGGAGATTGCAGTGATGGGGCACAGGGCACAGAACGGGGCTCCTGCTCTGGAGGAGCTTAAACCATCGCTGGTTCCTGTTTTGCATGATGGCCCATGCAGGTGTAGCAAGGGGATGGTTACTGCTGGATTTACAGGACTGCATGAATTCATCTATATTGTGCCAGTGAAGACTAAAGTGACCAATATATATAAACCCTTGTATTTCCCAATAGAGAGGGAAGTGATACAAGTACGTGCATTTCCTTTGTATTTGCATTGCTTCCCTCTGTGTTGTGGTCAGAAATATTTTGGCATTCATTAAATATCAGGAAGGAATCTGGTCCTAATTTCATGGTAATCAAAATGTGGAGCGTCCACCGTTTCCTTGTCAGATTGCTGGATGAGTTCATCATCCTCACTGACACACTCATGTCGTGTTAGGATTGCTTTGCCCTCCTCTTCCAGACACTGGCCATCCTTATGGCCTTTCTCCACTAAATTAGATTCAAGTCCTTATCAAGGTACTTACACATCACAGTTGATCTTCTTTTCCATCAACTAAACAGTTGTTTAAGTACCTCATTTCCAAGTTCATTCTCTAATTCACAGAGCAGTTTAAAACTTGTTTTTTTCCACACTGCAACTTCTTAATATTCATTAGAATATCAAAAATATGGTACTGAGTTTGAGTCTTTCCAAAGCCACTTAAAGCTGCAATTGTCTCAATGCTAATGTTGATTTTTCCAATTGCTTGACTAGATCAAAACACAGAAATAATGGTGCTAATGATGATTTGGTAGAAAATTGGCATGGACAGACCTTCTCAGCAGAATAAAAAGATATATCTGAACATAGTTTGCTTGAAATAGAAAGCTGCACTTGACCAAATGAAATATTTCAGTTAATTTTCTTTTAACCTTTTGCTATTAATCTATTTAGGCGTATTTCAAAATGCCATTTCTGGTTATTTGCAGCTGTTATTATTTAAACTTTCACATAAATTTTGGACTTAAATTTCTTGGCGTATCTTGTTACTGTCGTAGAGTTGCTGATGAACCACAGAAATGTGCAAGTTACTGTTAGCCTGATGCATTTGCTGTCACTTTCTGATATTGTAAAGAAAAGTTCATTGTGTTTTTAATATATGTACAGACTGATCAGATTTTCAGCCTAAAGGGAAGAATATAATATTGTTCATCAAGGGTTTGTGTTGATGGGGAATCAGATGGTCTTTTTCTCCAAGAAAGCCGTAATACGGGACAGTTCGATGTAAAAAAGAGATAGCTATTGATGCAGGTTTCCCAGTCATTTATCAAGAACTCATATTCTGGGTAGATTTTATTAAACTTGTAATGATGGATAACACAATGCTTTCTATTACCTGTCATCACATCTTTGCTAATGCTCATTGAACCAATATTTTATCAGGTGCTAGTGATAAGACTTATCACTGTAGTACAAGAAGAAATACAATTATACTTTCAGGACCAAAGCAAGGCTTTACTTCTACACATGACAGTGAAGTATAGTTTGGGTCTATATTTTTCATTGTGACTTTATGGGCTGGCCCTGCTTCCACTGAAACCAGTAACGGAGCAGGGTAGCCCTCATAGATGAGGAAAATGAGGTTAAGGTGTGAGTGTCCACCATGGGACAATCTTGCCCATGGAATCAGCAGGTCTGTGAGGTGGTGTCCTCTGCTAAACTGGAGGGTTTAAGACTTTTCTCTGAGTAATGTGCAGAACGTGGTCTCTGGGTTACCGTGATAAGGAGCTAAGAGGCAAAGTTTGTGCATCACAGACTATCGGCCTGATACAAGGTTAATAAAGAGTTTTGCTTATCTTGGGAAAGCTTCAATAAAGAAGAGAGTGAAAACTTAAACAGAAATAAGCGAGGACAGCACAAAGTTACTGAGTCCTATTTTTTTGTTTCTAAGGTTTACACTTTTCCTGACCAAAATTTGATAACTGAATTTCTGAGCTACATAAAATACACTTTTCTGCTCTTATTGATTCCCTCTTTTCTTCTTTGACCCCGTTGATTGGACCCTAAATCTTGCACCTCTGTTTACAGACAACCTTTCTTGTGGTTGCCTTGAAACGGTTTGTGAGCTACTTATTGAGATGATCAATACTGTTGCTGCATGTAAAGAATAAGCCTAAGTTTGGTGGCGCTTTCTCCTACCTGGTATGGAAGGTTTCTACACTATGAACCTCCTGCAATGTAGAATAACAAGCTGATTTTTCAGCTTTAATTTAGAGGGTTTCAGAAATACTTCTGGTGTGTTCACAAAGTGTGTTGAGCATGTTCATCTTGGTCCAACAAAACACCGATGCTATTGAGCTTCACTGAGATCCAGTCTCCTAAAACAAGTAGTTATTTCAGTGGCTTGGAACCAAAGCTCTGTAGTTATATTGACGGAGCCATCCCTTCAAGACTCTAATTGGCTTTGGATTTGAGTAAACGATGTGCTACTTTATGTAGTTAGAGCGAATGATATGTGGCACGACCGATTGATTGTTCCTTTTTCTGTTTTTGTTTTCTGTTTTCCTTCCCCTGCCTCCTCTCCTTTCTTAAAACAAGGCTCAGGTTGAAGCTAAGAAGGAACATGAAGGAGCAGTTCAATTGCTAGAGGTAAGAAGGGATTCTTTGTCTTACCTTTGCTTGTGGAGGTTCCATTATGAAAGTGATAAATTTACAATAGCATCACTTTTAAAAGTTTCAGGTAATATGTAGGCAAATAAGGATGTTTTTCTCTTCTAATAGCATTGCATTCTTTAAAGATTATAATTCTGTTAGGGATCATTATGTTGAGCTGCTGGAAGTGATGTGTGGAACTCAGTGTCTCTTTGTATAGAATGGAAATTTTGGTACCACTTTTTGTGAAATACCATCAGATATCTGAAAGTGTTTCTGGGATTCTGTGATTTCTATAATTAATCCAGACCACTTGAACTGTTTGCAGTATGTAATGCACAGCAAATAGCACACTAACTGCATCCAGATTTCCCTTTGTTCTTTTTTTCATGCAAAATAGGTGTCCACTGGTCACTACCAAACTAGTTTTCTTGTCTAAGGAAAAGGCATTAAATGGTTATTAAGTCTTAACAAACAGTACATGTCATAAAGAACATGCGATACCATAGACTGATAACGGCAATGTTGACAACGCACTTAGAACTCTGTTTATAGCAGAACACAATTTCTAGTCTTTTCACCTTCTCACAGTGGTTCTTGTGTCTGTGCCTACTGCTCATGTACTGATGGAAGGTGGTTTGGCTGGTGCATTGGTCATCTTTTAAAAAATCTGGTTTTATTGTTTATTTATACCTATAAAAGTTAATGTTCCCACAGAAGGTGTTTTACTCATATGCGTTCATTATCATCATATATATTACGCTTGTCTTGCCTTTAAGAATGTAAGATTAAATTATTATTTAATGCCTGGTGGAAAGTAGATGATGCAGGAAAACGTAAGTAGAAATAAAGCAGGCAAGTGATTATTTACACCCCCTCAAGCTTATTAAAATTTCTATTTAGCCGATTTGTCTGCAACCTCTGATTTTGCAGAACCCTATCAATGTTTCCTAAGATTTTGCTTTTCATTGCCACGAGCTCATTATTTTTTAGCATTTTATTTAATCTGCCTTTTGCAATTGAAGACCAGCAGCGCTATTGATTTCTGCAACGTTCTATACCGTGTTTTGCGTTAATGCATGGTTTTACCCGTGTTAGCTGTTCTAATATGTTTTGCTTTGAAATGTAAAAAAAAAAGTGTTCAACCCTGTTTTTATTTCTTTATTTCCCATCTCTTCGTTTACTGTGTCTTGTTTGGAATTTATTGCTTTGCACTTCATCCAGAACACCTTGGACAGCATGCAGGTATTTTAGGGCATTAATTCTCCTTTCCTTGTCCTGAATCCTGCACTTCTCCTATTAAAGCCGGACCTTGCATGGGATGTGTGTTAGAACCATTGTTATGCAGGCATGCTCAGCATTTATCGGTCTAACACCAAATCACCAAAATATGGGGTTTTTCCTACAAAAGAGTAATCATCAAATACGATGATACGTGATTTAATGAGAGCTCAGATACTGGTTTTGAAAATGAATTTCTTACGAGCATGCCCAGTAAGGATGGTTTGGTAGTTCATTCTAGAATGTAGCTTTCTGATTGGATTTTGTCTGAATTCAGATTGGCCCTTTTTTAATACAAAGATAATTTCATGTGGCATTTCCACCTGAGGCTGCTTTGTTGAGCCATGCACTGAAAGCCATCGATGCTACACAAACAATTAAACTATGAAATGGCATCTCTGTAACAGAACCTACGAGCTCATCACCAGTCTGAATTCCAGCCTGTCCACCTGGAAAGTTGCTCATCGTCTTCTCTGTCTTGTGCTAACAGTCTCTGTCTTGTAATGGATGAAGTTTGCTTCATTTTCCCTTTAAGAAGCTGTTCAAACTTTAGAAATAGCACAATGTACTCCATGAGTCACTTGGAAAGTCCCAAGTGAAACGCGTCCATTCTGGTCTGCAGTGGAGAAGGTCTTTCCATCCAACCACTGCTCTACGTAGATCTAGTTTTAAGGAGTTCTAGTAGACTTGGCCCTTTTGTGCCATCATTATTAGGACAGGCTATGTGGGCAGAACCATGATACACAATACAAATTCAGCACCTGCCCGAAGCCAAGAGACAAAGACAGGGATGGGGACGCCTCCTGTTAGTGCTGTTGTGAATCTTACAGCAATTTGTTCTTTATAAAGTACCAGCGTTGTGCTCACTTCTAACTCGTAACCTTGATTAAAATAAAGCAGTCAAGATATTTTTCTTCCAGGCTTTGTACTGTCATGAGAGAACAACTTGAAAATGAAGATTCTAGATAATTGAAAGAAAGTCAAAGAAGACATATTCTGAGATGAAAATCAGTTTTGAATTAATAAATGATAATAATCCATTAAATTTTTATTTTCAAAAATATTTTTTAAGGCATCTTGTTGGGTTCTGGATGGTGACTTTTTATTTTCCGTTTTATGCTAGAGTTTCCATACTGTATGTGGAAAGGTCAGTATATGTTCTTAGAGAGCTGAATAGCACATCCTTAAGCGTTCCATTGGGAAGAGAGGACCCAAAAAACAGAGCACTTTACTACTTTGTTTAATGTTCTTTTAAAATTGTGACTGGATGCCTTATTCCTGCAGTGAAGTATCAAAGACTCACGTTTTGGTTGCTCAAAGCCACAGTGAAAGATGAAAGACCAAAAAAACCAGAAATCAAAGCATTTACTGTTTGTGTAAAAACTCCCACAAGGTCTCTGTATCTTATTGTTTCCTGTTTCATAATTAGTCAGATAAATACTGTAAGACTTCTTTAGCAGAACTGAATTAATTTGTGTCTTATGAGTAGAAAGAAATTTTGTCCTCAAAATTCAGCGTTGCTTTTGTTAACCAAAAAAAACCCAAAAGGAACAAATAGTACCGTCTTCTGTAGTTGGAAATTTGGACGTTTGTGTTCTTCTGAGAACTGTTTTGTTCCGCTGTGCTAAGATCTTTGTATAGGTGGTATGTAATATACACCATTTTCTTGAAATGTAATATGTGCGGTGTTTCTTACATGAACTGAGAACATTTTTCTCTTTCGAGAAAAAGAAACCTGTAGGACAGTTGGATGAATTTAATTGGTGTCCACTCCTCCTTTGTTAGCACAGTTGTTTAACTAGGCGTATTCCATTAAGGGGTTTTTAATGAAGGAAAGTGGTGTCTGTTCATCATAAAGCATCACATTAGGATATAATGTACCAGCTTTTCATATAAGGAGCCTATTAGTGCCCCTGAGCGACTTCTGCTTGCAATGTTCGGGTCACAGCACCTGGGACACGAGTGTCCCCTGGGTCTCAGCCTTTCTTTGGCCTCTTCCAGAGCAAAGATGTAAAAATCTTGGTTGTCCAGGTTACTTTCAATGTGGTTTGGCAACTTTAGTGAGCAGCATTACTTTTGGAAGGGAATTAAGCCAGTAGACAGAACTACATTCTGCATGAACCATTGTGTGAGGGCTCTTGGTGGTATTTTTTAATACATAAATACATTAATCTGATAATTCAGGAGGCTTCAACTTAATAGCCAAGGATGGGCAAACCCCAGAAATACACCTGAGTTTTAGAAAAAGACGGGAGACTACACAAAAGTGACATTCGGATGTTAGTAGAACTCAGAAATCTATAGGATCTATTTACAGGAGTTGTTGGCAGTGACTTTTTTGCCAAAAAATGTGATGAGGAATTTCCACTTTGGAAACGGGGGATGAGAAGGAGCCCTCACTGCAATATTACAGGGCTGCTAAAAAGTTTCATTCTAAATATGGGTGAGAATTTTGGGGGAGAAAAGTGTGACTGTTTGTCCTAAATAGTTTCCCTGTCCTGGCTTCCTGGTACTTAGGAAAAATCTGAGAGTCGCAGCTGGCTCTGATCTCAGCCCAATGTCTGTGTTGTGTCTCGTGAAGGCCAAGGTCCGAGAGCTGGAGGAGAAATGCCGGACACAGAGCGAACAGTTTAACCTCTTGTCCAGAGAGCTGGAGAAGTTCCGACAGCAGGCGGGGAAGATCGATCTCCTGAGCAGCAACCCGGTGGCATCCTCGGATATCTCTGGTTCTCCCGCTAAATCTCTATCCCAGTTAATGAATGGAATAGCCACTTCTATAGGTAAAGGTAAGGACCAGCATTTTATTTGTAGATATCTATTCCGCCTTGTAGGTTTTAAGATACACCTTGATGATATCAATAGAGTTTGATTGCACAAATGGAGGATAGAATTCGCTCCTGTTCCCGTTTTGTGACTGATTTAAATTTCAGAGCATCTCTTAAGCCTTCACTGAGGTTGTTCCAATTTGGGCGCTGCTGTGAGCAGTTCTCTCTAATTGCTGTTGGGTGTACTGATGAGAAACCTGTGTTAAAATGATGCATTCCTTATGTAAATATCTACTTCTGTCAGAAGAAGAAAGTTGTTTTAAAACAAGTATAAAGAAGAACTGGAAAAATGAAAGTGTTTTGACTTTTTTCATTTCATCTTCTTAAGCTTCTGGGAAACTTCTGAGGCATAGGGCCTGGAAATCACAAATCATTTCCCCGTCATTACAGATGAGCAGTTATTTTCACTGAAGGGTGCTAAACTCGATGTGAACCAAGTCCAAGGGAACCAAGGTGACATTCTTCTTTCATTTCACTTCAGTAGCTTTGTATGCTTTGGGTTTTTGAACACAAAATTCAAGCTATTTGCAGTTTTGCCCACTCTGGTGTATATTAGTTCATACGCCTTTCTGGAGCTGCAAGTTTTACCTAAGTAGATATTAAAGTGCAATAAATTGAGAAATCAGAAGGCATTACCTGATAGCTGTAAGAATTTAGTAGTGGCTTCTTTAATATCAACAGGACTAGGTCTTCATGTATCTAAGGAGAGGATTTTCAAAGCAACACTTGGTTTTGAAGGAAAGGTAATTAGCTATTGAAATGTCCCTGAAGCAGCTGGTCAAGGTCCAGTCTGTATCTCTGCAAGTTAAATAGGCTCCAATCCTCAAACAAAAACCAACTAAACTTCTTGAGCTCCTCGGACAAACTCTTCAAACTACCTTACGTTTATTCTTCAAACGCTAATGGAAACGGCTTTTGAAAAAACCTTCAAAACATAACAAACAGAAATCTTCCAAGAAATACTTGACGAAAACCACAGAAAACACAGCCAGGTTGGTACTGACGTAATTCTAAGGCAGTGCTCTGTAAACAGTTTCTCATAATCAGGTGATTTTTATGCCACTTGGAATTCAGGGTCTACAGCACTTGTGTATAAACATCAGAAACCCGTGGACAATATTCGTTCTCAGGATGAATGCACTGATAACAATAAAGTAATGTGTAAGCAAGTGGGCAGGATTTCTAATTATTGAAATCAACCCTTTCATGATAATGACGGTAACGCCACAGCAAGTTCTTCAAACCAGAAGTGTAATTATTTTTATTATGTGTAAGGAAGAAAGAATAAGAGGGAACACAAGGGCAGCTTTCAAAGCAGAGCAAATGATGGGAATGGGATCAGTTTGTGACCAACTGCTTTGCCTTCATTGGTGATGGTTGAATGTGGCAGGAAATGAAATAAGCCCAGAACCGATTAGGATGTAAAAAGTTCACTCCAAACATGTAATAATGTCACTATCAGATACAGAAACCTTGCGATTTATTATTCATCAAAGGCTCATTTAAATGGGCTTTCTAGAAAATTTAATTAGTCCAGGATGAATCAGCAGTTCCAATAAATAAAACTGAGAGTCTAATGGTTCTTCCTTAGCTCTTTCGTTGACAGGGTGTTCTTCAGACTCCTTAACAGATATTGGCCAGTCATGGGAAAATAAAGGCCATTAAGAGCCTGTATGGATTTTACAACACTTTGTGGACAAAAAGCATCTCATGACCTTTTAAAAAAGTCCCCCGTACAGATTACACAGGAACTAACTGTTAATTTGTACAATACAACTTGCCCCAAATTCTGTTCTTTCAAATTTATCACAGTTATGAGACTAGCTTGAAAATACAGTGATTTTAAAGCTGCTTTGAGAAACAGATCACATTGTGGTCCCAGATGGAATCAGTACCACAGTAAAGAGGCAGGAATAGGTGGCAGCCAGTGCAGAACTGATCGAGGTAGGAGATGTTACATTGCATACGTAGCCAAATGAATAAAGAAATGGACACTGAAGGTGGCAATAAGTCCAGTTAGGAAGAACAGATCCATTTTGCATGGCTAGATCTGGGGCAGAAGCTGTATTTCTGCACACGTTGGTGGATGTGGGTCCAGGCTTTCTCTGCACCTGAGCAGGGACGGCTGTGTCCTGTATTCAGCACCATCTGCAGCCCCTTCATGTGATGCAATTACAACTACCACACAGTTTTCCCATTAAAGACTCCAGGTAAATGTTGTGTACCCCATTTTACAAGTGGAGAAAAGACGACAGTTGAATATCTTCCAGCATCTCGGTATTCCTGGAGTTCTTGTTAATGTGTGTTCCTGTCCTCGTTATCATCCTATATATGTGCAGAGCGAGGGCTGTATTGTCCAAGAATCTTCCTCCACATTTTGTGTGCAGTGCAACTAATTTACTAACAAAGCCTGAAAAATCCAGGAGGTATGAGACCAAACAGCAGTTTCCTTTGAATGAATAATTACAGTTGGACCAATTATTTATAGACTTGGCGCTGACAGGCTGATATGGCAAGCACATTAACAGCAAACAGAAGGAGCTAAATTGGCTAAAGGTTTCTGAACGGGGATGACTTTTCTATTATATATGTGAGAAAGGTTCCAAGAATAAAAAACGTGTCCTTTTCCAGCCTGGGGATTGCTGTGAGCAAGGCTGCTTGTAATTAATCTTTTGTATGATGACTTGTGTATTTCCCTGCTGTCGATGTGCTTAAGCTGTCCTGCTGTAAATTACAGTGATGCAGAGAAAATTAATCATGTTGGACTAAGGAGCACACCAGACAAGCCCTCTGATGATATGTTTTGGAGCTTATTCTCCTCTGCAATATGAGTAAAGAGGTTCCACTGATAATTCCCGGTGATGTGTGTCTGGGAAGCTTGTAATTCAGGAGCAGAACGTTTCTGTCCAGACTTGTGGCACAACTGGAGAGGAAATGCTGAACCTGAACATATCCAGGGGCTGGAAAATCAGAGCAGAGGTTCATTATGTTAATGAGAGAGAAAGGAGAAGGCATTCTGCATATCTGATTGTGTCAGCAATGCTCTAGACTCTGCTTTGCTGTCACTTCTGCTGATGCTGCAAGTATAATTAGGACGTTGACACTTCACTGCTCGTTTTCCTGTGGTTTTGGGACTGAACTGACAGTAAAATGGAAAAAACGTGGAAGTATTTTATATTACACTTTATTGGTGTCTCTTGCAACCTTGATGGAATTGTTCCTTTTACTCGTGTGCCCTCACCCTTAGGCCTGGTTTTGACTGGAGTCAATAGGAGACGTGTGTTCAGCCTGGGGTGAGACTGCCTGCTTGGGTCCTCACAATGTGCAGTATAAACTCTCTTTTCCTATTTATTTTTAAGTGCTTTAAAAAAAAAAAAACCACAATAAAAATATTCAAAAAGCATTTCTGGAGATTTTTCCCTATGTCTTCTGTTTTTGTAGAAACTGGAGAGATGGAACTGTGCTCAAATTATGTGTTTTAGTACTGGTGTTAACACGAAGCTCTTCAGAAATGCCTGCTAACAATTACTTATTCCTGTATGTGTTTCGTTCACCGCCAGGTCATGAAAGTCCTTCCGGAAGCCGTTGTGTGATCTCAGAGTTTATACGACCCCTTCAAATATCTGGAGACAAACCAGAACAGTTGTCTGTCAAACCTACATTCCTGTCCAAGTCAAGATCTGGTACCCCAAGATGCAGATTTGATTCAGACGTGAGTCTTTTGGAATTTGGTGCTGACAATGTACGTTATGGGGCCAAGACTTCACCAGGGCTCTGATGCAGGTGGATCCACCTGCTTTTAGTCCAGACATGAGCGTTCTCATCTTGACACGTGGCTGTTGGTATTTAGGACAAATGTTAAATATAAGGAGGTATAGGACACATTTTGCAAAGGGTGTTATTTTCTATGAAATACCACAAGGTTGTTTTACATGGGCAAACAGCCATGAGGAAAGGCTCTTTAGACCTTACCCTTTACCTTACAGTCCTGAATCTAATTCTTAATCTCTACAGAAGAAATAAATTGAAACTGTGTGCATATTTTCTCTCTGATTTATATTCATTGCTGCTGTACCTGTGAAAGCTGAAAGAATCAAAATGTTTTTAAAGGGATCACAAGCGTGAGTGTGGTGCAGGATATTCAAGAAAACATCAGATTATTTTATAGCAAGAATTGGGCATATCTAAGGATTATCCACAAATAAATGTGTGTATGTTTGTGTGTAGCAACATTACTGCAAAGTGGGAACATCCACTGCTTTTTGAAGAGGTCAGCTTAGCAGCGAGACTTAGGGAAGCAGAACTAACAGCAAGGAACAGGAGAAGTACACGTCAAATTTAATTCCCTTTTTCTATTATTTTTGAGTTATCTCTCACTGAGGATGTCAAGCCCTCTTTTGCAGAATTGTTCGTTGTGTGCCTTCTAGAGTTTAATTACGTGATACATACTTGCATTATGCAAGCTCACAAAAAGTCATCTCCATTCTTTTTTAGAGGTATCCAGACCCAGGGGGGAGAGTGTGTTAATACAATCTAAAAATGGGACATAATGCTGTGAAGTCTGAAGCCCTTCTAAGTAAAATTAACATGGTGAACATAACAAGGGCAAGTGTAGAGCCTTGCATCTGGGTAGGAACAACCCCAGGTTCCAGTGTAAGTTGAGGAATGACCTATTAGAGAGCAGTGTAGGGGAAAGGGACCTGGGGGTCCTGGGGACAGCAGGGTGACCATGAGCCAGCACTGGGCCCTTGTGGCCAGGAAGCCAATGGTACCTGGGGTGGGTTAGAAGGGGGTGGTCAGTAGGTCAGAGAGGTTCTCCTGCCCCTCTGCTCTGCCCTGGGGAGACCACACCTGGAATATTGTGTCCAGTTGTGGCCCCTCAGTTCCAGAAGGACAGGGAACTGCTGCAGAGAGTCCAGCGCAGCCACCGAGATGCTGAAGGGAGTGGAGCATCTCCCGTGGGAGGAAAGGCTGAGGGAGCTGGGGCTCTTTAGTTTGGAGAAGAGGAGACTGAGGGGGGACTCATTCATGTTTACAGATATATAAAGGGTGAGTGTCAGGAGGATGGAGCCAGGCTCTTCTTGGTGACAACCAATGGTAGGACAAAGGGGAATTGGTTCAAACTGGAACACAAAAGGTTCCACTTAAATTTGAGAAGAAACTCCTTCTCAGTGAGGGTGTCAGAGCCTGGCCCAGGCTGCCCAGGGAGGTTGTGGAGTTTCCTTCTCTGCAGACATTCAAACCCGCCTGGACCCCTTCCTGTGGAACCTCAGCTGGGTGTTCCTGCTCCATGGGGGATTGCACTGGATGAGCTTTCCAGGTCCCTTCAACCCCTGACATTCTGGGATTCTGTGATTCTGTGGTTTGTTCCATGTTAGAATTTAATTTTGTTGTTCAGTGTTGCATGTCTGATTTTTACTGCCTCTCAGGAACACAGTGAATGCATCTTTTTTGAAATCACGTAATCACATTGTCTTTTTTATTTTCTCTACAGATGGATAATGATCAGAATTCCAATACCTCAAAGCAGAGATATTCTGGGAAAGTCCATCTTTGCATTGCCCGTTATAGGTAAAAAAACCCAGCTTATTACATATGTTGAAAGTATTTGCGATAATCAACATTTGGTGTTACTTATTCATGCACTAAATTATTGCCCAGGACCAATGTTATGGATAGCAAATGCCTTTCAAGAATTTTCTGTACATGAGTACCTTGTTTTAGCTGTAGCTCACTGTTTTAGTCTTTATTTAACTTGTCTCTGCTGAAGTGAATAAACTTGTGTAAAAGACTGCCATGTAAAACAAATGGAAAAGACACCCACAACTGAGTTTGCTCTAATTAACTTTAAAAATTAAGGAGTATTCTAAGAGAGAAACCTGTAAGTAAATTCTACAGAAAAGGATGAGATTTTAAGTGCATGGAGCTAAAGCAAACAGGTTACGTGTCCTGGCAGCCTGTGGGTGATGCAGTTCAGTTCACAGCAACAAACCGACCTGGACTCGGCTCAGAACGTGTTTCACAAGGGAAGCAGAAAGCTTGAACGGAGGAATTGCCTCCCTGTGCAACCTTTTTCTGATTCCTGTTCGGTTGTGCGGGGTTGTCAGTGAACACAGGTTTTCCATCTGTTCTCCACTGCAGTTACAACCCTTTCGATGGACCAAATGAAAATCCAGAAGCAGAACTCCCCCTTACGGCAGGAAAGTACCTTTATGTGTATGGAGATATGGATGAAGATGGCTTTTACGAAGGTAATGTTTTTAATCTGTGGATACATGCTAATTCATGCAGATTCAAATCGGCTCATCTGTCAAGCATGCTCCCAGTTCTTCATCTACTACCAAATCAGTTGCTAAAATTACCCCTATCATCATTGTGTTAATTAATTTGCACCAGCAAAGCCTCTCCTTGCAGGCAAAGCTAATTATAAGATATTTTATGTTGTCAGCTTTTGCTACTGGCAAGATTTAAGTTGACAAGAAAGCTTACTGCCTCTGGTTTTTGCCGCACTGAACCTTTACGTTCTCAAACTGCAAATGTTGTTTATGTCCAGTTTTTGCTTGTATCTTCTTCCTTTTCTTGCCCGGCATTAGCATGCAAGATGTGTGCTCCTCCCAGGGTTTTAATGGCATTGTTCTTTCTCACCAGGGGAACTTCTAGATGGACAAAGAGGATTAGTCCCTTCAAATTTTGTGGATTTTGTTCAAGACAATGAGACCCGGTTATCAAGCACATTAAGCAGCGAACAAGATCAGAATTTTATCAACCATTCGGGTCCTGCTTTGGAAGGAGATCTCTTGGAGATAAGTCCGCCAAGTCACATAGACTCTAGTGTAATCACCAATGGTTCAGGGACTCTGGATGTAAACATTGATGAAATTGGAGAAGACATTGTGCCTTATCCTAGAAAAATCACCCTTATTAAACAACTAGCCAAAAGTGTCATTGTGGGCTGGGAGCCACCGGTAGTGCCACCCGGATGGGGAACGATTAGCAGCTACAATGTTCTGGTTGACAAGGAAATACGGATGAACATAGCCTTGGGAAGCAGAACGAAAGCTCTTATAGAAAAGCTTAACATTTCTACTTGTACATACCGAATATCAATTCAGAGCATCACAAACAAGGGTAACTCAGATGAACTGCAGTGCACTTTGTTAGTCGGGAAGGATGTCATAGTAGCCCCCTCTAATCTTAAAGTGGACAATATAACCCAGATTTCTGCTGAGCTGTCTTGGCTCCCTACAAATAGTAATTACAGTCATGTGATCTTTCTTAATGAAGAAGAATTCGACATTGTCAAGGCTGCTAGCTACAAGTACCACTTTTTTAATTTGAAGCCCAATATGGCCTACAAGGTGAAGGTCATGGCGAAGCCCCATCAGATGCCCTGGCAGCTTCCCCTGGAACAACGAGAGAAAAAGGAAGCCTTTGTGGAATTTTCTACTTTGCCAGCAGGTTTGGTGTTTTCCTCCCTACCCCAAAAGTCTCCAGTTAACTTTGTCTGAAAATTGTAGATAAATTAATCTAACCTTCAGCTTTGCGCTGTAATCCCTCTCACATTCACGAGCGGACTGGGGATTATTAGATTGCTCTACGGTATCTACAATGAACTCCTGTCCTGTGTTAGCCTCTTTGTTCTTGGGTAAGGACTGAAGCATTAAAAAAAAAGCTGTTGCTTTGGCCATATTATTTGTATGTTATTAAAGCACTTCTTATGGGGGCGATCCAGGCATTTTCTGCAATGAAAAGCTACACAGACATCTTAGAGGGCCACACAGTGATTTAGGGGATGTAAATTCCTTTTGGTGGTGAAGCTGTGATCACGTTGTACAATTTGAATTTGTAAGGATAACAAATTGGTTGTGTTTTGACAAGCCAGAGGTGTTTTCCCACCTTGCTTTTACATTAGGAATGTTGATAATTGGTACCAGTGACTTCCCAGTATTTAAGAACAGTGAACGTTGAAAACTACAACTGAAATAATGTAGCTGGTTTAAAGGATAATCCCATATTTTGGGGGTGTATGGCAGCACCTGAAGAATTTGAACATCTCTGCTTATAGATTCATCTGGCCAAGGTCATCTAATCAAGGACAAGGAGAAGGCTCTAAGTTGTGTCCTCTAAGCGGGGACAGTCAGGTACAAGTGACTCCTGGCCAGGGGAATTTCAACACCATGTGCTGTGCTCTGGCTTGATTGATTGATCCCTGCTGGGATTTGGTTCCAGCAAAGGGGCTGGAGTTATTTCTGGTCTCTTCCTTGGCTTGCGTGACTTAACGTGTAAGGAGGCGTGCGGGACAGTGATGCTGGTTGAGTAGGGAGCGAGTTAAACTTGCATGTCTGCTGCTTTTCGTGCTGGTGATTTATAGTTTCAGTGAAAATGTCCTCAGCTCGGGTGTTTACCCTTGTGTCTTAAATCATTTCGGTGAGACGAGTGGTGATGCTTTCATAGAATCTGCCAGGAGGGGGGATATTTTCAACTTTGTTCATGTTCTTTGGGCGTTGGGAGATTGTGGCTTGAGCTTATTGGATGTGTTGTCCTCTTTGTTATTTGGGAAAGGCCTTGTGAGTGGGGTTTTTTCAGGGCAAGCACTCAGCGTGCTGTATCTCCCTCTAGTTGCTGCAGTGTGCAAAGCAATAAAGGAGCTGCTCTCTGTTGAGGAGCTAAAATACAGGGATGCCTCTGCTTCTAGATCCGGAGGTCCCAGGATCTTCCCAACCACTTCGCTTCATAGAGAGCATTTTTACATCAATTCTTCCCTGACATACAGCAGAATAAAACAGCAAAAGCTGAAGTGATTAGAGGCTGATGCTTTTATTTCAGAAGTCATTGAAACAAGGAGGAAAGGATGCCCATGAAATCAGGGTCAGCAATGGGAGTTAACATCATAGCGTGGCATGTTTTTCCTCTTGCAAATAATACCGGCTTCAAGTAACCACAACAAACTGCAGTTAAAAGAAAGAAGTTTAGAAAAATAGCTAAAATATCTTTAATGTTATTTGAAGCCAAGAAGCTTTGCTCTTTGCTAATGGACACAGTGGTGTCCCCATAAAAAGGATACCATCAACCACGTATACCAAAAAGGGAGTGGGAATCAGTGAATATTTAAAATTTTTGACATTGTATCAGTCTCAGGGTTTTTTTAGGAATACGTGAAGCAAAAATGACCTTGAGGTAACTGCTCACATTTCAAAGTTAGAGAGAGCAGGTGCATGAAAAGCACAGGACAACTAGAGGTCACTTTTTAATGTTTCTCTTTGCATAGATATATCACGTTTTGCATGATTTACACTTGAACACACGTTGCTTCCTGTCAGACCACAGCTGAGTGACACCTCTTTAGTTGCTGGGCAATTGAACTCCTTGACTCATCAGAGCATTAGAATCGCTGAAGTTAAAATAGAAATGGTTCTCTTTTGGGTGCGTGGGTCTAAAAATAGACATAAGTATTAACAGGATTGGGACAAATGGGTTTTGAGCTAATTTAGCTAATAAATTCATGAAGACCAAACCATAGCAGAATTCTGAAACAAACATTTATGTTGATGAACAAGACCATCAGAAAGTTATAAAGAGTAATTTCCCATTTAATGATGGAGGAAAATAGAAATCATACTAAGCCTTGGGCATTCCAGTTTATTAAACCTCCCTCTCCTGCAGCCTGTGAAGGTCGAGATAGACTCCCTGGGGATTGTTTGCTTTGGGAGAGTGGGAGGAAGGTGACTTCTGCTGCAGGAGCAGATTAATGTCATTGTCATTGACGAGATACTGGACTAGATCAGATGTGTGCGTTCTTCTGAACTGAGGAGCTTCGCTGGGTTGGGAGCACGGGCTGTCGATAAAACTGGATGGTCAGGGGAGCTTAAATCCAACCTTAAATCAAAATATGCAGCTTGGCCAAGAATAGTATTAGGTCAGCTTGCATGCTTTGGCCTTGCAAGTTAAAAATACATTGTAGGTGCAAGGGGTGGTATAGGCAAAAATGTCATGTTGTGCCTGTGGTGTCCTGAACATGACCATAACTTTATTTCCATGCCTACCAGAGGGTAAAATTCTAGTGACAGCAAACTACTGAAATGCGCTGATGTTTTTGCCAGCATATCTGGAGGCTGAGGCTTGTGTGATATTTACACTTGTATCGTGGTCTGGTTATTAGCAATGAATGCGCACAGTTAAATATTTGTGGCTTTTGGGGGCAGATGAACAGGAGCTGGTTGTGCTCAGTTCACTGGCAAAGCAAACTCACAACAAGCAAGGTTTGTGCTCTCCCAGCTATGACACAGAGATAGGACCCTGCTTCGGAAATGTCTTAGCACGAAATACTTCTCAGGGTTTGACTCAAATTAACACAGCAGGATGCCTGAAATATTCATGCACTAATAATCTCTATGATATTTTTACTTTGGCTTTCTGTCCAAAGTGAAGCTATTTATAGTGGGGTAATAACATCTTTTAATTAAGGCTGTGTTTGGTTGGCTATGACACTAACAGACTGTAAATGTCTCAAAAGGTTAGCAGGCGTACTGTTTTCTTCAGTGCAAAGGCTTGAGTTCAGTTCTCCTTTAAACCAGCATGTTGCAGGTTGAAAAGCTTCAAGTTTTGCCTTGTTGTCCATATCGCACTTTAGTGTCTATGTGCTTCTGGCCCTTAAATCATGACCTGGAGCTATCAATGGTCCAGAGTGTGCATTCAGTGCAGAGAGATAGACCAAAAAGGCACTTGCTGCCACCTGCAGCCGTTTTCAACTAACAGTGCCACTCCTGGGCCTTTGTCCTCCCTGTATTTTTCTGTCAACATCTGCTGCATTCAGAGTAAGCAGCAGTGATGTAGCCTGGAGGGACAAAAATAGGTCCAGAGCAAGTTGCAAGCACAGGCTATGTTGCAAAGAAACGCAGCTTAGTTACTGGTTGTAAGCGGAGGGTCAGTTCCCAGCTCCATGACCTGTCCAGTGTGTGCTTCTGTTTTTACATCATAACCGCAATAACGATATTTTGTCTTAAAAAAACAGAAAGCTTTGAGATGTGCGTTTTCCAAATCGCATCTCTATTGGTTGATGTTCATACCTCTGCCCCAAGGTTCAACAGTGACCATTCTTGGTTTCTTTAGGTCCTCCAGCTCCCCCTCAAGATGTGATCGTACGGGCTGGGTCCACCCCAGCAACTGTACAGGTGTCCTGGAAACCACCAACTCTGACAGCAACAGGGACATCCCACGGCGCCACTGTCACCGGCTACGGGGTCTATGCGAGAGGTCAACGGGTGAGTTCTCCTTCCAGCCTTACATTGACCATCTCCAGTAGGTGAATTCCTGCAGGTAAAGGCAACAGTGACACCACCTGAATGTGTCCAGGGTTTCCTCACCTTCCAGTAGAACTCACCCTTTTTTGCATGCAACTTGCTTGTTAGCTTCTTTTCCATAAGCACTTGAGCTTTTGGACAAATCAGCTGTAGAGATTAATGATAACTAATTGATGTGGAGCCCTCATGTGGCTCTTTCAGCCTGCTCTGTGTTGGCAATGGTTCTGCCCACATTAAGACTTCGAAGGTTATAATTTAGTGGGATTGGCGGGAGGGAAACAGATGTCATCGTGCTACTAAGTTGTTTGTT
The DNA here is from genome assembly GCF_037038585.1 of Patagioenas fasciata. Lineage (NCBI taxonomy): Eukaryota > Metazoa > Chordata > Aves > Columbiformes > Columbidae > Patagioenas > Patagioenas fasciata. The sequence continues at coordinate 1,930,213 of NC_092536.1, forward strand.
TGTGTACTCAGGTGGCCGAGGTGATCTTTCCAACAGCAGAGAACACGCTGGTGGAGTTAATCAGACTAAGGAGTTTGGAAGCAAAGGAGGTTACAGTTCGAACGCTCTCTGCGCAAGGGGAATCAGTGGACTCTTCTGTTGCTGCCATTCCATCTGACTTACTGGTGCCTCCAACCCCTCAGCCCAGAACTGCTCCCAAATCTAAGCCATTAGCAAGTGCCGGAGCCCCAGAAACCAAAGAAGAACATTTAGGTCCACATTTGAAAATGGATGAGTCGTGGGAGCAGACTCGTTCGGCATCCCCCGTTCATGGACACACGCTCGAGCCACCCGCCCCCAACTTCCACGGCCCGCTCCAGGGGAGGAGGTCGCCGTCGCCCAACCGAATCCTCCCGCAGCCCCAAGGCACACCCGTCCCAAACACTGTCGCAAAAGCCATGGCAAGAGAAGCTGCACAACGCGTTGCAGAGAGCAACAGGGTAAAGACAAACTTAAGGCTTTCTGGGAGCTGGCTTGGTTCACTTCCGCACCTTCCATCAAAGGTTTTATCGTATCATATGCTTTAAGGAGAAGCTGATCACTCCTAAACCATGAAGATCTGTATTTTGAGAAGGAGCAGCATGCTAAAATTCTGTGCCATCGTGCATACTTGTAACCATAAAAAGCATTGATCTGCCTTTGATCAGCAGTAGAAACCCCACAACATCAGTAGAAATGTTGTCTCCACAAATGCAGAGCCTCACATCTGGAAAACAAGCAAACAAAACCACAATAGCAATCCGAAGTTTGCGCTTGGGTCCTGCTGGACTCACGAAGGAGGCTTGCACCTATGCGAGAAAAGTACTTTGAAAGAGATCTAAACAATAAAGGGCGGTTTGAAAATGGGTCTAATCTTTTTGACGGCTTACAAAATGAGGACAAAGTCTTATTTCTGTAAAGGAATCTAATCAGCTGTCAGGCAGGAGAAATATTTGTATTCTAAACCCATCTGCTTTTTCAAAATACCAAATCACAGCTCAGATGCACACAAATCACTGTATTGCATCTTGTCATGGAGCCACAGGCAATGTTAGGGATTTGCCCTTCAAGAACGAGCCTTTCTCAGTCCTACGCCTTCACAGATGTTTACAGCTGCTTCAGCACAGCTGCCGTGTGAGAGCGTTTCGCTGCGGCTCCTCCTGTAGCTACTGGAAGCATTGCTGCCCAAAGGAGACTCCCTGGTTTGGAGACCATTATGACCTATGGCTGCTGGAGTGACTTAGACATTTCCTAGTTAATTTAAATCCCACATTTGGGGCTCTTGGGTCAGCAGAGCTGATGCGTATACATCCTGACAGTGTGCTCTGCCTTCCCTACCCAAGCATGCAATATTTAAATACTCACAGTGCTCTGGGCAGTTACTTTCTCATCACAAGCTGCTCACAACTGTCCATTTCTTTATTTCGGTCTCCAGTGTCACTTTTTTCATGCGTTATCTTGGTCCTTCATCTGCCAGTCATCTGTTATGTCCGGTCTTTCCTCTCCCTTTGTATCTCCAAAATAGCTCCATGAATCTTGACAGTTCACACATGTCTTAACAGCCCAAACTTATTGACTGTTCCTGTTTTGGGACAGAATTGAGCCAATGGGTGATGATACAGTGTTTGGGAAGATGAATAATTCTGGGTCAATAAGGTCTGCTTAAATACATATGTAGGCATGTGGATATTTCTGCCTTTTATTTATAAATAAAGCAAACTGGAGCAAATGTAATAGAGGGAGAAAAGGCTGTTAGTTTATTTGGCACCCTAAAGTGAAGGCTGATTTACAACCACATAGGGAAAAAGAGCTGAAATTCCGGTTTTGAAAACTGCTGACGTAATACATGCTCTCAAGCATGTTTAATTACATTAATTTTAGTGATACTTGAAATGTTTAATTCAAGGATCTGGACAGAAGTTTACAGATGGATTCACTGTGAATGAGATCAAACCCCACTGATGATATTTGCCGTGTTTGGTCCCCGGTAGCAGAACTTGCTGCCTTGCTGCAGCAGGAGCTGCCTGTCACCCCAGAGCAGAGGAAAGCATGAAGTCTCACTCTATAGGGTTTTTGTACAGAGGTAAAAATGCTGTGGTGTCTACGTCTTCTGCTAACTCTCTGCCAAAGGGAAATTAACGTCTTCATTAGCAACATCTGACTGTGCAATGCTGAGAATTTTGACATAAGTGGTACAGGGAGGAAAGCCAGCAGTTGATTTGATGGTCACGTAAAAGCATAACACTGTTTATGAGCAAGGGTAACACGACAAGCAAAATTTCTTGAACACTCCTAGAAGGTTGCAGTCAGGGGAAGCGAACATCGCTTTAAACCATGACCGTATTTAAACGCTGTGTTCTTCCATCCCTGTGTCTTGTATTTGCAAATGCTTCTGTTGGTTGCAGGAACAGGTCTGCTTCACAATTTTCCATTTTTTGTTGCTTTTCTAGATGGAGAGGAGGAGCATTTTCATCGAAAGGAGCAGTGCAGCCCAGTACGTGAACTCAGATGATGAGGAGGATGGCTACGATTCCCCCAATGTCAAGAGAAGAGGGGCTTCAGTTGATGATTTCCTGAAAGGTTCAGAACTTGGAAAGCAAGTAAGTCACGTCGTCTTGTTATTGTGTCACGCGTTGGACATGAAACAAGTGGTCTATGAAGTTCAGCAAGTTCACCGTCTGGTTATTGAAGTCATATTGCTAATCTATACAGACAAACAGCTAAATCGTGGGCAGGTAGATGAATGTCCTGGTGCTGGAGTGTAACGCCATCCGATGGGAACTGAATGCTCGGCACTGTGTGTTTAGAGATCGTTAGCCCAAGCAGCAGGCTTAAGCACTGGGAAATTTAAAAAAACGGAAATAGAAAATGTGACTGCAATGTCATGTGCGACCTCTGGGATGCTTCTGTACGATGTGTTACTATTGCATATGAAAACAAGCTGTGAGAAATAAAGGGAATAGGGGAAGGATTTTTGTGTTCCATAAAAACCATAACCTGTAATCCAAATTAGCAGAAAACCAACTGAATATGTGCTTGGCATGCTGTAATGAATACATTACAGATGTCGCCAGAAGAATTTTGCACATCTGCACAGCTTTTAGTCTGATCCCACTGAAAACATGTATAAAGTAATTTATTACATTACTGCACTGTTTATGAAAGAAACTTATAGGGACTTGAAATATTTGGACTAATTTTAAAAGGCAATTAAGGCTTTAACCAATCTACTCCTCCAATGTTAAAGAGATAAAAGCTTCAAATTCCATCAGCTAGCTATATCATACAGTGATGGTAAGATCCTGCAAGAATTAAGTTCTGATCACTTTTAAATTACAGTGTGATGTAACAAACAGCTGTGAAGAACAGATGATACGTGAATTATCCCAGGGTGTTTACAATTTGGTCAGCAAGTCCATTGATGCATGAAGGGCCTCTTTAAATCAAGGGAATTTAATCGCGACTAGAACTAGATTTGGCGCTGTGAATGTAGGCATCCTTTTCTGTATCATCTATGCCATTAAAACTGGTTTTCTCGAATGGGAACTATGAATTGGAAGAAGGAAATTACGCGTGATGTCTGTGCTGGAACAGAGCAGCAAGACGCATGATATAATTTATATGTGGTTATTAGTGTGATGTGCAAACGTGGGAAAGGCTGTAGTACTCATTGGCGTCACGCAAGGGTTTCGGCTTTGCAGTAAAGGTTCTTGTCTCCCGCTCTGCCCGCCAGCCGCACTATTGCCACGGGGAGGAGTACCACACCGAGAGCAGCCGGGGCTCCGACCTGTCCGATATAATGGAGGAGGATGAGGAGGAGCTGTACTCGGAGATGCAGCTGGAGGAGGGAGGAAGGCGCCGAGTCAGCGTGTCCTCGCACAACGCGCTGAAGGTGAGCGGCGCTGCACACAAACCTTCCCAGATGCCCATTCTTGCTTCAAAGCCTTTCTTTTAGTCACGGGTTTTGCAGACAGTTAAAACTCACACTTTCCTATAGACCTAGAACTGAGGTGGACATTGTTGATGATGCCAAGGCCACTGTAATACATTACTTTGTTTTTTTGCATTATTTGGTAGCTAATCTTTTAACTCATTGACTATTTTCCTATATGGAATTGTTGAAGTTGCAGTTGCTTTTCTATACCTGGGGACATTTCCCATGTCTATACGACAAAATAGTACACGTGCCACCCAAACAATGAGCAAGGAGATTTGTATAAAAGCACATCTAGAAGGAAACAACTTGTGTTTTTCATGTCTGAGTGAGTTGTCCCTGTTTCCAGTGCCAGTCCTGTCTCTTCCACAGGCTGTAAATCATGCTCGTAAGAAAGGAGGCTGGGCCAGCCTTGGTTGATAAACACAATATCAGAAATTGTTGTGCGCTGATTGTTAAGGAATCACCAGAGACAGCAGGAAATATCTCTCAGGGATATTGCTTTAACACTACCCAGGAATATTCGTGATGAAAGACAACCTAACAGTTAAAGTATACATAGAATGTTGAACCTATCCAATACAGAATATATTTCTTACGGTATATTTGTACATGTAAATTATATTTGCCTTTTATGTGTCTAGCAATTATACTAAATTGTGTTGTCCTAGAAAGTTGGATTATTTGAACAACAAGGAAACTCAAAGGTTGATTTTTCTTTAAATATGCTGTGATTTAACTAAAAATACTGTTCTCTCAGGCATACAAGAATTTTGATTGTTCTTGTAACAGCTTTCATGCAATATAAATTCAGTCCTTCTATTCTGATACTACCTGGAATGAGAAAGGTACTTTTTCAAAAGAAAAAATAAGCAGTGTTTCTATTATTCCGCTGACAGAAAGGTTGAAAGTGAAATATTTCTGCATGCTGCTCCTGTCCCTTTCCTCTAGGGAAACAAAAAAGTGAATTATCTCTTGACTGTTCTTGTTCTTTATGCATCAGAAAAGATATTTACTTCTTGTTTGTAAAATAGCGTTGCCAGTGTTGATATTTTAAAAGACAGGTCCAGCTCCTTGGCTGGTGTAGGCAATCACTTTAGCGCTGTTATAGTCTGCAGGCACTTCTCTTGCTGTAGAGTGAATGGGAAGGGTAGGGCCGGTTGATTCATCCTGCAGAAATGGAATTCAGTGTATGACCCTCCCGGATGTCCGGAGAATCCAGCCCACCATGCTGATGAGTTTACTGAGATCAAATGCAGGTCAGATTTGGGAGATCGTTGTTCCCCCCAATGGTTCCTCAAAACAAAGGCTGACATGGGTGATCAAGGGAAGACTCAACTCGCCTGACCAGCATTCTGAAATGTGGGATATTTGAGCTCAAATCAAAACTATTCTTGTTCATATTTATTGAGTTTTTTTCCACTCCTATGGCAGTTTGTCTCAAAAGTTTCACAAGTGTGACACACGCTTTAAAAGTGAACGAAAATAGGTGAAACAAATACAGTCATAAAGTACATTTAAAAGTTCCTAATGCCTGAAAGGGGAAGACATCCAGAACCCCACTGAGTTTAAGGTGGTCAGAGGGAGAGGCGTTGCTGAAGGCTCCAAAATGATCCTGTCGCTATTTTGTAGGTGCTGTTGTGTCCAGAGACCCCCTTGATCTGGGCATTGAGTACAGTACGAGGAGAGATGATCTCCAAGATTAGAATCTATAAACCATGTCAACCATGACACGCGCCATTATTCTCTTGCCTCTTAGAGTCCAGCTAAGATACTGCACAGGATTCTCCTGCCACACCAGCCTGTGTTTTGTGTGAATGTAACAGAAAAACCACAAAATGCATCTCCCATGTTCAGAATACTTATTTGATCCAGGCTGGGATAGTTATTACCCACTTTTACTTCTGCTAATGGGCTGATTTCAAATATTGGCTTTATTGAGCAGGTGTGAGATGATGATGTGAGGTCAAGGGCCACCAGAGAGCAGCCGCTGCCCAGGGCTCATCCTGTGGCAGCCAAGTTTTCCAAATGGTGCAGGTTCCCTTCACAGTTTTACAAAGGACACTAGAGCTCCGTTAACGCTGTCTGCAGAACAGCTCTCCTCCTTTAGGACTATTTGTTACTCGATTTAGGAGGCTTTAACCGATGCAAAGCAAGAAAGCTTGCTGGAATAGAATTTTCATTCTCAGATATGGGCTCTGGTTACGAAATAAAAATACATAGCAATTTGGCACGGGGCAAGGACCATACGAAGCGTTAGTGCTGTGTGTTAATGCCATTCTCATTCACCATGCTGGAACGTGCACGCAGCTTTTATTGCTTTGTTTTAAATGCATGGGTTTATTCTCGTGAAGAGCATCACCCAGTTGTTTGTACTGACCTCTCATGTATCTGACACCCAGCAACTTCTTAATCACGTATTTATTTTCCACAGATTCTCATTCACAGCATGACATCCTTTTCACTAAATAAGCTGCATGTATTATGTTTGCCATTGCTCTAAAACTAATTCTGTCTTTATTTTTCTTTTCTTCTCCCTCCTCCCTCCCATTTTATTTTTATCACACACTATTTGTTCCCTGTCTGATTTTTAACATTACATAACCTTAAGGAGTGCGATAAGAATAAGACCACTGAAGCCACTTTTTTGGAGCAGCCTGACTTTTCACAGCAGATACATCACAGTAAAAAGCTTTTCAGTATTCCAGAAGTAGCTGAAGAGGATGGTGAATACTCAGAGCTGCTGTACAAGCAAGGTTTAGGTATGCCCTATAAAAAGCACCCCACAATAGCTAGAGACTCTAGACCACCTAGGCCCTGCAATCAAGACCAGCAGCACAACTTCTGGTACCCAGCCAAGCACAGAATTTCAGGCGTGGAGGATTTTGCCGCAGACGACAAGGGATGTAAATACAGCCGGTCCTTGTCGAGGAGCCCAGACAGCGGACTAGACTGTGGAAGCGAAGAGGAAGAATCCCGGTTTAATTTCAGATACACCTGCGATGCGGTTTCTGCCAGCGTTGCCTCCAGCTGTTGCGCAGAGGCCACCGCCTGTCCCTGCAGGAGGAGCGCGAGGCCCCTGCTGGCGCGCAGGAAAACCCTGACCAGACAAACCAGCATCGAGGAAGATTTTGGTGACTTGGGTCCTTCCCTGGGAGAGCCCAGGACTGAACAGGTCAAGCCCAGTTACGAGAAAAAGTATGAGGCTCAGAAATACGCTAGGACAGATAATTTGGCTAACGAAGATATTCAGGGGGGCTGGAAGACCGACTTAAAGCTGGCTGACTCTAGGGCAAAGCCATCCCACAGAGACGCAGAAGACTCTCTGGTGTGTGAAATAATAACTCTTCCTTCTAACATCTGCTTGCCAAATCAGTTTTCTTTCTTTTGTTCTTTTTTTTTCTCCTTTTTCCTCTTTTTCTGAGTTAATTTTCAGGTCCATCCTTGGGACCTATTTGCTTCATTTTTCCTTTTATTTTTCTCTCTCCCTCCCCATTCATTTTTGTTTATGATTCTGCATTTTCCTTTACCGTCCTCTTTTGTGTCACGCTGAAATCAGTTTAATTTGCTTTACAATTATTCTCCTACAGAACAAATTACAATAATGGCTGCTTTTATTAAAGGACAACTGAATCTAAATTTTAATTAAGGGTTAGCTGAACTATAATCTTCCCAAAAGATTGTTTGTCTTTATTTTGCCCATCTAAATGTTGCTTAAAAAACAAAAAAAAAGCTGCATTTTAGCTGGAAAAATATTTCATCATGTTATTCTTTTTTTGAAATGTCAAGGAATTCATTTCATCCTGTTGTTTTTATTCACCTCATTCCCAGAATGTTCAGGACACGCTCTTTATCATAAAACATCTCTGAACAAGAATCAGGAGTCTGCCCCCGGTGTGACAGTGACCCAGATTGATGGAGTCACAGCGTTCATCATATTTCCATTTTCTGCCTTCTCTCCGCACCGTCACTACTTTGCCTTCCTTTTTGGACCATCTCTTCTTGCCTTTGAAGTTGCCGACTGCATCCCTGCGTGAGGATGCGGGCGAGCAGCTGCTTCCAAAGGGCCAGGCCAGGGCCATTCCGTATCTCGCAAGGATGCCCCTGCGTGATCCTGCCTGTTCGCCTTTCTGTCCATTAATCTCTAGCAGAGCCTCCACGCTTTGATAGATGCATCCATAGGCTTCCCTGCTCCCTACAGACCAAACAAGTTCTTTACCCTCACGGTCTGCAGCCGTCCAGGCTGGAAACCTCAGAGCTGATGCGTTTGATGTAAGGGTAGAAATCAGCAGCCTGCTCGTCTAGTTTAAGCTGAAACGACCCTTAAAAATTTCTCCCACTAAAATTGGTACGCAAGCTGTATTAATCTCAATGACTGCATGATAAACTCTGGAAAGCATTAAAATAGTACCATTTAGCTATTAAAATAGCGACATTTTCCGCAAGGGTAGTGAACAGAAAGAGGCAGCTGTGATGTGAGATGGAGCGTGTCTACGTTTCGATGACCTTTAAAAGGCTTTAAGAACCACTAAAGAAGAGCAGAGTGCTCACAGACAGACGGACGTACCCCTGCTCGCGTGCTGCAAACCGGACAAGCCGTAGAGCTGCCCATGCAAAGCCTGGCCCGGTGCGGGCAGTCCCAGCGCCACAGCTCCCGCCACTGCTCGCACTGCTCTTCGGGACATTAGAACGGCACCTTAGCAGCAACGACAAAGGCAAAAGAATATGTCAAAAACTATTCTTTTTGTTCCTTTTTGTTCCGATGTGTGACTGCCGGTTACAAACTCCGCCATAAATCAGGGAACCATTTTTTCTTTCGCAGGTTTTCCAGGCAACAGTATTTTACTTTTCAGCTAACCTTTCAGTTAAAAACTAAGTTTAGTTGCCTTTAGAGCTTACGCTTCCAAATGTGATTGACCTGATTAATGTCCAACCGTATAACCGTGATGCTACCACGCGTGTAACTTACGAACCTGTTTTTTTCTGTTGTGTTTTTCTAGCTTTTAGGTAACCCGTCATCCGCAGGACGGCCTGACAGGGCGGATCACGCGGGGCGAAGGTCCTCCCATGGCAGTGCAGTGCCGCAAAGGTCTCGGCCAATGTTGGTCCCTTCCATTGGTTAGTTGGACAGATATTGGTGCATTTCTGTTCTTTGCAGCCTCAGAGCTGGGGAGGCGGTCCTTACAAAAGCAACGAGAGGCGCCTGTCTCGAACCATGGTTCCTCTTGGTTTAAATGGGGTGAAACGGAATTGAAACATCTCCATCTAAACGTGAGCGGACTGGGGTCTCACAGGGGCTGAGTCGGGAATCATTGACATCACTGGGAGTCCTGTCATTTAATGTAGTGGGTATTGGGGCTTTTTGAAGCTTGGTTAGGCTTAGATACTGTCAGATCTCACCTAAGAGGAAATTTGCAGGCAGGCTACTATATATATGATCAGTAAAACGAACGTACCCATTCGGCCATCCATTCAGCCATCCATCTTTTCATTCACCAACCATCATTTTGCATTCACTTTCCATTTTCTTGACTACTTTTTGGAATTTAGCAGGAACAATTGAAGCTGTTAAATGCAGCAAGTTACTAGAACTTGCATATATTTACTAGATTTGATCCTTCTTGCAGAATCATCCCTATTCTGATTTACTTATGAATTAAACTATACGCTGGTGTATACCAGAAAATCCAAAAAGTAGTGCAGAAAAGATGATGGAATCAAGACACTATGGACAAATACGTATCTGTTAAAATTTGCACTGCATACTGGCAAACAAGAAACACTGACAATTAGGAAACACGTGCAAAACAAATGCAGAAAGAGTTCTGGGAGCAGAACTTTACTCCATGAAGACGTAAAGTAGGTCCTGCTCCTGTCCCTAAGCTGGGCTTTAATTTGTGAAGGCTGTAGCATCATCAGGAGGAGAAGGAAGCAGTGCCAGGCAATTCTCACCTCACCTTCATGTGAATAAGATGTCACGAACGGGGATTATCAAAAGGAAAGAGACTGATAATTAAGGAATGGGTTTGATTTTAATTCTTTTTTTCCCTTTTCATAGAATCACACTGAAATGCCTGTACTGTAAATTAAAAACATATCCCCCTAGTGGGCACGATTATTCTGATATCCAATAGATAGTAATTACTATTCTTGAAACCGTAGCTCAGCAAACATGCCCAGCTGGCACATGGAGGAGTCTCTTAGTGCCTTCAATATAGCAGCAGCAGTCAGAGGCCGATTCTCATCCCGCATCCCGGGGTAAATAAGGATGATCTCCACAGACATCAATGGGATGACACTGGTATGGAAATGGTATGGGGGACAATCAGCTCCAGGGAGGCTCTCGTGCTTCCATTGACAGGTCATTGCCAAATAGCTTTTGGATGATGATGTGAAAACCTTCAGGTTTTTCTGTCCTTTTCCTTTCTCTGCAAGTAGCCTTGGTTTTCCTCAGGAGTAAAGATTGCTGCTTTATGTCTGGCCTACTTAAAGCAAGTTCTTTTATATTATTTGCTAAAGCATTGTTTTTAGAAATAGCGAGAGAGTAGATGAGTTTGTTTCAAGTAGTCCTCTGGGTTTGCTTTTAGTTTTCATTTTAATTAAAAAATAAGGGAAGTGATTAAATTTATCAGACCTCACTTCCTATCAACGAAGTTAGAACACAGAAACCACAAAGTAATAACTTCACTGTTTAGTTCAATAGAACAGTTCAGGAATCAGCTAAAGAAATTGATTTCTCATAGTCAGTCTGTGCTCAAACGGGTAATTAAACAGAAAATAAAACCTCAGATTTTACTTCTTTCAGTGTAACTTAAAGAATGAATTAGCGCATTTTGTATTCTCTGCAATCCACAAATGCTCTTTGGGGAAGTTCCCTTAGGAATAAATTGCGATATCGTTGAATGCTGGTAACAAGCAAACTACTGAGCATTATGTGCAGTATCTAGCAAAAGTATTCCTTGCTGTGATGCTGTTGAAAGGCCTTACGTGGCTTAGAGTTCAAGAGTCCTGATCGCTGACTAAAACACTAATGATTCCAATCGCTGAAAGATGTGTATGCACCATTTCTTGCTTTCAGCGTCACACTCGAATAAATAATTCGATGGTAAATGAAGCAAATACAAACACTCGATACAACTCTGGGCAAAAGCTGCTTCCTGTAAGCCTGCTGGCAAAACACCTAGAAAATGTAAAGTGTCCCAAAAGGGCAGATAAACACAAAACATCCAAAAGCAGATAATGGAACGTTGTAGGAACCTGAACCCGCTGGCCAGGACTCCCAGGGACAAGGAGGTTTCCCATCAATAGGGGCTACAAGGACAGGTTTGGGAGAAGGAAGTTGTAACAGTTGAGTCAGTACAACAGGTGGTTCCACAAAGTGAAAAGCAGAGTAAAGTAGAAGGAAACAAGAAAATAAGCTTGAGCCAGGGTTTAAGCTACTTAAATACACGAAACTGTAGGTCAATAATATAGATTCCAAATTTCTTGGCAGCAATTTCCTCCTTTACCTGCCTGCCTGGAGTTTTTACTGAGTTCTAGAGCTAAGGAAGGTTCTTAGACAGCTCTGGGAGGTTGAATTAGTGGGAAAGACCTTCAAAATTGTGATGTTCTTAGGATTCCAATGATAAAACCTTTTTCCAAAACGCTCCAGGACTCAAATTCTTTGAGGTATTTTTGCCGTTAATCTAGAAATACTTTGGATTCATATCTTCTTGCAGGTAGGATTTAAGTAAATGAATTAATTTTTGTTTTTAGGTTGATACTTTAGAAGGTGAAACACAGTTTACAGTGCTCTTGACCTTGCAGATCTGGCAGGTAGGATTGTTTAAACCTCATACTAAAAGATGATTCCTATCCAAAGGTCTAACGAACAATATTTACGCTGTATGACTTTTTAAAAGTACAAAATTCAGACGCTTTGAAAAATTCGAGGAGGTACATATTTCAGTGATTCCCTTGCTGAAGGAGGATTTTTAGAGGCTGAGACATCTGGCAAAGCTTGTGCAGTGTTTAGCCTTCCTACTATATGCGAGTCAGAAAAATAAAGGGTAGGCAAAGCCTGCCCACAGGAGCCTCCGCAAAGGCAACTCTACAATATGTTTTAATAGATCATTCCCTTTTTCTCCATAGAAATTACAATGGACAGTAACAGTGAAGGCGGTCGGTCTCGGTCAGGTAGTGAGGGAAATATTTCACCTGTAAAAGAAGAAGCTTATTATCGCAGCATTGGTGGACACAAGAAATGGGCCGAGCAGCGTACCATGGCCTCTCAATATAGATACGGTATGCCGAACATTATTCCTCCTTTCTGACAGACACGTTTTAGAGCTGCCTGTTTCTGTATGACAACCTTGCATGCGATGCCGAATGCCGGGGCGCTCGCTCCCGAGTCCTGGCTGCTCCCAGGTAAGTTTCTCCAGCCCAGCTGTGAGGGACAACCAGCCCGTGGCCCCTGTCCCCAAAGTGCTCCGCAGCTCCTCCCCGTCGGGCTGAGCCGAGCCCAGTGCATGGCATGAACCTCTGTGAAGCTCTGCTGCTGCCAGTGCCACCCGGTATCTACCAACACACCCCAACCACCACCCAGCACGACGACCGCGGTGCCATTGATCCATCCAGACCGGACAGGCACAAGCAGTAGCTGGTATATCACAACCCAATGTCCTGGCATAGGAAGCAGTTACCATATGTTAATCTGATTAACGGCTTTGGCTAAATGAAGATTTGGGTTGTTTTTTTTCAATGACCACACAGGACTTTGGCTGATCACTTGGCGAAGACAAAAATATATTCTTATTTTTAGGAATAATTGCATCATAGTGACAAACCTGAATTACATAAGGCAATTATACCTACTACTGATAGTATTTGTTGCTTCATCAACATAGAAATCATTGCATGATCAACAACTCAGTTTCATAGTTCATAACACAGTAAATTGAAGTGTGTGACACTTCAGCCATAAAAGCAGCCCAGGCCATATATAGAGCTAAGAAGCACGTCAGGGTTTTGTTGATATCCAAAATGAAACAAAAGGGGCCCTGAAAGTTTAGGTAAATTGCAATGTAATGTTGAGTTTCAGAGCAAACAGAGCTGACTGCCTCACCTGGTCATCACTTTGTGTTTATCGGTGCAAATCTCAATTCAATGCAATTGTGGTTGCAACCGTGTGTCAGCTGGAATCGGGCTGGCCGCTTCCAAAGAGTTTCACATACACTATTGTGTGTGTATGTATGAACCATGTATATAACTCATGAAAGAATGAGTGGCAAATGATCTAATCAAGAGATTATTTGCTTTCTGGTTCACCGAAACAAATATGACTATTCTGAGTCAGGCTGTTAGAGGCCGGTGATACTTTGGGCTGTAATACGCCTCTCCCCCATTAGCTGCAGTTGGAGTTGGATGCAAAAGTTGATATTTTTAATTTAAAAAAACAAACAAAAACCAAACGACCCCCCCTTACCCACCCGTGTGACGTTGCCTGGTGGACCTGAGTGTGACCCCAGCGCAACTGAGCCGGACTGCGCGAGAAGAGCCCAGAGCCGAGTCCCACCCCCTGTGTCCCGTGGCTTCTGTCCCCCGTGTCCCCCACACTCCTGTGCTTCGTGCCTGCATAAAGCTGCTTGGCTGGACTCTTTCCCTGCCCTTCTGCTGTTCTCCATTTCCCTGTCCACGTTCTTTCTCGCGCTCTGGACCCAAGCGTTAGCAGCTGTTCCCTTAAAGCTGTGACCATCTGAAGGTTTTTATTCCTGGTAGTTTACAAATATCAAATGTTGAATGGAATGTAGCTGGTGTAGAGGCAAAAAGAGGAATTTTATCTATAATGTTCTATATTGAATGTTCAAACAATTACCAAAAATGGGAGTCTTTAACTTATAAGAGGTGATTACACTAAAAATTGTATTAATATGACAACTATTTGGAAAAATTTTGATATAGCCGAACTACATTTTCATCATAATTTATAACGTCACTTTCTCAATTTATTCATGGTGAAGGATCTTGTGAAGTGACTGATAAGTGCTGATTCAGCAAAGAGCAGAAGCACGCGGCTCCCACTGAAGTCAGCGGGATTGCACAATAAGCCGAGTTTTCCAGAAGTGGCTTTTGATTCTGAGAGCTTAGTTTTTGAGGCTTCAACTTCGTATGCCTTGAAAGAGCCCATTTTTTGGGAAAGCACTGCCACATAGTCTTTCAAAACAAAATTAAGAGCCTTTGAAGCCTCCTAATCAAAACACTCATTGTTAGCCGTTTTGGCCTAATTGTCTAATTCAGTTTTACTCAAGTCCATCCTTGAGTATCTTGTTGAATCATGGACTAAGTGTGTTCTCCAGCTCATTTGAAGAGTCTGAACGATATATGAGGTAAAACATCAGTTCTCATTTTTGATGTCCTAACTGATTTGGTCCCCTGCAGTGGACAGAGTTCAGTGCAGTGTCAAGCTGGGATATTCAATGTTGATCTTTCCTAATGAGCTCCTGGTTAAGCGCAGCCATAGCTAAACTGGGTTTTAACATGGCGTGTTAGTGTCGGGGTTGGTTTGGGGCACTGCTGCTGATGTTCAAACAAACTCATATGAGTGCAGTGCCCACCCTGACTAACACAACTGAAATGTGGTTGTTCTTGCCTGTCTGGAGAGAAGAGGTTCTCACCATGTTTTAAACCCAGTCCCTAAAACATGGTCTGTCAACACAGCTGGGATGTGCTTTCTTGTGTCCATGACGAGCAGAAGCAGCTGTGCTGGAAAACAGCTGGATCCAAAGCACGGTTATTTTTGCAGTTGTGATAAAGCCTATCAGACTCATGCTTATGTCACCCTTAACATGCTTCATTAATTTATGGCAAACTCTAGTAAACCTAACAAAAATTGCTTTCTTACCCGAGCTGTATGCACATGTGCAAGTGTCAGTGTGGTCAGGAGATCAACACCATGTTCAGTGCATGCAGACTGTGTATGCTTTAAAGAAAAACAACAAAACCAACAACTTGCTAATTAAAAACAAACAAAACACCAAGCTTGATAGGACATGTGTTAAGTTATTGGGTGTTTTCACTGAAATGTCAAGTATTATTCAAATATTAACTGCAATAGTTGAAAGATGAGGCCAACTTGTTTTACTGAATTGCTCTTTTTTGCATTTAATTTCCTAGATGGCTATGGTGGTCATGACCATCTCTCTCCAGATATGTACGAAGAATCAGAAACAGACCCTGGCGCAGAGGATATTTCCACTCGAATATTTGTTGCACTCTTTGACTACGACCCGCTGACAATGTCCCCAAACCCTGATGCTGCAGAAGAAGAGCTGCCGTTTAAAGAAGGACAGATCATTAAGGTGGGACCTAAAAGCAAAGGAAACAAAGGACCCAGGTTTACAAACAGGGGCTGCTTGGAAAGCAACTTGTGTGACTGGAGTCCAATGGGGGTTTTGCTCCGGAGGTTCAGGCTGTAAATCTTGCTGGATCTGGAAGCTAACGGCTTAAAAATGGGCAAAAATCAGAGTCAATGAAAGTGCCAAACCAAAATTGTGACTCTGAAGCCCCCTGTGTTTATTGACACGAACTGCAGGAAAAACTGCTTGAGAGAGGAGGTGTGTTCTGCAAAGGGACCACAAAGTGCTGATCGTTACCCCTATCTGAGCTGGGTGGGCTTTTAAATGCTGAAAGCTCCTAGAATGCATACACTTAACATTAATTAAAGTCCCAAAATTAGGTATTTCTCTTCCAGATTCATCTCCTGGAACGGGGAAAAAACGCTTCCTTTTCTGACTGTTTGGTGTAAAAAACACAAACTGCTGTTAAAAGAAGACAAACCTCCCCCCAGTTTGGGTGCTGGGGCCGGTGGTTTTCAGCCAGCCCTGTCTCCGCTTGTCTGAGCCCACGGTCGTGCAGCTGCAAAGCAAATCTGCTCCGTTTGCTGAGCTGATTCTAGAAAGCCAGCAGATTTTTCTGCTGAGTCAGCACAGGCGAGCATCTCCTGCAGCCTCGTGTGGGATCTGATCGGTCGGTGCAAAACGAGCAGAAAAGAGAGGGAGCAGGGACAGCTGCCGGCAGCCCAAGGGTGATGGATTTAAGTGTGAACTGGAACAGAACCTGGAAAAATAGACTCATTTGTTATAACACCCTACCCGTTTCAAAGCAAAAATTGTCACTTAGGCTGTTAAAATACCGACTGGCTTCCGTTGTGTTGGATTGGAACTCAACACCAATGTCCATATCCTAAAGCACAAATTTTTGTAATGTTAAATACTTTGTTAGATATCTTGCCTAACTCCTTATGTGAGGTAAGTTTTGTGCCAAAGGTATGGAACCGAGGGGCTTATTTTTCTTTGCAAGAACATTCATTTCACTGAAGTATTTTAATAATTTTTGCACAACCATGTGCACGTTTGGCTCTGAGAAGTTCACGGAGACCCCATATCAGCTCTTTACTTTGTGACGTTTATTTTCTGTTTGGGACCACGGTGATTTCTGTGTGATCTGCTGCTTTGAATTCCCTATCAAATTGTTGTGAAGATGGATTGGTTTGAATTTCCAAAGTGCTGAGCAGTGGGGCGGTGGGGGGCCAGTTCCACAGTCCCATCGGGTGTTATGGGCACGTTTGCTGCACTGTGGGAAGTCGTAGTGGGGCCAGGTAAGTCACAGGTATATAGTGATTCAAACTGCTCTAGAAAGCACCATTTTTAGTGAACTCTGATTTGAACTGAAGGGATTTGGATTTTGTTTGAGCCTAAAACAGGAACCACCTCAACTCAGTCATCAGTTTGGCCTTCCAAACATCATTTCTGTTCCGTGCAGTCCTTGGTCGAGGCCTTGGTGTCATTAGTAGCCTTTATGAATTGACTGCACTTTTAGAACTTAAGAGAAATTTTGGGTGTACCTGTTCTCATGGATGAAAATTCCTGCTATTTTTAGACCTGAGGTCATGTTTTCTGGAAAGACGATAGCAGAGCTGAAGTCAAGTATATCAAGTATATATCAAGTATAACAAATATAAGATAGGCACTGTTGATCATGTAGAAGTTGTTCTATTCATAACAACAATACTTGGCACGGTTTTGCAAATGCTTCGTTTTGAATATAGTTCACATGGTACCAGAAACGGTGCAAAGTGAATGATTCCATAAACATCAGTGTAAACCATTGAGTACTTTGGGCTCAGCACAGGGCAAAACTGATGACTTTTAACGGTGTCTCTCACTTTTTGTGCATTTCTCCGCTAACAAAAAAAAAGCCAAATTCTGCTTATATGTCTGAAGTCATAATTCAAATTAACATAACAATTCCAGTTTAGTAACGTAAGTCAGAGTGGTCAAAAACTAACATAATTCCACATCCAAACTGTAGTTGTCTGCCTGTGCTCTAGTAACCATGTAGCTTGCATTAAAGTTCCTAAATGCTGAAACCTTTATTGACCAACATTATCCCTCTTTGGATAACAGGTTTATGGGGACAAAGATGCTGACGGATTCTATCGTGGAGAAACCTGTACAAGAATTGGCCTTATCCCGTGCAATATGGTCTCTGAGATCCAAGCAGATGATGAAGAGATGATGGACCAGCTCCTCAAACAGGGCTTCCTGCCTCTGAACACGCCAGTCGAGAAAATTGGTGAGAGAATGGGTCCATGCTCCACTTCCCCTGACTTTTGGGTGCTATTAACTTGGCTGGATCTGCTTTGCCTTTTGTTTTCACTATGTGCAGATGCATCTCGATTTTACAGCAATTTACTACACCATGGGATACATTCTGTGTCAGTATCTGGATGACTTTATTCACCTAAGATTTAATCTTGGTCACCTATTTTGCCAGAAATTAGGACTTATATCTTTATTCCTCCACTCGTTAGTTTCTTATCTTAAAAAATGGGGCTTGTCTTGTCACTGGCGAGATTTCTGGACACAGAACATGATCCCTGTGCTTTGGAGTGTGCTGTGCTGAGGTGCCTTGTGATCCGCTCACTGCTGCAAAGCATACAAAGAATCACTTGTTATCTTTACATTTTCCTACTTTACCAGTAATTTAAAGGCAAAGGGTTATGTGCAGTCTCATTTGAGATAGAACTACATATTATGAGATTTTATGATCTTGCGGTAACAAACACTTTAAAAAGCAGAGTTGGGCCAAACAATTCTGTGTTACGAAGCACTTGTGTTGCATCGTTGGTCCAATGTTGTGCACAGATGCACAGTTCAAGTGTCTTAACTTAGATTTCTTTTTAGAAATAAATTTCATACAGCCATCTCAATACGTTTTACAATTTTCAACGTGATGCAGAGTGTAAAGGGCTGGAATTGGTTCAGTTTAAACGTGAACTGTAAAAGTGGTTGCTAAACAACCAAAGAAATCTTCCACAGATGTTTTCTTAGGTTGAATGAAACCTTGCAGTTTCCAAACCTCTATTAGTAAATTAGAGACAAATTATTCATTTTTTTTTTAAGACACTGAGACATTTGAAAATTCTCCATTGTCCGTGAAAGGGAAGGATGAAGTTTGAAAAATGCTTAATTGCGTTCTTCATTCAAATCTCTGTGTTCTTTTACGAACGCCACATAAATCCAACAAATTCTCGCCCGCACGCACACTCGTAAGCCCCAGCGCCCCTGTGGGTACCGCACACCCCCTGCACGGACAGTGACAGCACAAGAACTTGGGCCGGGTCCTTGGGCCGTGCAGCATCGTTAGCACCAGGACTCGTTTGATCAGTGCTCTGCAGCGTTAGATTGAGACACCCGGCGTGCCCTGGGTGCAGCTGCACACAGCTGGTGCGGGTAACCACTGCCCAAATAGGTTTCTCATTCTAGCAATGAGGTCACCTGCGGGTACAGAACATTTCTGCCCAAACAGCGACAACTGACACTTGCTCCGTGCTCTCAGTCCTTAGCAAAGGCAGCAGGTTGTTGATGCAGAACACGTGTGAAAATTAAACCCCCAGTCTGCATAGCACCCCAACATTTGAATATTTTGGCTGTCCAGGGGTCATGTTTTGTGAATATAATTGGATTTTTTTGTTGTGCTCAGCTGGTGGTGTCTTCTGAAACAGCCTAGAAATCAGAAAGCCGTTATCTGGGAGAGAGGTGATTTGTGACCGCAGTGTTACCCTGCCTTGCATTTTTAAGCGATTCTTTTTATTCTGGGATGTTTCTGAGCGAGCTGTTAGCAACCTACCCCCAGCAGTTCACCTTTAAATATGTTAGCACTTTAGGAACATCATGTATTTTCTCTTTAATATTTACTAATGGACTTGGAAAGAATAGTGAGACTTAATTTTAAACCAATACAAATTCTAACTAGCAGAGATGCACGTGCTCAGCCACTCGCTGTCAGGCTGCCCACGTGGATTTGTAGCAGAATCAGGCTCCGATTGCCAGTCCGTCTCATATTGTTACTCATTTTTAATGTCACATCAGACACTTTACATGCCGTGTTCATATGACTATATTTTTCTTAATCCTTTGCCCACATTAAATCCTTAAAGACAGAACTTTGAACAGCTTCATCTCTTCTCTTCTTTTATTTGTATGCATTCCTTTCCTGAAGTCACCTGTGACCGTTTCAAAGAGAGCACACGCTCTGTACACCGCAGATCCAGAAAGTCTAAAAGAGGTCTGTGCTAAGAACCAATCATTTGATTCAAGCTGTCAATGAGCTGAAATGATTTGAGCTGTCTAGATTTATACTTTTTTAATGCCTTTGAACTTTTTCGGAAGCCAGAAGTTGGAAAATACTGTCCCGCAGCACTGAGGCAGAATCCCTTTGGGATTCTCCGCTTGGTCGCAGAGAGGCCCTTGAGCTGTGGGCACCGTCTCTACCCAGAGAAGTGATTCAAAGGGGAAAGCGTGACTCTGATTGTGATGTAGGTGTGGGCTGAGCCAAGTTTTGGGGAGCCAGGGGGTTACAGGACACCCAGCAGCCCTGCCCGCAATGCCAGCGGCACCAACCAGCATGTTCCTAACCAGCCACCATCTGCAAGAACCATGTGAGTCGCATTCAAATTGAACGTGAAGCCCATTTCGGACTTCGCCGTAAACGTTTAATATCCACCAATAAACACTTGAGGTGGTTCTAGGAGAACTCCAAATTTTACTCCTTTCCTTCTGTTCCTCACAAAGGAAACTTGTAAAATTAAGCAGGACTTGAGGATGTGGTTTTTTGCAGTCAGAGTCTTGGCAATATTGCAAAGCACTTGCATGACAGGACAGCCCCTGTTGTCCGGGGACACCTGAGAGTGTCCGTCCTGCTCCAGTCTCCCAGCAGAAACGTGAACAATAAACCCAGGCACAAAAAGGTCCTTGTGACAAGGAGGGGGGAAGGGAATAGACAGTAAATGTGGAGGTTTGAATACAACGAAACAAACACGAATATCGAGTGTTTGGCTTTGTATACCCTGCTAACCTCTGATTCTGACAACCAAAAACGGCTGAAAATTTCAGAACATTAGCTTTGCAGATAAATACCTTTCAGAGCAGCAAACCAACAGTTCTCTATGCTAGAGAAATATCCACCTTGTTACTCACTGGTGGGGAAAGTTGCACCTTGTTTTTCTTTTCAAGATAACTCTGATAGTTTTCCTTCCCTTCCTCTCCTTTGATCGGGACAGAAAGGAACAGACGGAGCAGCAGACAACAGCCGGTGGCTACGAGGAGGATGGTGGCCCTGTATGACTATGACCCCCGAGAAAGTTCTCCTAACGTTGACGTAGAGGTACCGACATCATAACCGTTCGCTGTGGTTACGATTTACGGAGCCGTAATTGAGTTAAAACACAGTTGGTATTGATAAGCACTATTATACATTTACAGTGGATGTGCAAAGAGAAAAAAGAAATAAGACAGAAATTTTGCTCTCAAAGTTCAATTTGGTTTCACCATCTTAAGATAAAAGAGAGGAGGAAAATATTGATGGGTTTACTATGGCTAAAGAAAATGTTGAGCTTTGCCTACCAAAATGTGCAGTGTCCTGTGTCCCTCTCTCCCAGGCTGAGCTGACATTCTGCACTGGGGACATTATCACCGTTTTTGGGGAGATCGATGAAGATGGATTTTACTACGTAAGTTGGTTTCCGTTCGGTCGGTTCAAACTGCTCCGTGCCGGAGCGCCCGTTCCTGACCCTCTCCCCGCGCTGCAGGGCGAGCTGAACGGCCAGAAGGGGCTGGTTCCTTCCAACTTCCTCGAAGAAGTGCCTGACGACGTCGAGGTTTTTCTCTCCGATGCGCCCTCGCGCTACGCTCACGACACACCGACCCGTGCGAAAGCAAAACGGGTAAGCAACCAACTAAGAAAAACTTAATCTGTGTTTTCCATTCCATTCTGTTTCATGCATAATTTAGACATTACTTTTAACATCTTAAATCCATTTGCCCATTTAGAGTTAATTTTCAGACATTTAAAATAAAACATAAAGAAAATGACTTACCCTTCCACTAGCTCGTTACCTTTTTAACTAAATTTACCATTTGATGACAGTCATTCAACTATAATTTGAGTTGAAGCAGCTTTTCCCTGGCGAAAGTAGTTACTTCCTATTGCTTCTAAATTATTCTTACTCCGTGCAACACCCAGATGAAAGCAAAAGTTGCTGTGGATAAAAGACGGGTACAAGCATCCTTTAAATGCAAACTGCAACTGCAGGCAGTGCTCAGCTTTAACCACCGTGTCCTCCTCTTAACTGCCAGGGACTTCTCTTTTATGAAAGACTAATCATGTTTAGAGTATCTCATTTTTGGTTTTGTTTCATCACTGCAATACTTTTCTATATTATATATTTTATATATATTTTTATTTCTTTGCTCATCTGCTTGGAAACAGAAGAAGAGTGTTCATTTCACACCTTAATAAGGCAATGTAGCCTTCACGTAAGTGAGCAACTGAAGATACCAATAGAGGTTTCAATTAAAGCTACCTGGCTATCTAATGCAAGTCTGGAAACTTAATTGTGGGGGAAACAAAAATATAAAAAGAGAGAAAAAGAAATATGTCTCCAAAATCCTTGGCCACAGAAGAAGCGGCTGAATGCTTTTACTGTATCAAGTCAATTTAGTATTTGTAGGAGACAAATCCTTTAAAAAGGAATCCTTAGAAATAAGTCAATTGGACCTCACTTTCAGAAGGTCTTTGGAACATATTTCTTCCTGAGCGAAATGTTTCTGTTTACATAGAAAGGCGAGTTTGATGTCTGCCGACCCTCCCAACAGCTGCATATTGCATTGTTAGCCAACCGGGGTGGAAAACTCCCAGTGCTAGAGCGCGAGAAAAGCACAACCGCCCAACCTGACCGAGCACCCAACTGAAAGAGGAGCTGCTGCTCGCTGTAGTTTACACGGGTATCGTTGGGTCTGAAACTCATTACCCTCAAATACAGCCACTTAAATTGTCTGCCTTAAAATGTGGTTTCCATGATTGGTTATACCCCAGTTTGCCTAAGACCAACCATTCAACAATTCTGAAAAAGTCTCTTTGTATGGTACAGTTTCCTGGGGTTTTCCTAGAAAAAGCACATTTGAAGTATTACCAAGTGTTTGGTTTACCAATGCAATAAAAGTCTCCTATGAACCATGCAGCTCACGGAATGAATGCATTAGACTCAATATCTGGTATCTTCAGGTGTACGTTGGGGTGCTTTACCAAGTTGGTTTTGGTTTTGTTTTTTTTTTAATTTGTTTTTTTCATTAGAATTAGACCTTGATTTAAAAATCAAAGTAGGCTTGAAGCCCCTTCGCTTAACTCGCTGTTGCACAAGCCAGTGAATTGCTGATGTTCTAACTTGCGCTCCACCAGGGACCCTCAGGCATGGATTCTACTGCAGAAATAGCATCTTAACCGATCCAGCATCACATTGTGTCACCAGGCACTGTACTTAGGATAGGCCGAGTAGAAGTAGTTTTAGCTTTTTCATTCAAGTGCTTTTGATGACTGAAAAAAAAAAATTAAAAAAAAAATATAAAAATAGCTGTTTAAAATATTTAGGAATGCCGCCATCTGTATCATACCGGTATTCACGCCATTCAGCAAGCCCATAGCTGCAGCACATGCATCCAGCAGCCAGGGTCTTTAAGCTTTCTTTGATTGCAATTAAGGTTCATTTTAGCTTTTTCTTTTCCTTTTTTTTTTTTCTTTTTTCTTTTTGAAGCCAGTGTGCCATCTTCTCAAATATGTACATAAAGTTCACAGGCCAATTTTAAAGAAAAGGCATTTAAAAATAAATGATCATATAGCATCTCTAAGTAATTTCTTCTGAAAAGAGTTTGGCGCCTATAGATTGCTGATCTGTAGTAATTAACATATTTATTTTCCTAAATCTATAGCTATTATGTCCCTCTTCACTTTTGTACTATCAGAGTACTGAAATGCAAAACCAATTTTGTGGCTTCTGTGGCCAGAACTGTGGCAAACTAAGCGTATCCTGCTCTTTAAAAACCAAAACAAAGGTCTAACCAAAGAGGGCTCTATTGGCGTGTTTCCTATTGTCTGCGCTTCTTAAAATTGATGCATTTTTCCATGAGCCCATATGGTATTTTAAGCCACAAAAGCAGAAAGGAACCAGCCCTTTTGTTAAGTGGGTAATGGGACAAATGATGTTACCGACTTTCTTGATGCTAACAGCTTTCAAGCTTTCAAACATTCAATAAATGATAACAATGTACCTAATAGGTTCCTCCTGAGAATACAGGTACATCCCGGCGAGCACCATCGCCCACAGTCCATCTCCATTCCGGGTCACCTCCATCACCCGTGGGGCCGGGTGCTCCTGGGAGAGGCAGGGATATGGCCTCGAAAAAGAAAAAGGGGCTGCTTTCCAAAGGCAAGAAACTGCTGAAAAGGCTTGGTGCAGTGAAATGATTCATGTGCTCCTGGACAACTTGTAAAGCTTCCAGTCTGTGTATTTCTTTTAACCGTCCAAACTAGGGCTTTCATGACTATGCAGTACAGCTTGACCAAACCTTTGCGTTTTTAACTCTAGCACCAATAGAGTCATGTGAATTGCTTAATCAAAACAGCAAGAAAAGGAAGTGGATGTGTTGTTGCATATACTTTTTTCTTTAAAAAAAAAAAATTAAAATGTGGGATTAAGACCAGAAGAACATGGTTTGATTTGAAGTCAACTCACCACCCGCAACTCCATTGGATAAATCTCAGCCTTTGGTCTCCTTAACCATGAGTGGGGGGAAGAAAACTTCACTGATCCCTGGTTCAGAGATCACTCCCCTGTATCTAATCTTTATCAGTAACAAAAATGGTCTTGAAACTCCTAGTTTAATCAGCCTTGATGTTTTGCCTTATTAATGCACAATGATTTGTACTGTCTAATAAATATACCACGTATACTTTGTACGTACTGTGTATTCCGCTGTCTTCATCTTCCTCAGAACATGGTAATTTCAGATCAAGCGCTATGTTACTGACTCCATTAATGTCTGATGGAACTCTCGGGACTTTGGAAGTGCTGTGCAAAACGCTTTTTCGTTTTCTTTTTTTCCAAACCAAAACCTTTGTATTGATTTTTTTTTTGGTCAACCTTCTCAGTAAACTGAAATCAGATGCAGTGTAAGTTATTCAGAGACTCACACGGTTTCAACCATACAGCCTCCAGTTTTGGAGCTCCTGGTTCACTGCTCTAAATCACCAGGAAATAAAATAAAAAAGAATAATTAAAAAATAAAAATCACACAATAAAAACGTTTACTCCCCACCTCCTTTTCCTGTGGAGGTCCAGGCCTAAGTTAAAAGGCATTTTCCTATTGCTGATGTCAGATCCAAGATAAAGTGCGTGTCTAAAGTAAAAACTGTGTTATAAAAGCCGTAGCCAGTAAAAAGGCTGGAACAGGTGATAATCAAGTATTAATTGCAATATTGGCATTTCCATTAAAAGACAAAATCTAACACATTGATGGCAGTCATTGGCTGTTACTATTTTGTAATTCTTGTCCATTTGTAAATTGTTTTTACTGTTTATACATACTTTTCAGACTGCCTTTCTTTTTGTAATTTATGGAAGGTTTATAAATGAATGATCAAAGCTTCCCCATTGTGTCTTCAGAGGATAATGTAAATTACTGTAAGATACCGTGTGCTAGATTATAACATTTAATTAAAGAAAATAACTGGCCTAAATTTGTGGTAAAGTACTGTGTGGGTGTGTGCATGTGTCCAACTGTTGTGTATTATATTTTATATAAATAAATTATTTGATATTTTGTAGAGTGCAGTATGTTTCATGAATCACCTGTATCAGCTGCTTGATTATTGTGTTGACCTTCCCTTCCTTTCTGAAGGATGGGACACAAGCGGTAAGATCCATTACCATAGGATAAAGGCTTATCTAAATCCAAGACTCCAGGAGCTTTCCAGAGGTAAGAAAAATGGATAGAAAATTACTCTAGCATATATCACATATTATGCCCAAAGCCCAGCCTTGAAATACATACACAAATACACCTAACACAACAAAATGAGCAAGAATTACAACTTTATTTAATCTCACAAAGAAAGGAACGCGGTCCACAACATGTCAGCTAAAAAACAAATCAAAACAAAACATCGAACATCAGCACTAACCCGACTTCTTGCATATGGACTAGTTTGATTCTGTGTCTCGTAATGCAAAAATCTGAACTCAACTTCCGTCAACACAACTGCTATTTGCTTTACAAATAAACTTTTCCTGCTGAATAAATACCAATGAAAATCTTAGAAGTAAAACACAAACCAAGGCCCAAGCACTTCGCATTGCTTGGAACTGCACAACTGAAAAAAACCCATGAACAGTAAAACCAGCTACAGTGCATTCTTTGATGGAAATTATTTTTGTTTAAATGCAAGCTTGTTAAATGAAAATCCCAACCAAGAAATTTAGTTCATTCCAGCTATGAATTTGCAGTTGTCTAAAACAACTATTTTTTCACACTACGTAGCAAATGTGAAGTTACAAGACTAAGCAAACCCATGTCAATAGGTTGGTCCCGTACCAGCATCGCAGCTGGGCGAAGGGGAACACTGTGGCTTTAGATAATCCAGGTGTTCCTGTAGCTGTGCTAAGATTGAGAAAGAATTTTGCCTCTGAGACATTCCTGAAACTTTGGTGTACACAGAACTTCATCCCCAGCTACAGCAGTTTGGACATGTCCAACTTCACCCCCCCTGCTCCCCGCAGACAGCAGTGAGCACACCGAAGTTTCTACTTGGTTTGTGAGTCACTTAAAAGGGCAAAATATTACAAACCCTTCCAGAGGCTTTGCAGCTTAGTGCAATCTGAAAACAGAGCCTGGATGACCAAGAGCAGCTGACAGCCTTTGCAAAATAGAAAATAGTTTAGGAGACAAAATTTTGCCCTGGTTTCAACAGCCAAGGAAAACAAGGAAGCAACAATTGCATTTTGAAAATTAAAGGTGTCACGTGCTAACAGCAGAAGTTTGGGTTATAGTCTGCGTAACTACAGAACTTGTGTGCTGAATAATAATTCTGTGTAAGACTTGTCCAAAACATGAATAAAAGCAAGAACTGACCACCTTCTGTGAAGAATCCCACAAGCACTTTAGTAGATAAATATTAAAAAATAAGAAAATATTAGAGTTTTTGTAGCAAGCGGAGGCCTATTCAAATGCTCTAGCTTTTTCCTGCTACAACAAAACAGAAAGTTTCCCACCTGCACATATCATCACCCCACGCACGCCTCCTGAGAAGAAAACAAAAAGCAAAAACTAAAAACCAAACACCAACAAAAACCATTCGCCAACCCCCCCCCCAAAAAACAAAACCAAAACAACCAAACCAAGAATAAACCAACGCCACCCCACCAGCAGCACCCAGCCAATGCCACGTTCCCTAGGCATGAACTGCACGAGTTTTTTTGGCTGGTAATTTAACTTCAAAGATAGTAAAGTCTGTCTGAAAGCAATAGGTTTGGTTCTCTGTGAATGCTCTGACCTACAAGGAAAGCCAGTTTGTGAGCATACTGGCAAGGAGCAGGTACTCTGATGACACCCTGCAAAACAAAAGAAAATATTTCAAGTCATTTAACTAAGCACGCACTCACTGCAACTGAGTCCTGCAATACAAAAGTTTGGATACATGTACTTTGTATTCCCTGTAGTTTATGCAGATTTGTGAGAACATCACATAAATGGAACAAATTGAACAAACATGTACTACAGAAGAAGAGATGTAAAAAAACGTCCCAACACCATTCCCCTCCTCACTCCAAAAAAGCCTCTTATGCAGGTTTACTTTTGATGCTGGATCTCACAAAAGGTGGGACACGGCTAACTCATGTGAAACATTTACAGTTACTGCACTGACAAATGCGAAGCACATCCAGGCAGCATCTGGGTGCTGATCTTGGCGTGGAACTGAAGTTCGGGGATAATACTCAAAACAAGTCTTGTCTAGAGAGAATAAAGATTACTTTAATCTTCAGACTTCAGAGAAATCACATAACAATAAAATGCCGAGCTCTCAAGCTACCACTCCAGGTCTAGAAGCACACTTGCACTTTCTGGATCTGCATGGCTGTTTGAAGGACCTTTTCCTACCTTCTTGTGGGTTGTAATTGTACAGAGACGCACAATCTTAGATAAGTATTATCAGGAAATACTTACCGACCAGTTATAGTACATGTGGCAAAGTTTGTAGGTTAAACGTTGTAGATGATCCGGTTTCAGTTTTCCAGTGTCATAAATTACATTATAATGAGTGGGTGAAACGCAGCCATTTCTCACTGCCTGACTCACAATAAAGAAATCGTACCTGGAATAGAAGGAACAAAACCCCAGAAAGGACTGAAAAATGTTGATATATACAAACACTACATACTGTAAACCAGGAAATAATTGCATAATGAATTCATAAAATTTAAGCTTCTCCACTTCTTTCATTTACACATTCACTACGGTTTCTTTTGAGAAGGACATAAGTGTGGAAAGGGTTATTCTACTTGATCTCACAGCCCATTTAATATCAGATATATTCCCTCTATTATCAAGCTGCCAGCAAACAGAAGAAATGTTATTTACATACTGACTTACCATTCTGGTCTGGTCACCTCCACATCCACAACAGTACCAGGGGGTGGGTTTTTCAGTCCTCCTCCGCCACACTGAGCAAAGAACCTGGTATTCACTCGCTTCTTCACAACTATCACAGTAAGTCTTGGACTAAAATAAGTAAAAAGAAGACATTAAAACAAAGAAACCCAAAAATATCCTGAAAAACTACACTGACAGTATTTCAGAAGCAGATTCTCTAGAGCTTCAAATTAAAAGCAACTTTGGAGTTCTCCAGGGCATTAACTTCACATGTAAGTCTTCACTAATTAATTGCCTTAGACTAAATAGAACATTGTTCATAACTGCAGATTTTTTTGTTTCAAGTGTAACTTTCATACTATTTCTCACTAATCCAGCTGATATTTTACTCAACAGGAGACAAAATAGACCAAAAAGGGATCTTCTGACCACAGATCTATTTCTACTGTCTCTCTCTACCTCATCTTTTCATAGAGAAAACACTGGTTTTTAACAGTAT
The DNA here is from genome assembly GCF_037038585.1 of Patagioenas fasciata. NCBI lineage: Eukaryota > Metazoa > Chordata > Aves > Columbiformes > Columbidae > Patagioenas > Patagioenas fasciata. The sequence continues at coordinate 1,958,684 of NC_092536.1, forward strand.
TTTTGGTAAAGAGCAAGCCAGAAACAGAAGCTAGGTAAGCAGTTTAATTCCTACCATGTAAGCAATCATTGGAATAGTAGTTATCTGAGCTCAAGTAAAACAAACACCAAAGAAAAGACAACACCATCTTCATCTGTAACTACTTTTTGTACCCCAGTGTATAATCCTCTTACATTACAAAACAGGAGGTTGGTGGAAACACTTACTTGTAGTCTTTACCGACACTCTTCAAGCAATCCAGAAATTGAGGCACTTCATAATTAACCAGAGTATTTAGTTGTCCGTCTCCGACACCATCACGATACACAATAATACGAGAGGGCAAATACTTATTCCACTTGTACCAGTCTCTTAGAGCAGCTTAAAAACAAAAACAAGCAAAAAACCAGAGTAAAAGCTGTGAGCTATAACGACAATTCATTCCAAAACAAAAATGGATTTTTCTTACTGGAAAGTACAGCAGTAGCTTTTGAAACCTAAGGTCCTCAATCTTTCAGTAACCTAAAACAGGTATGCACCATGATACACAAATGTCACTTGCAAAGAGAATTCTGGTTTACCTGTGTACCAATACATACAAAAAGAAACTAATGAAATTATCTACTCTGCTGGCCTCTCTTACAGCAAGAAGCTGTAATCATTTAAATCCATCTCCTTTGAAGCACTTTGAAAGGTAGTATTTAATGATTGTTACGAAATACAGTACTGAATAACAGAATGTACACAAAATGCTATTAATTTTCAGCAATATTTACAGCTGTATTTTTCACGTTTTTATCTAAGTGCAAGTTGGTGCTGCCTCCCCTGAAGGCAGCTGACGTGTGTTTTGAGGCAGCTGAACCGTCATTCCTTAGACCTGACTCAACACGAGCAGAAAGCCGTCCTTACTTTGCAAGCAGGCTTTAAGCCCGTCCACAAGTTCTTGCCCACGACTTTGAACAGCACAGCGCGAGAACCACCTGTGAAGAACAAAATGAAAGATGGCCTTCAAAGCACTTCCCAGGCTTACAGAACAAAGTTATTTTTAAAACGGCTATGAGCATTTAGTCTTTATGGCAGTCAACCAAGAGTTAGTGTACCATGGGAACATTTCCCTTGCAAAGCCCCTGTGGGAGACAAAAACCTTATCACCCTGTGCAATTTCTCTCTATCAAAACCAACTTTCACCCAAGCCAACTCAGAAGGCAGAAGAGCCTATCACCGTGATGCCTTCAATTCACAATATATAGTTCTTTATTAACCATGTACAGTAAACCAATGCAGACACTTTTATGATGGGCCACCACATTCAAGCTACTTTCCAGTTAATGGAAAAATAAAGATTTATTCAAATCTTACCGTGTCATTGTGTGATTCATGCTGGCAACAAATCCTGCAATTGACTGCTTTCCAGCTATAGTGTCATGGTAACAATCAATGCCCACAACCATCACCTGTTTTAGCTTAAAGGGAATCAATACAGAACATGTATTAGTATGTGAAGACCTGCTCAAGCACCCTATAGTCTAACAGGATCGTGACATAAGCTGCATGGTTTCAGGACACAAAAGTGAACCACAGAATGAAATGTCTCCTTATGTCACATTTAACTTCATGCCTCTTCTCACAGACACAAAACAAACTACACAAAATATACTCAGTTTTATTTTTTGGGGGGAAAAAGTTTTGCTTTTTAAATAAGGCTCAATAAAAAGTTACTTACTGGGATCTCAACACTCCAAAGTTCTCCGCCCATTTTACAGTTCATTTGTAAGGCAATTTTTGTTGCTATGGCCATACAGCTCTGCGGCTTGCTTAAAGTGCGAGCAAGCACACACTGACTTGGAATGGGGCAGTCTGTACATAAATATTTCTTGATGGCATCATACTTATCCTTTCGGGAACTAGACAAAATACAAACCACCTTTAAAGGGAAAAAAAAGAAATCTTTAGGCAGTTGCATTCTCAAAATTACATAACGGTTGTAGCTCTCTAAGAAAAGATTCTTGTGCTCAAGAGAAATATTCAAGTGTTCACCACGAAAGAAATACCCGCACAGCCTCAGTGTCTACACATCAGGGTCAAGTACAGAGGCTCTTTTCCCAAAGGATACTCATGGTTATTCTGGGGTTTGAACAGGAATATGAGTAGACATGTAGTACTCAGGAACCAAGAGTTTTACTTCTGAGAATGAATCCCCCTAGTTTTAAAACACCAGTTACAGTGATTAATGTGATTTGAAATTATGGATTCAAATACATACTATGTTTGTGTCACGGGTAATACTTTGCTGTAAAACCCTTAAATAAGCTTCTGTTCTATCATCTACTTCAATCCTGAAAAGGAAGAGGAAAAAAGTGTTTACAGAAAAAAAAAAAATCTAGTAGCTATTAAAACTTCAGCAAGAACATAAATGCTCATTGTGAATCAGCACTGTAGGAAGTGTCACATTTATAGCTATTCATAAACATAGAACATTCACACGTTTTTAAGATTAAGAGGAATCATCCCCAACTCAGGCTTCCAAGAGCAATGACATTCAAAATTAAGAGCAAAGAGCAAGCACGGGTACTCAAGGGAAGATATTCGCAATGAGAACACATGAGAATATGTCCAAAGTCAGCAAGAAAATATGTATTCCTTCTTGTATTACTTATAGCTCCACTTGAGGTTTTGCTCAATGACTATATATATGCCTAATAGTTTGGTTGTGGCATCCTTTAATCCCCAGCGAAAGCTCTCAGAAATAAAAGTGTAGGAAAATCAGTCACTGGAGAAAACCGAACAATTGGCATACTGAAAGCAACTTTGTTTCATTAGAAATCTCAGTAGTGTGACATACTGTACTATCTCCTCATTTAACAGCCTAAACTTGCTAACAGACATACCTTAGTAAGTATTAAAATGATTTTTCCACCAGCTTTCTAAAGACACTTACATAGTTGCCTTGTTCATTTTGATTCCCATAGATGGCGTGACTTTAAACAGATTTTGAAGTAACGTATTAGCAGCATCATAGTTGCGCCGTGTGTATATTAATAACCAGTTGTCCAGAGGCTTTGCGCAGATTAAGGGAGCTCCCCTACTTTCCTTTGACCAATCACCAAACTGAGGATTGTAATCAAACTGGAAGTAAGAGATGGGAGAGACAGAAAAATCAACACTCAATCAAACAAGCTATACTACAACTACTTCCTGATGCACTTCGAGGACAAACCGCAACACTTCTGTCTAGAACAAATGACTTGATTTTATCTGTTCTTTTACTGCTACTGTCCCTAATTTACAATAAGCCTTATCTAGTCCTTTCAAGAAATCCTACTCTTCAAATGTTTCATTCATAATTATGCAAAGATACCTATGATTTTTAGCCCAGATAAGTTGTTACTATTTGCTGCACGGATTTTGTGCTACATAGTTATTTATGTATTGATTTTTCTTCAGTTTTTCTTTCTAATAAGGTAACTGCTTGATAAAAAGAAAAATATTATTACAAAGAGGATATCAGATCTTTTCAATAACAATAAAAAGCTTTACCGAATACAGATAGGCAGATCAAGATATTGTAAAATGCCCTTTTCCATCAAGCATCCATTCAAAACAGAAGACTTCTACTACAGAGCAAATACATAAAGTTTTAGGGCAATCTGACTTAATTGAAATCTAAATTATTCATACTGAAGAGTCACCTCACCTTTGAATGCACAGATACTGTATGTGTTTTACCTACTGAACTGAAATAAGTAGTGGCTTTTCATTTGAAAGCCTTGGTAATTCAATAAATGGCAACAAGCCAGAAACGTCTCTAGTGTCCTAGTTTGTGTATCTGAAAGGATTTTGTTATGAGAGACAGACTGTTAAGGAAGACACTACTGTAATGCAAGGCAAAAAGTCTTCCGGGGCTCCTAAACAGAACCTGTAAACAGTTTGCGAGACTCCTGTTTGGACAAAGACTTTTGTATAATGTATTCTCTCAATCTTTCATTTATAAATCAACAAGTAGTATTTCCTTCCTTAAGAAATTACTTCATTGGTGAGAGATCCAGGAGATATTAGAAGTTATTTATTTACCACATTTCCTGATTGAAGGATCTTTTCTCCTTGAACAACTCTTCCCGAAAAGGATAGTAAATTAGAATCAAAGCTTAAACCCCAGTTTCGGAGTTCCTTCTGAACGTTGTCATCTCTGTTTCAAGACAAGATTGAAATTAAAACAAAGAAATCTGTTCTTGCTGAGACTTTTCTTTTTTAAAACCAGCAGAACTTCCAAAGTTTCACGACAAAGAAGTACAGAAGATATTAAGGTAGCATACTTATGGATGTAGTCAATAAGTCTTCCAATTTCACGTTGCCTTTGCTCAGGTGGCAGTCGTGTATGAATTGCCAGGTCCTTCATCATATTAAAATCATTACGCATCTTCTCAGTTAATCCTGTTAACAGCAAAATCTTTTTCTGAGTATAAGTTACACCAAGGACTAAGAAAACTAAACTGCAAGTCATGCAGACTAACTATGCATGTACTGCAGACACATGAAGTGGTGTCAGCAGTAACCAAGGTTTCCAGTTGCTCCCTGCACATACATTCCCATCTGCACAGAAAAAAAGTCTGGATTTCTGCACTTGAGAGGAAACCACCCAAGACATGCAGCTCTTTATCTGCATTTCCAAAGCAAAAGAAAACAGTACTGAGGCAGACAGGTACTGCTACTGCAAAGTGAGTATCTCAGAGGAAAATAAACATTTATGTATCTTACAAATTATAAGCTTACAGGAAATTTCTCTTTTTCAACAGAAGTTCTACCACCAAAAACTCTACAAGTTTTAAGTGGACCAATGCTGAACACCATATGTAAAGACTATGCAACATTAAAACCCTTCAAACTTTCCAGCTTCATTTAAACATCTAACTTGTTTCTAAACTCACATTTCTACAAACAAAACATTTCTACTCAACTTGGCAAAAGGCTGCTGTCAAAACACCAGTTTCAGTAGGCATTATGGTTTGACAGATGCTTTGGTACGAAAAAATACTACAGTACCTGTTAAGAAGCACAGTTCTGGAATTAGAACCACAGGTCCTGGCATCAAGTTTCCTCTCTTCTTCCTAGACTGACTGATCAAGACGGGCTGGTTCAAGTCGGTAATTTCTTGATTATATTGCTGTATGAGAAATATATGTTGTATGTTAGTCTGTTCATAACAAACACTCCGTTTTCTTAATAATAACACTCTCTTCAGAAAATGAGTACTCTTCCCAAAAGAAAGCAAGCCAAAAGCAACCTGGAACTTTTTTCAATTAGCACATCTAACTGGAGGGGAACTGGTTTTGTCAGAAAAGACCAAACAAGGAAGCCACCAAATTAATGACTTTTAAGAGACAGCAGGAACAATGCTCTGCCTTGCTTGAGACAGCATCACCCAGAGTATCTGACTCAGGATTAGGATGCTCATTCCACATAGGTAATGGACAAGGTTCCTGCCCTATAGAGCAATTTAATTCAAGATACCACAAGAATCAAACAAGATTCCAAGTGAAGTCTCCCAAAATCAACCATCCCACAATCTTTTCTTGTACCCGGAAAGAGCTGGTCTGTCAGGCAGTCACTAACTTTGTGTATAAAAAAAAAAAAAAAGCAACACAAGCTGACAGTTTCATACCCTTTTGTAGTAGTCCACATAGCTGATCTCAGAACCATCTGCTTTCCTAAAGGTACATTGTGGATTGGCATCCCAGTCGATGTCATCAACTCTGTATGTTCTGTTATTGTACCTGAATAAACAATTTCATCAGGTGTTCTTAAATCTTAAATAGAAAATAAATAAAACTGTGGGATGCAAAAGTTAACAGCAGTATTCATGCAAGTTGAAATTTTTGCTCCTATCAGCAGCAGTAACTTTGAGTTTTCAATTGTAACAGGTTATCAATTCTACTAAAAGCTAAACTGTAAAATCAAACAAAACCAGAACTAATCCAGTATGTACTTTCTGCTTTCATAAACGCTGTCACCTCGATTAATTTGCTAGCTCGACAATTATATCATTTTCATGCTTTCTGATGCTTCATTCTATACTTCAGGACACAGAACATCCAAAATAAATAAACAGCTTTCTAAGACAAGAGTCCAAAGAGACTTACTTTGTCAGAACAATTACACCTATCAGCTCTTTAGCACAGACATCTCTAAATTTTTGCTGTTCAACCTGGTAATACAGACTGTACATAAAATCCAACGCTGTTTCACTGCGAAGAACCTTGTGGCTCACATCTGTACATAACATAATGCTTTCCTCATACTGGAGGATAGAACTTGTGAAGCCTGGCCAAACCATCAACCTGTCAAAAGAGAACATACAGAATCTTAACATGCTTTAAAGCATCTCTATTCTCACCCCTTAAGTTACTATACTTCTGTCCACTTCCCCAGACACTAGAAAGCAGGAATTTACATGTCAGATTAAATGGCTTTCAGAATGAAGGCTGGACACTCCTGAGCTTTAGGATTAAAGCATTCAGAGATCTCAGCCCTACAGACAGTTAAGCGAGGTTTCTGACACTGGAGTAAAATGTAACAGCAGAACACACACTGGAAATGAGTAATGAGATCTTAGACACACAAGACACTAAGTCAGGAGAATGAGGTCTCATGCCTCCCAGGAATACCAGGTTTTAGGTCCATGGTTTTATTACAAGACAAACCATCAGAGCAACATCAAAACATTGTTCTTTCTCCCTGCACCCCTCCTGAACCGGAGTATCCATTTTGCCGAACCTGTGATTAGGGATGCTGATTGGGTCATTGGGGTTGTAATAATTACGTCCAATCTGCTGCAAACTCAACATCTTCAAAATCCTAGAAGTTGAAATACAGGTGTCATTTACCATTATTACTCAGTTTATCAAACTACGCATGGTCCCATCCCTCCACACAACCTAATTTCTTGTTCATCTGACTAGATGAAACAGACATGAATGTGAACTTTTCATTTAACTCAATGCAGAAAGGCCACGGACACTTATTAACGATAATCAGTTCAGAACAAGTTAGCATAAAACCCAACCCTTCACCAACCAGTTGAAGGTAGCAGTCTCAACAAGCGACATTTCAGATCAACCATGTAGCCAAGGTACCAAGGTTAAGTGGAAAGACTCCAGCAAAAAAAGTAATTTGTCAGTTCAAGGCCCTGCACTACTGTTTAATTTAAGAGCTTGCTCAGAGAAAAGGTATAAACTCATTTCACACCAACATGTGCCAGAAACATGCATCTAACTGCACATTAAAATGTTGCCACATGTGGTTGGCCACATAGTAAAGGTAGCCACAATGGCTTAAAAATTTACATATATAAATATTGATTTGTTGTCCACCCTTCAGAAAGGAAAAACTTAAGGCAGATACTTTCAGAATGACTTCTTACAAAGACATAATTTGGACAGCAAACCTTCTAAAAATGATGTTGTAAAACTGCAGACATGTAGGTGAATTTGGTGGCAACTCATTAGTCAATGTGATTGTTATCTTCACATCCTCTCCATTTCGGGTTCTACTAAACACTTGAGTAACCTGAGAAAGTGAAGTTAGGTTAATAAAACTAGAGGCAAACAGAGCTACAGTTGTACTTTGCTCAATTAATATCAAATTGGACTTGCACCTTAAGATTCTAAGTAATCATTCAAGACTTAGCTGAAACAAGAATTTGATTTCCTACTATGATGGTGAACTACAACCTAAAATGCTTCACTTTTTTGGGTGAAGACGACTAATAGAGTAGAATGGAGACTATTCCCAAAGCAGCTGAATTCAAGACGAAAACAGGGAGATCCCTTACCAATTGCCATCACGGGAAAAAGACTCACCTTTCAGGAAATAAACTTAATTGCCAATTAATATATATTTAATTACTGATGCAGGTACCGGGAGGCAACAAGGCAAACATTAAAACACACAGTGAACACACCTTCCCTCTCTCCCTTTTCCAGGCTCAACCTTGAGTCCAGACTCCTCTGCACCCCTGCTAACACCACCGGTTACACTCAGTCCATTCGGTGAGGCCAAAAGCAGCACAAAGCGCATCAATTCTCTACTTTCACTCAGATGGGTAAGAAACAATAAGCATCATAAAATGCAAGTCAAAAAAAAAAATAAAATAGCATTCTCATATCACACCTTATTCCCTAGTTTTTTTGGCAAGAACAATATTGATCCATCAAATGCATGTGTCTTTCCAATTAGCTCTTCATGCTGGAAGAGCAAAGCTGATCGAAGACGGCGTGCTTCCATCTCTGGGCTGTAGCCAACGTGGTACTGATACAAAGCCCACTGCGGTCGAGATGTCAAACGAAAGTAATTTGTAGTTAATTTTATCGCAAGACCTGAGGAACCTAAAATGAGAGGCAAACATCTCAGTAGTTACAAAATTTTACCACTTTACAGTAATTCAACAGCTTTGAGAAATTTCAAAAAACTAAAGCATTCAAAGATTAGAGGTCAGTTGTGTTCTGAAACTTCTAGCTTAGTAAGCTGGAAGAAATGCTCACACAGGCACAGTGTTATCACAGACACCTGCTTATGAGAGATTCTTATAGTTCCTTCAGTAGTCAGGAAAACTCCCACACCAAATGAGGCAAGCATTTAGATCAGTAACCTGTCTTCCAAAGGGTTAGTACCAGGTACTAAAGAGATGAGTTTCCACCAAAACATAAATTTCCTTGGTGGACATACCAGTTTTTGATTCTTGAACGTGTTCTATGGCTTGCCGAGTATTTACCCCGAGGTCATGGAAATCTCTACGACGTCCACCTCTATCTGCTAAAGACAATTCCTGAAATCCTGCAGAAATCTGTAATCCTGTTTTGAAATTTGAGGAAGAATTAAAATCAAGTTGTATATACAAATAAGAATTAAATACAATTCCATTTTGAAAGTCAGATACATATACAACTAAGAGAAATCATGAAATGTTAACTTTCAGCTTTTGCTATATAGTAAATTAATTTTAAAATAGCACTCGTGTAACACATAAACTTCCTCAGACTTACAGTTAGCTAGTAAGAAAACAGAACAGCTCACTAGCCAGATGAAAAAAAAGATGTAAACCCTTCAAATCAACAGCCTGATCTGCAAATATAGGGAGGACAAATCTTTCATTTCAGCTCCAGGTGGTACTGAAACCTTTAAATACACTGTAATATGAAATAGGTAAGAAAGCTTAATTTCCTTATCAAGACTGAGGAAAACAATGAAATATCAAAATGAAATTTACTGTTGGTATTAATGCAGTTAACGGTGTGAATTACTTTCTTATTTAATGTTTAAACTATTTTGATGGAGGAGATGGTACAGATGGAGCAGAGCACACAAGGTAGTTTTCAAAATTCCTGGTTCAGCTATACTGCACCTCAGAATGACAATATTATCATCACAAGGTATGTACAGTGAACTTTCCACTTTTTCACTCTTTCTGACCTTCTGGCTTTTTCACATCCTGGCTTTGTGGAACACCCTGAGGGACCCTCTGTCGTCCACGGCCACCAAGTTCTTCTGATACTGATGGAGGAACATGTGACTGCTGAGGTTGCTGACGGCTGAGCGGCTGACCTGGCAAAGCCTGCTGGACCTGCAAGAGTTGGGAACAACTCTTGCCACTGCAACTGAAGAAACAGCACACTTCCCAGAGTACACCAAAACAATGTCACCAATCAAGTGCAGAATATTCAAATATCCAAGTGTAGCAGTTAGATAAGTTTAAATCTTTTTTCCTATATTAAAGAGCAGTGTTATTACTTTGTACTTCAAACTCCAAAATAATGGGGTTCCACTTTTTTGTAAGTTAATATTCACTTAACTACTAGTAAATGTACCTTTTCTCTTTCCAATCTCTAAAATTTCCAGACTTCTCATTTTTAACAACTCCTCTGACACTTCGAGTAGATGACATACTTTTTTTAATTTTACTGTCTAGCGAATAAATAATATTAAAAAGTTTCATGACTGGCAGAACAGCAAAAAAGGAGCTTCAGCCATGAACAATCCCGTAATTCAGTTTGATGTTACCGACTGCTGTCTGCCCTACAAGTCAGCAGTTCCCCCAGGAGTAATCAAGTTCTCTACTTTAAGTGTAAGGAAGCAAGAGGCCAGTACCAAGGACAATCACAAAACCTGAGCTAGCAGGAGGAACCCCTGAAGCAGTGTCACACGACCTGCCAGCAATCCATTCCTGGAGTTCCTCTGCTCCTTTGCTCTCAGAGCTCTTGATACAGGTCTTCTGATTCCCATACGCATGTTCTGACACTGAACACATGATCCAATAACTAAGCAGGCCTCTCTGTTTAGACTGTCCACCTTGTTTTTACACATTGTAAGATCTATCAAAAGTATACTTTTTAAGTCTGTAAATACCCATAAGCACTACTGCAAAGATCAAATACACACGACTCTAAAGAGCATATGTGCTAGAGTCCAGTACTGTCACAGTAACAGCATGTTATCACAAATTTTGTGTTTCCTGTAGTATTCATGAAGGTAGTTCAGGAAAGATCAGTTCTGCTTTGCCTCTCTCATTTATATTCCACCCTTGCTCCTGAAGGTAGCCACACTATCACCTACAGAGATTCTCCAGCCCAAGAGGCAGGCAGTGAGCCCTGTTGTCGTGAGCTGACTATACCCCTTCCCCATCCATTAAAGGATCAGAGCAGAGCTCAACATCAAGTCATAAACTGACAGCAGAGATTATGCTGGGATAGGGTTCACTGTATGGGACCCAAAGCAAGATCAATCATGAGGTCTGATCAGGTTGCTCAGAAATTTATCCCACCTCCAGGGATGTAAACTGCACAGCCTCAGTAGCAACTTGTTTCAGAGCCTGACTGTCCTCATCATGAACACATTTTTTTCTGTGTCCAATCAAAACAACTCTTGCTTCAATTTGTAACTATTGTGTCTCATTCTCCCACCATGCACCATTATGAAGAGCCAAGCTCTATCTTCCTGGTATCCTCCTTGGTGGCTGCAGTCTCTACGCTGAGAAAGAGTTCTCAGGCACTGAGCAACTAATCCTCTTTCCTGCCTCTGCAGCAACACCACAGGGTTGACAGGACATCAGCAAGGAGAGAGAGGCCCCTGACCTCCTTAAATCTCACTAATGCTTTTTGATAAAAACCTCAGTAAGAACAACTTGGGGTATTATAATACTTCTGTATCAGTACAGTGTAGAAGTCAAATGATAAGGTTCAATTCTAAAACACACAGCTAGTTGTTCCCTGCCATCAGCATAAATTACGTTCTCACTTAAATTGAGACAGAGCGCATGCCTAAGCCCTCATGTTCCAAACACCTAATATAAAACCTCTTATTCCTTCCGCAACCTCTTTTTAACTTGTCTTTGGAAACACTTCTGGAACTAACCCTCTTGGAGGGAGATACACACAGCTGACAAGGTAGAACAGTGGCAGCTACACAGAAAAAAAAAAAGCCAAGACAGACGTGTCTCCACTCAGACTGCATCAATATTCACAGACCATGTCAAGCACCCAAGCCTCACCATTTCCCTTACTTTCCTCTTCACCCGCAGCAGGACACTGATATCACCTCCTGACTTCTGCTAACAATTCTATTCAAATTCAAGAGACCAAGTTTGAAGTAATCAGGTCTATTAGGTTTATAAATTCACTATTTCCACTAGTTCTGTAATGCCAACTGTATTACATCAGAGTACTTGTAAGCATGCAAAAGTTTCCTTTATAAAAAGAAGTTAATGTAACAATACCCCTAACACAATATATACATACACACGTATCATCTAGCATATTCATCTAATATTAAAATAAGAAGCAGCTGAGCTGTGACATTGCAAAGCCTAGCTGTGCTCCTTAAACAGAGAACCAACTTACAGATGCAGCTCCTACAGAAGGAATCGCAGCCTCCTGTCCCGGAGGTCTTCCTCTTGCTCTGGCTCTCGCTCTTCCTGTCATCTTCTCTTCTAAGATAAACCACCTACAGCATTAGTGTTCAATCTTCTCCTTCCCCTATCCTAATTTCAATAAATATTACAAACACTATTCACTCTTGGTTAATTTCATCTGGTTCAGTAAAACATACCCCCTTCTGCAAACTTCCCTGTTCCTGGATCTCCACACCAACACAGCCACAACAGGGACTGTAGGGAAGTTACATCTCTTTATAGTCAAGTTTGAACCTACTGGCACAGTCCACCACAAATTCTGAGGCTGTGAAGAAAGTCACCAAGGCTGGAGAGCGCAGCAGGATCTGAAACCTCAGCCAAGCGTAACTCGGGGCTTACTGATGTTACTTTCAAGTTATAATTGAGACTCAATTCAGACTAATTTGCTACCTTACCCTGGGAGCAGCACATGCTTCACCCACAGCACACACCAACCCTTAACACCTGATTAGCTTCCCGACGGTGGAAACCAGCCCAGAGTCCTGTCCATCCCCTTCTCTCCACAGCAACCCTTCCTTCTTCACAGGCTCGCCCCCAACTTCTCCCTCAGCCTCCGGCAGCTTGTGGGGCCAGAAACCGCGCTCAGAGGCGCCTCCACCGCCAGCCCCGCCGGGCCCTGGGCGTCCCCTCAGCCTGTCCCCGGGCCGCGAGCAGCTCTGCTCCCACCTCACGACACACCACAGGCCGCCCTCTTCACGACGCCAGACGACTCTGTTTCCGCGAGGGCCAACTGTCACTCCCGCAGCCGAAGGCGCCCGCAGGCGAGTCCCTCGGACACAACAGTGCCCCGCAGGGACCGACGGCCCACCTCCGGCGCCACCGCCCGCCGCTCAGCCCCGGCGCGCAGGCGCAAGCAACCCGGGCGGCACGCGCTAGCGGTGCAAGGCGGGAACGCACGCTCTCCTCCGATTGGCTCCCGAGTCCCGAGGAGCACCGAAGAGTCCCGAGGAGCACCGAAGCGTCACCGAAGAGTCCCGAGCGCCGCCGAAGCGCCGCCGAAAAGTCCCGAGCGCTGCCGAAGTGCTGCCGAAGAGTCGCCGAAGAGTCCGGAGCGGAGCCGAAGGCGGCCGGAGCGCAGTGGCTGTTCCCCCTGCCCGCTCGGGAGGCGGCTGGCTCGGGTCCCCGCTTGCTTCTTCGGGCGGCGAATAAACCTGGCGCTGAGCGGTTCACCTGATAATGGTGACGCGGTGGTGTCCAGAGTGTGAGGGTCGGGGGTCCCCCCAGGCCACCCCCGGGCAGGCTGGGGCTCCGGGCTCCCCAGACACCGTCACGCCCGCCGCCTCCCGGGGGCCGTGCCCGGTGTCCGTGCTGCCCCTGGGCAGAACCGGCCTTTTGAACCACGTTGATCACCTGTGTGACAGGAGAATTCTCCCGTTAAAAATTATTTCCTCCTCATGCCACTTCTTGCTTGAAAAAATAAATTTAAGTTAACCAGAAGGTGGAGCAATAAAACAAGGAATAAAAGTCTTGAAAGTGTTTTTCAGTGAAGGACAGTGTCAGCAACATTTACAGTGATGTTGCTTAAAATTCTTTTCCAGAGATACAGGCAGAAGTAGTTGTCCATGGACATGATGTGCATAGCGTGGAAACTGTGGGCAGGAACAACTTCACACAACCCAGTTACGATGAGCAGTTCTGAACACCAGCAAACATCCTTCCATGGGGATATGTTCAGCAATCACACAGAAGGAAAAAGACATTTTCCTAAGTACAAAGGCTGATTTAACTGCTATGGCTGTTACAGAGAACCAGAACTTGTATTTTAGATACTTCACGACAGAACTAATAAATCTTACAGCTTGGAAGTAGGCAGCGTTAAGTGGGAATTAACTGTACACAAGCTTTTCCACACTTCTCTGCAAGGACAGGGTGTCCAGACAGCACCCAGGCTCCTGGCACACACTGCTGCTGGTTTTAAGCGTGCCTTTGCTTAAAGATTAGATGGCTGCAATGCACCTGGAGACACTGGCTTCCAGGGACAAGAGACAACACTATCTAATAAAAAACCTGCCTTCATAAAAGACCAGTCTGATCTCATGAGGTCATTTACAATTTTGCAGGTACCTGCAATGAAGAGAGGACAAGGTTCCTTTTCCTTTTTAACATTAACACTTAAATAATACAAATATCTCTTTTTGTTTTATTTAGATTACCAGTTTGTCCCTGAAGCCAGTTTTGTGCTTCTCATTGATGTCAGCATAGCAACCCACTTAGGAAGCCAGATTCTCTTTTACTAGTTAAAAAGAAGAGCTTTTGAACTATGAAAGTGTGGGTATCACCGCTTAAAAATAGCTGAAGTACTTTGAGCATGTGATTTTTTATTATTCACATATGTAAGTGGATAAATACTGAACAAACTCAATACCTACACCTAGATGGAGCATGTTCCTGCTTTTAGGAGCTGTGATTTCTGCTCGCCATGGGCTCCCCATCCATACTGGGAACCCTCATTGCTCTGTCGCCTGCACAGCTTCCCCAGTGGGCAGAGGGTTAATGCTGCAGAAACACAACATGCAGATTTTCTTGGCTCAGCAGTATTTAAAGATAAACAGAATATAAAGATGTTGTCAGAGTCATTTACGTTATGTAAATCATGAGAAAGCAGAATGTGTGTGTTGGAAATAGTTATGTTTGTTTATTCATTTAAAATATCTGCTGTACTTAATGTTTATTTTCCTTATGCCAAATTCCTTACATTTCACTGCAGAACTTAATTATCTTTAGACGGGAGTAGTTGAAAGTACTTAATCAGGCTGGCTACCTACAGCAATTCCTTCTAAAGTGAAAATAAACATCAACAATAAGCACGCTCATTTTTATATGTGCGCTGTCTGACAGTTAATTAGTGCTTAATAAAATATAGCTTCCAATTTGATTTTCGCAGTCTTTCAGACTTTTTTCCCTCTTTTTAGCACTTGTAGCCCTGTTCAAACTGTGACTCCACAGGTAGGCTCAGTGAGTTTTCACAGGCAGAGGGAATGTGGAACTGGCACCGCACCAATTACAACAGGTGCATCGTGTCCCACTCCTGGCTGGTTTATCAGGAACACTGAGAAAAACAAGATTTTGAAATTGGTAGCTGTTTGTATTTTATGTTTCCCATGTTGCCAAAAAAACCTACCACCGCTGGACTTCCATACGTCGAAATATCACATATGAAATAACTTTTTCACAGCTACTTGGCTTGCTCTTTGCTTTGATGTTTGCTTTACCCATCATGCAATGATTTTTTTGCCTTCTGTCTCCTGTTGCTACAATGAGCCATTTCCCATACTTGTCATCTCCAAAGGGGAAAAGACCATGTGGAAGCAGAACAAAGAAAACAGAACAAAAGAAAATCAGGGATTTTTCCAAAGGCCCATTTGATGTACAAGCATAAACAGGAAAAAGATGCCCGAGGAGGCAGGAGCCAGGAACTGTACGAGCAGACAGCTGGTAACTTGTGTGGTTAACAGCACTTTGGGCTTCTGAATGGTAAATAAATAAGTGATTCCAAGGCACACAGTGAGGAAAAAGCTCACGTCAGTACCTTTAGTGTAATGTTGAAGTGTATTGCAAACTCCTAGCGATGAGAGCTGGACTCTTCATGTCTTTCTTGTAACTCCAAGTCCAGGTATCAATAGCTCTTTTGGTTGTAGCCCCAGAAAAAGCAACACCTCAGGATATCAGAATAAAAAGTATTGTCTGCTGCGGTGAAGCAAGAAAAAATAAGGGACACTTCACAACAGAACACAAATTCACAAATCTGGACCACAGTGTTTTTACATTCTCGATTAGTTTTTTTTCTAAAGCTAGAGAGGCAAGGTTTTAAAGACTGACTTACTATCCGAAATAATGTCTCACGAGTTAACAGTCTTGGTTCTTCCCAGTGCAAGTTTTTAATGCCACATTTAATTTGCTGTAATGATGCTTGGGATAGCGGGATGGATCTGCCCATGGTTTGCTCACCAGGCTGAGGAGCAGGGAAACAAGTATTCACACAGCAAACCAGAAAGCAAAAGGCATGTTATGGGAAAAAAATGCTACTAAGGAGATAATACCCAGTTCGCTGTATAACAAATACAATGCAACTATTTTCCCTCAGGAATACATTTTTCAACTTTGTGTTTCCTCTGCTGTTCTCTAGACTATTTCATCCCTAATTTCCGTTTTTCCTTGAGATCCTCACTTCTTTTTCTGAGTCCCTATTCTTTGTAATTCTTCTCCTAAAACATCACTCACTCTATTCTTGGCATCTGTGTAGGACTCTCTCCAGCTCCCCTTGACAACAATGTGTTTTGCTCCAACAGAAGCAAACTGGCTTTCTGTTCCACGCTCCCTGTTTACCAGGGTATCTAATCGCCGCCCTTATCATCGCTACCCATTCCAGGCCCTGTTTTGTCAGCCTGCGCCCTCTTTTCCTGCAAACAGCCTCGTATGTACAAACCATCATATCCCTGCCAAAATTTCCTGCGCTGTATCAACCTAACTCTTATTTTCTGTTAATTTGTGTCCATTACAAATTCACATCGGTCCTAGCTGGCATTTAATTTGTATCCAAATCCTGAGCAAAGTGACCAAGCAGTGATTTAACCTAAGTCCTCAATAAACAGTCACATTAAACGGAGAGGTTACATTAACTAGGCAGGAACAAGGCCTCCAGAAGCCAATACTGTAATTAGATTTGTAAAGTGCATTGTATAAAATCAGAAAATCTGTAAGATGTGGGCCTATCCTTTATTATCTGTATTTTTAAATAATTAGAGAAGATGGAGAATTAGTGTATCAAGAATGTTAGACTAGAACTGAAACAGCCCTTTGGTTCAGGTGTTATATAGTAGAACTTTGTGTTATTCCAAAAAGCAATGGGACATATTTCAGGAGAGAGACTAACAAGAATTCTCAAGTTTAGAGAGATTGATTTCAGCTCATTTAGCAACCCAGTTTGATCTAATTGTCTTTTTATTGCTCTGAACATTCCTGAATTACGCAGAGAATTTGGGTTATGTGATTTAGTGTTGGATTAAAAAATGTCACATCTTAACTTTCTTTAAAATAGTGTAGAACTTTGTTCACAGTCAACGAAGTTCATTATTTTTGTGTTCAAAGCCCAGCTGCAGGCCTGGAGCATTTCTCATAAATATCAGGAAGTACCCGGAGCCACACTCAGAATGAAAGAGTTGATCTGAACCTTAGATCTCAGCTTTAAAGCTGTAACGTACAGCGAATTTGGTTTCACGGTAAAGGAAATGGTAATTGCCGGAGTATGTTTTCTTAAGTTGCAAAACCATTTTTGAAATGCTTTTGCTGAGACCTTTGTCGGGGCCGTGCGTGAGAACGAGTGGACGTGCAGCCCAGCGTCTGCGCCCACCACAGCCCCCGGTTTGCACATCGGTGTCGCTGGTGCAGGCGGAGGACACGGGGGCTGCTCCCTCGTGCGCGTCAGATGCACAGGACTAGCGGAAAAAGTGAACTAACAACTCCGGCCTTTCTTCTGGAAGGTGGCTCAAGTTCTTGGTTATCTGGCAAATTTCCTTGTGAGAACCCAGAACACAAACCCGTAAGTGATATCCTTAGTTACAAAAGTGCAGAGCAAATTCCTCAGTGTACTAATAAAGCATTAGAAAAGGCACTTTTCTCCCTACAAATCCAGAGTCTGGTCTGCAGGGCTGAAAGGAATGGAGGAGCACAACTACCAAACACGTTTCTACATGTCTTCTACACCTGGGTAGCTGCATCAACCAAACCACACACCCCGTATTCTGTTTCCATAGCAGTTTATTTAATCTGAACATTTTACTGCATGAAGGTGACTGTCTTTATTGTAATTACAGGGAAAATAAAATACGAATGAAATAAAATTCAGTGCTCACTGACCTTTTTCAAAGGATGTTGCATCTAAACATGTACTTCTTTCCACAAGTGGCGGTGTTACTCACAGTAAGTGATCCACGTAAAATATAATCCTTAAGACTGACTGCTGTGCTCTTGCAAACTTGGCTTTCTTGGGTACTGCATAGAGCAGGTGTAGAAGGTATATTTCATATGGCCTTGCACAAACAGGAAGCCGGGGCAAAAGTGTTATTATTTATTTGCAGCCTACATAAGCAGAGACATATGTCTGTTTTCACAGTTTCAGTGAATCTACCACAAGCTGCCTACTAGTTTGATTTTCATATTAGTTCAGTCTCTCATTTGTGCACTTGAATTACTGACGCAGATGTCGATAAGGGGGGGGAATAGCAAGAGTTATTATCTGGACTCTGATGGGAATCAACTCTCATGACTGAACTAATTTTGCTGTAGATGAGCAACTGTTTTTCAATTTCTCTACCTTAACAGCTGGGTCATTTTGGTAAGTGATAGCAGGCAGCGCTTCGTCCAATGGGACACCAGCAGGTTTCTGCAGAGCTCCGAATTTATTCTAAGCACTTCAGAAATAAACACCTGGGTTTTCATTACCTAAATGGTTTACATGACAAACTTTCAGTTGAGGTGGATGGAGGAACAGATTATGTGCTTCTAATGCACAATATAGAACTTGAATATCAAACTGATACTGGAATCTCCTGCTTGGATGCTGCCTGTTCTTGAAGGGGCCTAATTTCCTATGCACTGAAGTTTTGACTGTAGATTCCTCAGCTGCTCCAAGTTACTCTCTTGTAGTTGCCCGGCACAAAACTCTTGACAAAACTGATCAGGTTCTTCGCAGCCAAGGGGCAGCTTAGGAGAAAACAAGTCTCTCCAGTCACGTGCACACAGGCTGTGGGTCACATCCATGGCAAGACAGGCAGGAGACTGAAAGGCGCATAAAAGAGACGGGAACCAGGAGAATGAGCAGCAGGCACGGTCAGAACATTCACCTACTGACAAGCTAATTTCTGTGTCCTCTCAAACTCAGCCTAAGCAAAAGATATGTGGGCTACAGGAATTATTCCTTTAGGGGCAGCTTAATATCAGCCATTCATCATCTTGGGCATCTTTGGAGCGTGCACTGGCTTATTTGCGTGAATTACCTGTGAGCTGAATGCACAGTGAGTCAAGAAATGAGAAAGCAAGAGAGAAGAGGGACCATAAGCATCAGCTCTGCATGACTTGTACGATCAAACAGGATGGACACCACTATTTGAAGAGAAGAGTTGGAGGGCATTCAGTTGAGAGGGGGTTCAAGTGGAGTCTAAATGGGTGACAGCGGCCCTGAACAAGGCCAGGTAGTAATTTCTGAGTTGTGGCAAAGGGGGCTGGAGCCTCGTCCATGGCGTGTGCTGGGCCAGGCATCTTTTTTACATTGAGACCCTCGTTGCTAATCTTAGGTGCAAAGCTTGCAATACTTCGGTAGCTTCTGCTGTAGCTATAAAATGCTTGAAGTGGATCTTTTGGGTAAGACAAGAATGATACAGTGATCGAATGTGCAGGACGATGTCTGCGATGGTCTGGGAAGCTCTGGAAGCGGCTCTGAAGGGTGTTGGGTCTGTACAACCCCCTGCCCGCCAGCGGGAATGAGAACACGGGCTGGTTTGTTGGGTTATGTGCACAGAGCCAGGCAAGAGCCAGCTCCCAAAAATGCGGGCCAGAAATGCCCATCGCCTTCAGAATTCTGCCAGGGAAACAAAACCCCATCCAGAACACAGGAAGATGTTTTCAAAACAGGTTCTCCTTCACATCGCTTTGTTCTGGTTTTCTCATTCTCAAACATCCTGTGCTATGCAAAGGCAACTGGCAGGCGCTATAAAAACACAGCAAAATCTTCCAGCCTCCCAGTAAGATAAAAAGCACCAGCTTCCAGCCCTTGGAAGTCATTAAGTACATTTTTAAAAGAAGCGATTTTTTTAGGACACAGAATTTTTCTAAACTTCTAGAGTTTTTAAGGGTTCCCGCCAAATCCAGCTTTATGGTCTTATAGTGACAAACAGGACATCTAGTTGTACAGAGCAAGAAACACAAATCAGTCCTAATGCCAAAACATGAAAATCTCTGACCCATTTGTGATTGTTCTGCACTGTTAGTGGCAAAAGATAGAGCATTAATTTGAAAATAACTACAAAACTAATTCTTAAGGTTTATCCTTTATGATTTATGAAGAAAAAAATCATCATTTTAAGCCATGGTTTCCTTATTTCTGTCTGACTCACTTCTCTCAGAGATGCTACAAATAAACGTTATTTTAAGCAAAATTTTTACGTTTGTCTCCGTCAACTGCTCTTCTTGCATTCAGGACTCAAGTACTGTAAGTTTGCTCTACTCAGACTGCATTGCTATTTCACTGTTGGATTTGCACAGATTCTCGCCTCTAAGTATCTTAATTAAGCAGAAATTATGAGCCAGTGAATTCATTTGATAGCATCTCCTGAACTAAATACAAATGGGTGATGCTAAAACTGCTTACTCCATGGATTTTAGCTGGGAATCACGAGCTGAATTTCATTGCTACTGTTCAGGGAAGTAAAATAAGAAAAAATATATCCACTTCCGTTTTTTCCTTTCCCTTTTTCTTCCTTTTTGTCCTTTCAACAGGAGGACTTGTCTGGACCATTGCTTTTGGACCACATAACTACCTAGATAATTAAAACTGTAGTTGTTTTTTTCAGCTGATTAATTATAATGGCTATATTGATATTGCCTGACAATCTGTTTTATTATAGCCTAAACTAATGCTAATCCTTTGTTTAATTAAGAAGATATATAGATGAAGGCAGACGCAATGTCTCTTTGTAACAAAGGGCCTGCCCAGTGCTTTGGGAAGCAGACAAAAAATAAGACACGTCACATTTCAGCCAAAACTGCAAGTAGGGCATTAGTCCAATGCTTTTGTATTGTGCATTTGAAAGTTTGCACCCGGTGGGTGGGGCAAAAATAAATCAGGGCCTCCTATGGTGAAAATGTATTTGGGATTCAAGCATCTAGAATCTGACCCCATCTCCTGCTCCCTGGGATTGTCAGCTGCTTCAGGGCTCGTCTGATATATCCCTCCTTTTCTCACTTCTGAGAATTTTTAGCTGGGAGTGTGTTTGAAAACACTTCAGAAAAAGGGTGGAAAACGCAGAGTGCCTGCTTTGAAATACATTCCTTTGTTAAATTCCTTTCCCAAGGGGAAAGAGACTCTCAAACACCTGAGGGCAACAAATGACTCTATTCAATCCTCTCACAAATGACCTAATAAACTCCCAAAGGGTCACAATAGCTTATTTGTCATCATTTCTTGTCAGCTATTTATAGCACCAATGTAAATTGAAGCAAAACAATAAATACCTGAGTTATTTTCTTTATTTTGAAGATGCTTTAAAGGCCAAATGGTGCTTTGCAATTTAAAACCCCTAATAATTAATTTTGCAATCTAATTTAAATCATTCTCACATATACAAAACGTTATGTTAAACCAAGTTTCTGTCGACCTACATGCAAAACATGTCACCATTTCAGCCGCCTCTCCTGGGATATTTGCAGACAATGAATTTATAACATTCTGGTTTGGTTAACTTTAAAAATGACAAACCAGAGCCTGATGGACCATGTTACAAATGATCCTGCTGAACAGATCTGCCATGGCCTTCGGTGAGAGGGCATGGGGCTCAGTATGGTAGGAAAGATCCTGGTCTTAGTAACAGCAATTTGAAGATGTAGTAACTCCATTGTATTTAAAATCTGTTCTGGACTCAATTCTGGTCCACGGTCCTACCCGTTGCTCTTGTGTGTATCAAATATGGATGTACTATCAAATATATTTGATATTATTATATATTTATCCTATCAAGTAGGTGATGTACTTATGTACATGGCTTTACTGGCTTGAACTGAGTTGGCCAGGTCCATGTTAAATGCGTCTGGTATGAACGGCTTTACCACCATCACTAGTGCTTTGTAAGCAATACTGAAATATCTCCATGCCTCTAGACACAACTGGGCACAATGACGGAGGGCTCATTACATTTTCTTTTGGTGTCTCTTTCGTTGCGATTTATTTGCTCAAATCAGTTCAAGTTGGTGGAGCTCTGCCAATTTACACTCTCCTGCCGAAGTGGCCCCAAGATTTGCCACATGCTGTATTCTCTGAGTTCTCTCTAGAGTATTTTACAAGGACTGCATCATTTGTAATGCAGCGCAGTATGCAAAATATGTCTTTCCATCTCTTGCAACATCTTTTGCAATATCCTTTGACTTATCAGCTTCGTTGTCATCCCCACCTCCTTCATCCTTTGATGTCTGTGATGAAAACACCCATCTCCTGGCTGCAGGAGTCAAACACCTTGGTTACTAGTTTCACTGGTCCGTATACATATGCATATATGTATATATATCTATGTATGTATTTAAATTTTTGTAGTTATTACATGGATTCCTCCTGGGAAAAAGAAGAAAGAGCCAGAATTCACATGAGGCGATTCCGAACGACACTCAGATGCTGCTGTGATTGCGGCTGCAGCAGATATAACATTGAGAAGAGTTCAGAAGCATTAAGGGCTGTCAAAAGAAGCCTCATGTGCCCAAACAAGTTTTAGAGAGATTTGGGCACCTAAATCCTCAACTCCAGTCTGCGTAATTCCTTTAGCATATGTCTAGGCCTGGATAGGCCTCAAATCATTCTTTGGCCCCTCAGTTTCCAGATGCTCATGGTCCTGTCTCCTGCCTGGGCTCCCGGGATATGGGACCCAGAGGGAGCAGCAGTTCCTGGGGGGACGCATCTGTAGCCCCGCGCTTGGCACAATGCATGGTGGTCGTGACCATTTGACCATTCGTATTTGTAAATAACACACTGGACTTTTGCATGCAGTGGTTTGGTGGTGAAAGAGCTCAGTCAGGAGGTGTAAGTTTATATTCATCAGGAAGTGGGCGCCCACGTGGGTGTAAAGAAGTTCTTGGTTTCAAAGTCTGCATAGTGCTGTGCTGTCTCTCACTCCTACAGAGCTCCTTGTAAGCAGATTAAACATGTCCCAAAGGAGAAATGTAGTTCACTACAAGTACCAGAGAAGATAGATCTTTTTCTTCAGAGTTTTCAAACAAAAGAGAAAATTCGGCTCATGGTAGCTGTTAATTTTAGGAAGAAGTAATGATTGTGAGCATTGCACCCAATTATCCTGTGTGTATAAGCGTGTGAACCATCTAACCCACTCTCTCCTATCTAAAAGTCAGGAGTCTGATGTGAACTGGTTATCTGGATTTCGTCAACGGGGACTGGATCTGCCTTATCTAGAGGATGTTCTTTCTCGCCATAAGTATTGGTAGGGTGCTCACATTCTGCAGGTGCTGGTTTCTTTCCATCAGCAACAGATTCTTCTAAACTCATCATCAATGCTCATGCCTGGTTCAGATGGCTGAAGCTAAAAGAAAGCGATTCTGCCTTTTTGTAGACATTATAATTTTGTGTGTAGTCCCTGTGCTCAAGGAAGGATGAATGCCTTTAGGCTGTTGGAGACAAAGGAGCAAAGGAAAATATATATATGCTCGCTAATGTCTGGAAAAACTCTTCATGTTGCAGTTCTATTCCTGCGCCCACAATGGCTTACGGGACGGAGAGATCCCAGGTTTGCAGGGGACGCGTCTTTGGTGAGCTCAGATGACACAAAAGTGGGCTCGATTTCAGGCACACAAAATTGTCTGCTATTTATTCTTGTTCTGCACAAGGAGAACTCCTTTTCACTGCTTCTGAGGCATTATCTCAGTAGAAATGAAGAATAGAAATGTACTAGGAATGAAATAATAATCATAAAAATATTACAAACATACAGAGGTAGTTAATGTCAAATAACAATGTTGCAAAAGGCTGTGCAGAGCTGGAGTGGCGCTCAAAATGACAACTGCAATTTTGATAAATGCGGTTGAAATATTGTTAGCACAGATACATCCGAACATATGTCCTCTACATCTTTTCCAACTTAATGTATGATAAACAAAATATCAGTCAGACCTGAGGAAAGAGATTCTATAACATGGCCATAACATACTGATAAAATCAAGTGCTCTCCCTGTCTCAATTTTTGTATTTAAATGATTTTTGCCTTAAACAATGGTTGTGCCCAGACAGACATATGGTAAATACGTCCCGATCCATTATGTGCTATTCAGACCAGGAAAGCTGGTTGGGGAGGGGGCAGTTTGGTATTAAAAGTGATCTGGTGTTATGTACACTCAAGCAACCCCTTCATGGGGGGAAAAAAACCCACCAACTTTGTGAAAAGGGAACAAAAATCTTCCAAAGCCGAGCAGAAGCCTTTGCTGCTGTGCAGGGAAAGTGAGAAACGGTCCCTCCTGCCGGGGAGGCTGATGAATAATCCGCAGATCTCAAGCTGAGCCTTGGGCTCCGAGCGGCTGGTATCCCATCCCAACACTAATCAACCAGTATGAAACATCCATTTTAAACGCAAATGAGGGGGGCCTTTCAAAGAGACCCGGAGAGGGGAGGGAGGGGGAGTTCAAAGCTCAAAACGGTTCTTTCTTTCTTTCTCTCTCTCTCTTTTTTTTTTTTTTTCCTAAAGAAGACAGAAATATGGTTGGTTATTATCTAAGTTATTGCTACAAAGAATTTTGAAATTAAAAGATAAGCTTTCAGAGGAAGCTCAGTAATTTTCATAAAGAAGGACTTAAAACAGATGTGCCCTCTTTAATCGGGGTGCGCTTGAAAAAATATAAATGCATTTTTAACATAGCAGGGGGAAAAAAATCATATGGTTACACATTTGTCTCCTGGGCAAAAATAATTAAAAAAAAAGTCTCAGTGCATGAAGTATCTCACAAATAGCCACCACTAGAACTTCCTTATCTACCAGAGTGGGGTGAGTGATTAGTCAGTGTTTAGAAAGCAGAAAATATCTTGCGTTGTTTGCTCTATTTTTCCTTTTTTTTTTTTTCCGCTCTGTCTTTTTCCTATTCAAATAACCGCTAAAGTGGATTAACATCTTCATCAGGGTCAGGATGTGACTGCTGGTAAAACCTCAATATTTACTGATAGTTTTTTGGTTGTCTTTCTTCCCAGTAAACTTTTTGCTATAATTCCTGTGTCCAGCAGCATGCTGTGACAAATACATTCTCTGCCGAAAACTCTGCTCTCTTATCTTTCCTCTGGCAATATGAGACTGGGCTTATAGATTCTTCCCAGGAAAAGAAAAAGGTGCCACTGCTAGCAGAGACGTTTTCCTTGAATAAAGGCTGGGGACTGAGATCTTACGAATGCCACGTTTTCTAAATGTTCTTCCTAAACATGACAAGCTTTAAATGAGCTATTTTTGCCTTGTTTTCCTAAATCTATGTCGGAGGAGGGTGCGTTTTTGGTAGGAAGTCATTGCTAGAATATGGAATAGCAAAGAGCTAATATGATTATCTGGAATAAAATAACACAACAATCCTCATAACAATCCTCTCCTCAAGAAGATCACATGCCCTGACTAGTTGCTCATAACAAGCCTGACAGCTGCCACGGGAAAGGTTTTGTAGAGAACGTCACTGACGTGTTTTGTTAAGTACACAAAGGACGAGTAATCCTGCGGTATTAAACTTGCGTTGAGACTGACCATGGCTGCACGGCCACCCCGTGCCCGTGCGGGGGCCACCCAGCCCCGTGCCCTTGCGGGACACCCGGTGAAGATCCACCTTGGGCTGGGCAGCTGGACCCTCCTGTCCAGGACGTCGCTTACGCAGCAAACAGCTCCAGCACAGCGAGATTTTCTAGCAGGCCCTGAACGGGCGTTGCTACCTGGAGCCTTCAAAGAAGAGACATTCCAGGAGGGGAAGGGCCTGCCTTACTAGTTATCAGACTTTTTGTCCTTCCAAGTATCATGGGTGTTTATAGATAGAGTCTCACCTTTCAAACAGCAGCAAGACAGGCAAGGTAGAAATGGCTGTTGTATTCTCCCTTCGAAAAACACAAATCAGAGCCCTCTGCCTACACAGGGATAGGCTCCCAACTGCTGCAGGGGGGTTTGGTTGGTTGTTTGCTTGTTTACTTGGTTTTAGCAAGTTGCTAAATTGCGTTAGTGAAGAGAGAGTGTTGCCCTGTGTGTGATTCCAGGGAAGGGAGAGTTCCCAGCTGGCTCGTTCTTCTGAACCAACACAAGGCACACACATAACTGGATGGAATGTCCAATCCTTCTTATCTTGTATAAGCACAAGTTTTTGGTATTGAATACAAGTATTTAACTGTACAGTCACATAGGTTCAGATGTTATTTTGCTGTGCACAGCTATAGTCCGGAACCTGATACCGCAAATCCGATGGCTGTAAATACGCCATGAGCGTTGAAGGGAGTTGTCTCGCTATCAGGAATGTGGTGCTTCCATTACTGGTTATGTCAGCTGACAGCAGTACTCACAACTCAGCCACCGAACAATAGAACAGCACCTAATTATTAGAGGGAGCCAGGCACAGCAGGAGACTTGGCTTGACATTTGCCCATTTATGACTTAAACATTATGGCCACCCAGCAGTCAGGGAAAAGCAAGACAACCTTTTGACATAAAAAGCACCTATTGTCTAATTTTTCATTCGTATAAGCAAAATAATGTTCTCGATACATACTGCAGCTCTTCTAATGAAAAAGTCAGAGGAAAGAAATTCGCTGAAGGGAGATGAGATGCCAAATGCAAATGTTTGTGTCCTCAGCATTCAGAAATCACAGGCGTGAAGTGTGGCAGTGGCCTCGAGAACTCTGTCCACTCTTCTGTAAATACGAATATTTCCGTTTGGAATTCTTACTTTAATATAATAGTGGCATAGTTTTAGCATAACAGAACTATAACGTTCCTTCTGACTCTTATTCAAGAGCCCACTCTCAAGGTTGACGACTTCTAATCTCTGTACCAACACTTCACGTGTTTACACAGAAACAGCTGCTTCCCATCCATTGTTTGTGGATCATGAAGTCCCGCATTAGACTTCATTCATGACCAGTCGTCTAAGAATGGACCAAAAGAAAATGTCCTGAACATAAAGCAAGTAGTTGACCATGATCAGCCTTTGGGTGAGCCAGACAGAGGGGACAAAAACCAGAGTGGCCACAGAAGGGCCAGTTGTCACCTCTCAACCCGCTGTAGTAAACTAAGGTCTATCACTCTTCAATAATTACAAATTTGAAAATGTTTTGAAATGCTGATGATAAATGCAAACCCACTGGTGTTTCGGTGTTGTTTCTGATTCAGGACTTTGATACTCCAAAATTTGCTCTTTATACACTATTTTGCTTAATACCTTGCCTAGTTGATGACATTTTGTTGCCGTATCGGTGCTGTTACAATGGTGCATACTCAATAAAGATACAGGATGTCAATGAGGCCTGGTCTAAAACTAAACACAGGAACTTAAAAGAGTTGTTGTTACTGATATACCTGTAAATTAAGGATTATAACGATGCAATGTGCTCACTTTAGTTATGCAGATTTCTCTCACATAGACAGGAATTTACTGCAGCTTTGCACTTGTAGCACATTGCAATATTTACACTTCACAATTCTGGAAAAAAGGCCAAATCTTTTTTGCCATATTCCTGTGAGATGTCTCATTGAGGGAGAAAGTAGAACAGCATTTGGGCCACAATCCGATGTATTTCAAACCAACCTGTTGCTCTGTGTGCCTCTCAAATGCCTTTTCATTCAAAATTCTTTCAGTTTCTTCAGCTTCAGCACAAGTTAATTCTATAATAGAACAACACTCATTAAAATTAAGAAAACGTTAGTTACACTGCAGCTGTAATTAAAACCTGTCCTTGATGTTATAGGAGCTGTACACTATTTTCCTGATATAATTGATACCCATGATGATTTATGCAATCTATCCACACCTTTTTCTAAATCTTTTAAACTCTTTGCAGTTTCTTTTCAGGGAACAGATCATTAAAATGGAGCATTTTCTGCAGTTTAGTTCATACACATTTTATGGTCAACTTCATTCAAAGTTCTAGTATGTAGCATAGTCAATGTCTCTTGATTCCATTTATGCATTGGTTTGAGTTGATATAAGCTGTGTAGTTCTTAAGCGCCACTGATCGCCTCTACAGAACAACAGTCTATTCCTTGGATGTCCTAAATTTGTAAAATAAATCAGTGCATGTAAGCTACATTTGGTTTCTAGTCAGTACAGTGTTTGTAGCATTAAACTCTTGATCTGTCATATCAGTTGTAAAAGAAAACAAGTATGAAGTCTCCTTCATGATTTGCTTTTAAAATCTAATTGAATGCTACAGCCAAGTGCATTAATCACGGTCGGTTATTTAATAGGAGTTTTCAGATTCGTGAAGTCCTTTCTGAAGTTCATGTTGCCACCCTGTTTTTCTTAAGAATGATTATTTGCAGGCAGTTTGGATGGGGCTGCCCAAGCAGTGGGGTTTATCCTCCAGCCAGAGAGAAGAGGGGCAGCTGGTCTCTTATTTCTGCAGCATTTGTCTGACAGGCCGTCCCTGGAGAACCCGAGTCAGCTCAGAACTCACAGCTCTCACTGAAATGAATATATTATTAGTTAAAGTTTGCTTTCATATGGTATTTTGCAACGTCTCTGTATGCAGGCACCTCCCGTGGTGTTTTTCCCACGCACAAATGATGCTACTGTAAAATCCTCGAGTTTAAACAAAGGAAAAATACTTTCTCATAATTCGCATTTCAGCACTCGAGGAGGACCTTCCGCTTCTGAACCCAGACTCATCTTTTCCCCTTTGCTGACACCACCATCCTGGACATGTCACTATTTCTGTGGTCCTGACTCCTTCCCCGACAGAAAACGCTCTCCTGGGTTAAGATGCAGCTGCACACAGGAGGTGTAAACCAAACCAAAGGAACCCAGGAAAGGAACAGCAGCTTCGTTTGGGTTGGAAAAAAGACCAAGACATACCTGCCTCTCACATCAAGCAGAGATGAAACAGAAAAGGCAAGACAAAATAGGGATGAAACAGTTTTCTCACAGAGTGCTTTCTCAGCATAAAGGAATTTAAAGGAAATTATCTGTTGCATTCCGTGGAACTGTGAG
Source organism: Patagioenas fasciata (assembly GCF_037038585.1). NCBI lineage: Eukaryota > Metazoa > Chordata > Aves > Columbiformes > Columbidae > Patagioenas > Patagioenas fasciata. The sequence goes on from NC_092536.1 coordinate 1,987,542, forward strand.
GGAGCTGTGGCAGAAACAAGCAGCAGCGGGCTCAGAGCAAATGCTGGTGGGTACGGGGCCTGTATGGAGACCCGGTGGGCTCCTGTTCAGATTTCACAAACTCTTTTGTGAGAAGGTAAACCTTATTTTCAGAGAAAAAAGCCATAGAAGCTCGGTGAGAAGATACTTTCAGTGTTTTTCCTCTGATTTTTTCCGCCCCACAGATTTCTGGTGATCTAAGCAGGGATCCAGTCCAGCGGCAACCGGAGAGGTGACTTTCCACGTAACCCCCAGACATCCTCGTTCTGCTCTCATCTGTGTTTGTCTGTGGTAGTGCAACTGGTGGCTCTTTTGTTTGCCTTGCACTGGAGCCAAAGGAAACGTCCCCTCTTATCTACGACAGTGGTGTGGAGCAAACGGAAAAAGAAGCATTTGAGTAACCAGAGAAATGGCCAAATGTATGCAGGTTGATCAGTGTGGTGGAGAGCGGTAAAAGTGGGGAAGGGGAGCGTAGGTCTGCAAAATCATCAGCTTCAGCTCTCTCCTTCTAATAATGGAACTAGAAAATGCATCTTAATCTCTTGCATCAGTATTAATTTTAATCAAAGAAGCAAAACTTGCTCAACAAGCTTATAAACGTGGGTAGGAATGATGATTGTTTCCAAAAATACGCCTGTATTGTCAATTTTCCAAGACCCGAGTCCTCTAGTGCCAAAAATGTGCATTGCTGCGCGCCTGTGGCCGTAATTCCTTATGTATGGGAAGGTAATTGTGCTTCTAACAGGAAAAAATGAAACAATATTAAATGACTCTATAGCTTAATTAGAAGCGTAATAAAGGGACTTGCATACAATGAGACTGAGAATGCAGATTGTCTGAGCAGAAAAGTTTGTGGATGTTTGGTATCCGCTCAGACACGGGATCCTCGGTGAGCAGCAGCGGTGCTGCACTGGAACCTGTGCCAGGTTACAGCAATAATTGCAAACCCCCCAGGATCCAGGCTCAGAAATTTTTGTATGTTCTCAGGAGACAAAGATGAGTGATCATCAAAGGCAGAGGAACACAGCATGACTGTCATAAGCCTGAAGTTACAACTTAGACATGCAATAGAAAATATCATTGGTACCTCTCCAGTGCATAGCCTGTAGTAATTAAAAACTTGATCCCTGCTGTTTTATCATCTCATTAGCAATGGGGGCACAAGACTTTTATCCTTGTTTGTCAGGAATCAAACATACCAGAGGAACTCTGATTATAAATTGATGAAAGTAAAGTTAAACTTTTAAATAAGAGCAGTTTCAGTTCACAATGTTTTTAAAGCTGATTAAAGAGATCTCATTTAAGTAAAAAATAATACCTAAGTCCAGCACAGATAGCAGAGGTCATCACTGGGAACTGGATGTGAAACAGTTCTAAAAAGTTGGCATACTTTAAAAATGTACTGGCTGAGAAGTAAATACGAGCCCTTTCTGATAGCTTCAATACAACAGGCTTCAAACTTTTGATGAATTTTAACTCTTCGGATATTTCAAAAGTCTGAAGTTTGTGGTGGTTTTCATTGCACAAAGGCATCAGACAGGGAGGTGTCGCTGCCACGCCAGTGAGTCCACAGGGCTATTTTCTTCCTATTAATGATAAATTCTGTAGTAACAGTACCAGTGACTTTCTCTCAAATCCTTTGCCAACAACCAGTTCAGCGTTTGCTTCTGCAGTGCAGGATTATGGTATAATTGAAAGCCTCCTGGTACCAATGCAAAAGATCCTGTTTACTTTAGCGGACTCTAGATCAGTCCCTTTAAGAAGAATTCTTCAAGTACTTCCAGGATGGTTCCAGGTTTCCAGAAATATCATCACTTTATTACGTTTTAATAAATCTCTGGCCTGCGCGGTGGCACCAGCATTGAACTGGGCAGAGGCAAATTTGGTGGGAGAGAACTGGCGGTAACATTCTTTTCTTTGTTTGATACCGTCTGAAATCACATATTTCCCCCTTTTTTCTCCCATGAATCTCTGTTTCTCCTTCCCTTTCTTCTGCTTCTTCCTCTTAAGATCTGTGGCTTTCCTGTTGGGGGTCTAACAGGCAAACGCACCTGAACCACTCTGCTCATTTTATTAACAAGTGTTTTATCCCAATGAAAAAGCTGGACCTGTGTCTTTTCCTAGTGAGTAGGAAGCCACCCTTGATGTTTTGAGTCATTAAAAGAAAGGACACCATTCATCATCTCATCTCAGAGCAATGGTGAATCAAAAGTAAAGAATCTGAATAATGTTCTTCTTTCAACCTGGCAAAAGACAAATCCTTCATGCCACGGAGACTAATCAGGAACTCGAGGGCTTCTTTCAAGTGAAAAAGGCAAAGCCATGAGAAACAAAGCAAAAACGATGATCCAGTAACTCATTATTTTGCTGTGATTACTTGGTGAGAAATGAAGTTATCAGATTCAGCAGTCATTACATCCAAGCGAATGATCCATCAAAGACAAAGAGAATTACATGTTGAACCAGCTTCTTTCACAGAAAACCGCGTCTTTAAAATACGGTTTTTACAGCAGATAAGTGAGATGGTTGCTCAAACAATCTCTCTTCAGTGTAAAAGCTCAGAACTATTTCAAATGCAAAATAAAGAACGAGGCTATTTCCTGAAAAGTTACAGCAAAGGATTGATTTCTCAAGATGGAAAAAAATATAGTTTAAATTTTGACTATTTAATTAAATTGAAATGGATCAAACAACAAAAAATTGACAGAAAGGAAGTCTCCTTGGTCACTGAGCATAAGTGGCTTATTGAACCCATTGTCGCCGTACAAACTGTGCAGGCGAGAACTTAAAGGGACTCTATGAAGAAAGAGAGCTTTACAAGAAGTTTTGTGAAACTCTGATTTTTTCATACATCAGTTTTTGACGGGATATAAAACTTGATGCTTCGGGGCATAACTGAGTTAACTGAGTCTCCAAGTGGTGGGGCTGGAGCAGAAATCTGTACCCGGGCGGGTTCCTGCCTTTCTCCAGCTTCCCTCCTGTCCCCACTCGAGACGGGACCCGGGAAGCTGCCCCACGGCCCCGCGCACCTCTGGAATTCTGACTATGCGCCTAAATGGAAACAGAACTCAGCCAAGGGAAAAGCGCTGAGCAGCGGGATATTCTTTCTCTACAGGGGTGTTCGGTCAGGATTGTGCAGTTCCCAAATGGACAAAGGGGTAAGGAGAAACATATTACTAAAAAAATAAATATTTACACTGATTTCTGAAGATGCAGTTAGGAACATATGTTAAAAGCTTGAAGACCATGAGCCTAGATAGTTGGGCAGATAATAATACAGGCCTGAGGTTTCTACTGCAGTAACAAAAGCAAAAAGAATCTTTCTGAAGCCTTAAGTATCTGGATATGTGCATGATTTCTTCTTAGCGCTATTTATCATTATTCCTAGTGAAACACAAATAACAGTGTTCTCACACTACACAATCTCCCAAGCAGAAGATATTTCATTTTCTCTCTATGCACACCTAAAAACTTCCCATTTTTTTTGTGATCTAAGGTGTGAATTATCTTTCTAATAACCTGCTGCACAGAATTCTAATGGTAAAACTTGGTCCTTTTGTTTTTCAGGTTGAAGAGAACTAGCAGAGAGAAGAAAGCAAAGGAGAGCCTTCCACCAAGTCACTTTGAATGCTCAGACTGAAAACACAGATATCTCAGACTAAGTTAACCCACACGGACCAGCACGACACTTCCAGAATGTCCTTTTTTCAGCCTCAAACCCTTTAAATTAACACCAGTTGAGGAATGCATCATGGTATGCGCGCTGCAACTACGGAAAGAAAAGGGTCTGACAAGATTGCTGCTCAACAATATGTTTAACCTTTCCTAATGTTCAGCATTAGCATGAATGATTCATTACACGGGATGTGGTCTCAGGTCTGTGTGAGGGGGGATTGGTAGGAGAAGCAATAGGAAGCCTGTTTATTCATGTATGCAATTTTTTTCAGAGTGGTTAATAATCTTCCTATTAGGCCGAGTGGTTTGCTTCATTAAGTTTCTGTTTGGTTTCGCAGGTTGATAAGAATAGGACGTGCACATGTTAGCAGTTTCTTAAACAAAATATTAAAAAAAAAGTATTTTTACTTCCATTAATTTCTTCAACCCATTAAAAATTACTCAAAGGCAGCTATGAAGGAACGTCTTATTTTCCGTGCATATGTTGTGTGCTCAGAGCTATGTGCCTCTGTAAGCAAATTTGAACACAGGATGGGCAAATGAAAACACAAAAAAGAAACATCAGCTAAATAGTCCAGATCCTATCTGAGAGGATAGAAAAAATTCCCAAGAAAGGAGGATAACAATTAATTCTCAAATCTTCAGTCTTTTTCTCCCCATCATTTTCACTGGAAATCCCCTGATACACGGGTTATTATTTAGTCCTGCTGGTCCCTCCACGTCTAATCAAACCCCGTTTCCTCACATGTGCGTTGTTTTGGGGTTTTTTAATCAGCACAGTGGAATTTCCTGTCCCTTTGTCCAAATTTCCCATCCAAGGAGAGTCAGGAATATTGGAAGTAGCAGCTCCTGTGGTCACCTTTGAGTCCGGCCTGGATCCCACTCCCTGTGCCAGCGCTGATCCCCAACTGAGATTGGCCATGGCACTTAGTGCCATGATCTGGTCAATGGACCAGAGTTGGACCAAGGGTTGGACTGGATGATCCCTGAGGTCTTTTCCAACCCAGTCGACTCTGTGATTCTGTGATTCTGTGAATTGCCATTTCGATTGTTCAAGATTCCAAGAGCAACTGCACAGGGATATTGCAGACCACTGCTTATATTCCCCGCCTGCTCCATGACCCTCTTCTTTCAAATGGTGCATTCGGTTACAATAAGTAAATTACAGCTCAGAGTAGTGCTTCTAAAGTATATTTAATTTGAAATTTCTTCTCTCTAGTTCAGCTGTACCACAGTCTAAGAAAAAATGGGTAATTGAAATAGTAAAGAAGGGTGAAGCAAATATTACTTGCTCTGAAGTTCAGAACCACGGGCCACCAGCCACGGGGACACAGGAATTTGCTCTCCAAGAGCGTGGGCATACCTGTCAGAGCCTGAGAACCAATGTGTTCCCAGGGTTTTCAGGCTTCTAAGCAGTTTTGTTTCCACCAAAACTGCAGAAGGAAGCAGGAAAAGGATGCACAGATCAAACCATGCAAAATCTCAGTTTATTCTCGATACGCGTTGACATTGTGATGAGCGCTGCATTTGGCTTTTCCCTTGGGGCATCAACAACAAAGCTTCATTGGCCCATCTTAAACTGGGGATTTCCAAGCTGCCTCCAGGACTTGCAGGCCTGCTGAGCTCCCCCTAAACCCAGGGATGGTTTTTCAAGAGGATTGCTCCCTGAATTGTTTCTTTTTCCTTTCACTACCCGACAAGTGGTCCAGATTAAGGCTTGAGTGCTTCCTGCAACTATGGAATGCCTGCAAAAATAAAACACATCTTAAAGAGGGTGAGTACTAGGTCAAGTCTATCTGCTGTAACAACCGTCTGAGCTGAGCTGAGTTTAGAACCAAATCTGGAGTACAGATCTCTTTCTATAAACAAACCATAAACATTGCCACGGAGAAACTAAAGAAGTCTCTTAAAATCTTATATGTACCAGCAACATATAAATCAGGCTACTACAGAGCAGGTCAAACAAACAGCTGTTATTACCTTTTCTTTCTTGTTTTTTTTTCTTTTTATTTAAAAAGTCTCCTTCTTCTGAGCTGAGGAGAAACACTTCATTCCCAGGCACAGAAGGAGAACTTCAGAGATAAATCTGTTTCTGACTCATCCAAATCAAAGCTGACCCTGTGGTTGAAGTTGGTGATAAGAAAGAAGAAAAAAGAAGAAAACTGTTCCCCCTTCACTATAAGCGGAAAAGAAACTTCAGCCAAGATAGTGTAAAAAGGAAAGAAAAAGATTGCTCACCCCTGACCGGTTCCTTTAGGACCTTATCATCAATATAACATTTAACAGACAGCCGTCTCGAGCGTGAACCAGCCATTCCCTCTCTTGAGAAGTCTTTTTGCTTTGCCAGGCTTAAAAAACTTCTTTTCAAGATAAACATTACACAAAGTGAGGCAGAAATTCAGTAACAAGTCGCAATGATGCCGCACGCAGCCAGACTGCATGGGATGTTAAAGTGCAACCTTTCCTTACGCTTCTGTCCGTGATTCACGCCCGGGGCCTGACCCAAAGTCCACTGAACCCACCAGGGAGAGGAAAGGTTGCTGACCAAAAACCAGAATAAATGGCAGCTGATGGAACTGCACAGGTGCCATGGCCAGGGAGGACACCTGGGGTGTTCTGGTGTAACCTCCTCAGGTTCTGGCAGAGACACTTCCATAGAATTGATTCCCTCTCGTGTCCATCTGGAAACCACACCAGGAAAAATGAGAAATGGAGAAAATTCATTTTTCAGGGACGGAAATCCTTTTGTTATGTAATAGCCACTCTACCCAAAGCAGATGCAATTCATAGAGCTGCTCAATGATATAATTGCATTTTGGATTGTTTGCATTAGTCTCTATTATTTATTACACGCACAGAGAAACAAGTTAAAAGAAAATTATTCAGGTCAAACTCAAGCACTTAAAACTACGAAAATGCCAGGAGTTGAGATGCTCGTGGGGCAGTATTAGCCTCCTGCTGTTTATACGTTATGGCAGAGTTCTTAATTACACAATTACTTCATTTTTGCGGAGAACCCACGCCTCATTCAGCACACAGAGACAGTTGGGTGCTGTTCGATGCTGCGCTTCCCCTCCAGTGTTCAGTGTGTAGCTCCCTACCTCATACACAGCACATGGACCGGCTTTGAGACAGAATGATTCATTTCCTAGTGCACCTTCCTGTAGCACTTATCACTGCGCTATCAGTGTCTCAGAAACAAGACTTAGGCTTTCAGGCTTTGCGTATAAAAATACTATTATTGCCGCTTTATTGGCCAGATTTTTTAAATACAAAACCACAACATCCTTCATCTTTCTCCCAGGAAGGACTGAGGCATCAGCTGAGACCGCACATTGCAGGGCAGTTTGGTAGAACTGGGAGCAACTGAAAGGTGTCTCGTCATAGGAAGCGTTGGGCAACTGGCTCCATTTGCTATTTTGTGCAGGAAATGTGCGCTTCCTCTCGGAAAAAAACAAAAAGGGTCATGGTCATGCCCTTTCCTCCTGCCCCAAAGAATTTATGGGCTCACTCAGACAAATAAAATACATAGTTTATTAGAAGTCAGGGAGACATTATTCATTATAGCAACAGTATAATAGACTTTCTCTGAAAAGGGTTTTAAAGAAGGAATTTAAGGTATCTGTCATATCTAGAATATGCGAGAATGTATATATGCCTTACACAAACACTGTTGGATTAAATGTAAGTTTTCTGATGAATGTTGAATCTGGCCCAGAGGGAACAGTTAAAAGAGATAAAGTCTATGAACATGTGGGGTGAAATACATTTTGGGAAAAGTAGCCAAATTTATTTACAGTTGTTATACATTAATGGCCTGGTGTAATAAGTAGAAAAAGAACTTCATGGGGACAAATGGGATATAGCTGCGTTATTCAGTAATATGGATTCGAAAGGGCAGATCCAGCAGCGCTGCCTTAGGGGAATGAATGACAACAGATCAAATGAAATAGATACTTCCAATTACCCTATGTTTATATAGTTTGTGTTCAAAAAAATCTCTACTCCCTTTATGTATAGAATATTTCTATAAACTTCCGGGAAATTCTTAGTGGGTACTTTCTCATCCCACTTTATACCCACGACAGGGCAGGCAAGTTCAAGTCTGGAGTCCAGTGCCCATATGTTAGAAGTCGGCATCATAGCAAGAGCTGAGAGTGAAACCGCTTTGCCTGTACAGGAACAGAACACTTTCAGCTACTATAGGACTATTTTAGCTCAAGGTTTGGGTTTCCATTTGGTCTGTGTAGAAGCACAAGTGGGTTTTTTGTCTCCCAAGTTGTGCGGTCAGTAACGGGCAGAACCAGGCGGGTAGACCTGGGAACGTCACCCATCCTCGGCTCCCAGCATCCCCCTTACACACAGCACCTATTTGTGTGGATGGATGAAGGTCCCTTGGGCCTTCCAGTTACTCTGCCCAAGAGGAGTCGCAATGAAACCTGGGGAATGAAGGTGCTCAAAGCCCCAGGAGGCCTCACTTTGCATGGTCAAGTCTGTGTTTCCTCACTATCCCCTTCAGGAAAAAGGCTGAAGGCGCGGTGGACACTGAGCTATTTCTACATCTGAAAAAGAGAGCATCATCTACCTAATGTTTTCTCCCTTTGCCACACACACACACACACACAGCGCAATGTGGGTTTCCATGAGCCTGCACCGCTGCACTCAGCCGAGCACATTAAGCTATCAGCACATCATCAAACCATCACAGCCACCTCCCGCCTGCCTGTTCCCTGCTTCTCCTCATTTACCCTTCGCCAGGCAGCGGCAACCACAACCTACAGCTTAACAGCTTGCACGACACTGAAAAGAAACCCCCGCACAAAGAAACGTAACCACAAAATTATGTCACTCAGTAGCAATTAGCTTTTGTTTTCAATATACACAAACTTTGGGGCTGGGGAGGAATTAAAATGTAATAGCGGTTGTGCAGGGAAGCAGGTGAGTGACTTCATGGCTTACGGGAGATCTATTACTTCTCTTGGGATGGGTAAAGTCCGTATTTCACTGAAGCCTTTGCAAGTCCAAACGCTCTGGTATACAGGGAAAAGTTGTGATTTGTATCTGATCCGAAACCACAGAACAAACAGGAGCAACGTTACACACTTTTGCCCTCGTGCAGTGGCTGACACCATTTTTTGAGCAGCTATTACGTGTCTGAAAATGGACATATTCCTGGGAGCAGCACAAAAGACAGCCTCTTTCAACAGCTGCTCCTCGGCAATCAGTGTCCAACCCTTAATGTTTTCTTTTGTTGAAAAAAAAAAGAAGAAAAAACACAAAAATTAAAGTAAACCACAATCTGGTTCTGTGCCAACAATATTAACCAGCTTCTCTTAGAGCCTTTGAAGTTAGCAGGGGGCACCCAATCTTGTGGTGCAAGTAAAGAATGATACTTTAAGCGATTCCTTTTCATCCCTTTAACTTAATGAAAGATTAATAGCCTTGTTATTTTTGTTTCTGCTTTATTTTTTACATTCGGGGGGGTGGGGGGAGTTTTTGGCACTTGTTGAAACTGAAATGCTGCCTGTAATGATTTTACGGATCAGTGAAGCACCGAGTTGTTTGGGTGCCGGGTGCTTTACTTTTTGCTCTGTGAATCCCGTTTAACAATGCAAGGCACAGACAAAGTTACGTACTGTAAGTCCAGAAGTATAGCCATGCATATACTTGTGAGAAGTAGGTGGAAGAAGGTGGCGAGAAGCTTTTGGAGTGCACAGACCTAAAAGGAAAAGTAGCGAGGGAGGGCTTAGCAAATCTTTTCAGTCAAAGGGCTGCGGATTAGTTATAAAAATGTAATCCACTTCCTAGCTGAAGAAAGCAGCTTTATGTCGCTGCTGGCTGTGAAGATACAATGTGGGTTTTATAACCACCATTTATTTAAATATTTTCAACCGAAGCCAACAAGGCCGCATTCCTGGCTTGTCGCTGCCATTAAGGGTGCAGGAGATAGGTAGCTTTTATTTTGCCTTTCTGCTTCCATTGCAGATCCCTTTCGCGGGGTGAAGGGAGACTGGAGGTCTTACAAATATCCCCCCAAAATATTATTGCAGCCATCTATTCCCTCTGCTTCTGTATTCCTGTTTTCTGGGATACATTATGTAGTTATGTGGTTCCATGTGTGCAAGCCCATATGAAGAACTAGTGCCCTGCAAGAGTCTATTTTGCTGGCTGAGGACCTGGCCAGACACCTCTGAGCGGGCACAACGGGGAAGCGTAATTGCTATTTTTAATATTATACCCCGGACATTTGATTTTGAGCGTGGGGTAGGACAAACACAAAGTGGCCCATGACGACTGAGTGAGACTCCTGAGAGTGCTGTAAATAAACCCATGATCATCACCACCTGTGATGTGATCTTAACTTTGGATCTTGTATTCAACAGCTCTTTCCACACAATAAACCAAGGGCAGAGTGTGCACATTCACTCTGGCTTGAGCAAAGCAGAAGAAGAGTATGTATTTGTAATTTCATTTTATGAAAGCAAAGTCATTAGTGTTTCACTTCCACTGCCAAGGGTGAGGCAGTTTTAGCCTTGGTAGACCTTTACTATAATATATTTTATACAATATAAATTATAGTAATATAATTATAGTATATTTATAAAATATTAAATTACTATATTCCTTACATTACTCTCTCAGAGTCATACAGAGCTTTTTGATGGAGGCAGGACCTGATTCCAGATCTCTCATCTCCTAAGCCAAGGTTTTCTCTATTGATCCAGCATAAAGTTTCATTCAGAATTTCGCACTAGCATCACAGTTAACGAGATCCCTGCAGCATCTTATTGCCCATATCTACAACATCGCCAAAATTTGTTATCATTCTTCGGTGGTTGGTTTTTCCTCCAATTTCCTGTTTATCCTGGCACTAAATTTCGCATCTGATGTCCGCTTTAATTCTTCGGGTGATGGCAAAAAAGAGTCAATAAGATACATTAATAGAATTTCCACAGGCGGCGAGTGAACACCGTCCATCATAAATTGTCCCTCGGCATCCGACAGATAAAAAAGATGGGATCCAGTGTTCCCAAGGGGGAGAAGCACTAAGCAAAGGGATTGGAGAAATGCAGGAGCGGGTACCACGCGCACGACTTAACTAAGCCTGCGGTCCAAGGCAGTGATGCGAGGCAGCCCTACGGGTGGCAGCTCCGCCGCCCCACCGTGGAACGGCTGACGGGCAGAGCACCACGTTGTCTTCATCAGGATTCAGAGGGAAGACGGTCCCAACGTACAAAATAAAACACATCGCTGCTCTTGATAACCAGTCTGTTTCAAACGAGAAATCACAGTAGTGTAATACTGGAAAAATTAAACAGAATTTTCCTGCTATTATACCAAACAGCCTACTTAATAACTGGGTAATGAAAAAGAATAATTTATTACAGCTTGTGAATTTTGACAGTTCTAAAAAGATGTTCTTAGAGTTTCCCCAAAGGGAGAAGAAGGATGTTTCTTCCTTAACACGCTGGCGTTAGATGTAATTTCTCTGTCTGTAGAATTTTGCTCCTGCCTGGTGGAAGGGATTAGAGTTTTTTTTCTTACATCATAACCTATTTTAAGCAATTATAATCTACGAGTAATAAATCATTTTCATTCACCTCTCATGGGGAGAGAAAAGATGTGAGAGAGCGTTCTGGAGTTTTAATTTATATCAATGTTTGCATTACTATTAAATGAATTAAACGGGTTCTACAAATGTTCTCTCACATATCTGCAATAAATTATGGAGCATCTCAACCTAAGACATTTAATTGTCTCTTTTACCAGCTTTTTGTTGTGGTTTGTTTCGTTTCTTTTTTAACTGGATGCACAGACAGTTATAAAACACACACGGGAAAACTCTAAAGACTCTTGGGTGTTGCAATCTAGGCCATAACTTCAATCATTATAAAGATTGCGTAGCCATTTGAATTGCAGGGATTTGCAGAGGCCGGGTTCTGATTCGGGAGCGGCAGAACCTCTGCAAGAACGGACACCAATACCAGCAGTTCTGAGAGGGACCATCCGTCAAATAAAACACTAACCCCGGCAAAATCAACTGGGACTTTTCACCCATGGTTTATTCCTAGATTATCTTTGGATGAGATGGCATCATTATTATGAAGGTGTATCTTTTAAATGACAAGAGAGAATAACGAAGCTAATCTGACTGAACATACAAAGGTAGAGCTGGGGAAAAATATACATTAAGAGAAAAAATGTATGAATTTCCACATCACACTATCTTGTTGTGCTTTTGAAGGAACCTAGAGCACGTGTTCAGGGGTTCCATAAGAACTCCAGAAGTCTACTTAGAATGCAGTGGCAGACGTTTCTCAGCAAATTACAAGAGATCACACGCTGAACAACACTGTTATGATCTGCTGACGCCAGATTTACACCTTCATGCATGTACCGTGAAGCAAACCCTTTTTAAGTTTTCCATTTCATCCTATTTAACCAAACATCACAGATTTTCACTCACTGCCCCTTACTCCCTCGAAGTTTTACTGTCATTTATGTATCTGTTCCAAGGGGTAATGGCTGGTCCTATTTATGTCCATTTTTACCCTTTGTAAGAATTGATCTTTGAAGAAGGAACAATTTGACAGAGAACGAGACTGCTAATCTCAGACATATTTCCTTAGTCCCATTTGCAGTCGCTGTCCTAAACATCCTATTTCTTCACCTTTTCCGAACCGCTTTGCACTATGTAACACGATTACTTTTGAACAGCTGAAGAGTTTCTCTTCATGTCTTTCCTAGCACATGGCTTTATTGAAGGTTTTACTTTGCTTGTTTATTGGATTTCTTTTATCTGCCACTGCAACACAAATCTTTATGCTGAACATGTTCTATACAGGCAAATGATTCCGTTTCAGAACCATCATTTTAAATGGTTGATCTGACGCAGAAGAGCTACATAATCATTATAGGAAAAAAAAAGGCTGTGTTTAAATTTAGACAATCATAACTCAAAGTTAGTTTTCTAATTCTACTTTTATTTTACACCTAAATCTTTCGATGTTACGTTGGGAATCATTACAATCTAGGTTTGATCTCAGCTTTGCTGGAAGTGACCTTGTCCAGCCTCTCAATTATCTTCCTGAAAGGAAAATCAGCAGTTACCTGATGAATTAAAAACACGAGACCCGGTTCAATAGCAGGTTTGTTAAATGTGCACAATTACCAATTACAGCCAGAAGAGCTGAGATTTGAATTGATAGTCTCCTGACTTCCAAATTAAAGAGTAATTTGAGGGCATGTTTTTCTGTTAAACCACAGCTCTATGGAAAGGAGAAGGGGGCTACGCTACCTAAGATTTTGGACCGGCACAGTCGTACCAGGGCACTGCCCACGAGGACCGTGTGTGACTACAGGAGCAGTCACAACGTGTGGGTTCTTGCATGTGACATGAGGATCCGTGAAGCGGACGACTGCAGATCTTAATTTGCTTGTATCTAGCACTGATGGGAAAAACCCCGTGTGTTCTATATCCTGTCCTACTGCATACATTTCTGACATGGGTCTTCAATTAGCACTAATTACGTATTCAAAGGAAGAGTAAGGATGTTCCTGTTTTTCTAGAGGGGGTGAAAAATCATGTTTCTCTGAGCTTAGCTTTAATATCTCCGCATCCTCATTCTCTATTTCAAAAGCAAAGCTGATGCCATGAGGCACTGCAGGAATTTGGAAAATATGCTTTGCTTTTGAAACAGAAGCTTCAAATCCACTTTAAATCCCATATAAAAGTTAGTCCAAGGAAGTCAATGAATGGATCATGATCAAAGTCTCTTTATTGAATTTTCTAACAGCTTCCAACAAAATATGTTTTAAAAGGAATTGACTGCATCAAGTGCTTTCCAGAAAGCTGAAATGATAGCTCTCGGTTCATGGTAGATGAGAGAAGGGAGAGGTGAAACCTCTGCCTACACAGCATATGGGTTGTTTTATGTGAGTTGCCAAACAGTTCTGAATCCCAAAATATTCTGTGGGAAATTTATCACTTCAACTTTCAATGAAGAAATGGAAACACGGTGTTTCGTAAGGACCACTGCCAACCAAAAATACTCACAGCGTGCGGAACAGTATTCTGGGGGTATCTTCAATTTACCTCTGCTGTGCTATCACTAGGCAACACTTTGCTTATGAAGAAATGCCCTGGTCCTTAATTCATCGAATCCGTTTTCTCATTTTGAATATTTTACACGTTCACACTTCATACAAGATGCTTAGAATGATTGGGATGAAGGATCTAACAACCAGTTTGCTCCATGATGATTGCTCCAGGTACAACGCAAAGGAGAATGTGCTGTGATGCTCCAATAGCTGGTTACTGAGCAGCCATTTTAGTCTAAAACCTTCCTGAAAAGCCTCAGGATAAAATACTTCTGTGGTATTTGTGCCATTCTACAGGGTTCTGTACATTTTACAGAACCTTACAGGACAGATAAAAAACCCACAGTCCAAATAAAAAGCCAAAATAAAAATTTGTACCTGTTGAATTTTGCAGATTCAAGTCCAATGACACAATATGACTTTCATCCATATTTTTTTCAGGCCTTGTTAACTGCAAATTAAAAAAGGATTTATTCCTCAAAGTTTAAACTGGAATTAGGTTCACGAAAGGCATGTGAAGTCAGCTAAATTTAGTTTAATCATTGTCGTTTCACGGGGTTTATTTATTGAGTAGGACACTTGCGCATGGCTGATTATACTGAAGTTTCTTTTATGTCGCCTTTATATCAATGTGCAAAGGACAAATGTTTGTGTTTTGCAGTAACTTTGATGCTGTAACAAGGCAAAGCACTGCAGGCTCTAAAGAGGTTGTACCTATCAGTGAGCCTCAGGAAACAACTCCAAAACCTGCTGCCCTGACAGGGAACACAAGCATTGCTGAAGTCTTTACAACCTAAACCACGTGAGAAGATAGAGCCAAAGGTTCAAGCAATGGTGTGGAATACATGGACATCCCCGGAAAATGACAGATATTCATATTCACCTGTACGGAAATTGAAAATGGTGAGATCAAATAGAGATGGTTGAGATTGATTCTTATAAGGTCTCTCCAAAAGCATCAGGTTGAGCAATTCAAGGGCCAGCTGTGGATTTTTTGTTCTGTAGCTATGAACCCAAATACCGATACCTTCCTTCACATAGAGTTGTACCACCTTGAACAACGTTCTTGTAGGACTCTTCATAATGGTAACCAATAACAGCAAGGGTGCCAGGTTCCAGCCTTTAATCTTTCACTAACTGAGTCATTGCTGAGGTGAATAATTTACTACGAGGACAGAAAGTTGAGCAGTGATAGAAGGAATTTGCTGAATTATGATTTCTGGTTCCTTTCTACAAGCCTCTGCCAATAAAGATTCTAAATGCTGAGTTAGACAAAGTTAGGTTCCATTTATTGTTTCAAGCCTGTTGTGCCTACAGCATTTTCCTGCATTTAAATCGCAATCTAGGAACTGTACTGCACAACAAATCTCTTCACAAGCATTCACAAAAACATCCCCTTCTGAAGGTATGGCCCAATGTGAAACCCTCCCTGTGCTTAGATCGGGCCTGTGGCTTCGCAGGGAATTGCAAATCTCACCTCTTCAGTGGCACTTAACGTTTCTTGGTGTTTAACAATAATGCCTCCGTTTCTCTGAAGGTTGCCTATCTGTTCCCTAAAGATATTAGAAGAGAGATAATTCTATTTGCAGAATGCAGTGTTGTGCTAAAATGGAAGATGGAAGAGGGAGAGAGAAACACTGAGGGGTCAGGAATGGTCTTCTAGTATAGATTCCAACCAGTATGGATATTCCTGAGCACATTTCAAACAAGTTTTAATTTCAGATTGGTCCAGCAATTGAGTTTATGTCCCATTTACTTTTCTGTTGTCCCTAGATTTATATCCTGTCCTGTGCACAATCAGCTGTTCCTTGGTATTCGGAACTCTAATAAAATTTGATATAAAAAGTAATGTTTACCTTGAAATCATTTGCCATGTAGCCGCTTTTCTTCTGTGTATTTTGTGTTAGCTTCAATAGTTGAGCACCCTGCGTTTTTAGCTGCCACCTCATAGCCCTGACCTATAGCATTCCCCATATTGTATATAACCACAGAGAGGACTGTGATGTTAAATACAAAAGAGAAATAGGAGTGTTGTAAGGTCATACGCTTCTTGCATAAGGGATTTCAAAGGAAGCAATTGTTTAAAGGACTGGAAGATGACAGAAAATAATCTGTGTAATCCAACAATCAAAACCTGTATTCATTAGCACAGGGAACTTTGTTGGGTGCCTCAGAAAATGGAAAGGTGAGTAGTCAAACCGAGAGCGGCTCTTTAATTTCCCACATTTCAAGGTGCAAAGAATAGGCTCTGTGTGTTTGGACTATTGTAGTTCTGACTTTCATATTTCTAAACCTCAGGATTTAGATCTGAATCTTGAAAGCAATTCAGACTTTGGCCAGTTCTCCCGTCCTCAGCTGAAATACAATGTGGAGTGGTTTTGAAATAATTGTGCAGCTATGACCATTCCTTCAATAAGGCATTTTCTACATGAGCAGAATTCTTTGAAGTGCGGAGCCATGAAGATGGTGAGGGCCAAAGGTGAAAGCTGTGCAATAGAAGTTTACATTCCAGTCAGAGAACGGGTTGGAGGGGTGAAGGAATTAGTCTATTGATATTCAGTGCTTTGACCCGCTAACAATAACTGTGGCGCAGGGGTTATAACAGCGGCACATCCCTACATTGTGTATCAGTGGAGAGAGACAGACCTTATCTGCTTTAGTTCGCTTTGGAGGAAAAATCAGCAGGGCTTTTGCCATGTGGTCACCAATTGCTGCTACCGGGGAGAACGGGGAAGAAATTGTTCATAATTCCTCCATCATTGCATTGGGTCTAATAATAAGTCAGCTACAGATCCGCAATGTGACGGGCATTTTTCAAAATGTGGTGCTGGGAAAGAGAAAATAAATTAATAGGGTATTCTGTGCTGGATTTTAAAGGGCATATAGACTAAGGAAAGCAACTCCCTGCTGCTTTTTTCCCCTTTAAGATAAAAAAGAAAATCCTCTTTTTCACTTTGAAAGTATTTTTTTTTTTTTTCAGAAAAATAATCAAAGCAACACCAACAATTTTTTGACACCAGAGAATACTTTTCCCTTGGTATACAGCACATTTATAACCCAGCTCAGCTAGCCCTGCGGGGGAAGTTTTGTGCTGGGGATCTGCAGTTTTCCTAACACAACCCAACGAGATTTAGCCCGTGCGCTGGAGAAGCCACGAGGCCGCTGACATTGAGCGAGCAAGGCTCTGGCTCTGCCTCCAACCTCCACCTCCAGCCATGGCTTCACAAATCGCTGGGTTTGCTTTGTCTCCCGCCCGTTGTCACTACCTTAGCAAGCACGGCTTATCAGCTGAACGCCGGCATAATGCATAGAATGAAATAGCAAAATATTATGTAACACGAGGCACAAATCAGCCAACAGTTTAGATTCTGTTTGGTCTTGGGTTGCAAAATTTAGACATGTAGGTAACTCGACTACATCACCTAGTTCATGTTTTTTGGCCAATGCAGGACAGTTTTCAGGCTCCGGTCTGGCCAGGGATCCCAGGTGAGGAGGTGAAATAATCTGCTATTTTATTAAAGGGCAGACAGACCGCAGCCAAAGTGCTGTAAGAAACGGGCTGGTGAATGCAAATTATACTAATTCCCATGGATTTTGAAAAGAAAATGAAAAAAGGCTCTTCACTTGGCAACAAGATGCCAAGATTTTGGAAATACGTTTTAGTTCTGTGGCAAAGGCTCAAGATTAAATGGTATCCTTTATCTCCAGAAGCTGGTCAGAGGTGATGCAGTGACTCAGAGAACTGCTTGGTACTTTATTTGAGCCAATCTGCATGTTATTAACAAGGTGATCTCCAAATACCTCGACTTGCTTCTCAACGAATGTCTGAAAACCCCAGGCCAGAAAGCTGCGTAGCGCCTTTTGTTCAACATATTCAAGAAGTGGCTCCATAATGCAGACCCAAAGGACAGAGACACCACCTTTAATTTTAGAGGTGCTTATTCAAAGGCAGCTGCAGTCAGGAGATGTGTTTGAGTAGGAAGGTTTTGGCGTGGTGGTCATTGCAGGTGAGGTGCCACCTGGGCACGAACCAGCCTGATCCCTAATGCAGCACTGAACACAACAGCGGCTGCAAAGCTACTGCAAAAACCTACTCCCCAACAAATAAGAACCAAGAACAGATTTCCATTCCAAACAGAGATTTTAAATCCTGCCAGTGTTAACTTGAATCATACATTAAAATCAAGCAAGCCTTACAAGCCCCTTATTAATAATTCCTAAACATAACACTGAATGAACTAATATGCTGAGCTAGCAAACTGTGAGCTGTTTGAATGGCTGGTGTGGAGCGTTCAGCCCAACCTGTACAAGCCGTTTTCTTCAGAAGAGCATAAACCCGATCATTTCAATAATGATTTGATACGTGCTGCAGCCCCGTCTCTCTTTGCGGGGCCTCGGACAGAGCGGAGTTGGCTCCAGGCACCAGTGGCTCCTCCGCACATCACGCTGTGGGTGCTCCCAAAAATCACAGCCTGTGCCCAGTGTGCTGTTTTGCTCCTTTACCCCGAGATGCACTTCAGAGAGCTGCTTTGGGAGGGGGAACACTCCTGATCTGTTTGAGCAGGGCCCTGATGTACCAAAGGCTATCTCCAGTTAGTTAGATAGACCCAAAATTGACATAGTGGTCAATACATCAGCCCTGGATTTCTAAGAGCTCTATTCAAACTCCTACCCTGCCCAGACCTCCTGTGTGACCCTGGGTAAGTCATTTCACACCTCCCTGCCTCAGTTTCCCATTTGTGTAATAGAGATGAAATCATTTGTCTGACTCGTAGGGACACAGAGAACAGGATGATCTGACGAATCTCTGTTTGGATTATTGTCTTTCGCATTTCTGCACTGCTGGGCATGTGTTGTCAGGATTCCATGGAGCTATTCCATGGAGCTCTTAGGCAAAATGTAAGAAAATGAGGGACTTCATCTCAGAGAGCTGTCGTTTGAAATAAGAAATGGATACAGACAGATAGGAGAGTCCGGTAAAAGAATGAAACAATATTAATCATTATGACAGGTTGTGATCGTCAAAAAACAGCAGCCAAAGAGTTAAAAACTGAAATTTTCAGTGGTGTGATGTAAGGCTGTATCGTGAATATTTAAGAGATGCCTCTCAAGAATGAGGGCCAGTGTGGGAGATAACACAAAGGTGTTATTAGGTTGATTGGTTAAAGCTCAGAATTGTTTCTATATATGCAGAATAAACAACGAGCACACCAGTGGGACACAGCGAACAGAACGCATCAGTTAAGCGTGGTTTATAATACAATCATGTTTTCAGCTCTGCTCTAATCCTTTCATTAAAGTTATCGGCAGAGGTTCGTTAGGGAAGTGCTGTTGTGAGCAGGGCCCAGCACAGCCCTGGGCAGCTACCGGTGTGAACCAGGTGGGAGAGCACCAGCCACATCTTTTCCTCAGCTGCCCCTGTTTTACTTCCCCCTCCCAACCCTGTGCTGGGTTTCTAGTGGTTTTCTTTAATTTCACATGTTGAAAAGACTGAGTGATCCTTTTCCTCAGATGGTCTTTCTAGAACCCCCAACAGAGTGTGAATAATTATTCCCACTCTGTTGGGGCTTTGATAAGACTCTTCTGGCTGCCTTTTGCTCAGCCTCTCAGCCTTTGTTCCTGCCAAAGTTATTTTCTTTCTTAGGAAAAAAAAAAAAAAAAGGTAAAAACTGTAACATGATCAAGCGGAATTGCAATTTTAATAATAGTAATAACAATAAAAATATTGACTTGAAAACTATAAATGCTTGGTCAAATGCCTCTGGTGAGGGGGTAATCATCATGTGTTTACTTCTGTCTTTAAAGAGAGCATAATTTAAGGAAAGAAAAAATAAAGCATTGGCTGGAAAGGGGTTTGAGAGGTATCCGAATGGGATCTCTGGGAGCACTGTCCATTCTGCTTTAGACCGAATGCAGTAGGCAACGTTTAATGGATGTCACAGGTTTGAAAGTGTTGAAGCCTCGTTGAGAGCACTGAGATACAAGCACGTTTAGAAACACATGTGAATAACCCGGGAGGCCCCAGGATACGGCAGTCCAAGCACATAGCTGCCTGCTCTCCCTGTTGAAAATGCCACAGAAGGTATTACTGTTGACTAAACAAAACGCTTTGTCTGCGCGTACGGATGCTCCGATGCTCACGGGAATGGGGAAAGAGCTTAATCCTAAATTCAAACATCCCTTCAAACACTGATTAGCCATCTTCATACAAAGGACCACACATGACAACGGAGACCATTTTAACCTTCCTACCTCAGTTCATGTTCTACCAAACAAACAGGCCAAACTCTGTTCTCTGCGACTGTAACTGCACCCCCAGGTAATTCAATGCGGTTTATCCAGGTGTAACCGCAGGCACACTGCGGCCGAACGCACACACAATGACAGGAGGATAAAAGGAGGAATAGCTTCAAGAACATAAGTTATTCCAGACTTTTCAAAAGCAACCTGTAGTTGATGTTTGGGTCTATTATTAAAGTTAAATACACCTGAAGCCTATAGGTTTCCACAGTCATCTTATTTTAGGCACTGCAGTGCTGGGTAGCGGCATGAGATCAAAGCAATTGTGCATACAGATATATTGGCGTTTTGAGATTGGAAGATAAATAATTCATACATTGAAAACAGAGTGGGGTTGTGGATATTATAGATTAATTCCATCTCACCCTCTTCTCCTCTCTCTCCCCTCCCCTTCTCTTTTTTCACTAGTGGGAGACCTGCTGCCCTTGTCCCTTTCTTCTGGTTCCTGAATCTGCCACAGGCACTGGGAGAATTACAGCACCGATAAGAAAAAATCAGGCGTGGGATTTGAATTAATGCTTTTAGACAAATCTCCATTCCATCTCTAATTCTAATGCTAATTACATTTGCAGATCAAAGCCTGTTCGTTAAAGTTTTGCTTTTGAATACATGTAAAGATTTTACTTTTTTGTTTGATTTTTCTTTCCATTTTTGGAGAAATGCTTCTTCCAGTGGAGACCAGATGTTCCCAAAATAGCCCTTTGGAACAGCGCAGCTTTCGTTCGCTGTTTTCCCTTCTTTGAATCTCCTGTATGCAGTGGGTAAAGCATTGTTCCCTTACTGTATGGCCATCTATCTTCCTGACTTATTTGATTTCTGTATACAAAAAGCCAGTGATAACTTAATAAGTGAGTGCAAATATGTTTAAGTGCACGCTCAGCATTGTCAGCTGCAGGTATTCAAAATCTGTATCAGCTTCAATAAGATTATGAGAAGACAATGAAGAGATTTAAAATAAATATACTGACAACTGAGTTATTTATATTTCCCTCGGACTCTCACATTTATATGACTTACGTTCGCTATCTGCTTCTACAACTAGGAGGACTACAAGTTATTTCTTCTCTTCCTTTTTTCTTTCTTTTCCCTACATGAAGCCAAACCTTTCTAACATGAACGCCTTATATTTGGATTTTCAGAAACATAAATACCACGCAACTCATGATAAAGCCATAAAGCGACGCAGGCACGAGTCCCATTGCACTCAAATCAAAGGCTGGTGTGTCCATACGTGTTGGTGGGATCAGAGCCTATTTTGCAAGTGTCAGATAATGAAAGTCAGGGAAAGTCAGAAATTTTTACCACCACCACATAAGTCAGAGATTTTTAACACCAGAGCCTCGGGGGTTGTAGCAATGTAGTACCAGCTCATTTCGGGAGGAAATAAAAAGGAGGAGAAAGAGAATGGTGGAATCGAAGTGTGAAAAGTGGGGATTAGGTGCTGAAAAGGGCTGGGCTGCATGCAGGAGGAAGCAGAAAAGGTTCAGAGGGTGAAAAAGCCAATTAGTGGAGTATAAATCTAAAAAAGCCAATTTCTGAAATAAAGAGCTGTTAACTTAAGGCCGCTAGAGAGAGGATTAGCCAGGGAAGCGCCAGCCTGCAGTTGGGAAAGATTGGGATACTCGGAGCTGAGCATGGCTGAAAACAACTACAGTATGTTGCATCTATTTCTAAGGTATTTAAAGCGTAGATGAAAGCTGGTCCCTTTGCGAGGCAGAGCGCCCCCGCAGCCGGATCCGCCGCTCCCCTCCATGGCTGGCTCAGGAGAACCGCTCCCGGAGCCTCCTCAGATGCCACGCAGTGTGACTCTGCCTACCTGGGCAGCCCCAGGAAAACAGTCAACAGGAATCGTCAGCTCAGCACCGCCAGAGCTGCTCAGCGCCCTCCATCCCCTCGGATCTGACAGGCGCCGAGTACAAAAGGTCCCCACTCAGCGTGGGGCGGATTCTCTGCACCTCTCCCCAAACACCTGGGAGGATTTCAGACTTGATTCTCATATAGGAGCTAAAATCTCCTGCATACATGATAGTAAGAGCATTATAAATGCCTATTTCCCTCCAAAAAGCTTTGGGGTCCCACCACTCGGATTTTTTTCTCCAACGCGTGTATTAAGTTAAAGCATCTTGGTTTTCCCCCATGGCAGAGTGTTACTATCTCCCTGCCACTGCTGCCTGCTCATCTGCTTGGGAGGGCATGATGTTGTTATTCATACCTGCGTAAAGAAGAGTAGCAGACATTGCTTCTTGTTGATTTGATATGGACATATTGTTTTGCAATGGGAAACTGAAAAGTCTGGAGGGGAAAAATCAAAACAAAATCAAATTCTGCTCGCATGCATCCACATGTATTTGCAAGCCAGGTTAGTTATTTCCAGTTTTAGTCAACACATGTAGAGACTTTGGGATACAAACTGGCAACCCTGAAAAAAGTCTCTCCCAAAAGCCTGTGTATTTGGCAGGAAACATGCAATTACCTGGGTGTTAAGATATCCCGTAACGTGCTGCCAGAAAAAGAAAGCTACTTGCAGTATACAGCTAGTTCTACTGATAGAAAATCCCCAGGAATTATAGTATTTATTTTTGAATAGCATTTGCTGCTCTCTCATCTCTTCCCTAGAAGTCTATATACATAGACATGAAGATCACACTTGCAACTATAGGGATTTCCCATTGACTCAAGATTACTAGAAAATATCTAACTAGAAGAAATCCTCTTCCCTTCTGCCTCCTCCAATGCTGCAGGATGGGAGAAGACACGTTAGCGAGATTCAGTGTGCCATCCTAAAGCTTATGGTTGGGAAACATCTGCGTGCGGTTGGAAGATCCAGATCCAGATTGAAAAAGAATAAATCAAACCAAGAAACGTAACAGGCCAAGCTTTCAGCTGGGTAAATTGGCATTTCTGCCTTAAACTCACTGGAACCGTGCCCATTTATATCATCCAAGGATCTAAACAGTTATCTGGGCTTGCCAGCTCACTGTAGGGATAAACATAGCTTTCACCAATTAAATGTTCATTAGGGGCAAGACAGAAAGGATAGCAGAAGCCAAAACGCAGAACCAGTCAGCACTTATGCTCTTGTTCTTTTATCAAATGAAACATTAACATTTTGTGGAACATCTTTTTCTGCATGGGTAAGCATAAAGCCTACTGTAAATACCAGCCTAGATCTACCAGGGAGTTATTTCATCTATGAGTTTGGGGACTTTTTTTGGCTTGCTGGTATGTCTGCCGTCTTAGCAGAGCACAGTTATCTTGGTATAAAGAACCTTACAGTTATCACTAAACTTACAGGAGTGATAGATGCGATATGGATACCTTAATCCGTAGAACTACTTCATAATAGTTTCAGACTAGCATACTGTGATACAAAATCACATGTATACAAGACCTAACCTGCAGCCTACCCGTAATATTAATCTGACAGTGAACACCTGGAAAGCAGAAAAGGACAGGAGCGGTTAGCTCGGAGTCTAATTAGCACATTATGCCAAGGAGACTGACATTTATCCTAGTGTAAACAAATAGCAAAAGAACTCGTACACCAGGGATATCTCATTTAAATCACAGCCAGCTTCGGGACCGCCTGGCCCTCCACAGTCACCCTTCATCATGCCCTGCAACTTAACGGTGGATTCTGGCCGCAAGGAATATAAACCAATCTATGCGTGAAGGGCCACCAGTCCCTGCCATTTCCCTTTGGCTGTGTTATCACTCGGGGCAGGTCCACATTACTGCCACAATGACTCACACCATCGCACTTGCAGACCTGGACATGCCCACGTTACACGCTGCTCTTTAAAGGAGTGCAAGAAAGCATCTCCTAGTCCTGAAGCAAAACTCTTTCCAAAGGTGAACAGCCAGAGCGTGTTGGCTGTTTGTTCCACAGGTTTGACAAAAGGCGATAGGAAGTAATGAGCCGATAATGCAAAATAAACAGAAAAGGAAAAGAACTAGGCAGATACCTTGAAAACATACCCCTTTTTTAAGGCTGGAGCTGTCTTTTACCCATACAATGTCTGGTTTAGCTGTCAGTGTGAAATGGTGTGGTTATCAAGGTTTTTCTCACTATGACCTTCTCTCCTGTGAGGGTGGCTGTGGCGGGCTGCTCACAACTCCATGACACTGAATCGTAATTAATTAATCACCCTTAGGCCATGCCTCTCCCATGTCCAAAGTCTGTCTGACTTTCCTTGTTCAAAGTTCGACCTCCAGATTTTCAAATATTCCGGGGTTGGAGGAGGACAGGGAGGTTGCTTTTGTGAGCATCGGGCTTCTGAAGGCACGAAGAAACAAGGCCAATAAAGAAGATAATATATTACAGCATTTCCTGAAGATGGCTGAACTTTTGTGTTTTTTCAGAATAGCTTTTATTATAAAGAGTAAATTGCTCTGCACTTCTGCAAATAACACTTAAGAGTCTCTGGTTAGATCTGGATTGGGGACAACATAAATGAATTACCTTTTCTGAAAAATATGGTTTAAATGTTTGCACTGGCATTGCCTTCTGCAGCTGAATTAAGTTCCCCAGGACAGGTTCCTTAACTGAGAAACCATCTTCACTCTTTCTGCAAAACTGATTAAACACACTTTAAATTCTTCACAAATCCTTCTTCAATTCTGGGTCCCATTGACTCCAAGTGCCAGTTTCCTTATCCTGCTAATTCCATTCTTATCAAGATCTTCATGCAATTAAAATTCTCCGAGGTCTTCACATCTTCCTCTCACCTCTTCTCTTTCTCCTGACACCGTACCTGCTGTCTCCTCCAGTTTTCAGTGTTCTTTGTCCGGTCAGTGTCAGGGATGGAGCAGCTGAGAGATTCAGTTTTGGGTTATAAACTCTCACAAGTTTCTACCACATGCGTGTGAACTGCAATTGCTCCAGTGCCTTTATCTTCTATAACTTACTGTGAGTTTTCAAAGGAAACCCAAAAAGCCCATACACAATGCAAAGAACTCCTCCTGCCAAATTTCAAGTCCTCACTCCAAAGTATAAAGTCTCTAAAGTAAATCTTATCAGATTTCAAAGTAAATTTTATCAGATTTCTCAGAACAGGATCATATTATGGCCAGTGTTGGTCACCTTTAATAACAGGTTGCAATACCAGCTCTGCCTATGATGCAAGCCTTTGAATCCATAGAGAAAGTTATATTCCTGGAGGCATATCTGCAGCTTTTATCTACATCCGTGCCTGCCATATGTGTGCATCTAAAGACAACGTTTTTCTTTCGAATTGAAGTCGGGATTCCAGTTTGCTTTCACTGAACTTTGCAATCTGGCTCTAACATCCCCACATCACATTTCCCCACATTATCAGTGAGGTCTGATCAGCTCACGGCAGCTGCAATATAATTGCAACAGAGGAAATCGTTGTCTTTTGAAGCGTCCATCCCTTCTGCTTTGCTCATTTTCCGCTTGCAGTAATTTCCTCCACCATACAAGCACCACAGAAGTTGTAATTGGCAAATGGGAAAGCTAATCTGGTTATTAGCTGAAGCTCGGGCTTTTCAGCAGCTTCCCAGGGCACAAAGAACTTCCCTACCATGGCAAACGCTGGCCTGGGCATTGTCGGATCTCTTGCAGAGACGGGTCAGGTGAGTCTGATCAAAATAAAGGTAATTATTTTAATCCAAAGTAGTTTAAAGGAGAGAGAAAAAAAAGACTTCCTACAGAAGACATAAAGCAGAATTCACATTAAGGGCTTTAAATGTGGACTTAGGTTCACCAAGATGGAAAATTATCATATGAAACATGCATGGCAATTGAAATTTCTCACAAACAAGGGCAGTTCACTGTTATCTTTTCCAATCTAGGCAGTTAAGAAACAGTTTAAATGTCTGGGATTTCAGGAAAGGCGCCAGTGTATAAAGAGCAGAAACACAGGCCAAGTTCTGTTCTCAGGGTGCAATTCCCATCTGTAAAATGTTGATGTATCTCCTCAAATAAAGCCAGGCTGGCATATGCAGGCTTGGCTTGGACTCTACATAATGGCCAATTTCGCTTTCAATGGGGCTTGGAACCAAAATCTGCAGCAGAATAAACACCGCTATCTTTTGCTATAGATTTCCTGTATATGTATTTTCATGCACCCTTTCAACCTGCTGGTAGTCCAAATATACCGTAAAATCCAAACCAAAGTATAAGTACAACTAGTTTATAAAGTCGTTACGAATGGACTGATTTCTGCAGGACAAAAGATATCTACTCATCTCTAGCATCTTCTAACCTAAATCTTAGTTTCCTCGTTGACCATTCTAATTCATAAAGTTTAGTGCTGCAAATACGATGATCACTCAACAGCCAAGTGCCCTTTTCTGTCATTTGTAACAACCAGCAATGATGTTTTGGATCTGGACCTGACGCACCAGGTTTCAGCTCAACCCTTCTATTACAACACGACATGCAAGAAACCTATTTTCAAGGAGAAAAAGGAATTGTTTAAAGTTGATGAACATGTATATAATGAAAGACAGCTGAGCTTGCACCGACCCAAAGGAAGGATGTTTCCAGCAAACCAACAAGCCTGCATGGCTCCCGTTAGTGTTGCAGGTTATGCACATGTAGGGTGAGGAAAAGTGGCTCCAATTAATGTATTTACAGAGGAAAATGCAGCTTCCAGCGTACTGTTCCCCAGCTGAGCTGAGAGTGACTCCCCAAGATAAGACCCGGTTGTTACTCAGCTTCTGAAGAAGGTAAGAGAAGATTGGGCGATGGGAGGTTCAGATGGCAAAGCGAATTTGCCTTGGTGAATTTGAAGTGCTTACATTGCAGTCTGCAGTTCAGCCATTTACCTGGTTTCCGGGTGCTTTTTTATTTACTGTCAATTTAACAGACCTTGTCCTCTGTTGATAAGGAGTCTTAGTGCTCAGCTTAGTCCACCAATTTCCCCTCTGCCGCCCCAAGCTTTAATAACGTCACATTTATTTTGGTGACTACAATATATTTGTTTGTAAGCCCTCACACTGGGCAGCAGTGCATGTTAATTCATTAAGCCTGACAGAATGTAAAATTACAACACAATAATAAGCAAGTTGTCTCTGTACTCGTGAATAATTAAAGCATGGTCATCCAGGAAAACCTGAGTTCCCTTCTTGAGGGAAAACTTTTGTAATTCAGAGCAGCTAAAACCACTAGTTAGTCAAGTAGGTTAATTCTCTCTCTCGTATCTTCTCTTAGATAGGTATCTTGTGAAGGATCTCTGATGTGGGCAAACAGTGTGATCTGCATCTACTCCACCTCGGGTTCTGATTTCACAAGCTGAACAAAGCTGGACGGGCTCCCTGCTGGATTAACAGACTTCTAGCAAAACCGACCTGTCCTACAGGAAATGTGGTGACACAACAAGTTTGGCTTGGTTCTATCACATACGCTCATCAGATGACTTGTTGGCGCTTTGGGTAGGAACAGAGGTGCTGCACACTCTCTTCTGAGTGAGCCTTTTCGGATCCTCTTCATCAAAACAGGAGAAGTTACACTGCGCCTGCTGAAAGCGCCCATGCAGCCACACCGAGATAAATGCTTCTTTCTCTGTTCTATCCTGGCTTGCTATGGCTGGCTAAACTTGAGTAGCTGTCAAGCCTTATCTAAACTGTAGATTAAGGAGTGTATTAAATTATCTAGACTAAATAAATACAAGAAGTATAAGAACAAATTTAAATTTGGCTCCTCTTCTGTTTCTAAAAGCAAATGACACAATTCACTAAGAAATAAAAATAAATACGAATGAGATAGGCCTCTTCTTTCAGAATGGTGGTATGAGTTGGTGGGGAAGCTGTGGGCATTTGTTGGCTAAAAGTACATTTTGTTACATCTCACTGTGGGGCCAACAGTCAAGTGGGTAAAGTCCCACTAAGCATATGTGGGTGATTTCAGCAGCAGTAGCACAGTTTGCAGCCACCTCGCCTGTGCTCATTTATGACAATAACTTCATATGCACACGAAGCACAAAGGATATATACCACTTCAATTCCAACATCCATGATGTATACTAGGGCTTGTCCCAGCACGCTGCAAAAGAGGTGAAAGTCTGCAGGAGAGCTTTGCTGGCATGGTCAGGAGTTGTCAGAGTGCTCAGAAATGGAATACTCTTGGATTTTTTCAGCAACACAAACTCAGCTGTAGTCTCATGGGAACAGAATAGCCCACTGCACAAGAATCTGCTGCTCAGCCCCATTCTGACCCATCTTGGAGCCCTGTGATTACTGACCAGAGCTGCTTTGCCTGCACAGATGCAGAGCTATGGAGGGAGCTGGAAGTGGCCGCATGAAGCAGAGCTGCGATGTCACACGTCCTCTTGTGACACCCCTGGAGATCGAGGGGACAAACGATCCAAGGGAAAAACAGCCCTTCCCTTCCATTTCTTTTCATTGTACAGCAATCTGGCTACAGATTCCATCTGGTATGAACACGGTGACTTCGGTTTACACTGTTGAAGCACCAGGTTACAACAGTGAAGTTTCAGGGAGCAAAGAATGAGGAGAAAATACAAGTAGTTCATGGGATACCACATATTTTAGGAAATGAGAAACTTCCAAGAGTGTCAGAACTGTTCCCCTTTCTTTGCTCTGACTCTTCAAATTTTTTCTCTGGCACCAAAATAGACTATTTGTTTATTACAGTAGGAACTAATATTTTCCCTGTAGCCAGTTAAAAGAAATACATCCTCTTTGTGGCTTTGAAAATCCCTACAGGATTATGAATGAATACTTCAAGAGCGTATTATAAATTCAGACATGTCTATTGGGCTTTCAAGTATCACAGCGGGAGCTTCTTACTGAGGCAACCTGAGGGTAAAGGCTTTCCCACCTTTCCAAAGTGACTCCTCCCACTAAATTTTCTTAGGCTGAAGTTAAAAAAATAAAACCACCACCCTACCTAGCTGAGCTTCTCAGAGCGAGCTCATTCTAAGCAGAACTGAATACAGATATAACTTGGTACAACCGCATCCCCAGATGTTGCTGAGTTTTCCTGCCACACGCAGTACCTCGTGTGCTCTTTAATGGCAGGTTGTTGTTTGAAACCAACGTGCTTTTCAACCTGAAGCCCAAGCGAGTTAGTGAAAAGGCTTGGTGGCCAGCACGTGCTGTCCTGGCTGCGCTGCGGGCCCCGTCATTGTCACCTCCAAATTCGGCCGTCGCCCCTCCTCGCCGAGCGGCAGCGGCGCCGCGTTGTGACAGCGATTGCAGTCGGATCAGACGGAACCCGCTTCTCCATCCCCTGCTGCGAGTGCTGAACCAGCAACTTTGCCACGTTTTGATCAGATGCACTCAGCGCCGACATACAAATCAGGGACAGGACCAAAGGGAGAGGGGAGGAATCAGCAACAAAGAGGCAAAATCAAGGGCAACTTGCAAGGAAAAAACAGGACTAAAGAGAGTTTAAAAAGCACATAGCTTTGAATCTATATGTACTTCTAAAGGGGATGAGGGGTGTTGCTACTTTCAAAAGGATTCATGCTTTTTCAGGTTTTGAAAGTACATTGCCCCAGTGAAAAAACCTCCAGTGGGCCGAGCCTCAGAATGAGCTGCAGGATGAAAATGAGTTTTAGCTGGAAACTGAAGGGCAGTTGTTAAGAAGTCCCGTCAGACAATCTTTGAAATTTAAGAAGCACCTGCAGCAACTGGTGTAGGTGGTACTTGTAATACTATGCATGATGCTGACTTAATAGCTCAGCAGATGTTGTGCATGGGTGTAGCTTCTCCATAAAGATTAGCAGAAAGGCTTAAAGACATAAATACATTATCTTTATGGATGTCAGTTAAAAATACAAGACGGTAACAAGAAAAAGTCATCGAGGATGGTGAACTTCTGAGGATTTTTCATGATCTGTTTGCTATCAGAAAAGCTGGTGCCAAGGTGCTCCAACATCACAGCAATGGAGGAAGATTTGGGATTGGCAACTACTCTTACAACATACAAGACACAGAGCATGAAGATGAGGAAACATGTTGCATTTGATCGTGTCTATTGCCTAAGCGTATATTCCCAATACTTCACTAGTGTTTTTGTGAAAGTAGCTGCCGTTAAAGAAATCAGCCTTCAAAAGAAACATTTGGAGTGCGGGGCATGAAGAAAGCTTCAGAAACAAGATATGGCGATGCCATTTGCCATATAGCAACTGCAGTTAAATCTGAGCACCTGTAAAATGTTGACTGCCTAAACCTTCGATTTACAACACAAAATCCCGTGAGTGCAGAAGAAAAACATGCGTATGACAACTAATACACACACACACTCCTCCAAATTCTTGCGTGTATACTCAACTTTGAACAGGTACAAATCTCTCTGAAGTCTCTTGAAGAACTACTTAACTATATTACATATGTAGGCATTTTACAGGACAGTGGTCTATGATACAACGACTCCTTAAATACCTGACAGTTCAATCTGTGACTGAGCTTTGGGAGGTGTCAGAGAGGCCCACGCATGTCATCTGACACAGCTCTATGTCATTTAAAATAAGTACAGTGACATGACAACAAAAACCTCATTTCATCCAAGCTTAACTAGTAGGGAAAAGTGTTCTCTTAGTGATTCCATTTCATTGTGAAGTCCTTGGTCTGAACACAGGGATTCTGCATTTCCACTGGTGACACTGAAGACAAGCTTTGTCCTGTGCTCTCGGACTGGCTTATTAAACCAGCTAATTTGTATTTATAGCTATAAATACAGAGATCATACCCTAGGTCAAGCATTTTCTAAAATTCTCTGATGTAGACTCACCCAGTACAATATATCCCTTAGTTTTAGTTGGCAAATATAACAGAAACAAGAATGAAAGCAGTAAGATCTTAGGCACTTGAAAAAACAAGATTGTTATCTCTATTTTTCAATTGCTATTAGTGAGAAAAGTAGCCAGCAATATGTAGGTCAGCATCAGTAGCTGCTTTGGTAGTCTGAGAACAGTTTAAAGGAAGGAAGAGGTTTCTCTTTGTGGTTGAATAAGTTACTCTATATCCATGAAGTAGCTGTGTCTCACCCCCAAAGGGAGAAGCATTATCAGCAAATGAATGAACAGAGCATTCTGTGTTATGCCAGTAGCACTGTCTTTGAAAACAAGGGAGACAAGAAAAGTAGATTCAGTGTGGCTTTTATTTTCCTGTCTACCATTGTGCTGGAGCTCCTCCATTAACTCCTTCTTGTCAGGTTGAACTGAAAGTGACAGTTAATAACTGACACCAGCATCTGCGCGCACTCGCCGCAATAGCAATAGAGTCTGCAGTGTCCTCAGGGGGAGGAGGGACCTGGCTGGTGGGAAGAGGTGGGAGCTGGTATTGGGTACAGCTGGAGGAAGAATACGGATGTGCTCTTGGGCCAACAAACTCTCCTTTAGGTCACCTGGAAATTCCAGTTCCTACCGGTGTGCTGGTAAAATCTGGTGAATATAAGTATTCTGCTTCAAATAAGTTGTGAGCAGTTCAATCGCGTCCTAATTATCTCTCCAGTCCCTTAGACAATTTGTATCCTTACCGGCGTCTATTATACCATCTCCTTGAATGTGTTCTAACCTAGAAAAAACTACACTAGGCATTGCTCTATCTGACCCAGCTGTGCAAGCTGAACTTTTGCACGGCTCTAAAATCTGTACTTGGGCTTTTCCACGAGAGCTTTTAGTGCTCAAGTGAAAATAACAGATCCGTAATTGGTTTCAAATCATGCTCGGATTAAGTCATTACCAACCGTAGCTTAATGAGATAGATCACGCCCCTCAGTCAAACTGTTGAGGCGTTCCTTAACATTCGCTCTTCTCGTTATACCTTCAGTCCTTTCCAAACATCGGAGACTGTTGGTGACAAGTGCTGCTTTGTCCTTCCATCGGTGTGAGGGACAGCAGGTTTTGGGACACCCCTTCATTCCCTCCATCAGGTAGGACAAATTCTGCCTATAATTATACCCTGCTGTAAATGAACACTTATGTCCAGAGTGCTGACATCTCCCAGTATTGCTTCAGAGATTGTTTCACAAACCATTTGGCTCGGTTTTCTCACATTGCCATGCTGCCATTTCTTGTGATGTGATTTGTAGTATTTCCCTCTCATCTTCACCTGTGCCCTTTTCTGAATGGAGTACATAGAAAAAACCTTCAAAAGTGGGACATATTTTCCCAGTGATGATCTTTACTGTTTCGCTTTCTTCCTTTTCCATCCTTCCCCTTATTTCACCAGATTCTCTTGCAGTGCCCTAGATTTCACATCCTTTCACAGCTGATCCTTGTAGCTGCAAAACCTGGCTAATATAGCGTACCAGTCAGAAAAAGTTATTTAGGGCAGGGGCAGTGTTTCTGGTCTATGTTAACACACAGATGGCCTGAGCCAGACTGCGACTCAGAGATACTGCTGCAATATGAATGGTAGGAGAGCCAAACAGATCTGTGTCTTTATATCTGTAACTGTATGGAGACAGGAGAAGTTAAATGTATACAAAATTTGAATGAAATCTCTTATGTTTACTCACTTTATTTCTGAACCATAATGACCCTACTCCTCTTTATTTCTTCACAAGTCACCTACTTCCTTACTTGTCCTTACACAACCCTCACCTCCACTTTATTTCCTGAATTATGGGTGCACTGTAGCCACCAGTCCAGCAAAAAGAGACTCCTGGTTTCCCTTCCAACAGCCGCTCATTCCTGCATGTTTGTCACAGGTCACCACCTGTTCCGTTGTGCCGATCCGGTGTTTGGGTGGTTGTGCTCTATACCAGACCTTGCATCAGTTTTGAAAGCAAAGCCAACAGAAAACAAACCTTACTTCTACTTTTTCCTGAGTTACTATTTTTAAACCAGACAATGCCACAGTTCTGCTTTGGGACACAACACAAAGCACCGACTCAGAAGAAAAGAATAAAGGGGCCAAGAGCGAGCGGGAATGAGAATTTCTTCAATCTGCTCTAGCAGGACATGGAACCACAGACTAACAGAATGTGGAGGAAAAAGAACAAAGCTTTGTTTGCAGAACTTACAGATAACTCACGAGCTGCTGTTCCCTTCCCCTCAATCAAGTGACTGTATCATCCAAGGGCTTTTTGCATCCATAGCACCCAACCAACTAGCTTGAAAGTCTCTTGAATTTCGATAGCATCCTCTTCTTGGATTTGGAATGGGGCCCGCTGGATGTGACACTGAGCTTTGTTCCCTGCTAAGCTAAAGATCCTTTTCTGTGTGTGTGTGTGTGAGACACAGTGGCTGTGTCAGAATAGATGATCTCAGCGTCTTGAGTGGCTTTAATTGTACAAGCTAATCATCCCGCAGAGCCTGATTTCATTTATTCTGCCTGTGACACAGTAAGCCTCTATGTCGCACAAACAATACAAGAATAAATAAACCCAAATATTAATCATTCCTGGCATCGTAACTGTTGAGTGTCGCAGGGGATCTATGTGAAAACGCTGACAAGCAACGTAGAGAGGGTTGGAAAGAGACGTGTCTCCACTGGTATCACTTCTCTTTGCTAAATGATTTGGGACAAAGGCACGTTTAATCCTTAGAGCTCATATATCTGAAAAGCATCTGATTCATATTCAAAATGGGATGGACCGGACAGGCGCTCAGGACTTTCCGAATGTGTTGCAAGGAGAGAATAGTCCTGTCCCGGTTTCCGAGTATGATCAGCAAACCTCAGATTAATCCCCCTGGGGACTCACTCCCAGTGTCAGAGCGGCTAAGTCATTAATTACTTTCCAAGTACTTTACTGTGTTACAAGCAGAAAACCTTTTGAACCTCTACTCTCAGAACACTCCATTTGCTGCATGTGTGAAATACGTGTTCGTGCATGATGGCAAGGGTATATCACACATACCTGAAAAGAGAGCTATCTCAAAAGCAATACTTTTTCCTCCAACAGTGATGCAAAGCTTGAGAGTTCATAGGCTATATTACGGTAACTCTGAGGTTGAACTAACAGAATTTCTTTGCATTAACAACCTCATTTTTACTAAAGGAAAAAATGAAATTGCATGTGCTTAATCATGTTAGTATTTAAATTGTTTTAATTAGACTTGGAAGTTCATGTATAACTTAGGGGAAAGGGATAAAAGGTGGCCATGCCTCCATTTCTGTGGGTTTGCTGCTTCTAATTCTTTAATTTAGACCATGGCAAGACTAACACAGAACCAGGTGTGTTTACACTGCAGCAGCTGCTCTTCAGTAACAATGCTGCCTTTAGACTGAATGAGAACTTGGGATTTGTTGAATATTGAAAAGCACAGATAAATTATCCAGTTACTTTAAAAATCTACAATATATGCCCCTTACATTTTTGTATGGTAATGTTTCCACAGGGGAACACAAAACAAAACACAAAACCAAACCCAAACAAACAAACCACTTAAAGTTTCTGCCTTGTGTTTTCCCCCTTTTTCCACAATGAACAAAAATCAAGCGCTATGCCCGTCTCCATATCGCCTCCCTCTGTCCCCAGGGTCACTATATCTAGGTAAAAACAACTACCGAACCAAGCCAGGCCTCCAATCCTCTTCCACAACACAAGCATTTTCTCTCATTGCCTTTATGATTCCCCACAACAGTTTTCTCCCAGCTTCCCCAGCTACATTTGTTCGCCCTCCTGGATGAGCAAGAAGTAGGAAAAGTGTTGACAGGCATAAATCTACATTAGCACTGGTTAACCAAATGGTATGGATTTATATGGCCTTCATTACCATAGTAATAGGCCCTTCACATCCTTTAACGAATGTGATTCCCCCCTCTCCCTCCAGTGAAGATGAACAGCACTGTCATCTCAATTTCAAATGTAGGAATTGGGCCAGGGACAGGCTTAGGCTTTAGCACAGGAAGTAAGGTCTAAGTAAAGGGGTATACGGATGGCAACACACAAGACTACAGCACCTCTTTGTGTGTAAAACCTTAAAATCCTGCCTTGTGCTGTGATTCCCCTTGGCAGGCACCATCTCAATAAAGAACCTCACTTCCCATGTACCAAATCCATGCCGAAAAGCAAATGCAGAGCAAAACAGTCATCAGATCAGGTCCTGGGTTTCATTTCTCGCTCCCTTTCTCACCCTCCTTCCTGGTCAATTTCTATATTTTTCTGCTATTTTCTCTATTTTTCCCTTTTTCTTATTAAACCGACCGTTAAAAAGAAGCATTTCCTATCTGTAGCACTTGAGAAAGATCTTGTTTCAATGGAGCTTGACTGGGAGCATTCCAGCTCACAGCTGTGGCTCCACAAGGGCAGGAAATACTTCCTAGTAGTTGTTTTCTTGAATTGTTTTATGCTCGTAGTAAATTAGTGGCTCTCCCTTAACTATGGAGCTCTCTGTCCAGAACCTTCCGCCTTAAGGGGTTGTATTGACCACGCTCGGTAAAAAGTTTATACCTTGAAAACCAAAAAAAGCATCCAATTTAGAATAGGTAGGTGAAGGCTTCCTTTGTACAGCCTCTCCACAAGCTTCTGATGCACCTGACTTATTACAGATATAGGTAAGTAAACAAAATATCTTTCATCTGCTAAAGAGGTTTAGCTGTGTAATCAGAAGTAATTCAGTACCTGTTTAGCCTTGGTGCCTGCTAACGAGAGGCAGATTCCACGCCCTAGTGGAAGAAAGATCAAAGGCTCTTTTGGCATTAATGAATGCTAAGCAAAAACCCCAAATATTTAATCAAGAGGGAACAAAACCTTAAGACTCATGCAGCTGTGAGGGTTTTTTTAACAAATTTTCATAGTTTATACTTGAATCATATCTAAGGGTTTGTCACCATATAGATGAACGGGATTAAAGTCAGGTGGCAAAGGGTGGGATTTTCAGAGTGTTCTTTAAACCGCCATAGACTTGAATGGGGCCCAAGTCGGGGCAGCGGGGAAGAGCTATTGCAGGCTGGCATTTCTGGGAAAGCCGGGAACATATCGAGCGTGATTATGACTCAGAAACACAACAAACACTTTAGAGGGACAAAAAAATAGAAAAGGATGCACCTGACTGCTTTTGTAAGGGTGATACAACAATTCTTTCCCAACCAAAGTGGCAATCAGCTGATATCCTGAAGCAGAAGATTGGATTACCCAGCTTACCAAACACAATGCCAGTTGTCACTTAATTGCCCTAAATAATTATAATAATTGTATTCTTTTCATTGCGATGCCACAATACATACAAAAGAACCAGGGGTTCCTTGCCCAGAGAGCTTATGGAAGAAGGTGGGCAGGAAAAACATATAGAATCTGGCCACTGGTGTTGGTCACACATCAAGAAGCAATCACATTACACCAGATATTTAACCAACGCTGGCTTTGTATAGACATCACAGCAGAGCAGACACTTTAAAAGGGATTACAAGGATTACAATGCAATTACTTAGGAGATGCTTAAGTGTTGCTCCACCTGTACACAGAGGTAATACAAAAAAAGCAAAGGGGCTTCAGTGAAAAATAATAATTAAGCGATAAAGGCGACATTAAATGGGTAGTTGTGGATATGACACCTAGCTACTGATTGAAAGATGGTAGGTGATGAAATCCACAAGGATCCTTGTAAGTATTTGAAGTGGTGGAGAAGGGGCATCTTGCAAAGGCAAGACACAGCAGATCAACACAACCCAACCGAGAAATCAGGCAGATAATCTCTGCAGCCATGTGTTGATGGTAAAACTCAGATAAGATGGAATTGATGGGTATGGGCAGGAAGCAATGATACCTACTAAGATATACAAGGAATCTGCGTTTCACCCAAGTATATAGGGAAGCTTGGGATGATCAACAGAGTTCAGGTTGTACACCCAACTGTTGGTGAGGAGGACAGAAAGAAAAGAAGCATCAATGTCTATAGGCAAACTGTTGTCCAAAAGCAGTGTTGAGATTTTAACTTGGATAGGGAGATGCCTTTCTAAGAGCTAAAAACAAAAACCAAAGCAAAATTAGTATTCTGGTTAAAACAAACATTTAGATCTGACGTTACTTCGGCCGCCCTGCCAAAGTAATGCCAGAGTTGTCATCTTTCTGTCCATCACAGGACAATTGTTTACACCTGTGCAAAATCATTAGTTAATTGCAAAAGAACCTGTCAAGTGTTGATGAGATCAATGTAATACAGGGCTATTACTCAGAAGTATAATCTTGCATTTAAGACTTTAATTACAGCGATGATGCACAAAATAGAGAGAATGCTGCTTGGCTCTTTCAGTCCCAGTTGAATGTGGAGGACTGGCAGCTATTATAGAAAATGTGTCCTGTACTTTCACCGTGTGGCCCCATAAACAGGTGGAGCAGTTTAAAGAAAATATAGAAACATGGGGCATTTTTCACTTGTCCTCACTAACATAACACCGAACTGACAGGACGAGATGCTCTTGCAGTAACTGCGTCAGCTCTGTTTCTGATTGACGCAGGTACTCCCAATGCATAGTGACCAATCCCATATGGCGCCAGCATCACACACAAAGAGAACTTCGTTTCAAAAACAAACCAAAAAAAGCCACGTCCCCTCTCTCGCTCTGCCTTAGCTTCACTCCTACATTTTAAACTGGTAATTCAAGTTTTTTTTCTCACTGGATGTATGAAGATGAAAGAGCCAGCGCAGAGGCGAGATATCAGTCCTGCCCTTATGCAAAACATCCAGTTCCTCATCACCCGGGAGGGTCGGGAGCCCCGCCAAGAGATCAGCTTGCCCAGGAGAGACAAGCCGAGTGGCTTCAGGGATCTTCTGGTGCTGGGCGCACACTGGCCAGAGATCACCAGTGAGCTCCAACTTGTTCCTGAAAGACACTGACCCTGTCACCTTTACTGCACCAGCATTTATTTGTCATCAGAGCTCTGCGATACACCAGTAACGCGTTGGTCGTGTGTCACTCATCCCATGGGAAACACGGAATACAAATAGAAACCAACCATCCCTTTCCTAACGTGAGCTGCTCTCACCAGCTTGGGAACTTGCTTTGCTGATTGCTTTTGTTGTTGTCAGAAAATAATTCTGCAAATAATCAAATGAAAAGGACATAGTTTAGGGAGGCCTTCTTTGTAAAATAGGGGGGGGGAATCCCTCAAGACATAGTTTCTTGAAGTGATGCTTCTACATTTAAAGTACAAATTGGAAAGATTAAACCCACCTTGAAATACGATTTGCTGATTTGAAACATCAACATTTTGAATATTCTCCTGCTGAGAGTTTTCTGTATGGTCCAATTGCAATGACAGAATGGGATATTTTGTCATATGCATTTACTGAACTCACAGATTACAACTTTGAGTACTATATGTTTTTGAAAAAAACAAGTCATGAATCCCTTATTGTAGTGACCCAGGATTATTACCGGAACCGTACAGTGAATCGTAGCCTTCTGCCTCAGGCACAACCTGACTGTACTTGTTCATATCACTTGAAAACCTTGCACTGGATCAGTGATTTAAAAACACTACTTTAATAAAAAAAACACATAAAGGTAGAACCCCTGCAGCTTTGGTTTGGGGGGGGTTTATTAAATGCCCTGGCATTTGGAAGGAATAGATTTCATTTACTGAAATTTTGCCTTCTGGTGTGTGTATGAAACAAGAGGTTGAACTCCAGACCAGACAGATCCCTCTCCCACCAGTGACAGAAACAATTGTGCATTTCAAAGGAACCTCCCTGTAAGTCCAAGGAACTTTTTGTTATGTAAATGAAACTACCTTGTTTGTTTTTGTTGCTGTTTTTAAATGCCAAGTTGTAGATACGTCTCTTGTGTTAAACACATCAAACAAGGACCCAGAACCTCAGTCTCCTGCATTCGGAGTTCTGCTGTAGACAGGGATAGTTTGCTTAGGGTTGCATTTCAAACAGCAGCTCTTTGATGCTGCAAATACCCAGCTGAACAGGGATCATTAACATAAGAAGGTGGGAACATGCAG
Organism: Patagioenas fasciata; assembly: GCF_037038585.1. Lineage (NCBI taxonomy): Eukaryota > Metazoa > Chordata > Aves > Columbiformes > Columbidae > Patagioenas > Patagioenas fasciata. The sequence goes on from NC_092536.1 coordinate 2,026,471, forward strand.
TCAGATGGAGATTACTCGCAGGAGAGGGACATTAACAGGGGTTGCCAAACTGAAACAACCCTCTAAATTACCTCATCCTAGTACAAAAGTTGCACAAAGCCCAAAACTACCACTGCCAGCGTTGATATTTAAAACCTGCACTGCTACTGCGAGTGATGGGGAAAAAAGAGTTCCGGTTTCCTTCAGCCTGGGAACAGGAATTCGTCCACGGACACGGGTTGTGGATTGGGTACCACAGGACTTGCTTAGGACTGGAAATCCTAGGACCTGAGCTGTGCTCCCAACCGGCGACACAGTGAGTCTGGGCATGTCTACATCGCCCAATGGAGATCTGAACCTGCCCAGGTTGCCGTGCAGGGATGAGGCTGCAAACCCACGTCACGACATCTCAGCCAGCTTCACAAAAAGGTCACTGCAATGTTTTCAGCCCTTTTGAGCCTTATGATCCTCTAATTAAAAAGAAAACCAGTAGTTTGCCTTCTGGGCTCCAGTGACACATGGAAGTCTCAGCTGGCAGAGATTTGAGTGCAGAATTCATGCAATGGAAACAGAAGCTGGAGTTCTCAAAATAACTTCTGAATTATTGGTTTCACAATTTTTTTTTCTAGGAAATACATAATACTTATAGATAAATGGAATCTGTTTTTCTTTATCAGAGCGTATATGATCCAGTGAGTCCTCAGCGTGGCGGTGATTCTGGTTTGGTGTTATCGGTGCCATGGCTGGAAGCCTGTGGGTGACGGCAGCAAGAGGAGGGGGAGGCAAACACAACTGTTCCATCCCATCATATTCCCAGTGTGTGCACACACAAAAAAGGGCGGCTTCTGGTTGCCAAGAGCTAAAACAAACAAACGCTTGGACCCCGGCCAGTCATTCTTTGGCTGATCTCTATTCTTTAAATGTGCTCATCGCCCAATCGCATTGGTGTTTCCTGTACTACTTCATAAAAGCAGAATCTGGTTCATTAAGTACCTTGTTGAGAAGTCACAAACCATCAACAGTCAATACGAAGCCAAATTTTGATGCTAAAAAAATGAGTAAAGGACACACTTTTATTCTGCCTTCGAAATTATGGGTTTATCACATCCTGCAAATGAAGGGCTTTGAGTAATTGTCAAAACTGAGCAAAGAGCTGCATAATACACCCCTTCACAGGTCCAACCTATGTGGGCTCTAAGGGTGGAAGTTCCGAAGCAACATGCGGCAGAACCTGTTGCCCCAGATACGTTAATTGACAAAACCAGTAATGGCTGGAGTTCTGAATTTGATTAGTTTTCAAACCTTCATAAAGATAAATGGGCAACATCTATTACATAAGGATACAGCAGAATGGTACTACTGCACTTTGCATCGATTCATTTGCCACAATTTCTAAGAGGGAAATTATTAAAAACTCCTAAAAATATTTGCAAGCTCAAGACCATCTAAAGTGAGACTTGATCTCCCGAAGCCCACGGTTCAGATTTATTCTACTCTGTCTTTAAAATTACCTTTATACTTATCACCCTGCCTACACTGGGAGTTGCATCCATTTAATTACACAGTTTTTTCAATCTGGTTTAAAAATGATCAAATTGAGTTATCATAAGAATACGTAGGCATGTAGCTTGGTTTTTATTCTCTACTAATTGTCAATGAATAACTTATGAAATGGTCCCAACATGTCTTATGTCAAACACAAAAGGCTTATTGAAGAAACTAAAAAGCTGCATTGAGATTGATGAGAAAGGATGAGAAGTCTAGGGAAACTGTCATATCTCATTACTAAAATCGGTATCCTAAAGAAGAAAAAAGGTTCTTTTATGTAATTTAAAAAAGGGAGAAGATGACAGGATTCAAAAAAACCCCAACACCTACAGTAATTAAAAAGCCTAAAACCTCAATAGAAATCTGTCCTTTCTTTAAAAATCAATTTACGAGACAAAATGCTGACAATATGAAATAAAAATATTTCGACCAGATTCACTAAAATCTTTAAAAGAAGAGAAATGGCATAACTGAAAGAATATCAAAGGTCCACATTTCAATACCATGACTTCTAATGTTATGAAATTATTGTAGTGATCATAGTCCAGTCTTAAAATTTGTTTCAAGTTAAAGAACCGTGAAGGTCAAAATCAGTCTCGTGGCTGTTATTTGTAATGTAGTGTAAGTGTGGTATTGCTGTGGCTGGGAGGAACTGGGGATGTGAGAGAGACGGGCTGATGGCACATGGGATGTTTCTATTAGACCAGCTGGGTAGAACTGGGAAAGACTGGGAGGCTTTGAGGCAGACAAACCTCTCCTCGGGCTAAAAGCTTTTGAGTGCAAGGTGGGGGTTTTTTCCCTGTTTTATCAACTGATCAAATGTTCTTTCTCCCTTTCCTGTTTATAATAATAAGACAGATAGATATTTGTCTCAGATAAAGGAAATCTGCAGTAACAAAAAGACAGGCCGGAACCAAACAACGCTTGTGTTCAACAAAAGCGGATTTTAAGTTTAAGGCACCTGCTCAGAACTAACAGTCTCTTCTTGACAGACTCCTGTGTTCATCAGCACCTTTGGTAGCTCGGAACTTTGAACCTCTGTTTCTTACCACAGTCCTTATCCAAAAAGAAAGATAAAACACACGTTTTGAAATATCTTTTCGTTTATGTCGAACAAAAAAAAAAAGCTCAAAGCCATCCTAGCTAGTGGCCAGGACCACAGAAAGCTGCGTGTGGGCAGATTAGAGGCTGAAAGGACGGGATCACTGGAGAGGAGGGAGAGGGAAGCGAATCCCATGCAGATGATGAAAGACCGATGGTGGTGGAGGAGAGGGGAAGGGGAACAGGAGTGTGAGCAGCGAAGGGAGGAGGAAACACGGAGCATTGTGGGCTCCACTCAAAATGGTGCTGTTCGCCCTCAGCTCCCATGGATCCTGCAGGTCTGAGCCCCTCGGGAAAGGTGGGTTCATGAACAAAGAGGTAAATGGACTGAGGAATTTTTGATGGCGTATCCTGCCAGCAGGAAATGCAGGTTTGTTAATATGGAGCATTTTGAAAAGGTAACTGAAATCATTTCCCTCACTGTTTTGTTTCGTTTTCTTTTTTCATATCATGAATTAATGTCATATCAGGAGTTTCAAAAAATGCTCTGGTGTGGGAAAAGAAAAGTAAGAATTAATGACTTTTCCTGTAGCACGTGCTTTCCCTGAGATAGGAAGTTCCATTCAAAGCATACACTGAAATGAGTTGGACACCCATTGATTTCAGTGGAGCAGATCTATGAGGAGATCTTGAAGAACAGAAGGAAGAAACCAGTGACAACAAATTGAAGGAATTCCTTTTTAAACAATGCCTTATAAATATACACAATGATCACTCAGCCCTGCCTTTGATGTCCAGCTCCCCGGAGCTTTGACTTTGCTACGACAGGAAAGGCAGAATTGGGCTCCCAAAGCAGGCGGCACGAACCACATCTGTTCTCAGACACCCCAGAGTTACCTACGAGGCTCTGCTGACCGCAGCGCGTCTTTGCATCCACATCGGCCAGTCCGCACCAAAGTCCTGCACATACAGCATCAAATAATCAGCGGAGACTCGTTTCTGTGATTTGTCATATGGCTCATTGGGAAGTCAAAGCCTTGGTCTGTGTTTTTTCCCAGAAATATCCATTACATCTCACAAGTGAGACGAAACTGTTTGGAAAAGTATTTATGAAGCTCAAATCTGCTCTACCAAACCAGGACCTCTTTGTTTCACAAACCAAATCCTATGTCACTTCTGGATAAACATGTAAAGATACAGAAAGCTCCGGCTGCCCAGATTCATGGGCAATAAATACTACTGTCTGGGCAAAAGATGAAACTGGGTTACTGTTAGTACAAGGCTGATTTTAACTTGTAGCTCACTGAAAAGAAAGCTTTTGTAATGGGAATGTTGATACAACCTTACCTGTAATAGCACAAACACTGCTACTGAAGCACAGTTTAGAGTAAGCTCCATCAAGGAGTGTTTTGTAAATGAATAATGGCTTTGCTTAAAGCCAATCAACATCAAGTGTGCTAGAAAAGATGAAATAGTGCTGGAAGGCAGTGGGAGGTAGAGGAGCCTCAAAGTGCAAACAGGTGCTGATCTCCCTTCGGGGGGGATTGAGTGGCACAGACCTTACAGGGCTGTCACTCCTGATCAAAGCAAGCGCCAGGGCCACATAATCACCATCACCCACCTTTTAAAGGATGCCCTGATTTATCATCTGTCAGTGTTAATAACTTGGCTACTCTGTCTAAAATACTTAAGAACATTACACGAGGATAACATTTCAAATTTTTTTAAAGAAATGTGTAAATGTTTTAAACTAAAATACACTGAAGTTCCCCCTTTGAGGCCATCTGTTGTTGGAGACCACCTGTCATCAAAAGACCACCTGAGCACATAATATCCCATCATTACAGAACTATCCCCTTGAAGCCATGGATTTTAAGTGTTGGAGTAAGAAGGGTGTATGTTACAGACACTGTTGTTGCTGGGCTTTTCATATAGTTTGAAGCCCTGGGATGACAGCCATATGTGAGTAATGGCTCCATAATAACATACATATGAAATGCTACTTTGGGAAAAATCTGATAAGAGATCTGAACATTCCTTGACCGAGCTCCTCACATCCTTTCAACCATGGTGCTTGCACCGTACTGCTCACAGTGTCCTAACAGGTCACACCTAAAGCTAAACCTTGAAACTATGGAGCTCACTTTTATTTCTATTTATAAGAAGCATTTGCACTTCACTGAGAAACAAGACTCGTATTACTGTAGAAAGAATTTGGCAGGGTTTTTTTTGGAATCCCATTTTTCCCTGCTGATCTCACGCTCTTACCTCTTTAATCTCTCTTTCGGTAGCATAGGTACCCTACCAAGAAACCCTTGCTGAAGAAAAGGAACTTCTGCCTTTCTTCTACCTGGCCCTAATGTATCAGTGTCTACGTGACTGCTGAGACGTCACCTGCATCCTCACAACCCACAATCTCACAATTGAGACAATTTCTACCCTGATGGGTGACCTACAGGAAACACGAGCCCATGGCAAACACCCCATTCTTGATGCACAGTACATGCGCACACTAACAGAATGACTTTTTTGACATATTTTCATCTGATAAATGCCACTGGGCTGTGACAAAATATCCCTTCCAGAAGGACATTCTGGACTTCCATTCCTTCCTCCATACATTTGCTATGGAGTGACCGAGTTGTTATTCTGTCCACACAGAGACACTTTTCTTAGAAGTCTGCTGACAAGCAAATACCCGGTAGGGTTTGACAGTACTCAGAGAAATCCTATAGAATTCAACAAATAAAAATACAAACATAATTTTGCTAAAATATAAAATCACTGTCAAAAGTTAAGACGTTTAACATAGAATATTTTTGTGATATTGTCTTAAAGACTTTTATGGTCTATTATTATTATAATTATCATTTAACTAATGCGCAGAGTTCTAAGACAAGAATAAAATTATCTGTTAAGCTATTAATAACGTTACATTAAATCACTGAAACGTTGTGAAAATAAGTATATCACTTTCCCTTAACAGTTGTAAGCTTCCAGTTTCTTAAGTAGCAACTTCAACAATGAAAGCAAATGACTTTCTATAGTCTACGCAAGCAGTGGGTTATTTCAGTGGTTAATGTGTCTGAGTGCAGCCTGAAACCGTCCTCTGAACAAATGTGTCCCTGGTAAAATCGCCGCTAACCTGTATATCAGAGATGAAATTCGTGCGAACGTCACTGGCAAGGCGACACGCGGAATAACAAAACACATATTTGAAGGATTCCTGTAGCAATTTGCAATATACAGGTTATTTTAAAGCTTTGTATTTCTTAGGATCTACTGTAACTGATCTAAACTAGAACACATCCAGGCGCAAAGGCATTAACTGAGCAGTTTCAGGGGCGGATTTGCTCAGTGCCATGTCCCGCTTGGGCTCTGCCAGGATGGACTTCCAGGGCACCTCCAAGCAAACAGGGGCACGAAGCGGGAAGAATATATTTCATCCTCCCCCAAAACATAAACTTCATATTGAAATCTGCTTTGCATAGGTGCATTTTAGACATAAAGATTATTAATAATAACACCTGCAGCATTAGTTTTGTCATTCAAGTTCCGAGTCATTGCTAGAAAAGTTAAAAATACTACAAGGAGACAAAAAGTCATCTGCAGCACTGCTTAGATAAATCAAAACACCAGGCCACTAAACCAGACCCTTTTGTTCTGAAGTTCCCAGGCACGGGCTGTCACGGGGATCCTCACTTCACCACAGTCCGCTCCGACCCCTCCGCTCTCAGTGATGGGACACCCGATAACGGGCTGGTGAGAACCTGAGGTTGTGTCACTGTCTCCCCAGGTGACCGACACACTGAGAACCCCAGGGTCACACCAAATCACGCTCCGCTGCAAACTTTTGGAAAGCATATTTACAATTTCCCCTCTACCAGAGAGCTTTCTCAAAGCAGCGTTCGTATCCTGTGCTCACATTTCCCCTCTTCTTTCTCCCAATCTTCCTGAAAGTCTTTTCCCAAATAATAGCGATACTTTCAGTAATGTTAAAGGGGAAATAAATCCCAGAAGAGCAGAGAGCGAATTGTACTCAAGTGGCACAGAAGTGAGCCGGCTATCTTTAACATGCTGAACATATGCAAATTTAAAGGGGTGTTAACCAAAGCTCCTTGTTGTAATCTCGGTGCTTTGTAAACACCCAACTACTCTACATCACTGCAGCTTTTTTACATCACTAAAGCTTCTTCCCACCCAGTTTGCTCAGTTCACAGAAAGATGCAACTTCAAAACCCATTTATTTCATTCCAGCTTGCAACTTCTTGTGAATAAATTATTGTTCTCTCTGCTTATACTTGCAGGCAAGTATAACAACAACTGTTCTATTCAAAGTGTGCTTTTATCAAATAATTGAAGAAAACAAGTTTATTAACCACAAAGCACATCAGAGAAAGTTTAGAACACACAAGATTATCAAACTAAAGGACATATTTTATTTTTAATAAAATATTGGAGCATGAAAAATAATTGTATGTTACAAATATATACAGCACAAAACTGTGCACCCCCAGCACAGTAAAGAGCATCATTCTATACAAAGCTTCCCTTTGCAGAATCTAGTGCTTCTTGATCTATTCATAGGGAGAATTTGTTTAACAATAGAAAGAGTCAATAAGCCCTTTGGGTCTCTTTGAATTGATCTCCCCCCCCTCCTTCTTTTTTTTTTGCACAAATCAGTCCAAACGTGTATAACATTGGCTTGATTTCCATTAAAAAGCCACAAAATGTAACACTAAAGGGTTTCTGAGGACTAGACCTCTTAGTTCTTTTGTTAAGAGATTTCTTTTGTTGTCTTTATGTACAGCAAAATACTTGTTTCTCTTTTCATGTCATGGTAAGGAAAAAAAAAATGTATTGCACATTATTCTTATTCACAAAGTTTGTGTCTGGTGCAGGAAGTTTCTCTTTTTGTGAAAGAACGGTGGTGAGCATTATAGATTTAATCTATTTTAGGCACTCCAAACCCACTCGGCTGAGACGAGTTGTGAAGGATTCCTCTCCGTTTTGTTTTGCCTTTTTTTTAAGTTAGCACAGCAGTTGCTTTGAGGGACAGAAACGCAGGGCAGACAGGCCTGGCCGGACCCGCTCCCCAAGGGACAATGCGCGCTCGGGCACTTCTCAAATACAAATCATTGCTCCATAAAACCTGGCTATACCTCGTTACTCAAATCTGTAGGAAATCCAGCTCAGCTACATGAAAAAGTTAAATAGGGTGGTTTAAAAAAGAAATAATAAAAATATATATATAATAATCTGAGGGCTGGGTGAAGTACTTAACTACAAATTAGTAACAGAAGAGACTGTTTTAATTCACAATATTTCTTTCGCTGCAAACCTTTCCATAAGTACATTTACCTTCAGTTTTTCACCAGGTCCCAAATTCAGCATGATACATTTTTTGCCTTGAGATATTAAACTGTTCTCTGACAGAAAAAGCACCATTTAATTTTGGATTTCTGACTGCTACCGTGGACGTTTGTAAGCGTGTGAGGTGAGATCCAGTCTCTTCCCAAACCTGGTCACACGCAAGTGGGTGGTTGTAAGGTCGATTCGTATTTTGCAAGGTGAGTTTTCTGTGGATGTTGAGGCTTTTTGTAGATTCCGCTACTTGTAATAACACTTGCAGGTTTTCTCCTGCTTCTCTTCTTTAGCCTTCGACTACAAACATTTTGCCAGGACTGAAGAGTCTTGGAAGTCCAGATCCACATACCGCTAGTAATGCCCACAACTAATAACATAAAGATTTTGACCATGAAAATTTCTACTGCTGGAATCGAGGCATTCATCATGCAGTCTAAATTTTTAGTCTGATTGTTCATCTTGCATTTCTGTTGAGACGCCACAATTTTCCAATAATCCATATTAAGTCTTTCATAAAAATAGCAAGCTATCACACAAGTTGCAGGCACTGTATACAAGACTGAGAAGACACCAATCCTGACCATAAGTTTCTCCAACTTGTCAGTATTTTCTCCACCGGTTTTCATCACCCTCCTGATATGAAAAAGGGCCACGAAACCAGAAAGAATAAAAGAAGTGCCAATGATTAGATAACAAGCCAAAGGAATGAGTACAAACCCCGTCAAGGCATTCACATCCATGCTGCCAACATAGCACAACCCTGTCAGCTCATCTCCAGCCACCCTCCTCATCACTAGGATCATTATGGTCTTCACAGCCGGAATGGCCCACGCTGCTAAATGAAAGTAGCTACTGTTTGCTTCAATTGCTTCATGCCCCCATTTTTTCCCAGCTGCTAAAAACCAAGTTAAAGTCAAGATTACCCACCACAAGGAACTTGCCATACCAAAGTAATACAGAACCAGGAACACAATGGTGCAGCCAGTGCTCTCCAGTCCCTCCTGGATGACATAGAGTTGGCCGCTGTCCCTATCACAGGCAATGCTTTCAGCACCTGAAAAGAGGCGAATAATGTACCCCACCGAGTAGACGCAGTAGCACATGGAGAGGAAGATAATGGGCCTCTCAGGGTACTTGAAACGCTGAGGATCTATCAGAAAAGTGAGTACAGTGAAAGCACTGGAGAAGAAGCACAGGATGGACCAGATGGCAATCCAAACGACAGCAAATTGTTTGTCATCCTTGCTCCAGTAAACATCAACCCCCGGCGTGCAGAGCGGCGCGCAGGAAGCGCTCTTTTCCACATGGTGGAACTTGCCGGGATTGTCACAGGAGGTTCTGCTCAGGCTGTCCTTGTGCTGCTGCAGATCGTGGCCACTGCTGGGCCTCTGTGGCCGGAACATGGGCGGCAGCATGCTGGATCCCCGGGGCGGCTCGTCCGATCCGTTGTTGGGGGCTTCCATGCACAGGTAATTGGGGTCGTTCTTGTTGGGCAGTTTGCTGCAGTCTAAGGAGTCTGGCCACTTAAAATTGAACTGCTCCATAATAGGAGAGCATTTCAGCCTCGCCTGCTCGCACATAACCCTGCAGGCAGGGATTGGCGTCGAAACCTGCTCGGTGCACATCGGGGCGTAGAGGGAACAGAGGAAAAATTTCAGATGGCTGTGACAACCATACTCCACCAAGGGGGCAAACTCGTGCAGCTGAATGGCAGCTTCCCTTTGGTTTTCGTGTCCCATCAGGTTAGGCATCCTCGTCATGTTGTACCCTATATCCTTGCACATGGGGATTTCTATCGGCTGGCACCTCCCGTCGCCAGGGCGGTCAATGTCTATGGAGCTGATCCCGCCGCAGCAGCGGGTCAGCCAGCACAGCACCACCAGAGTCCGCACCAACTTCCCGGGCGCTGGCCCCATTGCGGCGGCCACGCGTGGGGCCGGAGCGCGGGTCCGTCCCGCAGGTGCCCGGCGCCGTGCGCGGAGGGGAGCGGAGCGGGAGGCGGCTCAGCTCAGCGGCCGCACGGCTCCTGCTGGGGACGGCATCGCCCCCGACCTCGGCGGGGGAGCTGGGCGGCGGGGGGCGGCGGCACACGGGGCAGCATCGCCCGCCCCGCTCAGCGCCCCGCGCAGCTCCGCATCGGCCCCGCCGGCAGCGCGGGGAGGCGGGCGGGTAACTTCGCAAGGAACCGGGAAAAGGTGAAGTACCCCCAATCCACAGATGCGCAAAACTTACTGCGGGGAGCCCGGTAACTTTCTTTTCGCCGGGTCTTCCACTTTTGCGACCCGTCTTTCCACCACCCTTCCTCCTCCTCTTCCTCCTCCCCGCTGCTGCTTCCCCGCAGCGCAGGCAGAGCGACGCCGGAATAGTTGGGTCTGGGCAGCCCCGAGCGATCACTGCTGCAACTTGCACATGTTCCAGGCGGCTTTTTGGTGCAGCGGGTTCCTCCGGGGATTTTCCTCTTCTTAGAACGGGTCACAGCTCCGTACTTTCTTGCCGAGAGGTGGGGATTGGTTTATCCGAGTGTAGAATAAAGGAGGAGGAGGAGGAAATATCTAAGCCATTGAAGAGGGGGGCCTGAAAAATCCCCCCCCAAGTCCTTCTCGCCGCCCTCTGGTCCGGGTTTGCAATAGGCCGGCTCCTGCGTGCCCTGTGCCTGCTCCGCTCCCCCCGCATTAGCAGAAACTCCCGGGGCCGGAGCAGCTGGGGTTTTTAGGGGACGGTTGAGTCCGAGGATGAAATGGAAATTAAAAAAAAAAAAAAAAATCAACCGAGCAGGATCCGCCTTGCATACGACATCCACTTTGCATGAGAAAGGTGAAGCTGACACGGTGATTACTTTCCAATCACTCGGAACGCCTTGAAACCTCCTTAAGGACCCCTACAGGTTTTCCTTGATCGGCACAGATTAGAAAAAGCCCCATTTGTTTCTCTCTCCTTCTGTCTTCTCTTCCTTTCTCCCTTCCCTCCCCTTGCCCTCCCCTGAAAGTTTAACGAGACCTTTTCTCTGGGAGGCGTCAGCTCAGGTGGGAGCCGGAGAGCGAGCGGGGGCTCCCGGCCAAGGGGGAAGGTGCCGCCTCCTCGCCGCCTTTCTGGGGGGGCGGGGGTGTAAAGCTTGGGCAGGGAGGATGGGGGGAGGAGGAGGAGGATGCATTTTACGGCCAGTGCTATAAACTCTTCGCTGCCAGGGTCATAAAATACGGTTGCTTTCAGCCTGGAATCTCAGCTGTTTTCAAATGTCGTGCTTTGTCTGGAATTCCTAAATGAACAGGACAGGCAGGATTGCTGAGAAAGTACCTGATTATGGTTTTAAGCACGGAATGGCATCACTCGAAAAGTAGCTTGCGTTTTTGACTTTTCTTTCCTTAAAAAAACCCTTAGAGGTCGGGAGGCATACCCTGGGGAAAGGCACTCATCCACGCTAGAAAAGATACCCACAGATTTTGGAGGTGGGGATCATTCTGAAGTGAGTTGCGTTTACTTTTTAAGTTAAGCTTTGAGATTTATTCTGCTTATTAGTCTATCAGAGCTAGAAGGAGGAAGTTAAATCTGAAGCCAAACTATAATTCACAGTTTTACAGACCAAAAAGCAGGGCTGTGATCACAAGGCAAAAGATTAGCTTTACTTTCTTTTTTCCCCCTCCTTTGAGCTTAGTTTTAGCGAACATACTAATGAAGAAGGCAAATCTGGCTTGCTCTCCATTCATGCTCGCCCACACAACCCGGGCTCCTCTCCATCAGTGCTTGTTTCTTATCGAAACGAACACGGATTCTCCTGGAAACTCCCGAATCCCGCAGGGTCAGAGTTAATACCCCACCGGGCTCCAGAAAGGAAACTGTTGGCTTCCTCAATTGTGATAAGGGTGAAATGGATCCAAGCAAGGACAACAAACCAGGGCTAATGTTTGTCTTTGAAAACCCTGAAGATGTGCCTAGTTTTTCGCCTAAAGTAAAAGCCATCATCAAAACATTTAAAAACAGTAGTCCTTCTTTTTGTGGTTTTTCAGCGGATCAAGGAGATTATACTTACAAAGTATGGGTCTCAGGGCCTCTCCTTGGGAACTTTGGGATTCCTTAGGGAATGTTACAAAAGCAGGCAGCGTTATGTGCAAAAGAAAAGCCTTATTTATTTTAGTGTGTATGTGTATATGTGAGAGAGTGTGTGCTGGGGCATCTCCATTCTTGGTTACTCTAAGCCTGTTTTCTTAGCGTTTGTGTGCGTCCCCATTCCTGTTCTGGAGGGCTCAGCTGGGGGTGCCAGGGAAGGCTGGGGAAAGATTTTACAGCCGACAAGCGGATTCTCCTTTTGAAAGCAGAATTTAAACAATGTGTAAGATGAACATATTTAATATTTGTTTTATTCAACCTGATTGTTTGGGAGCTTTTTTTTTTTTTTTAACAAGTATTTTTGAAAAGCATATTGTATCACCATTCACGTTAATCTAGAAAAGATACGTGGAGTCAAACGTGGCCTGTTTTCTTCTATAGCACTGATGGCAACCTTCTCCTCCTAAGAGGCAAAAGAAATAGAACCGAAAGTGAGGAAAAAAAGGGGGAAAACTCCCAACCTTTGCAGTTGGGTCTCTCTTAATTGATCTTTTATGTGCCAGTTTCAATTAGCCTTGTTTTTCTAGCCATTATTTTAGCCAACGCATCGTGCTTTAGATCATTTATTTGACTTCCTCTATTTTTAAAGAGCTATCTAGGGCTATCTCCCATTCAACGAGCTCGAGCCACTGAAACTAACAAATAGAACATTATTATAGAAAAATGAGAGCGCTGAGAAATCAGCAACTGGAAGATACCTCTGTAACTAATAAATGAAAAGAGCCTTTTGATGGCTCCAGCTGAAAAGATATTTGATTTGATTTTTCTCTCCTGTGTGTGGGATTTGCGCTGTGTGATTGTATGGAGCAGGCAGGCACCCCTGCTGCTCGGCCCTGGCGAGGACCGGGCCCCCCTCTGGCAAATGTTATGGAGAATTGGGAGGAATTTTATGGCTGTCTTTTCCCTCAGCTCTTTTTTCTTTTGTCTTCTTTGAAGAATGACTTTAGACATTTTATTTACATATTTAACCATGGATGAAAGAGGAAAAAGAAAGCATTCGGGCCGTTGTGGGAATAGTGATATGTTTAAATTAATGGAAATCTTATTAGGCTTCTAAAATTTTAAGCAAAAGATTTTTAATGAAACTTTATAATTAAACATGATTTCAAATAATGTGCCAACTCGCAGGGAAGATGCTTTTCTCCCTCTAGCCATCCATCTCCCCACCTCCCGAAAATGTGCAGAGGAATCATCTGTATCTGAAAGTCCAGCTCTTCTTCTGTCCCGTAAGCAAGAGATTAAAACCCCTGAATATTCAATAAGCCTTGTCATAATTCAAACCATAACTAAATATTTTGTAGGTAAAGCAAACCATAAACAAGACAAGAAAAACGACACCGCGGCCCCTCGTCCCTGCAATGGCAAAGTTTAATGCTGTGTAATCTACTGCAGTGACAGGGTAGTAAAATACTTTGATATGGGTAATGGTGAAAATCAAAGTTGCATCTATTCTCGACATGTTAGAGTCAATGGAAATTACAGCGCCAGGCAAGGGTTTCTGAAATGGGATTAAAGAAAACCCAAATAATCCATTTGAGATAAAATGTTCTGACACTTCAGCAGTGAAGAGAAATGAAATGAGAGGCTTGGAGAGTTGAAGAGTTAATTAATACATTCCAGATTTTTAGCAAAATAGTCTAAATTACTTATGATTGCCAACAGTACGCTATGGCAGAACACGAACTGACACCGAAATCTCCTGTTCTAGAAGTCTGCAGCTATAAGTGTTTTTCAGGTTTAATATTTATTACACAAAACCCAGAGATCAGTTCAATGTCAGTCCCGTTTGATAACGCTCTCCTCATCTATATTCCTACTCATTCAGGCACTTTGTAACTGCTTACATGTGATATATGTTTCATTCTTGTGACCAATGCCAACGTACATATTTAAAAAGAAAAGCCATACAGAAGGTAGCAAGAGAAAGATCACCCACACTAAGAGAAAGCTGATAACTATTTCAGCAATTTTATTCTTACTGAATTTCCACTGGATGTGAAATTAAATGGCATGCAGAAAAACATTTATGTTTTAAACTAAACAGATTTGGGTTTTTTTTCCTGGCCACAGGATCTCTGTAGCAGATTTTCTCCAATATTTAAATAAACGCCTCTGCCTAATAGGCCGGGCATACTGAGGAATATTCCCATGCAAGTGCGAATACTCACAATGCACAAAAGTTTTAATTACCTTAGAAAGCCACCACCACCAACAGTTCAAAGAATTAAAAACAAAAACAAATCATAAATGGATGAGTGGGTTGTATAGTATTGCTCTAATACAATTTAGCTGGCTATTTTAAGGGCACTTCCCTTGAAATGTGGTTTGAAATATTACCAAAGGTTCGACGGGGTGCATTAGTGTGAATTGCAAATCAGAACATTTCTTTAATCCCCTTTTCATGGCCTGGCTTCGCATCAGTGGCATCTAAGGGACTCCCCACTGCTTCTGGCTCAGGAGGAACCATTCACTGGGGCAGCTTCCCTCCTCTATTCCCACAGTCCAGAAAACAACACCACAGACAGACACCCTCCAACTAAATTAGATTAAACTCCTTCTCTTCCACAGCACATTAGCCTTTTCACTGCCCAAGATTCATTATTCAGCTACTCCTAATTTAAAGATACAGTATTTTTCTCCTCTTAGGAACAGAAACAACAAACAAAACTAAAGCCAAAACAGAATAAAAAAGATTCTGGGTCAGAAATAAACCAAATAATTCTAAGATTACATAAAGACAGGAGAATATCCTTTTAATTTATACTCCAATATTACAGGCATATTATCAGTTTAAGGCACTGGCCACAACAGAAATCTCTACAGAGTAAAAACAAGGACAGGCCTAATGAAAAAGAAAGTGCACGCAGCTTTGCTTTTCTTATATACACCGTTCGATAAACTTCATTCATTATTCTTTTCGCATGCACTATTTGCTTATCTTGCAGCCCAATCTAGACTCATAAAGCCATAAACACAGTGAAAGCCGCATATGATAGCGAGGATTAATTACTTGTCTCCTAGTCACTTCCTCCCTTTTTTTCCATCCACAACTTCTCCCCTTTTCCTTCCCAAGATAAAAGCGACCTTTGAACAGCTCGGTCCCTCGGGTCTGAGCGTGCACCTCATCCCCAGCACCGGGAGCTCCCGGAGCAGCGGGACCCGGCCGGCCCAGCCCCCGGATGCTTCTTGCTGCGCTGGATCCATCAGACGCTGGAACCAACACTTCTGGGCACTATTTCATACAACGTGCATCACCTGGGTACAATGCAAGAAACAACTCAGTTCTCTTTATCCTATACCTTTCAAACCCATTCATTATACTGATATTATTTCTATGGGCTTTTTCACTTCAGAAGAGTAGTTTATCTTTTTGCAGTGCCTCACTTCATCATGCCTATATGTTTGTCCCATACAAGAAGAAATGAACAATTTTAGAGTTTTTTTCCGCAGTCTCTAAACTGTCACATAGGGAAAACTAACGTAGTGGTGAACTTGTGTTAGCAATCTATTTAATGCATTTAAGATGGTTTTCTAGTTTGGGAAGTAGGCTAAAACTCCAGACCTCCCTATGTGAACCCTTATGTCTTTTCACCATCTCTAACTTACCCTGTTGTCTTAAGGTAACTTTTAAATGCACGATTTAAGAATAGTATGAATTTTAACATGTAACAGTCCTTGACCCAATTTTATCTGCCTACCTAAATGCCAAATTAATACCAGTAATCCTCAGAGGAAGGACAAAAGCCTACTGGGAGAGGGCTGGAAAGTGATTTATAACCTCACGCAAGGGCCATTCTGGCCCAGCTGCAGCCCCCAGAGTGTGACGATGCACCAGCTGAAAGGCAGAAGCTTCTGCCGTGTCCTCCCTTTGTCCTTGTCTTTGACACTTCACGTTCACACCACAGAGGCCCCAGCCAGCTCCTCCGCCTGCTGCACAGGGTACCGGGATTCTCATATGTTCATTAAATAAATGGTAAAGATCTCTCAGGCCTTTTTATCCAACAGAGCCCTTTTATAGCACCACATGTTATATTGTATTGCACTTCACAGTAAAGGTGGTGGCAGCCACACTAACACCCTTTTCTGAAGTTCTGAATAAAGCTTTTCAATGCATTTTTCAGAAGACGGGTAGGAGACGTTTACTTTCCTGATACGAGGCTGGTTTTCTTTGATTTATCACATTATCTCTTTGGAAAGTTTTTACTCTAACATTATTTTTTAAAAGTCTGAAAAAACCCCAACAGTTTGGAAACCTGCAATGTACCTTCTCTCAAGCTTGATAGAGACCACTATAATAAAACCACAGCCTTCTCTGCATGTAGAAAACAATCCTGGCGTAAGTTGCCTTCAAGTCTCCAGTTCAGTTCTCTTCATGAAAGCCTTTTAAAACCAACTATAACGGACACCTGTGTCTCAGTGTTTTGCAAGTGTGGATTAATTCATGCTTGTAAGATTCTTGTGTAGTATTGTAGGTAAGCCCTTTTATAATCAAGAGAAACCGATATAAGAACGTAGTGAAAAATAAATTTCTGTCATTCTAATCCAAACCCTGCTCCTTGCCTTAGGTGAATCTTTTTCTTTCTCAGCTGTTTACCAGCACTTGTTATTCACCGGACAACACTCCAAAGCCAGGTTTGAAAGCACATAGGGCGTACGTGGTACATCTAGAATTGGCCATCTTGTCTCCTTGCAACAGTGGATCCTTTGTTGGTGCCAAAATGGAGAATAAACCCTGGTAACTGCACTTTAACTTGGTGCGGAAGAGTTGCTCGTGTGCTGCCCGGTGTGTACTTCTCATTAAGTACAGTGAAGAACATCGGGTGTTCTACTGAAAGTCACTGAATATCCACGTTAGGAAGCAGCTTTTTCCAGACAATCAAGGATTTCTCCAACCATTGCAGCCCGTGCAGATTCCCATGTGTTCGATACCGGTTCAGCACAGACGTGTCGCTTGGTGTCTTCCCCGTTTTACCTGTGCCCTGGGCATCTGCTGGAGGGCAGATGGACTTTTGGCCTGACCTGCATACGCACCCTACATTCTTGTGTTCTTAGGTACCATGAACGGATGACATGGGTTTAATCACCGCTCTATGTTGCTCTTGGACATCCTCCATCTGGCATTTTAATTTTAAGGGTGTGATGGTAATCGCATGTTCTCTGAAGCAAGCATAAAAAGTGAGAAATTTAAATACCATTGTTTGGAATGCTATTTATTATTTCCAGATCGCAAAAAAAAAAAAAGAGAGATGCTTTGTGTATCTTGCAAGAAGCACGAGAGAGACCGACCCAGTAGTTAAGGCAGGCACGTCAAATTTCACCAAATGAGCATAAAGGTCACATATAAAAGCTGATTCTGTCCAAAAGCCACAGATGATGCGTTTGCAGGACATTCTCTCATCTGATGACACTAAAACCTAATTGTGGCTGGTTGGCACAATCTCTAATCCAGGACAAGACAGACCTGGTTAGGCTGCGTTTTAGGCCAGGGTGTGTATTGGCTGTTTGAACCACACGTTCACTCCCTGCCTAAACCACAGTTCGTCCTCATGTCACAAAATCTAATCACTCTTTTATCTTGGAACAGAACTCATCATACGCGACCTGATGAGACTGTATTCCCCATGCCAAAGCAGGAATTTGATAGAAATGGTAGAGCGTTAGACTGAGAATAAACGGGGCTCAAATCCACAACCTGCCAGCAGGGCCCAGAGTAAGATACATGAAACTCTCCTATACAGTGAACTTAGAGCAGTATGAAATACAGCGAGGAAGCGTATCGTTTAGATCACACACAGATGTTCAGGGTTTTTTTTCCCCTATTATTATGAAAATATTATTATTCTTTGGAAATTATTAAAACAAGGTGGTAGAAAAGACCTGCTCAGTCTGAAATACCTGTATCTAGGGAAGGACACAGACAGCAGCGTGGTTTGATATAATGATCCAGTATTACTGGAAAACGCCTGTGTACACAAGCTTGTTGTCTAACTTTGTGTTTCCCCTGCCTTTAAATGACAAATATTCTGCTTAATGTTAGTGAACAGAAAGCGCTCAGACCGTGTAATGTTGGAATACAGTATTGCTTCATGAGGCTGCGATCAGAGAATTCAGACATTTGGGAAGATACAGACAGAACTTTTTAGATCGATTGCAAGTTCCGTACACATAATATTCCAGTTTTGGCAATCTCAAGAGCACAGAAACAGTATTACATGTTGCACACATTAGGCAACCAAGTATACAGAATCAATTCAAAGCAGCTGTTGAAGATCAGAATATTTAGGGGAGCTATAGGGTGAATTCCTCCATCTCTACATCTTTTTTTGGAAGGGGAAATGCAAAGGAGGAGGGAATGAAAAATTGATACTGCTCTGTGCTCCAGATGAAAGAACAAACATAATTTTATTTTCTTTAATGACTGCACTGGGTTCTGAAATTAAACCCAGCGGGTAAAAAGATCCTGTGCAGATTTCAAAAGAGATCATGTAGTCTGTCCATGTGCTAAGGCAGGCACATTTTTTAAGCCCTGCCATGTTCTGTGAAACTGAAAAAGGGTTATCCCTGTAAGCGTTCTGCTTTTCAAAGCCATCTGTCTCTCTCCACCTACCCCAAGTCAGTGGATATTCCAAAATAAATATCCTAGCTTTAAATGTCATTTTGTGATTCCTCCCTCTAACTTTAAAAGGAGAATTCCTGTATACTCTGCATTAAATATTATTTGAGCTCAACATACAGACAGCACCCCCCCCCTTTTTTTTTTTCAACCTCTCAGCAGAGCCAGACAAAAAAAAAGCCAAAAAAAAAAAACCACCAAGAAAAAAACCCCAGCCATATAAATAACTGAATATAATCCCCAGCCCAGATTTTAAAGCAATTGAACTGCGCACAGCTAACCTTCACTCTGAACTCACTCCAGCTGCAGGTTAATGCACTTAATTGCAGAGCACCTGGTCTAAGCCTCAGGTAGATGAATCATCCCCACAGCACACCTTTCAATCTTTTATTCTGATGTAATGCCCCGGGGCAGCTGACAGTGCCTGTTTCAGCTTTGTTCCTGGTGGGTGTGCCAATACGCTGTCAGAATTCCCTTATTATATGCAAAAGCGAGGTTGTACTTTAAAGCGTGTGTGTGTATGTGCAAGGCTGCGGTTGGGGATGCGCCGGCTGCAGCAGCGATGCTGATTTAACGCGTTCCTCCCTGGTGCTGCTCCCAGGCTGGGGGCACGTTCCACCGGTTTCGCTAACGCAGCTGCTGGAGGGGTCGTGTGTGAACTGGATCAGGAACTCCAGTCACCTTCTCAATGGAGCCTGAGAAAGCTCGCAGGTTTTTAACACCGAAACATTGCACAACGTTGAGCTGGTGTTGCTTCTGGAACCAGCAGCGTGGCCTGCGAGTGTGGATACATAAAGCAATGCGTACATCTACGTGTGTGTGCATTTGTGCTTTTACTTGCATGTGTTTGTGAGACAAATGTTTTGCAGTTTCTGCGTGCATCCACATTACTTCAGACACTCATACACCACCATCCTTTAAAAGCAAGGCCAGTCCCCTGTAGTTTGAGAAGCTCTTTTTTAACTCCGTAAGTGAATTTCATCCATGTTTTTGGACACAGGTTTATTTAGAACAGCAACAGTAAAAACGCAAACTGAATTAACTGTTTACCTAAATACTATAATGTATATGCATATAACATGTACAACCATGTGTGTTTTATAAATAAATACCTATGTGCACATGTATTGGGCACTGAAATGCCTACAGGGTCTTTTGGTATGGGTAAGCTACTTGTAAGTCTTTGCTAGTCTGGGATTAATTATGTCCTGCTTATTAAAGTGGTTTGCAGCTTTAAAATGGTAAATATCATTTTAAAAGGGCAGGACAATGTTTTGAAAATAGCTGGTCACCACCTTATCTTGCACAGACATAACGATGAAAGTACAATCTTATTTATCTTACCATATATTAACCGAATTACATTTCTTTACATCGGATTAATGCAGCTGTGTCCCATGACATCCTTTAACTATAGGTGATACATAAAGAACAAGAAACTGAGGAATATAAAGGAGGTTGGTGGAGAAAAAGTGGTGAAGGGAAGGCAAATGAGCTGCACCGAGCATGCACTTTAGACACAAAATTAATGATAGCTTGTACCAGAATTGTATTGAAAGAATGACAGTCTGGAAATTATAAAACTGCCCTCTCTTTGGCAATACTGATTTCTTGGTTCTTTGATGTGTGTTAGCACAGAAGATTAGGTTACTCCTTAAATTACACACAAATAACAATCAGACACTGTCACAACAACCCCGATGTTGTCATCTTTTCCATTATGCCATTCCACTACATTGCTTGGCAAACTACCACTCGAATATCAAAGTACACACTTGGAATGATTATGATTTCAAGCTACTCATTTTCAGACTGCCTGACAGTCATTTTTTTGCCTCTTGATTCATTACATGTCCCCATATATACTATGTTATGACTGTAAATGCTAATATTTTTACTTTCTAGCATTTGATGTTTGCTTTGCCAAGTAGCATACAGGAGCAAACCCAAGCGTTTAGCTACGTCCTGTGAGCCACACACATAGGAGCCTTCTGAGAAATTGGGATATCAGCCTTCCACACAAAATCGGCCAAATCTGCTTTCACAGAAATCAACATCAACATTCCTATTGATTACACGGAGTCAGGACTGTGTAGCAGAGGAGGGGTGATGCTCAAACACGCCGCTGGAGCCTACAGTGAGATCCAACCTCAGGGCTGAGTGTCAGATCCGAAAGAGGAGAGGGAGCGCTCAGCAACCCTTACCAGCTCCAGACGAGTTCCATCATATAGACCAAGAATTTCCATCTATGTGCCTGGTTTAGGATAGATGATGATCCATAGGAAGACTGGCAACCTTAAGTTATTTAAGCCTTATCCATAGCTTAAAGAGTTTCCTTAGTTACACTCTATTTACCAGCAGTCAGAGAGCATTAATCCAATCAATACTTGGACAATGTGAGGTCATGACAGTATCTCTTCCCCCTTTGTAATCAGCATCGGCTCGTTCAATTGGGCGGGATACTTCATCATACATTGTAATGACACAGATGTGCATCTACCCTGACGTGACCGGAGAATCCAAATCATGCAGTTTATTATCTAAAATAGTCTGCTTGAGTTCAGGCATAATTCATCTACTATAAATTAAGGTCATCTTTCTGTAAGGGCCTGAACAAGGTTTGTGCATCACTTAAGCTCTTTAAGCAATATCAAAGTGATGCACAATGGAGAATTTCATCCTGAGGAATGGAGTCCCTCTCACATTCTGTCTCCAAAACAGAATATATTAAAAACTAAGCAGTGAATCAAAGTCTGTGACATAAGTGGGAAGTTGCTCCAGCAACCATAATTTTGTTCAGTTATGGAATCTAGAATTTAGTCTAATGCTTTAATGTTTTCACTGTCCTTGGGTTTAACTTTATTAAAGTTTTAACTTGAAATTCAATTAGATGATACTTTATGTTACTGGAATAAATATAGTTTCAGCATCAATTTGGTTATTTACTTCCCATTTTGATTTTCCACGTCAGAACAGTGAAATTATATAGTTACCATAATCTCCCTATTTCTGCTGCTCCCAGGTATTCCTGCAGAATCTTATTTCCCAATTCTAGAAAAAGTATTTATAACAGCACTCTGTTAAACGTAAAGCAGAGACTAGGTACATCCCCTCTTGACTCTTATGATGAATGCTTGCTGACAAAGGTCAAAAACTTTACAGCATTTATTCCAAACAAAAGCCCCCTATTATGTAGCGGGGGTTATCTGTAAAAGAGAAAAGAGGAATGCTTGCTTTTGTTTTCTGTAGTTCACTTTGATTTTCTCACTATTTAGCTGATATCGCAGTCTGTTTTTTCAAAAAGAGGGAAAGAAAAAAGAAGCACGGACTTAATTTTGTTGAGCTTCTAATCTCTCGCCAGATGAATTAGCTAGAAGCATTTCATACTGACAAAACATAGGCTAAGCTGTAACTTTTCTGACTCGTCTGTTGCCGTCCAGTCTCCCTTGATAATGAGCTTCATGTAGCCAAGGAAAGTTTTGGTCTGCATCTAATAATTTTTGTGGAGATACTTCAAGCCCGGGATCTCAGTGCCTTATCAAACAGTAGCACAAGAGAAACTCACCCAACTTTACGGGCTAAAGCAGGTGATCAATCAAAGCAAACAACAGTGCCATGCAGACAAGATTTAATAAGAAGAATGAATGGGACCGGCTAAGCCCCCAGGGACAGATGAACCTACTTCTCATTTTCTGTTTATTAAAACCATTCATATCAATTTGTCATCTGGAAGCTTTTAGTTCATTCAAGCATAAGTGTAATTTAAAAATTCTATTAATAACACTTTAAAATAGAGACTGTCAAATTCTTTACACACAGGTGATAAGAGAACCAGAGCGGCAGCTTAAGATACCTAATTCCAATTTACTAAACAATGGGTCAAACTCACTCCTGTAACTTCTCCAAAGCTAATGTAGATACAGAAGGCAGGAATTCAGGAAAACACATCCATTCACTGCCCTCCAAAGGCCAGATATGAACTTCTCTGAAGTTGCTATTCTTTTTTTTCATCAATTTTCTGAGATTTTCCTTTCTATTTGCTCTAGCTGGCTGTGAACTGAATTCAAGAGACTTGTGAGAGTTCCTAGAAAACTGAAAAGGCTTTTCTTTTGTTTTCCCTTAGAAGTAAGAGGCGTCTTACAAGCTCCTCCATTACTGAGAGCAAGGAATACTCATTCTGGCCAGAAGGCACTGGCTGTATTTTGCAGTCTCTGCAGGTTTCCTTATCCAGGTACCGAAAGGAGCCCAAACACAGACAAGACTATGACACACGTCTGTTTGTGGACTTTGGGAGTGGAGCTGCCAAAGAGCAAGTTGAGATGCAAATCAGAAGTTTTCCTGGTGTGGCCTTGCCTTGCCTTATCCTCTTCCATTCATCACCAATAAGCCAGACACTTAGGCCTAGCATAACATCCATCTTCACATGTATAATTAGTATCACACCTACAGGCTCTGGTTCTTTTAAATAATCCTTTGATGAATGCTAGAGATATTAAGCATATTATTAGAAGGAGATGGTGCTTAGAAAAAAGCAAAAAAATCTGTGCTTCCTGGCTGCTTTGTTCTTTTGAATTATTGCATGGCAGAAAAAGAAAACAAACCCCTTTCTCTCTTCCAAGAGAACATACAAAATTCTGCTACGGATTTGGCAGAGCTGCTTCCAGGTCCAAGCAGTTACTGTCAATATAAGGCAGGACGGAGAAGAAAGGCAACCTCAAACTCTCCAAATATTCAATAAACTCGTGGTTCAGGAATAGCTCAACACGTGACAGCCTATAAACCTTGAGCTGGGAACTGAAACAACGCCTTGGTATGAAGTGACCAGACCTCCCTCCTTAAACTAAGGGACTACAGTACCTGGTAAAGTTTTATAGCCCCAACAAGATCTTTAACAAATTAAAGCCACTGGAACTATGACTTTGTTCTTTCTTTTCAAGCTGCCCACTTTCCCATTCCTATCCAGCAAACCAAAGGATGGTTTTAATTCAGGTCCTAGAGCGGTACAAAGCTTGGTACTCATACCATAAATCTTTCAAATAATTCAGGTCTATTGGAGTTGTTTAATTGTTGCACAAGCTCCACTATAATAAAGACTTCTGTCAGTTTTTGTCTCTTTGGTATAATTGAATAAATCTATTAGAATATATTCATAGCTGAGGGAAGACTGGGATCCCTGTGACTGACCTCATATTTGCACTATTTATGTAGCAACAAGAACTAGATAAAGCAAAGAAATAAGATCCTTGATCACCATCTCCTTTGATCATCTCCTTCTTCCCCACCACTTATGCAGTGCATACCATAAAGGTATTTTGGTTCATAACCAGAGTTCCAGGAATACCCCACCAAAATTGACCCAACATTTGGAGGCACACGGGGTTGCTGTGTTCTGAGGTTTGCTGTAGGATCATCTTTTTGCCTGTAGCAATAGTAGTACCCACAGAACGGCCACGAATTGCTCAGCACACAGACCTGCAATATCAGCCATCCTGCGTTGCCATCCTGCTCAGGAAACAGGCCATCAACACACAGGGCAAGCGTGAGAGAAAACACAAATGAGGCAAATACTTCTTCACCAGAAATCAATTGTTGTTCACATAGAAAAGAGCTTGACCAGCAGTTCAGTTTACCTGCAAAGATACACCAGCTCTCAGCACAGAACCAGGTTCTATGTGCTTTTGCTCGCCCAGCTAGGCAGGTGTGCCCGTGCAGTACTTCCCATAGTGTTGTGATGTTCAATGCTTTTATTTCTTTCCTTCCACTGAGAACCTACTGTTTTCTGTGGACTTTCATTGTTTAAATTCCCAGCCAAAGAGAGACACCCATCAGAACACAGGCAATGGTCCAAGGAGGTCCCTTTGCATCCAGATATGAGACACATGCAAAAAGCATTTTCCTTCACTTCCAGTTCAAGTTTCAGCTTTAAATCACATTCCATAAATTCTCTTTCCATTCTGTTCAGGATTGCTCTTGGTTTTGGTATGAGGCTACCAGAAAGTAGCAAGTTGCACACTTAAAGGAAAAGGAAAGCACATTCATGCACACAGTAAGATGTAAACCACGTTAGTGAACAGAAAGAACACACTATGAAAATCCTGTTCTATTACATGTATGGAGATTTGGGTTTAGTTCTAGATGGTTTGCATTTTGAATTCATCACCTATTGCTCACACGGGAGCCTAAGAATCAAACAAATTCTGAGGATGCTGCACTTGAAATCAGATCTGCATTTGTTAGGGAGCTTTCATGGTCCAGGTGTAAAATCCCCAATAAACAAACAGTAGACATAACTCAGGCCCAGAAAAGCACCCCCTAGTTTGACAAGCTGCTAACTACGAGGCCACAAAGTACAAAGAAGCAGCTTCTGGCATCAAGGCGCATGGTATGCTTAACTGACACCCATAAAACTAGAATTAGTCAAAACACAGTCTTCAGCAAGGCTTGGAGCTGTGTTCACTGCACGCTGAAGACAAATCCCCGCAAAAGACAAAGTTTCAGTTGCTGAGACTAAACTTGGAAATTGCATTCCTGAAATATCCTCGCTGCAGGTTTAAATCTTGTTTAACGCACTTCGGAAGGCTCTTCATTGACTTTAGTGATTATTCTCATAAAAGTAAAACAAGCTTTTACTCCAGAAAAGCCATAGAAAATAACACTACTCAAGACCAACAAAAAAGAACCCAGAAGTTTTTAGGGTGTTGCTGCTCATTAAAACTGCAGGACTGACAAATAGGTTCACTAGAATAGGTTGTGAAAGTCTACACTGCCACTGGGCCACTTAGCTGAACATCTCTTCACGATGACTATGAAAACACACTTTCCAGTTATAAGTTGTTTTCACATTTTTCATAATACATCCCAATTACAAATGACATTTTGCTATGAGATGCTAAATCTCTTATGTAATGTCTTTTTTTACACCATAGCTGATTTCCTAGAGTGCGATGTTTTGCATTTCATGACTTGTAAATTTAGCAGACTTGCTTTTCTAAGAGAAATTAATATAAACTTTATGGAATCTTTTACCTCCAAGTGTCTCTATCCCCTTCTACAAAACCATATGTTTCTTTGCTGACTACCCCAGTGAAGGAACACGTCCGCCAACCCAAATGTGTTTATTTCCACTGAAACTTGTGTTAGGATGCTGGAAAAGTGCAATAGAAAAGCAAAGCTTAAAAAGCTAAAAAAATTAGAAGCCAGGAGAACCTGGGAAGGCAAAGAATGGGGACTCCCAACCAACATTGTTATACAGTGCAGACAAATGTAGTGATTGACTCCTCTTTACTACCTGATCGCCCCTTCTAAACTCCATCTCCATTGACTTTACTGGGCTGGTAGCAGAGAAATGCTCTAAGTAAATGCACCTTTATGTCCAAACATTTTCATATCACAGTGGTGGATAATGCAATATTCTGATGGTCTTGATGATAATAACTGTCACAATCAGCGGCTTCCTCTCTGGCTAATGTGAAACTCTGCTTCTGTATTGTGAGTCTCTAACACCCCGAATGGAGCAGCTGATGCACACACAGCAGCCTGCGCTGTGGAAACGTGCACACTCTTCTACATTCAAGTTCAAATTACAAGCAGTTAATGAACAATGTGTTAATGCACGGCAGCTGCTGATTACAGAATTTAAGAGTTGAGTCCGGTGGTTTATAACCATAGCTTATTAATGTCTAGAGGGAATCTATTTATTTGTTGTCCCTCCCCTACGATTTCCAGGCTCTGCCAGAGAAACGCTGTGCAGCGGAACGTCTTGACAGCTCACGGAGAGAATAAAGTCTTGAACCTTTCTTAGGAGAACCAGAATTGAATACAGTTCTCTTTCCAGCCATATAATAATGCCTACACAGATGAGACTTCGAAAAACATTAATCATGGTTCATGATCCAAAACGATGGTTTTTCCTTTCGTGTAACTCACCAAGTAATTTAATCTCATTGCAACAGATGCATTTTCATTTCATGATTCTACTGCACTTTATTACACTAGTCCAAAGGAAGAGAAGAGGCTATCTAGAAGTCGGCTGTTATGCACGGGCTACAAAACCAAACCTTTTCAAGAGCAAGCAGCACACCACAAGTTTGGACCCGGTTCCAGTAACCGATGCGCTCAGCTCCCATGGAGCGGGTGGCAGCGCAAGGGCCCACGGTCTGTGTTCAAACAAGACCGGTGCAGTTCAGACCCTCTTTTTAACATCTTGTCACCATTAAGCTCAATTCTAATGCTATGATCCCAACATAAGGTCTTGTAACACTTAGGAAAAACGTATTTATTTTCTTACAGCCTCCCCAATGCTAACGTGGTAAGGTAAAAGGTGGAGGGGTGAAGCAGTGCACCAGTAAACGTTTGTTTTCATCCGCCAAGGAAACTGCTCTTTTCAGGGCAGATTCAATTAAAGGCAATGGATGTTACCTTGAGGAGCTACTCCGTTTACATTTCAAAGGCCTAGTCCTCTTGTTAGACTGATACTGTTTCATGCAGCTCCTTAATGAAAAGCATTTGTTTGGTATTAGACCTCGACAGCAAATTAGATTCTCCCAAGACAGTTTGAGTATGTGAGAAAGCCTTTGTGACTGCCCAGACTTGTGTGGTGCCATTAAGATAACGACCCTCACATCTGCTCTTTCAAATGCTGTTCTCAAGGAAAACATGAAAATTATTCAGATCTATTACAAATTCAGAGGGTTGATCAGCCCAAGTGGATTTAGATCACTTCTTTTCCTCCTTAATTGCTGAACTCAACTTGAAATAAATTGCAATAGTGAACGTTTTGGAAGTTTTTCCTGCTCACTAACATTAACCGATGCCCCTTTCGGACTTTGCCAGTGTCCAATTATAGCAAACAGCAGCGGCTGCTTCTGTCAGAGGGTTTTGGAAGGGTTCTCACTGTACCAAAGAGGAAAATGATGGAAATGTGGCAAGAAAAACGACCACAATCATGGTGGTTATTTCCTACCTTTTGCTTCTCTTGCATCGTCATTAAAAAAAAGGGTGCTCTGCCTCTACTGAATGTTCCCACTACCAATGGGCACACATGAAAGTCAGAGTCTACCTGTAAGTTACACCTTTGTGATAAGATCCAGAGAAAGGTACAACAACTCCACTTAGTTTGAGGAGCAAACTGCTGTAATGTAAAATAGCTATAAAATGGTTACATATCTGGAAACTAGCAAGGAAATGATTTAATACCCATCACTTTAGTAGCTAGCATACACTAGAAAAAAAATAAAATGTACGTGGTGAGAGATGTATGCAGTGAATACTGTTCTTGAGTACAGGCCAATTAAAAATCCCCTCAGCCAAATGATCAGCTAAAAATCTAAAAGCCATGTTATCTTTTCTGTTATTCCTGGTATGCTATTGCAGTCAAGTTTGGAGTGAATGCAGCGTGGAAGACCCATCCCAATACAACAAATACATTTAGAAGAAAACACCATAATTAAGATTTATTTATATTCCCACCTCAAAATCACTTCAGTATTACTTATGACATAGAGAAACAGAGCACATGTGAGTCACTTGCTGACTTTATGTTCAGTCACTGGGCCTGCTAGAAAAGGTAATTTTCACTGTGGCAAAGCAAGCTGGAAACGCTATATCCTCAACCAGAAGAGCTTGAATGACAAGTGACTCGTATTAGGAATTCCTTGTGTTCAATCAGCTCCTCTTGATGTGAGATAAAGAGAGTTGATGAAAACAGACAGAACCCAGTTGCAGTCTTCTCTTGGGAAGAGCAAAGACCTTTTTTACATAGGGACAAATTCATTCCTGGCATAAGGCTTTTCACTTTGGTGGAATTATACCAAGGATGAAAACAGGCCATCTTGTTTTGTACTACATGCTTCACATCAATGATGAAATACACTGGGTCTCAAAGGAGAAGTCATAAAAGTCAGCACTCACGCCTCGTTGTGATTTCTTTTAAACTATAAAACCTTCCAATGCTTAGTTTTGAAAAGATATCAGATTTATCATTGACTTACGCAACACTCCGTACAATGACAACTAAAAGCTTTTCATGGAAAATAAAACACTACTTTCTGAAATCATCCAGATTCAGCAAAAAATGTATAACAGAAATCAGAAATTACCTGCCTTCAGTATCCAAGGCCCTCTAATTATTGCGGACACCTCCATTTTTGTGTGCTTGATTTGTGATGCTTTCATGAATCTCAGTTCTCAAAAAAAAAGCTGGGTACCCATTTACCGAGAATCAGGCATATCATAATAGGCATCCAAAGACAGTTTATGGGAAGATTCAAGGAGAGCAAGCATAGTTGAATATTTATTTTATGACGCTATCCTGGTGTGAACTATAATTTTAGTAACCTGAACATCTCTTTGTACTATTCTGCATGTATTTATAGTACTCTATAGCAATGGTTCCAAATGCTGCAGCCATGCTATTGTGCAGTCGGCTATATTGCTTTGATCATCCCGTTATTTGGGTTATTTTACGACAGTTTTAAATGGCTGAGAAGGACACAGAGATGGCTCAATTGTATCATTAACCATGAACAGTAACTACGTGTTAACATCCTCTAACTACCCCTGACCCATGTAAACAGGAAGCCTGGTGCTGGAAATGCATGTTGAAGATTTCCACTGTTCTTGCAGATGTGTCAATGATCCTGGGTCTCAAATAGAGTCATAAAGTTAAAGATGTTCTCATGAAGTGCCAGCTGGGAGTTTCAACTGTTGCTGGACTGAAAGAATAGATATTTTCAGCAGTTCTTAGAGAGATTTTGTGTTACTACCTTCAACAGAACTACATGAAAAGTAAATCTCAAATTCTGAATAGTCATACAATGTTATAAAACACTATGTGTTTGCAGACTTGGGAGGTTTGGTTCATTTGGGTTTTTTTGTTTGTTTGTTTCTTTTACTGCTATTTTGGTTTATCCCAAAAATCTTCACAATCAGTTCCTGGGAGCAAAGCTATTTAAAGTAATCTACAGAAAATCCCATTACATCATCTAAGATCAAGCATTTCTACTTGGATGAGAAATATTTGAAACCCACAGCAGAAGGGTTCAAATTCATAACCTTATATTCCAGCCAGTGCGTTTTGTGGAAGGGGACAACGGAAGGGGACAAGGGGACAGGACACAGGTCACACTGATGACAGTAAGGACAATATCACTGCAGAATTAATCACGAGAAAAAACAACCAATTATGATTCAAGAATCCCTCTAAAAAGGCACTATATTTTCAGTACTCTGTCAAAACACTGCATTTAATTGTTTGGAAACTGGTCCTCAAATACATATAAATATTATTATTTTGGGATACCTTTGCATTTTTCTATGTTTACTGTCATTTCCAGAGCCTGAGGAGGAATTAATACAACAGAACAGAAGAAAAGACTCAACCAGTGCTCTGGCTCTCAAAGGCTTTTCAGTATTGGGAAGAGGAATGTCCCACCGCGGCAGCAGCTCACAGACCTGGACGATGCTGGAAGCATCTGCACCGGACTTGTGGTACCAGAGAGCAACAGCCAGCACTGCCCTTACCCAACAAGTCCCATTGATCCCTCTCTATTCAAATTCCTGCAGACCCTCAATCTTCCCCAAATCTGCCCGATTCCACCCACAAACATCTTTTCTCCAACCCAACCGATACCTCGAAGTTCCCACCTCACTCGTTCCTGGGATCACCTGCACCCCAGCTCTCTCGTCCTTGACCTCCCTCTTTGTGCCCCTTACAACACAATTTGCCGCTGCCAGAAAATAGAATTACTATTTTACCAAGAAGCCTCGAGTCAGTGAAGTACATTTAGATCCATTTCCAAACACTGCGTTTGGAGGTTCTGTAATCACGGCGAGACATCCGTGCAAAGGCCTTGGTGCCTATTGACTTCACTGACTTTAAACAGGAGTTTTAGTGACTTAAAGCAAGTCAGAGAGCCAATTTTCTACTGCGCGTTCCAGCCAATTTGACATAATCTATAGAGCAGAACAAATGGTGTCAATTATTATATTAGAGTTTACTGAAAAGCAACCTCTATATAAATAACAGAACAAATCAAATGACAACACAGTAATCCGAACAAATGTTTTCAGTACTAGAAAGTGCAAGGTGAGCAAATTGCTGCCCTAAGGACAAGGTGAAAATCTCTGCCCCCCTTTCCAAAGCAAACAAATAGTAGTGAAATGTAACTTGATGCTCATTTCCACCAAGGGAAAACATTTTGTCAGCCACTTCTTTTGTTTCTTTTGAGGTTGCCTTAACACTGCTTTCTTGTAATCGGAGACCAGCAAGCGCGCTCAGGAACCGTCTTAATGACTCTCGGGGGAAGGTGGCTGATCAGCAAGTGAACTAACACGTTGAATTATGCTGTACACTTCAGTGCCCACCTTCCTCAAACACTCTCAAACAACCTGATAAATATCGAGTTAGATGCATTTTACTGCTCTTTGGCTACAACGCTCCTTTACATAGAGCTCACGAGTGGTGTTTTCAAAAGCAGCGAAACATTCAGTCGTTACGGCTGAAGGAAGCTACAGGTTTTCAGTGAGCGATTATGTTTCCCAAAAAGAAAGCATCAAAAATTGAGGACTCTCACAAAGCCGGACATACTTGAATTTTTGAAAACCACATACAAATCAATCATGTAACTAGAAGTAAAATCCAGAAGTGTTAAAATGTAGTACTACGTACCATCCAGGTGAGTAGTGGCCAGCTAAGCCAGACACCACATCTGCCTATTGAGGACCGGCTGATGTGGGTTTATTTTTAAGTGGGCTTACAAATAAAGCAAATCACTGACAAAGGTTGTACCCAAGTTATGGGGGGTTTTATGCATTGATGAAAAAATGATTTCACTTTGATTTCAGAATTTTTTTATAGCTTTTGAGTGACAGGCAGCTATTTACATTATTAATAAGTGTTTTGAATCTACAGTCTTTAAACTAAAAAGTTTTTTGGGAGGAGCTTTGAAAAACCTAGAAATAAAGCAGCTCATCATAACACAAGATAGAGCTTTGTTTCACACTGAACTTTGCTTTAAAATATCAGAGTCGTGATTTTAATCACAAATTCTATCTAATGTTGAAATAAATGCCAAGGATGATGACTAGAGGAGCTGTCTTTATAAATCTCCCATCAAATAAAAACGGAAGGTGAATCACAAGCGTGTACCAGGAGGGATCACTTTGTCGTCTCAGAACAAAGTTCAGTCTTATCCAGAGGGTAAGTCCAGAGCTTGTGTACGGAGCCGTGATGAGGAACAGCAAACCCAGCCTAAGAAGCTCCTGCTCCCATGCATGGAGAGCCACCTATTGCCCACCAGGGGCTGTGGAAGGGTGGAATTCCAATCTTCCGAGCCAAAATTAGCCTTTGAACCAAAGCTTAAGAACCTGGTCCAGCGTTCAGCACCAGCGGAAAAAGCTCTTCCTGAACTGCACAGAAGCAAATTATTGTACAAGGACTGAGCGACCTGGCCTGAGGGAATTCACCTAAATCTGCTGCTATTTTCTCTTATTGATTGGAATTCCTTTGCTCATTAAGTGGACAGGCTTAGCGCAGGGCAGAAGTTTCCTTCCCCGCTAGGTCTCAAAGCAGCAATAGCTCTGAACACAGCACGAAACCCCAGCAGCCGTGTTGCCTCAGAATGAAGGTCCATCTACCCCAGCATCGCATTCAGCTCTGTGTGACTCTCCCTAGGCACAGCCAGCTGCATAGACAGAGGCTGGTCTGCAAGCAAAGCTGATCAAATTAAGCAAATGAAACAAAATCCTGTGGTCCAGAGATAAAGAACATCACATTACTAATGAAGTGACACACAGTTACTGTAGGGATGTCTTTAGGAGAGCTGGGAAGCTTGGCCAGATAACAAACCAGCTGAGGGCTGGAGAAAAGAGGAGTAGGAGGCAGCTCTGTGAAGTAAAATGGGAGAATGGGGGGAGAAAATTGGAAGCCACAGGCAGGAAGAGGAGTTTTGGAAAAGTTAAATATGAAGGCTCAAGGGCCAAGTGTCTTTCAAACGGCTTTGCCCAGGTGAATGAAGAGACAATTGAAGATGACCTCAAAGCAGCCCCCACCTTTTCTTCCATACTCTTGGCTGCTGTCATCTAACACCTTCCTGGGAAGGAAGGGGAAAGGAACAGGATGAGCCCACTTCTGTTTCAAGGAGGTAGAGAGTGTGAGGTGGAACCAAAAGCCCTTACTACTGCTGTTCTTACTCCCACAGTTGCTAAAAGATGGGGCTGACAACTGCTGCTGCAGAGACCTCCCGATCGCTTTCCTCCCCAGACATTCTCAGCTTCTCTGTATACATCCAACTTCACAGCTTCTTTGGTTGCAGTAAAAGTAATAGAAAGGAGGAAACAAATGGTGCTTGAGCAGCTGGTCTCATCTTGCCCAAGGGAGACAACCTGCTACCCACCACTTTGTGTCCTGCATGTGCCTAAAGCACCCTCCTGCAATCAGACACGGATTCAGGGCAAGATCATGCTTGATACAAGCACATACACAAATACACATGTTAAATGAACAGAGGTGTCTTAAGTGTCATGAAGAAAATATTTTAAATAACTGTATGGCATAAAATACAGAGATTATGTCATCCATGAAACCAGCAATGAACTTTGGAACTCACAGGTCCCAAATACTCATCTCACAGCTGAGGCATTGCCAGTCCCCCTTGCTTATCACTCAATATATGATCATTCACTATGATACTCCACCAGTGAAATTCACATACATTTTTGGTTTTCAGAGGAGATTTCTACTCGAAAAAACAACTGCAGGAAGCCATTCTCATTCATGGTTTCACTCTGAAGCATATATGTGTAAAGTTGGGAAGTTATTTGCATGCCAGCAGAAGTGTGAGTAGCAACCAAATGTCACAGCCCATTGCAGAGTCCTTTGCAATGACTATCAGGAAAAGTCAAGTTTCTTGGTTTCACTCAAGCAACACATGGCAGCAACAGCATCACTCACGTTAGAACCATAGCTTATGTAGGTACGGAGTTGGAATTCAATGTACAGGAAGTTTTCATTTTGGTAACGTGAAATCTTAACAGGTGGTAATAAATATACTGGAAAGGATTTAATTGTATCTTTTGTTTCATCACGAATTGATGGGAACCAGTGAATTAAACAGATCTCTCTACCTCTTCTCACATGATAACTCTAATAGTCACCTTTCATAACATGAGGGGTTTTTAAAGTACATTTTAACTTAAAAGAGCTTCAGTGTATATTCAGGGTTTATACAGGTTGATCTGCAGTAATCTGTCTGGAGTTCTCTGCCTTGATGAGAAATATTTGAAGTGGTCCTTACTGTATTCTCATGCTTCACCCATTGCATAAAGGGCTACTGCTGAAAAAGCCCATGGTAAAACATCCAGAGCAATTAGATTCAGCAAAATTATTCAGAAGAGGCCCAAGATCAAATAACCATTGCTTTTCCACAGCAGAGGGGAACGCGCTCTTACTTTCTGCCTAACAACAAGGTACTGACAGCGGTGGTTCAAGCAGGATGGGGCCAGACTTTGATCTCGGCGGGGGGCTGGTGGCAACCACAACTGCGAGCTGCCTCAAAACCCACAGGTCAAGCAGGTATTTTTAGTTCTATTTTGAAGAATGTAGAACGATACTTTCTCTCATTTCAACTGCAGGACTATTTATTTGGGGGCGGGAAGGGAGGGGAAACTGTAGACAGAGATATTGTTGAGATAAATCAATAGAAAAGAGACGTTCAATATTTATTCATTAAGAGGAAAAAACTGCTTCCCTGTGTGACACCATCCCTCCCACCCATTTTAATGGCTGTATCCCTCACAAAAACTAATAGGTAAGAATTAAAGAACAATGTTGCACAGCAGCAGTCTTAAACGTTACAGTAACACTTTAGATTGTACCATTTTGGACAATTGTTGCAGATCATTTCAGCAGTCAAAGAAATTAATCAGATTAATTGCAAATTTGAAATACTGCCAGAGTGGCAGCAAGCTATCGTTTAATCCAATAACCAAAGATAAAGACAAAATGTGAATGGAGACACATCAGTTCACGGAAGCATCAAGCTTTTACTGGAGAGAAGTATGATTTGGGTTTATTAAGGCAGCCTATAATGAGCAGGAAAGAACTGATTCCACTGCCCTAAGCAGTGGTCAGCAGCTTCTGTTCTTTTAATCTTACAGTCAAAATAGACACAACATATAGTTTATGAAAACACACACATCATTTAAGTGTACATCGCTGTGTGATGCAGCAGATACCAAGTCAGACTGTTGGGGTTTGCAGATGCAGCCAATTTAAAGGGAATAAACTAGAAGGAAAGACAAAGGAAAACTGAGAAAAGTGACGGAGCAGAGGAAGAAGGGCAGAGGTGTCTGGAGCTGAAGTGACACCACAGTGAAGGAGAAGAGGTGGGCTGAGGATAGCACAGACAGACAGACGGTCACCACCAGACAGACAAAACCCTGCCATGACCACAGAAATCTTCCAGAACGTTCCGAGGTCCCTGCAGCATGGTCCGGCTGGACTATGTGCTCGTCACCTCTCCCTGCGCTCAGCCCAAGGCCAAATAGCAGCGGGAGACAGGGAGGCACCACCTGCTTCCTCAGGTTCTCCCTTGCAAAGGTCTGAATGCAAAACTGCAAAGGGTTCTGGTGAACGCTGTGCTGGAAAATAGCCTGCATGTGGTTATAGCCCCAAGCCTGCAAAACTCACACACATGAGATTCCCACTGGCTTGGATGGGAATTTTGCACAGAATCATTTCAGTGTCTGACCACAAAAGCCATAATTAGAATTAAAACATCAACTGAATTGTTAAATATCCAGAACCTTGGCACCAAGATAATATGGTTTAACTTTAGGCTGAATATAGGACATTTACATCTATATATTATCTTATGTGATCCTGGGCATTTGAGTAGATTTTCATTTAACGTACAGAAAGAATAAATTAAAAGTTGCCCTATATGGTAGAGTTAAGGATATTACAAAGACGTATTTTAAATCAAAGCAATTTGCCCCCCCACACCCACATGAAAATTGTTTTTAAAAGTACACTGCAAACCTCAACTTTTCCTTTGTATTTATTATAAAAGCTTTCTTTCCCTTAACGTTTGATCTATCTGTGAAAGGCAAGAATGTTTTGTTAGTAAGCCTCGACCTTTGGCAGCCAACAAAGTGACTAAATTTCCTACAAATAATGTCAGTGACTCTTGTTTACCGATGTGCTTGTTTCCCATAATCCCCCCAGGAAGACATAATGTCCCTGTGCAGATGTTCAGTGTTATAATTGGGCAGCGTTCAGCAGAAATGGCATCAGCGACACAACACTTTAACAATAAAAGAAAACGAAACAGACATCACAGGGGACTCCCATTTCAAAGCAAACCTTCAAGGATCTGAATGGGAAGCATATTTTCCATATTACAAGTTCTCATTTAAATTACAAAAGTACATTGACGTTTATTTCCTGAACAGATGAGTTTATCTCTAGTTTAGTAATGAGTATCAATGGCAACTGAAATTACAGTTCCTTTCCTACTGAGCTGCTTTTGATAAGTGCCTTGCCTTTACTTACATTCTCAAACAGATTTCTTTCACTTTGACTCTAACATCCAACACTTTGCATAAATATAAATGTTAATTGTATTAAAAATAGATGCTGCTGTAACACGTTTGAGTCTGGACTTGTGCCAAACGCTGCTTTCCACTCGGTCCAGCTGGAATTGAGTATCTGGTCTCACGGTCCGAGAGACCAAAGGGAAGCAGCAGCAGCAGCTGCACCGTTCCCACGTTTGCTGCTGTTATAGAAGGTGATGTCCTAAAAAGTGCAGCACCCCGGACCCAGGGGAACTGCACTGCAGGACACACAGGTACTAGTAGGTTTCTTCTGGCTGTTGGAGACCACCCTCTTGGAACCCCCAGCTTCCCCAGGAACATCTTCACAAACCATCATCTCACTAATAACCAGTCACATGGACCTAATGTGTGCAGAACTGCGTACGACGGTCAAAGCAAACCCACAAACTAATATCAAGGGGAAAGATGGAGAGATATGTCTAAAAAGTTACGGATGCAAATTCTGTTCCCAGGTACACGCAGAGTAAATCCTCCTGCCTCTACACAGGTGAGAATTCGGAGAAATTACATGGGTACTAATTCAGAAACAGAGCAAAATTCATCTGTATTC
Source organism: Patagioenas fasciata (assembly GCF_037038585.1). Taxonomy (NCBI): domain Eukaryota; kingdom Metazoa; phylum Chordata; class Aves; order Columbiformes; family Columbidae; genus Patagioenas; species Patagioenas fasciata. The sequence continues at coordinate 2,063,286 of NC_092536.1, forward strand.
CACCAGCTTCATCCACACAACAAGTCAAACTGGCTTTTCTACATTCTCTCCCAGAACTTACACAAGGGTGATCCCTGCCCAGCTCCCTAGCAGATCACCCAGAAGCGTATTTAAGCAGTTACCACAGCTATTCTACAGGGAAGCTTTGGGGCGTAATTCTTTGCTGCTTGAGACTGACAGGATACACCAATTAAGTAACTCAATATTGAATAATACCCAATTTCTGTCAGGTGCCAAGTGAAAACAGTGTATAACAATCTTTTGTGCTGCCTCACCTTTTATTCCCCGTGTACAGAAGTGCACAATTTTGGGAACTCAGCAGAAAGTTCCGGAGGACAATCCTCAGTTAAACTTGGCTCAGCTGGGGGAGGTTTTGCATTTGGCTGCAGAAGAAACAAACAAACAAATGTTGGGTAGTGCACAAAGGAAAACTTTGAAGTAACTCTGCAGTCTGAGGTCCAATGCGCTAACGAAGAGAATCGCACCATCCACACCTGAGGGAGAAGGGAGGGAATATAAACTGGAGCAAGGAATTCACACGGTACATTTTCCTTCAAATCATCGTGTGCATTTGCAAGCCTTAAAGCCATAATTTGCAGTTGTGTTATAAACATTTTGGTACAGTAGTGGAAAAATACCAGTATCCAGTCTATATCACAGCTACCATGATTTGCTGTATTGACTGAACTGTGGCTATGAAGCCCGTTACCCTAGAAAGCATGACAAAACCACTTTCATATATTCTTAGGTAACACACTACACCCCGCAGTTATCAGCACCTCAGTGGTAATTCTCAGCTCCTATAACAATTCTCTCCAGAGTTAGAAGAACTTCTGTAACAATTTCTGGCTTTATTTATATCTTGCCCTTCGCGACCAAGCAAAATGCTAATAAAAATGACATTTATCACATGAAGTGTCACATATTTGAGGAAGAACAGTTCACCTCCAGAATTTTGCTCACCAAACTAAAGCCCTTTATGCTGCTGCACTCCTACAGAGTAACAACAGAACAAAATAAATCTATAGCCCACTCCTCTCCTGCCTTTCCCCTGCAGAGTTTTGACCCTTCCAAAGGAGACATTCCTGAGATTTTATGAAGTCCAGCAGGAGCTTGGTTTTGTTATTGATCTTACGTGAAAGTCATATAAATGCTTCTAGCCAAGGACGGTGGTTTGAAAAAGCTGTAAGACAAATGACGTTACACACACACACACACGACCTCTCTGAGAGGGAAGGAATAAATATCGCGCTGGAGCCACCTCTTCCGTCCTCCTCAACTCCAGCCACCTTGAGGCTTCATTGCTTTCCTAAGCTCCTGCTGTTCTGACTGTGTCTTTTCCCACCTTCTCCAATCCTTCCCTTCAATTGCATTTTCCTCTGCACTAGAATCAAATACTAGTTCAAGGCTCTGTGTGAGGGCAAAATTACATCCCTTACTTCATCTCTGCTTCCCCTCCTCGATCTCTCTCCTGAAGGTTCCCTTAATCTCAGCCATCTCCACATCTTCTCCCCTGCTAAGTTCTCACACCGACAATAAGGTAGTTTTGCCATTCCCCATTCCTCTTTCCCATGCAGAAATGATCTACAGACTCCACCGTGACCTCCACATCCAGTGACCATATTTTCCTCTCCTTTTAACCGCTGGCACGGTTGTCATAAGCTGTGTCATTATTGACACGAGCTGATTTCAGCACAACCAACCACGTGCTTCTGATTGCTCCATTTGGGACCAGAAATGGCTAATCCAGCCACGCTGGTGTGTGACATTTGTGCGACAGTGGGTTCAGAGCTGGCTGCTGAGGAGGGAATTATTCCATATGGAACCAAAATAAATCACACAAATGCTGAAAGAAAGAAAGAAAAAAGGAAATGGCAATAGCAAGAGGTGAAAAACGATAAATAGGAGAAAGGGATCAATTTTCTACAGAGGTAGAAAAGAGCAGAACCTACATCTATTGCCTGCTCCTAACTAAAGGAGAGCTGACCTTGACACCGAAAATCTTTAGATTTTGAAACAAAAAGTGATGGAAAAGGGAAAAAGTGGGATAATAGTTATAAAAATGTGGCTTTCCCAGGTGAGACACTGCACTATTACCCTGATTTTAACAGTGGAATTTCCAAAATCAGTGGATACTTCTTAGAAGTTACATTGCATTGCCTGTTTGGTGATGAATCAGCTCTCAGCTTGTTCATGTACTTTGTTATGTCAAAGGGAACACAGCAGCGGGAAACAAGGAATCCAAGAGCCTACCCCATCGATTCTTCTGCCACGATCCACAAACTCAGGTTCTGCGTTTAGATCCTCCACAATAAACTGTCAAGGGTAGGGGAAGTTGTTGAAAACAGCTTCAGAAAGTTACCTTAAATCCTCTAACATCCTACAGTGTCCGCACATCTGTGCTGGTTCTAGCAGACCTTGGAAAGTTTGCTTTTTTTGTTATTTTAAGTGAAAAAAGAGACAACCAGGCCTCTAACAGCCCCTTTGATCTCACCTGGGAGGAGAGTTATAATCTGTCCCTGAGAAGCTCTACAGTTCAGGCTTAAAAGACAAAAGAGAAGAGAATGTGAAAAGAACAGGAAGCATCACATAAAATGAAGCAAATGGGCTTTGAAATGCAGGCTGGTTCCCGGGAATGCACTGTGTCCAGTTATGGCCCTGGAAGGTTGTGGGGTTTTGGCTTTATTTTGAAAAGCTGTCTCAGATGTGCCAAACCACTTGGTTTTGATTTGGGTGGCGGCAAATGGGACACGATGAGTAGAGCAGGGCACGGCTGTCGCACTGCCCACAGCACAGAAAGCACCACTTAGAGACAGCGAGGAAGGAAAGGTGATAACCTCGGAAATTGCCCATCCACGAGAGAGGACTGAAAGAAAACAACGCCTGGAAAGCTGGATTTCAGAAAATAAAACCTGTCGAGAGTTGTCTCCACTGCTTTACAGCCCAGTTTGAACTGGAATAAGAAAATTGCTCACACTTACTTTTACTCTAATATCATTTCCATAGTGTAAAATAAACAGCAAGTAATGAGTCAGTAGCAAAAAAAAACCCCATAAAGCAAGAAAAGTGCATTAAAATGATATATAACATAACCACATTTATTTAAGGATGTATTCCAATATCAAACAGCACATTTCAACAACGCAAAACCCGCAATTACTTTTGCACCAACCTAAGAGTGATTCCGCTCCAGCAATTCTGCCTCCCCCAGCATCACACACCCTTTTTAATTGCACATTTTCTAACGCAGCCTGAGATCTGGATCACAGAAAATAGTAATATGTCAAAACATCCTGTGCAAACTCGCATATCTCTGTGGATCACAAATGCGATACTTATATGCTTGGTTTTAAACAAATGCAGTTCTAGGTACCCATTTCCATAGCAGAACAAGCTGCTAAAGTTTTTGCTGCACTGTATTTTCTTCTTGTCTTGTTTTTGGGTGGTGGTTTTTTTTTTCTTTGTTTGGGATTTTGGTTTGGGTTTATTTGGGTTTTTTTTTACTCCTTATTAACAAGGCAAATCCTGTTTTACTTGTTTACCCTCAAGGAATTCTGCTCTTACACTTATTTTCATAATTTTAATTGTAGTGCAAATATATGAAAAACATCTTTCTAAAACACTGGCTGTATTACAACAGCACAGTGGCCCATTGCATATTCAGGACCTCTTGTATTATTGTATTATGATGCCCTGCCAGAACATACAGCAAGTCTCACTTCACAGGAGTCTGCAACCTAAATAAAATATACTCTCCATACTGAGAGCAACGAGTGGTTCTGATATTGCAGGTAATGCAAATATCAGCATAATGCTACTTCCAGAGCCCAGTCAGCTCTCAAAAGGCCAGTCTGCGTTGTACATGGTCCCCACTTCACAACCTTGGGCACAGCACCCGGCAAATCTACACACCCAGCTGCCCCGGTTTTGTTAAAAACGGGTTTCTCTTTGAGTAAATTTGCCCGTCAGCTAAAGCCGCTTTATTAGCTGCATTTTCCTGAAAGGCAGATACATGTTTTGGTAGACATAGCAATGGTATGCAAGGTCGTTCATAAGAACGGATGCACATCTTGCAAGAGGGTCAACGAGAAACAGGTGACCAAAAACTGACCAACTGAGTATACCATCCCATTCACATGATACTTCATATAAAACTGGGAGATCACGAGGATCTCGGCCCTTTTCCTTCTGGCCAACATTAGGAGAAGACCTTGCGGGTCATCCCTGCAAACTGAGGCCCAGTGACAGACTGAATCCAGCTCCGGTTGGCTGCAGAGTCCAGTCCAGGCCTTCGGGTGCCAGCCCTACATCTGCAGGAGCGGTTGCTGGGACTTTCAATACGGGTTTTGTATATTTTGCATTATTTTTGACTCCATTTACCTGCCAGTTGGCCATCCGGGCTGCAGATGCAGAGCCAAAGGTAGACAATGGATTAATGACATATGACGATACAAAGAAGGGACACAACAGTCTGCCAAGATACCCAGAGCTGGCTTGTGGAAATTTCTGCCACTGCTTTTTAAATTCATAATCTATATCCTGAAGATAATGGCTACCCTTCCTCTTATTAAAAAAAAAAAACCAAACCAAACAAAATATCAATCTTAAAATTTCGCTTCTGGCTACCCTAAAAATTTAAGACGTTATTAAGTCATGAACTAAAGAAAGACGTATCAGATACATCAACATACATCGTATTTTTCTCACTGCAGGGAAAGCTTTTGTCATGAAAATATAAATCTTACAGTTCCATATAGTGAAACAGAAGGGAAATTAAACTAATAATGCATAGAAGATTTGCTCTATGTATATGCTGACAGGCATTAAACAAACTATCTCTTGCTAGCCAAAATCTTGCTTCAGTTTGCAGGGTGTCAATATGTACATGAGTTAACACACAAACCCTCACTCTGCAGACAGGAAGAGAAACCTCATTTGCATTAGGATAGTCAACATTAAACTAATCTGGATTTCCACAGGTCAAATTGATATTTTTATTTTGATTTACTGGATATCAAATGTCAATTTAAAGTGGATGTCAAAAAACATCAATTTTAAAAACCCTGAAAAGAAGAAGAAATCCCCCAGAGCAGCCAGCAAAACAGATCATGTTTCCTATCCCAAGAGATTCCAGTTATAGAACTTTGATGGTAAAATACAACTCTTTAATGTGCGGCATAATCCTGCAGATAGCATGCTAAAACTTGAAGGGCAGCGGCATGCAGATGTTCCCAGAGACGTGGTTTTAACCCCTGGGCTACCCTGCTTGCCAAGAAAAGTTAATCTCCCAACATGTACATTCATGACCAGGCTGCTGCTAATGGGGTCTGTGGGACAGCAGCTCCTGCTGGCAGGACTCTGATCCTGGAGCGACCGCATCTGGTATGTGGACAGGGTGCAGGGTATTTTGAATTTAATAGGAGTTTTTGCAAAGATTAAAGGCTGGTTTGGGCAGGTTTCCTTAAAAACTGCAGTCTCCCGTATATTACATAAAAAACTTAAGGAAATCATTTCAGTTTGGTGCACCTGATGTGTATTGAACTTCACTGATTGGGGTAATCACCTCAAAATAAAGAGGTGACATTTGCAAGTAAAATGAAGCACATGTACAAGGCTTTATAGACCTGAAGCCTATTAAAGAAATGCATTTATGAAAAACTCGTGGGCTGTATATAAGCCTTCTTTACTTTTTCTTTTAAAAAAGTAAAAAAACCCGCAAAATCTGACTGTTAAGCAAAAAGCACATTACCACATGGTTAGTTACAGAGACACACTCTTCTGAGCGACCAAACCAACACCTTGGATATATAATCTCTTCATATATTGCAGTCAATGCTGAGTGAAGCACGCACTCCGAATATCCCACAAGGGGTGTGAATCGGGTAAGGATTTGTGCTTAAGGTAGAAATAAATGGTTCAGAGCTAAAATTTGTTAAGAACCACACAGCCTTGCTTTTTGTAAAGTTTACCAAATCTTCCGATTTCGGAAAACATGGGGAGTCACAGGCTACCAAGGTGCATTTAGCGTCGCGATGATTGTAGGCAGGGTGCAGAAGCACGAGGGGATGCTTTGCAGTGATACTTTCAGGTGCGTGTACGATCTAACAATTCCCCTACGTAGCTCATTGCACAGGAACAGAGAAGACAATCAAAAAACAAAGGCAATGAAGCAACGCTACAAACTGCACCAGCAAACAGCCCATCTCTTGAAGCTCCCAGTTGGACAAACGCACTTTCCAGCATAATCCATAAATCCACGTCTAGAGATTTCAAAAACCCAAGATATTTGAGAAAATTAAAACAAAGCCCAGAAAAGCCTTTTGTTCTTTTCTAAAACTCTGAAAGATGGCCAAGGGACTGAATTTGTATCTCACCCCCTAGAATCCACACAGTATTTCACATCAAAGACTGATTTCCAAGATTCCATTGTTTTCCAGTGGGAGTTTTCCACTGTCCATCAGTGACTTTTTCAAAGGGCACGTTCCAGGTTATTCCATCGAGCATTCACACTGCTAAAGAGATGGACTTACTAAGGTAAATGCTGCAATGATTACGTACCACAGCTGCCACAATGCAATCTGTCAGAATTCCAACTGCTGGAGATGCTCAAATTCCTCTGTAATTAGCACATTGGTAACATCCAAATGCCAAACCCTAGCAACCTCAAGGAGCGTGCAAAGCAGCTCAGTAACACAGCAAAGAAGTGACATTTACATGACCCTGGCTTTTTTTACACGCTATCAGGCAGCTGGAAGAACAGGAGGAGGAATGGGGGAAGCGGGGCAAGAATAACTTGAGTTATTGCTTTGAAAATTTAGTACTTTTATAATTGGGACTTTAGCCTTGAGTAATTTTCCAGATTTTTTTTTTTTACAGGAACTAGGAAATAAGTTAGGAAGCTTTTTTCTCTTCTCTTGTTTTGATTAGTCAGTATGAAGATAAATAGCATATCAGGATTGCACTGAAGATCTGTTAGGACTCGAAGTTGTCTGGAATTGGAGATTTCTCTCTTGTTTGTTTGTTTGGGGTTTGTTGTTGGTTTGTTTGGATTTGTTTTTGAAGATGCCTTTCTCAACATGGATGCAACCCTGCCATGACCTTTGGAAATGCCTGTTGGTATAGAACTGTGGCAATTAAAAAAAAAAATGCATCAGCTGGGATTCTACACCCGCGATCGCTGCTCCAAGATTAGGTCTGCGTGACATACGCATTCACGACAACAGACCTGCACCTATTGAATGCCACAGACGCACAGAATTCCCATTAGTTTAAGCAGCGAAAGCTCACTCCATGTGTCCCTCTGTCCTTCAAACTCCTGTCAGTCCATCGGAGATGTCCAAGGAACACGGGTTCCAGCTGGAGACTGATACATGGAAAATGACACTGAAAAAACGAGTATGTTCCTCTGTAAGCAGAAACCCCGCAGACCCAGACTAACTCAAGGCAGAGACTGGGCCTACAGACCTTCATACCTGATCCTACCTGTGTCACCAGCACTGAGCAGCAGGAAAATTGCTGAGTCCTAAGAGCAGCAAAGCAGGGAGGGACGCGTGAGTCACAGGGACCTGTGTGAACCGTGGGCCCTTCTGAGGGAGGGGGATGCAGGTGGTGCAATTCCGGCTCTGGGCTGTGCTTTGAGCACTGCCTAGTCTTTCAGATCACAATGGAATGGGCTTCTAGCAAATATCAGAAATGAGCATCTCATAAAAGCTCAAGATAGTAAATGTTTATCGCGTGTTATGCAATTGCAGTTTATACAGCATAAAGATTCATATCCTTGTTTATCTAATCTGACTCTGCTATTGAAATGAATAGCTTGCTTAAAGGAGTAAGGAAAGCACGATTTGATGGGGTGTGTAACAAACTCTATTGAACATACTTTTCAAAGCAGACAAGGAGATTTAGGTGCTCAGTCTCTTTTCCCACATATAATAGTAAACATGAAACATTACAGAAGCCATATGTTTCCAGTTGAGGAACTTCAATTTTCCATTGGGTATGTGCACTACAGAATCCAGCATGTAACCGCTGGTCTACCCAAGCAATGGTTTAACTGAAGATCTATAGTAAAACACTGTTTTGGAACTGAGTATGGTACATTGAAGACTCCAATAATTTACCTTGCGCTAGATCTCACAATAGCACCAGAATTCTGATACACTTAGACATGGGTTTCCTTTATTTCTAGGCACCGGGCAGTTGGCTGCACACATACAGTTGGTAGAAACAAAGGAACATACACTCCAATGGTGATCCAGAGCTCCTCCAGCAGCAGATCCCAGGCACAGCCTACCAATTCTATCGGATTCTCAAAATACATCTGAATCTCAAAAAGATGGTGAAGGGAAAACCAGCCTGTTTCCACAGGTTTAGATTTTGGGGTGTGATTAAAAAAATTGAGAAGCAATAGTTTTCAGGCTTGGCAGAAAAACACATGACTCTTAAGAGCCTCTAGTTATGGTCTGGAACAAATCCACTTTGTACTCCCAGAGTTTAGGTTGGGAAACAGAAGCGGCTCCAATTAGCTGCAGTTCAGGTGCAGAATGAAAGCAGGCAGCTCAGTAAACACCCCAGCAGCTCCCTCCATCCAGCTCGGTTTTAACCTCCCGAAGGCTCTGGCTGCACTTCTGAGAGACTCTGAGCCCACAACCAGCCCTGGAGCAGGAAGAGGCAGCTGAGGACCTTTTTGTGCTTGTTTGTCGCAGAGACAGAGCTCAGAGCTGACGAGCGTGCTGGAAGGCTGTAACTTGTACAAGCTTTTCTCGTTATTCAAACTGCACACTGTGTCCTTGTTTCTAGAGGAGCAGCGGCAGCAAAAGGCCTATTTTTAAGTAAGTTAATGCAAAAAAACTGTCATAGTCAAAATACAGTACATAGAAAAAACTGAAACACAAATTAGCTCTTTGCAATATCACTCTTTTTCCAACATATTATTTTCACTCCTAAAAATGCTTCTATGAACCAACACAAGAAGCAAGAGTATCCCTAGATAAAGTGCCAAAGCAGATATAATTGTGAATGGTCAGTGATTAAGCACCACGCTTTGAGCTCTTTATCTGAGGTTGAAGTTCTTTTACAGACCAGTGCAAAGTCCAATGTATCATTACACCTCTAACAAAAGCTTGTATCCCACTATATTTGCATGCAAGAGGTTATCACACCAGCTGAAACACTTCTTTAATTTGTAAACTAATATTGTACACAAGTTTCTGAAGTCTATGCGCAGCCCAGCATTAGCCATCTTTTCAATAATGCTTTTGCATGCTTGACATTGTGTTATGCCACATTAGAGGACCATGCTTCCTCTCAGAAGTATGGCACTAGCATAACATCGGTCCGAATTTCAGGGCTGGACACTCAGCTGTCACACCAACACAAACCAGCCAGAGAAACACCTGGAAATTAAGCAAGTCCATCCCTGCTTTCTTTCCCCAGCTATAAAATGGGGATAATTATCAGTTACTTATCAAGTGTGATCTGTAGTTTGATATTCATAATGGTCCCTGGCATTCTCAGACAAGAGGGGTTAAGTAGTCTTTACCTATTTTAATGAACAATATTTAGTCAGTAAAGAACAAAGGAAGCCAAAAGCCAAAGGTAAATAATTGTCTTTTTAAATATACCTTTTGCAGTAGCTTCTAAGAGGACCCAAGTAAATCTGTCATGTTACAGCATTATGTATTATTAGTAAGACAGAACCCGACCTGCAGTATCTCGGCAGTCCAGCAGAAAACACTGATGAGCAGCTGATGAAGATGGGAAAACAAGAATCCTCACTGCCACTGACTTGCTACAAGCCTTGAAACACAATGTTTTATTCCTCTACTTTCATCACATTCCCTTATGTTTATTTAGACTATAATTGTTTCGAGACAGAAACTGTCACAGCTTTAATTATAGTCAATAACCAGCCTCTCTAATAATTCTTGGAAATGTCTTTCTGCAGCTATTACGCTCTAGAAAACTGCATGCTTATTCTGAAATAATTATTCCTAGCATAGCTGACCTCCCTCTTATCGCCTTCTTTAATGTAAACAGCGGACAAACATTTGGAGGCACAGGGGCAGGAAGAGATAGAGCGATGTGCCCAGGATGACTTGGCGGGAGCAGAAATCCTGGTTCCTGACATCCACCCGAGGCTGCAGCTCCCGGACCCCACGTCACTCTAAGGGTCCCAGCTGCTCCTCTACAACTGCACCATCCACACAGGTACAGGCATCACCTCCAGCTCCACAGCACCCTGGGAAGCAGATCAGGGTCATATACTGAGCATTTGGAAAACATGAAAGAAACACCCTCTTTGTAGAATGATTGTATATAGTACAAACGGTCAGCTGGAATGACTGAAACCAAAGCCAGGGAGGAGTGCTGAGAAGTTAAGTGTGTGCTCAGCTTCCCAAAGGTTTAAGAGACACACATGCTTCAGAGAACAGCTCAATAGTTTGCAGGAAGGTTACAAATAAATGCAACTCCGTGCCAGGGATGTTTTAACAGAGCTTTCCTGTAAAATGGCTAGATCCCATCTAAAGCTATGACGATGTGAAAAGATTTCCTAGTACGCTGTCTGTGCTGTTGTAGAGCTTTTTCATGTAGGATAATACCAGAACTTCTTAAATTCTCTTTAAAAAAGAGCTATCATGTGACAAAATGATGTAAATACTAGGCCAAGGAAGGGAGACAGGCCTTAGTGCTAAAATTCTGACCATCTGAGGCATCTTTACCAATGGGACCAGCCAGAAGCAAGTCACATGGAAACCAACTGATAACAGAATCAATTAAAAGCTTTGGGTTTCATTTTCACTTTTGTTTTTCCTTAATTACTCTTGAAGGCGGATAGTAATTGAAATAGAAAACCTACATTTCACCACAAAACAACGGCAATATCAGCTTCCCTTAGCAACCCATAAATATCCTCTCTGACAAGACACTAACATTCTCTTTCTCGGGATATTCTCACCTTTTGTTTATTCTAGACTCCAACATAAAGTGGACTCAAAATGCAGCCACACAACTTTACTACCTTCCTTACTTTCTCTTGTCCTAGGAAATTGAAAAGCAAGGACTACTTAGACTGCACACATCATTATGGCATGTCACGTTAGAGAGAATCATAAGTAGGATTATGTACTCTAACTAAAAAAATTAAGAATGCAGTAAAGTTGACATCAAGAATCTAGTTGTCCTGATTCTCTTCACAGATTCTTTTCCTATCTTTTGCCCCTCCACAACAGAGCTGCAATGATTTAGCCCTTTACGTGGCTCTGTAAAGCACTGAGGAATGCTCACTAAATCAAACAGGAGTGAAGTGGGTGCAATAAGCCTGACCCTTGCTTTCCACATACAAGGATTTGCTACAAAGGAACTGTGGCTGAAAAGAAATGTAGGGTTTTAAAATTAGATTTATTTTATATACTGAAGGTAAAAAAAGTGAAAGGATGAGAAGTGCTTTCTACTAAGTCCACATGTCACTGCAAGATTCCTCAAGAAATCCTCTAATTCAGAGAAATGTAGACACTGCTGTATGTGTGAAGAAAAGCTAAACATGTTTCTATACACAATATCTACACTATTCACATGGCAGCCTCTGATTCCAATCAAAGGAACCTAGGACTAACATAAATGGATGGTATATAACAAATGGAGATATCAAAAGGTGGCAAAGCTCCTTGTGCCTTTCCCTGGTTCTGTGGCACATTAATGCTGTTCAGCAGCCAGAGGCAGGTGATCTCCCCTCCCTGCAGGCTCCGTGTGCACTGTGCTCTGTAGTTTCTCCTCCATCTCTCACATACTATTGCAGTGGATTTTAAAGAAAAAAATATATTTGATTTCTTCTTTGGTTTATCTTGTCTTCAATTAAATTCTGGAGCTTTACTTTAAAAAACAGATCCCAGGGTGTCTGATCAGCACTGTCTCCTGATCCTTGTGGACCCTAGGAGCTGCTAATATTAATATCAATACCGTAAATTGACAGTAATCACCGGGCCATGGAACATGGTTTTCATCCACGAGCATTTTGAACTATGGTCTTATCAGCAGCAACTGGATACAGCTCAATGACTTCAATACAGTTTTGCTAAACAGAACCATAATTGAGGTTCTAATACATTGTACTACTAATTCTGGAATTATTTCCCTTCTAATTTCCTGTTTTCAATTGTTCCTAGGTTTCCAAAAGATTGTAGTATAAATGGAAAAGGTTTTCTTTCTAAGGATGAGCAGGGTGACTCCTCCCTGTTTGATATAATAGGATATAATTCCTAAATACAGGAAATACATCACTTCTGTTTTATACAGAGAGAATACTTGTTTGTGTCCGGCTGAAACTTAGTACATATTATTAGTGTTCAGTGAAGCAAAGTTCCTGGATGGACGTGGGAGAAGACATGGGGGATATTTTTATGAAGAACTGTTTCATATGTACCCACCACAATAACTTCAGCTCTCCTCCTCATGTTCTGCATTGCTTGCCCTCGTTTTCCTTATAACACCAAGAGACCCATTAATGTTATTGACTCTATCAGCATATAAACAAACATCAAAATACATAATAGTAAAAAAGAGGATGTAAGTGGATACTTCTACACAGAGTGATGTAACATTACACGGGTAGGTTTTTGGTGACCTGTTCACAGTTCTCCCCAATTGTAACCAGCACTGAACGCGGGTGTGCAGGGAGCACTGCTGACTGAAAACACATAGGGGACCACGGTCCTTTCATCGGTGCTGTCAACACAGCCGCTGAAACAGGTTGAACCTAATTATGTTAAGCAGCCAGACAATTTAAAAGAAAAAAGTCAGTGTGGAGCAAAGAAAACCTGGCAAAGAAAGAGGTGAAAGCTCCTGAAAGAAACTTAAAAATCTGTTTAATAAGGTCAAACCATGTGAAGCTCTTGGGCTCCTGTGAATGCCTGCTGACATTTCCACTGATTAAATTCATTCATTTTGTCATACCATATATTCATTAAAGGTTAAAATCCCCAACTTCAACAAAAAAAAACCTATTTGTTTTTCTGCCTCTAAACTTATTGGTAAGAGTAGGTGAACAACAACGAAAAGGTGCTGTGATTTGCAGAACCCTGCTCTTTCTGCTTCTTTTACTTTTGGGGTGGAATTTACAAGAACAACAAAATATTCCCCTTCTATCCTTTCTTAATAAGGCCAATGGAATATAACCCTTGGTCTAAAATAATAATCACTGAATGAACGTTTGGCATATAGGCTGTATGACAACAAAATGAGCTGCATCAAAGAAAGGACAGCAGGAAGAGGAATGTGGGATAAGGGCAGGGAGCACCATTATAAATACAATGACATTACACTCAACAGTTCAGGGCAGGACGTGCAATTCAACTGCGAGAACACCATCTGAGCAAGATAAGGATTTCCCGTGGTAAAAGGCCTGTGCTATTAGTTACTAAAAAGATATGAAATGTAAGAAAGGAAAAATTAAATTTAAAATAAAAATTTAAAAAAATATAATCTTGTAAAAATCGTTCAGGTGTCAGGATCCACTGCGGGATGTGAACTCCAGCTCGGAGCACGTTAGACTGGTAACACTGGTAACACTGCCCCTGTGCGGCCGCAATCACAGAACGAGGAAAGGTCTCATGGATTTAACATGACTTTCCCAGATCTTCATTTAGTGGAAGGTAACATTTAGAGAAACTCATCTGAGTGAGTTACACCAGCTGCTCCCTGGAAGCTAAGAGTGCTGTGAACACTCCTTAAATACATTGTTGTGTAAATCCCACTTATCTGTTGAAACATTGAATGAATCAAGGAAATACGATCTTGAGACAGACTTCTGAGAGCAACTTTTTACCTTTACAGCTCCCATACGCACAGACTGCTGGAAGAATGGGAATATAAAGAAAATTAAAACAAAAAGCCCAGGGACAAAGGTGAAGAACATTCAAGTACCTGTGCATGTCAGTCCTGCAACTTTTACCAATAAACTGCAAGTTTGCTGAAAAAGTACCTTAAACATTAGTTTTACTGGCAACATAAAAGCTTGTCAAGAATCTCAAATATATAGACAAATGGCCATAGGAATGACTACAGAAATATCTATAGGTTGCAGAACTGACCTGAAAATCAGTAGTAAGTTTGGTAAGATCAGGAATATTGAAAGACCTGAGACGTGTACATACTTTTCCAGAGGCTCTTCCTCTGGAAGAGTCCAAAGGTTTTCTGGTACTGTTGGAGAAACAAAGCTGTGAATATGTAACCCCTTTCGGACGACTGTGCAATTTACACAGTGATTTTTTTATTCACAGTTTCAGTCTTTTTGTAGGATTAACGTTTTTCAGAGAACAACAGCAAGTAGGAGATAGAATGCTTAATTCTTCCACTGATTTCAGCAAGTTTGGCATTTAACGTGTTTCAAAATTTACCCTTCTTAGTTGCAGTTTCAAAACAATCTGCAGAAAGGGAATAATGGAACTGTTCTGCTTGAAAGAGACAGCAGCGTGGTATCTTCTCTGGGGACGTGCTCACGCTGCTTGACAAGACCAGAAGAATAAAAATGAACAGACCAAACGAGCAGACATCCCATGCGTTTATGACATGTTTGATATGAAGCAGCGGAGCAGCGTATTTCCCGTGATACAGCTTGGTTGTGTTTATTAGAGAGCACAAAGCGATCCTATATCAAGATGTGGACGCAGCCTGTACTGAGCTGTGATCCGAGCGAAGGTGCAGGGGAGGCCAAAGGCTTCCGCTTGTGGCCATGCCCTTATTCTTATAGCAAAACTATTGAGATTGTAATGAATGTGAGGCTACTCCAGACTGCATTAGTGTTTTTACCAAATGTAGATTAGGTTAAGCAGATGATACAGGGGGAAATGATGTATACCAGCATTCACATCTAAACCATCAAACAAAGTAATGACACAATAGACTATGTGTTACGACCAATTTCCATTTCAAAATCCCACAGATATGCCCTCTGCTGACTGTGCCCAATGGATGTGCTTTCAACTTGGTTACGATCTGTTCTGTTTTGTTAGAGATCCAATTTATATGAGTTGCCATGTCTACAGACTTATAGGTAACTTCCAGAATTGGGAGGATTACCACGTTGCCCTGGGGTACTCTGCTGAAATGGAGCATATGGCTATTAATATTATTATGAATCTGTTGCTTTAGGCTACATTAGATTGCCTGTGGGGTTCTGGTTCTTAAGAAGAAAGGATTGAACTACAGTCGTTGTCTTCTGGTGCAAAAGATTTAGAATAAATAATCATTCTTGTACTTTTTATTTATTTCCGTGCCTCATTTAGGTAACCTTTGACATGGCAAAAATTCAGACAGGGTTCCGGCTCATCATATCGCTCATGGCATATTTAGCTTTAGGCATTTGTTTTCATTTTCCTTCTTTTCTTAAAAAAAGTTCATAACCCTTCATACTTTTAAGTCATTTTATTAAGAGCCATATTTAGCTTTAGAATTGCCTGCTTTTCCTCAGTTCAATGTCTTGATGAATTACCACCTTTTTATTCACTATAACAGCTAACTTGAGTTACTTTCTTGAAATAACATATTTCAAACTATTGTGTCTTGTGTAAGAATAACCAAACTGAAAAGCGTTGGTCTGCAAAGAGAAGCTAAATTAACATTTTTATAAGCTGGGTAACTTGAATTGCTGAGAGCCAATTACATCAAGCATCACTTGCAATCAAAGCTTCAATTTCTCTCTTCAACAGACTAACGAGCTTGAATTTAAAGCATCAGATATACTGAGCCAGATATTTGCATGTGTGAATAAGAGATGAATTAGAAACAAATCTTAAGGGCTGCTTTGGTCTCACAATGTACTGGAGATAAGAGCCTGGTTTTCACCTGACACTCACCTACATCAGGCTGGGGAACAACAGGGCACAGAGGAACCAAATCATGTCAGGGGGCTGGGAAGCGTCAAAGGGTATTTAAGGCAAGTGGAAAAGTGGTATTTGGAGGGATAGATTTACACAGAATTACAGAACTGGACTTTAACTTTTCTCTCTGCTGACAATCCCTCTTTCTCTTCTCAGTAAAATGAGAATAAAGGAATTTTCAGGGAAAGGGTGAGAACTGAGATTGCTTAGTACTTCAAGTCGCACAGCATGAGAAAACAAACCATCTTTTAAAAGTGAGAAAGAAGGAGCGAAAAGATAGATTTACTAGAATAAGAGAACGTGAGTAGATACTGAAGTTCTGGAGCGGCTCCAATTCACAAGGCTTAAAAACATACAAAAAAAAAGAAGAAACTCTGCAACCATTTCTAATTTAAGATTTCACATTATGATTACTTGATATCTTTCCTCAAACAAGAATAACAACCTAACGTGACTGCGCTTAATTGAGAAAAGGGAAAAGAATATGAGTGATGGTATTATAGTACATAGTCACCCGAAAATGAACTGTCAGCAGATCCAGCTGACAAGAGCGAGATTAAAATCAAGCCTCACCTTGTACATAGGCCTGTCCTCGGGGAACTGCGCTCCCGTATGTGGGGCTCACCTTGTTTGATACTTTGGCAATACTTAGCATGGATTGAAACAACCGTGCTATTACATAAACAGCTCACACAGGGCTGAACGTCTCAAGCAATAATACCCACCAAAAAATACAGAAGTCATCAACAAACTGCAAAGCTGCATGTCTGAACAGGGCCCTGAAAATGCCAATATTAATCTGCAAGCACAAGCAATAACTTCACAGGCAGTGAAGCGTGCTGTCTCCTAAGGAACGTAGTGTATTTTGCAGGTACCAGTTTGCAAACCGACCTGCAGAGTCCAGACCCCACTATTTAAAAGTATCTCAGGTGTAACCTCTCTATGCAACCTGTTCTGCATCTCGAAGTGGTTTACAGCACATCTTGCACAATATTTCACAAAGATCACTCCACGTTTTCAAAATCTCCTTCAAACTGCCACAGCCTGAGCGCCTTGCCCCACATACAGCACATTTTCAAAGAAATGTTGATTCAAACCCCCGATTTACTTTCTCCCTCCCTCCCTCCCGAAACAAGAGATACACATTCTTCCTGTAACTGACACTTTCTCAAAAGATTTTATTTTGATATGTCTTTTTGTCCTGCAATGTTTCACCACCCAGAAGCGCTCTGCTAATCTACACTTCAATGGTACAATTCACCAGAGGTAGGGGTTTAAATAGCACATCTTGAGATGGGAACAATAGAGGGGGGGATGGCTTTCCGATAAATAAATAAATAAAGCCCTATCACACACTTAAAGCCAAATGCCTGCTGGGACTTAGGTTCAAAAGCACATTTGGAAACTGATCCCTTGAGAAGATATGTTTGTTACGGTGTTTGGCCTCAGGATTTAAAAGGATTTGCTTTTAAGCTGTTACTTTACTGCAAGTATGTGACTGGAGGCCTCAGGTGTGAAAGTCCTTTGATAAAGGGGGCTAGTGTGTGCCAGATACAGCAAAGGAAAAGCATTAAGCCTAATAGGAGCTGGGAAGGGGAAAGCAGGGAAAGGATGCAGACAAAGTCCATCAAATTTAAGGCAAGCAAATGCTTGGAATGCAAGAGGGATGAGAAACTACAAAAGCCCTTGAACTTCTTCCTTTGCACACATGAGCGATTGCACTAACAAACTGTTAAGGAACTGAACACCAAAGTTGCAAGGAAGGGTCATTTCCACTTTTATCGGCTGAAGCTCCGGCTGAATCTGCACACAAAACCCTCCATAGAGCATTATGGCTGGAAGAAACCACGGGGGTCATCTAGGTCCTTCGCTCTATCTCAAGATCAGCTCTGCTTAGGTCACTCTGGACAGACAAAGGTTTATCCACCTGCATTTAAGATCTTAAACACTGGAGACACCACAGTTTCACCGCATGAACTCTGTTCCAATGCCTCCTTCTACTTCCATCACGAAGTGTTTCCTAATGTCTGATTTGGATGTTTTGTGCTGTAGCCATGCCCGATACTGCTCATCCTGTCTGTACGACATAAAAAAGAGCCTAATCCCTTTCTCTTTGCCAATCTTTTCTGAATTTGAATATCCTTCGGCTCCTGAACGACGTCATTCTCATCGTACTGTGTTCCTCATGCACCACTCTGATTACATGAGCAAAACTGTATCAGCTCTAATCAGAGCATCTCTGCATCCTTTGCACTGGAGAAGTGCGGTGCACCATTCCTCTCTTACCTTCAGATAATGATACCTTATCTCCTCCACCACTCCTGTATAACAGAAAAACTTCCCTTCCATACCAAAAATCGCTCCAAGTACAGTGAGCACAGCACGTTGCACTGAAATTTGCCAAACATGCTTCTCCACAGTTTGCTTTATACTGGAACGGAGTGCTGTAAGTTGTGTTTTCTGGTGTATTTCATGGCAGACTTCTCTTTCAGTGCTCTAAAACAGCTACAACTGCCAAATCTGAGGGCTGCACTTATAGCCTGCTAGAAACTGGACAGATTAACAGAGATTCAGTATCAAAACTCATGCTGGGTAGTATATGCAATAGATTTATTGGTTTGTTTCAACTGGAAAACCCTGAAAACTTTGTGCACATGAACCAAAACTAGATGCAAGCACATAATGAAAACATTCCTGTTACATACAACATATATTTGACCTAATCTGGAGAGAATCATGCAGTCCTAGAATAGAACTCTCATTAACTGCCACTACTGCTCTAACAAGAAGTAGTGACTGGAGCTCTACAGCATCTGAACTACTTCAGGTCACTCAACCAGGTATTTGATGTCAATACTCACGCCATCATTTTCAGAGCACCAAAGAATTCTCAGTTATCATGACTGCAAACTGCGTAGCATCCACACTAACAAGTACACAGCCACTATTTCACATTAGTGAAAAGCCATTCTAAAAACACACCACGGTGACTAAAACCTTGGAACGCTTCCATAGCACAGAACCCGATTCTAATCATTGTATGTAGCTCTACCTCGTGGCCTGATGTATGTACTGCAACAGCACCAGCCGAAAAGGACCTGCTTGCACAGAAACCAAACCAAGCCAACAAAACACAACCAAACCAAAAGAAACAGAGAGTTTAGTTGGCAGTTGCAACACTCGAGGTTTTTTTTTTCACTATTTGTTAACAATTATTATTATTTGGGTACATTAAAAAGGTGTTATCTTCAATCAGTGGTATAGGATGGAGAACAACGGGCCACTGTAGCGATTCGCAGGACTATAACACATCACTAGCTAAACAGTGGTCAACTGGTTTTGCTTTAGAGTAGCCACTCAAGCATTTACTGGACTTACACAACATAGCTGAACTTGCATTGATTCATCTTAAAATTCCTACCAGTCTTATTTTTCCATGACTCTGACTCACGTGAAATTGCATCCATAACATTGCAGGAGTGAAGCTATTTTTAAAATTGTTATAACATGGAATACACTTTCTAGCCAGTATGAATGATTTCTGAAGGCCTCTATTTAAAGGATTTTTGAACAGTTCTTGGCTTCTTCTAATTCTTTACGAATTTCCTTAGCTGTGTGTGGGGTGACTGATCCTTCTTAGCTAAAACATTTGGGACATAGGAAGGTTAAACGCAGTTGCATTCTCATGCGGATAATAGGTTTGAATTTGTCAGTGCTTCCTCCTCCTGCTAATGCCTTTGGCAGATAACATCCTATCACATTATTACTTGCCTGTGAACGCCCTAGTGAGAAATCTCATTTTATATCTTGACTCATAACTGCATTTCAATTTTATGATAAAAAAAGTGTAAAATTCAAGTCTTCTTGCTTCATCAGAGAGAAAAAACTGTCAAAATGAATTAGATGAGGGGTTTATGTAGTCACTACTCAGGTATCTCTGACAATAGTCTGTGTTCAGAGGGAATATAAGCAATAGGTACCTTTGTGGTACCTCCTCCATCCTCCTAACGAATCATCCTGTTTGTTTAAAGGATTAAGACTGGCTCAAACATGACATTTCTAAATATTCTTGTTATCCATGGAAATATTTCACTCCTCTAGATCTTTCTCTACTATATTTCTTAAAAATAAGCCAGGAGGGCTCTTCTAATTTTGCCTCATTAGTGGACATCTGTCATTACGTACAACACAGGATTGGTCTCAGTTTTATTCAACAATATGTAATGTGACCCAACACTAACAAATCTACAGAGCTTTTGCCATTTTGATAGGGGCAAAAAACCTGTCCTTCCACAAAGTCGGTTGCGAGTCCTCTCATTTCTAATGGCTTTCATAGGCAGTAAGTTAGATTCCACGACTTATCGCAGCTTCCGACTTCATGGCAGAGATACACACTCAGCCCAGCTAATGCCAAAGGAATTTGCATTCAAAGTACTCCAAACAGATATATCCTTTCCTGTTATGTTGGCTTCTGTGGTATATCAGAAATCATATTCATAGATCAATGAATTCAGTTACTTTAGTTCCCTGAATTTTATAACAAGGCTGAACCAAATATAAAATAGATCAGTAGATACCGGCAAAACAAAATTCAATATTCTACAAGCTACAAACATGATATCACTTCAACATCAAAGGGCTGATTAATGATCCCGGCATTTCTGAACTTAGCAATTCTTCCTTGCTCAGATATGAGGCATTGCCAAAGCTATGATAAGCGTCCCAAGTCCTGTCCATTTAATCTCACTAAATTATTCCCCATTCATTCATCTTTCAGCTGTGTTATTTAAGACAGGCTGCATTTTCGGGCAGAAATCTGAGCAATGACATCTTGGTAGGCTGGTGGGACATGCCCACGTTATGGAGCACGTCTTCCCAAACTGAATCCAAGACTATCAGCCTCTTGCCAATTCCATTCACTTCCACTAACAATGTCTGTATCTCATGGCCTTTCCTTAGCCAGCTCAGCATGGGAATTTGTCTGCCACTTGATCTTTACTGCAAAAACTCAAACAGCCTGAGTTCAAGCCCTGCTGTGAGTTGACACTGTGCCTGTTCAGAGCACTCACCCATGGTCCCCAGGGGCACCAAAGAGGCCTGGCAGGAGACAGATGAGGTTATATTCTCTGCAGACAGCCTGACTTCCCAAGAACGCACCAGCTGATCACCTGCTATGTTCTCCTGTAGCACAGACATTGCTTTCTCCACTACTTGTACGTTTCTATGTCACATACCTGGTGGACAGCAGGGTGACCATGAGCCAGCACTGGGCCCTTGTGGCCAGGAAGGCCAATGGTACCTGGGGTGGGTTGGAAGGGGGTGGTCAGTAGGTCAGAGAGGTTCTCCTGCCCCTCTGCTCTGCCCTGGGGAGACCACACCTGGAATATTGTGTCCAGTTCTGGGCCCCTGAAGTGACACCTGAAGTATTACAATTAAAACCTGATGTAATCACATTCCTTTGGCGTATTAAGTACCGTGAGCATTGGTAGGCTTGGCTTTGGGCACCAAGGTTCATGACCAAACAACAAGTGCAAGCAAAGAACAGTTGAACGTGAATTAAAACAATCAGGTTTGCTGTAAAGCAGTTCTCATTTTGGGTGAAATCAAATCACCTCTGTATACACAGAACACATAGTGCCTGAAGTCACTCCTTGCCTCCATCTCCTGATTAATATAAAAAAAATAAGTCAGGAGATGGGACTGTTATTTCGGAAGGTACACTCTCATCACAACGGCCCTTCACTGCCCTCCCACCCCAATCCCGTGCTTGTTTAAAGCCTGAAAAAGTATCTGCTCATATAATTGGCCAGTTATTTTTTCATCTCTATGTCATTTAGAAGAAATACAGCAATCAAGACAGTCGCAAGGAAGCGTTCCAGCTGACCCCTATTCCTCCAGTAAGAGTGACATAAAAGCTGGATGTAGGAAACGCGATTGCATGGGATGACCAGTAGATGACAGCACATACTTAACAACAAATTGCTTCCAGTCTTGAATCTATCACTTAGTTTTTCCATTTATTAAAGTGAATGAATACGCTTTGTAATATTAGACACACCTCAGATAAACACCAAAAACCTGCTTATAAACAAAGCCAGTATACTAATGCCATCAAATAGTATTACCTTAGGCTGAAAAAAATGAGAGTGGCCTATCTCATATACCATGCTTAGTGCAGTTTTAGCCAAGCACGCCAAAAAAAAGATGCATTTGTTATTTGAGCCTACAAAATGGTTTCATTGGGGTTTGGTTTTGGTTGGTCTCAATCTCTGGGAAACAGCATTTACAAAAAGGTTCGCAGTCCAATCCTTACCAGTTCTCTCAGCCTGAGTGGCTGCTGGCACTGAAGCCCTGGCCCTACTTGCCCCCAGGGAGAAGATCCTATGTAGCTTTTTTGCAAGTCACTGGTTTATTTGCTTCTGCATCACACAATCTTTTCACTCCGTCCAATTTAGAGAAATCACTCTTCCTCTTTTCATTAAATGCGCTTGGAACATTTTGTATAAAATAAATAAAAATACTGACTAGCTCAAAAAAATGGATATTTTTGATAGGATGTTTAAAGCCAAGGCACTAATTAGCAAACACAGATGCAGGAAGTTAGGTTTTGATGATGTGATCAGATGCAAAAGAAGATAACACACAGTCAAAGGGGGAAAATGATGCATTATATCCTCAAGAAAGGGATTTGATTTGTTTGCCTTTTAAAGTCAAGTGCTGAAGCCGAATGAGCTGAAACCCAGTTTTGATGCATGGAGCAGAACATCTGTGATGGGGATGGTCCAGAATACACAACATACGGAATGAACAGTCGAAAGCCCATTTCAACTTCAGAGCAAAAACACAACCCTCCCCTCCAGCTACAGATCCCAGAGAAACCCCACAGAAAGAGGGGTCAGCGGTAAGCAGCAAAGAGCCGTGTTCCAGTTGTAGCTGTGAGAACACACCTGGGGAACAGCTGGCATCTTCTGGCCCTGTGCTGAACCAACTACTTTTCCTTTTAACAGCAAAAGCAGACTCGTTTCCTCTGGGGAGCCGGGAAACAGAAAGACACACAGAACAGAACCATTGTCACTCTCAACACATGCAATTCGCTCATCTGGTACACACAATCTTCTTGCTGATAATGCTTTGTCCACCTGTCTGGAAAGCTCTTTTAAGACTATTTAACAACATGAATATCAACAATAGGAGAGGATTAAGAAAGTGTAGTATTATTAGTCTGAAGATTCACCAGAAAACAGCTATCTCAATTTTCTCACTTGCCCTTTTTACCATTATTCCAGGAATTTATGTACTAAACCACAGTGATACTCAAAGCTCTTCTGTAATAACTTTACCTTTAGCAAATATTCAACAAAATCATTCTGTTCTTCTGGATTCTTTTGGGACTGAGCTGCAGAGACAGGCAAAAAGCAAATAGCCACTTCAGTCCTCAGAGGAACAAGCTCTCTCTCCCAGCAGCTTTTCTTAGGCTGCAGATGCCACATGTTCTACGTTGGTTTTAGGCAGAGAGTTGACACAGGTGTTAATAGTTAATTCAAATTCTAGTTTCTTACAAGTGGTACTTAAGCAGGTGAAAGAGACAGAATCATCTCCAAAAGCTGTAAATATGTAAAGAGCATTTTAGTAAGATCAACTTTACCTTTGGAAACATTTTTACTTTGATTCTCTTGTGTCCTGCTCAAGGCTGCACAGCAGACAAACAGGTTAATCAACAAGTTCTGTATTGCTTGGAATCAGATCTATTATTTTTCTAAACAAGCATTAAAACTAAAATTCACTATGATGATCAGTTTCCAAAACTTCATTGACAGAATTTGAAGCCTGGGAAGTTGGGCTATTGCTCAAAACCCTTGGGTTAATAGGAAAAGAAATCACCTTTAGTTCCAATTCAACACAACCTGGTTTACAGCTGTTGTTTATCAGCTCAAGTGCACTTTTATGAACCTGAATGCAATATGTAAGTACTGGGTGCATTCTAGAGAACAAAGCGTTATTGACATTTCCATGTATCAGAGGCTGAAGGAGAAATGTGTATTGATAATAGCAGAGTTGTTCCAAAAAGGAAGAAATAAGTAACCATTTGAGATTTTATTAGACACTTTCTGGATGTTGGATTACTCAACTTTAACAGTGACACATGGGAGAGCTTTGGTATTTTCTGCATTCCATTTAATGCAAATACATATTTTAGCAGACGAGATGGCTTGGCTGCTTTTACCCATGGTCAACCACTTTCACAAACTCTGCTGGTGAAATCTTGAGCCCAAGGAGATCCAGAGCAAGTTTTATCTCTATTCCAATATGGATTTTATTTTTGTTGACATACTGTTCCTTTAACTATCACCATAGAGAGACATAAAACTTCATAAAGTACACAAATGTACGGTACTATTTATTTCCCCAAAGATAATTTGGTATTAACAAAATTAAATCTTATTGCAAATCACCACTGCTACTCCTTTTTTTTTTTAAATATTAAGATTAAATGGCAATTCTTTAGAGAAAAGCATTATGCTTAATTTGTTCATTTGCAGTACTGGCAGGCAGCACACTAGATACAGTTATCAGCTGGAAAAACCTTATCAAGTAGAAATAGGAATTAATTAGGGTTGCAGCTCTAGAATCAAAGAGGGTCAACATCCTAAGGTTGCTTGAGGACTTTTGTTTGACCTATAGATGATTACTATAATAAAATGCCCTCAGGAAGTTAACTCAGTGGGGAATGTTTTATTTAGCTCTTACATACACTATATGACTAAATAGCACGCTTGCAAGTCAGGTTAAAATTGTTTATTTATTTATTAGAAGGCCTTAAGTTTTGAGTCCAGACCTTTCTGTTGCATAATACATGGCAAGCGTCTGCCACGCCAGCAGCCTGAGAACAAACACGTGGGATTGCTGGTGCTTTTCAGTTCCATTGCACCTGCAGGTGTGGTAGCAAGCCATAGCTTTAAAAGTTGCCTTGTAAGAGATTTCTGTGCAGAGTAGCTACACACTTTTGAAGAAAAGGAAACAGTTTTAAAGTTTGATGCTATTTTGACATAATTCATTCTTGTACAACCTTCTTTTCTGAGATGCTTACATCATATCTCATTAAAAATGTATCTGAAGACATGTTAATAGCCTAGCTAGATTGAGAGTGTCTTATCATACCGATGAACACCAATAAAATAAACCCTGTTGTGATGTCAAAGTAGAAGGAAAAGAATTATAATTTCCTTCCCCTTTTACTAGAAAACAGTTTTGGTAAAGAAGAACCTGAACTAGCACTATAACCTGTGACTCTGTCCACCAGCCAAGCTGCCATTTTAAAGACAAATGGAGCCCAAACGTGGCAGGACCACGATGCAGCTGCAGTTTTTCCTGTTGCAAAGTAAGGACAGCCCATCGCAGACCCACAGGCACCCTGCTGGCTCTGCTGGGCTGGCTTCACCACACAGCGGCAACAAAGCCAGTCCTGCCTCTCCTGCTCATCGTACAGGTGGAAAGATATGCAAAAAAAGACAAAAATTCCTTCCTCCTGCCTATTCTGTACAGGTGGAGTGGACTGTTACCTGGTGAAGGCAAACCGGACTGGACAGCCTGCTGCTCTGGGTCACCTCGAGCACTACACCCTCCATTTCCACAAAGCGGAGTCTGATTTAGCGGAGCGGGGGGAGCACGGGTGCTGGAGCCCCAATGCTGAGGAGCACCCCGGGGTGCCTGCAGCCACCCCTAGCGCCCCTAGCTCTCATTCCCGGCTGCACCACGGAGGAGCACAGCGCCGGGCCGGAGAGAGCTGCCCCGGCAGAGCTGCCAGAGGCTCCGAACGCACACGAGTTACTGTGACTGAACACGCACCGCGGAACACGCACTGGACACGCACCGTGAAACATGCACTGAGCATGCACTAAAGACGCACCGAACACGCACCGCGGAACACGCACTGAACACGCACCGCGGAACATGCACTGAACATGCACTAAACACGCACCGAACACGCACCGCGGAACACGCACTGAACACGCACCGCGGAACACGCACCGAACACGCACTGCGGAACACGCACTGAACACGCACTGAACACGCATCGTGAAACATGCACTAAACATGCACCGAACACGCACTGAACACGCACCACGGAACATGCATTAAACATGCACTAAACATGCATTAAACACGCACCGAACAGGCGCGGAACACGCACCGCGGAACTCGCGCCCCTCGCGCCCCGCACCCGCGCACGCGGCGCCGAGCCCCGATTGGCCGCCGGCGGCTCGCGCCGGCTCGCGCGGCTGCACGGCCGTTGGAGCGCGGGGCCGTTTGTCCCCTCACGGCAGCGGTGAGTGAGGGGACCCGGGGGCTCCGGGAGCGACTGGAGGACGGGGAAGTGCTGAGGGTTGAGGGGGGGCATGTCAGACGAGCTTCCCCAGGGTACCCGGGCTGAGGGGGATGGAGAGAAGCGGTGGAAGTGGCGCTGCACCGTCAAGCTGGGAGCTGGAGGGGGTCCCGTCCGCTTTGGCAGTGTGAGCAGCGCAGGTGGGTGCTGCCCCGCTTCCCCCGCAGGTGCTGTGAGGAGGGAGGGGACCCTGGCGAAGGGGCTGGGGACCCCCTTGGGCTGCCTGGGCTGGGGGCATCTGACATTGGCAAAGGTGCCGTGACCCCAAGGACTGAGATTGCAATAGCGAGCAGGCCTTATGGAGAAGGAAAACTAGACCGGTCTCCCAGAAGCAAGATGACTGTTGTTGATGATGCTGAAGAAACAGCCGTTGTACTCCTGCACTTGTCAAATGGGCTTGTCTTGGGGTTTGAACTAACAATGTGGTTTGTTTGGGGCACATCCCTCACAGCTGGAACCCAGCATCATACTGAACATCACATACCAATTCTGCTTTTTGTAAAGTTATTTGGATTTGCTTTTGGAGTTGCAAGCTAAAGATTAGCCATACCGCACGCTAGATATACATTTCACTTAAACTGTTGAACAGATCATAAAGTAATACAGGCCACACCATGTAAGAATTTTGCTCATATTGCAATAGACCTTTTCTCAGTCTATTGTTACAAAAAGCCATAGACAATGGTAGTTATCTGTGATGCAATACACACTTACCATTAGTGTAAAATTGCGGGGAAGTGTCTGAAGAGGATCCAGCTATCAGAACCAAACTGGTGGAACAAACTGTGCTGACGCATTGTACTGATGTGACAACCAGCCGAAAGACACGCGTGCACACACAGCGTCGTGCTTTGTACCCGCTGCTCGGGGCTGTCCTGAAATCCAAGTGTCCCACGGGCCCACAGCTGAACTGTGTGAACCGAAATTAAGATTCATGGCTCTGTTAATACCACCAAAGTTTTAAATATTCCTTTAACAGCCAGCAAAAATGCTTAAGGCCCAACATTATCTGGGGGCTATGCCATTTAAAGACCAGAGATGACAAATAGTGCTATAACTGTGTGGGCTAGGACAGCTCTCAAGATGCTATAAAATTTAGTTGATAACGGGGAACACAAATCTTGTGGCACAGGGCAGTAATTCAGGATTCCCTAGTACAGTGACAGTGTCTTTTTGTGGATTGTCTTTTTGCAATACAAGACAAAGTCATGATAACTGGTTTACAACTGAAGCTGTAAAACACGAAAACAGGTTTTCCGTCTTCCACTGTATTAACTGAAGAGATCAGATTTAAACAATTCTCAACTTCAATTATTCAACCTGCAACTTAACAAAGAAAGATGAAATTAATGATGTTTAAATGTCCGTGTTTGGATATCGGTAAATTTCATGATGGTCAAGCTCAGCAGGCTGCAGAACTGGCAGGACTTACCTACATTTCTACAAAGGAGCTCCTGGGATTTGATCTGTGACAAGTAAAGCTGGTTCTCTCTCCCGTTGCTGGGAACCTGCGATTTAAACAAAGAAGTTTTGGTTGTTTCCAAGGTGGATGAAGCCAGCAGTGGTCTTGACTCAGGTGACGTTGTGTTCCTGTCTCCCCAAACCCTGAGCAGGCTCTGGTGAAAGCTGCACAGTCTATCATGTGAATACACTGGCACGGCGGAGCTGAAGTTCTCGCTCTGCAAAGGAGAACGGGAACTTGAAGTGACACACACAAATTTACAATTTTGGAGGTATCTATGTATTTTCAGAACTTAGATACCCAGTATTTCAACTAAAGCTTGATAAAACAAAAAACAGAACAATCCACGAATTCTTTGGAAAAATCATATTGTACACAGAAAAACATTGGCATGCAAACTCACCAGGATACAGAAACAAAATAAGGCAGGAAGGAAAACAAGAGAATCATCTGATGCAACTTAGGTTAAACAATAAGCAAAGAGGACAACTGGGTGATCTGACAAATAATCAGGTAGTAGTAGTATAATTAAGTAGTTTCTGACAAGGAATAAGGAGGGGAATTCGTTGCATCTTTGGTTTTTCTGTGCATCCATTAATATGCAGTGTAAACATGAAAAATGGTTCCTGACATAAGTGCTTTCTTTCTATAGGAGAGAACAAAATATAAGATAAAAACGTGCAGCAGCATGAAGAATTTCTGGTACAGCAGAAGCATTGGATATTCGATACTACTATAGTCAAAAGACCCCGCAGCTCCCTCTCATTAGCTTAACTTCTCTTGAAAGCTGACACTAACAATGCATTTTTGCCATATTTGTTGTGACAGCACAGGTATCTTGCCCAGTATAAGCTAGAAGTCTTCCTAGTTTGACAGTGGATCAAACAACATAACCATTTAATTAGGCAAAGTGACTTTTCTTGCTTTTTCCTCTCCCGTCTTCTGCAGCAAATGCAGTAAAATTGCTCCTTTGTACATAGATCAAGAATGTCACTGCATCTGTGGTGTTGGTCTGTCCATGAAACACCACAAAGATAACGTCTGACTGTGGTAGACCGAATATCACAGAGAAAAAGATCAGAGTTTAATTTCTCAGAGTAGCAGGCTTTTTTCACATCCTTAAACTGAACTATTTATCTATTAAAATGAATTATTTTGCTGATAATTTTTCTTGGGGAAAAAAATCCAAGCATATATATTTGAAAAGGAACATATCCTCCAGGGTATCTGGATTGTTGACCCTGCTTTTGTTTTGGGGAATAGGTTTGATTTTTATTTTTCTTTTCCCTACAGAAAGTCACTGCACCGGAATAGACTTCTGAGACATAATTAAAGGTAATAGCTTAAAATCCACTGAAACTCCTAAGTGTTTGTTACACGGTCTTAGTTATCTATAATTGAATATGCAGTTAAGATTTTAGTCAATTTGTCTGAAAGTATTTCAGTTCATTTGCTTTATAAAGTCTCCTGGGTTCATCACGACGTTACATTAGCTGCATACCTTCCCTCATCCCTTTCATCTCCCAGTTAATGCTCAAGCCTACTTCCATGCAAAGGGCTGGTGCTCAAGACATGAACAAACTGCATCTTAGTTTTACTTGCATACACTTAGGTCTCAATGAAAACACCTATGCTGAAAACATTTGGGTTAATTTCAGGCATTATGAGTAAATTTTTTCACAGTTGCTTTTGTCCCAGAGGATAAATATGAAATGAAATTTGAAGATTAATATATTGCTTTTTCCCGTGAATATAAAGTCCATAGGAGAACACTGCTTTGTCATTATTTTCCTTTAAAAGGATAGTTTAAATTATGAGATTTATTAAACTGGATTTATCAATATGTACCTTATTAACTGATAATAGGAGAAGATAAAAAATGAATTCCATACTTCTTTTGTGTTGGTAACCCTTGGTTTTCTGTAAGATCAAAGTTCAGCCTCTGTAAATCTTACTACAGTTTTGCATTTGGGTTGGGCAAAGAAACAGCATAATTTAATGCCTTTTTTTTTTCCCTCTAGTGAGCTAGCAAACGCAGTAGTGTGGCTTTTATTAATATTACTATTCTTGCTTACTTGCCCCTGGTTTTTTCCTTGTGAACCATAAAAAATTGCTGGCAGGCCTCAGGCTTTATAAATTGTGTACGTTCTTCCTACCATCTCCTCAGACTAATCTAGAACTCTTAGAAGCAAAGCATCAGCATATTCTTTTTCCAAATCAAATGATTTCCCCATGGGCTTCCTTGCAAATTCAGCACACTCAAACTGCTAAAGCCTTCCTTTTGAGTTTGTACAATAAGTGTCTGAAGCCATATGTTTACTATAGTGCAAGTTTCAGTATCAGGAGAGAAAAACAGGGTTAGCTGGTAGAGTTTAGCAGAGGTTCACTGCGTGTTTTAGCAACTGTGTTGGATTTTTTGGTAAACGAGTATAAGTAGAGTGATTGACACTGAAGCCACCAGTTCTCTGAATTGAGGAAGTGTTTGAGAAAGGATACTCAGATTTTATTTGGCAGTAGGAGTACAAGTAATGCCATCTAGTTACCTTAACAGATCCTGTGATACTAGAACCCTAACAAGGCTCTAAAAATCACTTAATATGAATAAAATATTGATTTTTTTTTTACTGTGTATAATGGATGAGCTATCTTAAAATAGTGCCATGTGGATAAACCCCTCTAGCTCTACAGCAAAATGCTCAAGTTGTCATCATGTCTCTGTGTATGAGACATGACTGAATGAGTTCTGCTGAATTCAACCGTAATAATAAAATCGTAAGACCTGGAGATTTCAGTGGCCCCAAGAAGAGCACCCCCGCATATGCAGAACTGTTCATTATCGTAGTACACTCCAGGCTTATGCTTCTTGAAAAGCATAATTTTGGCTGTTGTCTTCAAATAGAGTCCTAAAATCCTTTTCTACAGCATGTGTGGAAACCTAGTTCAAGTACATAGTGTATTGTGTAAAGTAAAAGGGACGTTAAGCTGTATAGTAGTATCTGACAGTGGAAGTGATTGGCACCAGTTGAGAGCCTGGCCCATGCACTGAGAAAATAATGAGGTTACGCCATTCCTGCAAGAAATATGTCACTGAGCATAACGTAGTGTGGGTCATAGGTTCTTGGCTACATGGTTCTTTCATGAGAAAATGATATATGTGTACTGGCTTTTTATTGTTGCTTCTCAAAACATCTAAATTTGCAAAAAGAACCGGGTTTGACTCTTGATGAAAGAACTGTTTTGTAAGCGTAAGGGTAAATTAATTTTTAATACTTAAATAATCACAATATTAATATTTTAATAGTAAATACAGATTAAATGCATGTTTTCCGAAGCTCAGTGAAAAGTAATTGCTAGGGGTGCACCAAATTAAAGCACTGCAGAGAGAACTGCCACGTCAGGCATTCCCCCTGTGTAATCAGTGGAGATGGTGCCATCAAATCCTTGGGCTTCCTCAGCCCCTAAATCTCTTTATGCTGCCAGCCCCATGTAGCTGTGTTTTGTAGCACGAACTGCCTTTATTTGGCGAATGCTCCACTGTAGGACCTATGTGAGGGAAATAGCCTTAATATTCTGCTGAAGGGAAAGAGGAGATTTGAGTTTGTTTCCAATGAGTGGCTGAAAGTGCACTATTTTCCCTGAACTAATTTGAAGCATAGGAGGCACAAGATGAATTTGCCTTGTGGAACCCAAGATTCTGTGGAATCTCCTTGAGCGGTGCCAACCTATGCCGGCTTGAGCTCTTACACTCCCATTACAGAGTGCCTGGAAGAGACACGAGCTCCGGTCTGAAAGCGGCGTAGTTACCTTAGCACAGCGCTGTGACCAAACTGCTGCACCTCTCGCTGTTCCCCATTCTGGTGCTGGGTTGGATGCACCATGCTTTGTGTGACAACGACCTGCTCACGGAGATTCCGTTTGAAACACAGATTCAAGAGTGGATGGTAGCTGCTTTGATAGAGCCTTCCAGTGCTGTAGGGAATGAGGATACAAAATACACTGCTTCACGAAAGGGTCGTGGTTGTTCATAAGCTGTTCTCTCAGGCATAACTGTTTCTTTTCTTTTGTGTATAACACCCAATACCACTGGCTCTTGGTACATTAACTCTACATGCTATATTAATGCAAATAGTAATCAAAGACATTGCCTGAGCAATACACCTAATTAGTCTCTTAATGAATGTTTTGAGACTAAGATTACAGAGCAAATTTTTTTTCTTTATAATTGTTAAGCAAGCACAGATAGAACAGTTGAACAAAGAAGCAGCGAATTGTTATCAGCAACTCTAGCTTAAAAGACATAAGGCCCAAGATCTAGTTTCTGAATGGTGAAGCCAAGGCCAGCTACTCTTATTTTTCAGTAAGCATTTCTGCTCAGATCTTAATCAACAAGAAGTCAGTTCAGTTTAATTTTAGACCTATCTTGCTTCCATAGTTTCCCTGAATTCTGCTAAATTTGTGGGGTTTTTGATTAAGAGAACAGTCCAAGAACTAGATATCAACTGTTGATGAGAAAATACTTCTCTCTCCACTACTTAAAGGCATCATAACTTACACCCTTCATTCTTCATTAATATGCAATTAGACAATTTCTATACCACTTTATTCATTAGCATATAAATTGCCACCACCTTTTGTGTTCCAGTTTGAACCCATTACCCTTTGTCCTATCACTGGTTGTCACCAAGAAGAGCCTGGCCCCATCCTCCTGACACTCACCCTTTAGATATCTGTGAACATTACTGAGGTCACCCCTCAGTCTCCTCTTCTCCAGCTCCAGAGCCCCAGCTCCCTCAGCCTTCCCTCACACGGGAGATGCTCCACTCCATCATCTTTGTTGCCCTGCGCTGGACTCTCTCCAGCAGTTCCCTGTCCTTCTGGAACTGAGGGGCCACAACTGGACACAATATTCCAGGTGTGGTCTCACCAGGGCAGAGTAACTTCACCCATAGACTCTCAACTCGCTCCTCATCCGTGCCTGGACAATACTCAATACATTGTAGTTGTTCTCTCACATAAAGAGCAACTCCACCACCACGCCTGGCTGGCCTGTCTTTCCTGAAAAGGACATAGCCATCCATGAGCACATTCCAGTCGTCTGCTGTCCCACCATGTCTCCGTAATTGCCACTAGGTCATAATCTCCTGCCCTAACACAGGTTTCTAACTCCTCCTGCTTATTCCCCATGCTGCACGCATTGTTTTGTTTATCTATCCGTGAATGTCTGCAAAGACATAAATGCCAATCAGATTGATTTCTTACCTATGCCTATTTCATCTCCTTTCTGGTGGAACAGCAAATCTGGATGGTTCAAGAATTGCAATTTCATGAAAAGTTAAAAGGTAATATATACGGTCTCCACCATAAATGTTGTGGGAAACATTGAAGTTCCAGCTTTAAAATGGGTCACAGTGCAAGTGGGAACTGCTGTTCTGTAAGTGCAGACTGGCCATTCGTGTGGGACTAAATAAATAAACAGATGAACTCACAAGCTGCTTTCCAGACAGGTAAGGCTGTCCTGTTAAATTATTATTTAAACTGTACTAAGCCACTTTACGGTTACAGTCACTTCTGTTTCATCACGTTAACTAAAACTCTAGTCTGGAATGTTCCCAACATTCTTGTTCAGACTTCTCTTTTGATCCAGGCTTTCTGTTTGGTGCGCCACTATGAGAGGAAGAATTCTTCTTAGTTTCTCCCCTTTTTAATGAAACAATTTATCAAGTTGTGTGAATGAAATTTTATTTCCTTCAGCTCTTTTAGAGGTACAGGCAAGGATAATGACCCTAATAATGGCACCACTGAACTGTAAAAACTGATCACAATGTCTTCTTGAAATTTAATTGCCAGCAAAGCCATGAACTCTGCACAGTGTGGCGGAGAAAGCCAATGGGCTCAGCTTAGGCAGAAAGATCAGCGTATTGAGGCAGGAGATGTTAAGACATTCGTCTTTTTTTGTTTCTAAATGTGCTTGAGTTGACTAAGTGGATTTATATAATACCAAACTCTTCTGTGTATTAGATGATAATACCACATTCTGCAAATTAATTCTCTGAAATGTGAACTGGGTTTGTTATTTTCTTTGTTAATGACCTGCCTGCTGATCTTGATGAACTAGGTTGTCATAAAAACTTTATGATATACACTTTATTAGGATTGCAATAAAATACTAGTTTGCATTCTTTTCTGCTTTAGAGATGCATTACTAGCTTCTCAAGATTATAGTTTCAGGTAGTTCAACTGCTTTACAAGAACAAAGCTTTCTTGACAATCTTGTTTAAGACATAATTAGAACAATTAAGTCATTTTAGGTTAACTCCAGCAGCAAAGAAACCCATAGACTTTAATAGGAGCAAGATCAGCTTTGAACTAAGCTTAAGCATAATTTTGTCTTATTCCTTTGAAGACACAAATAAAATAATCTCTCTCACATGGATGGATTTGCTAGTTAATTATCCTCAGCATCTGCAGCACAGAATTCAGTCTTCTGCCATCTAAGGTTTGGCAAGACAGATATATGGCTCTGCAATCAGAAAATTGCAACCTTGCTAAAAACACTTTGACGTCTGAAATTACCAAGAGCCAGATGCTGGCTTGATTTGGTGGACTTATGTAGATATGTCCATCGCAATGTGATACACATTCAACCCCAGTTAATCCATGTCTGTGCTTCCCACTGCAATATGCTTTGAAAAATTGCCACTAGAGGTGGCATCCAGTATCCTTGACAAAACGTAGAGGTTTTCCTACAATAAAATAGCAAAAAAATGTTGTACTCGATATGGAGCTTGAACGGCAAACTTCTGATTTGGAACTCTACCTCACCAAGGTTTTAGGGGTGTTCAGAAATAAAATTAAAGATTGTCCTGTGTAACAAAGGCAGTCACAATGTCTGGATCAGATGAAAGTACGAAATGTGAAGATATTCATAACTGTGGTATTTCCCTCTATATGGACAGATCTTTTTTTTTTACAATTATATACGAATATACATAAACCTAATTCTTTCCTCTGGTCATCTGCATAACAGCTGGTTCCAACCCAGAAATGCCTGTATCAGAGCTAATAGGAACCTACTAAATAAAGTCCCATTCATAGCTTTCCTTACTAAATGGTTCCCATGACCAATGCTCCTCTTTGTCGAAATTTGTGTGGCATTTCTAGTACAAACCTTGTCAGTGAATATTCACCAGTCTCTACTCTTAAGTGTTTTTTGTTTGTGTGTTTCATTTTAGTCTTTTGTTTTTTTAAACTTGACTTTAGAACTCTTTGATATTGTTTTGTATGGGTGAAATGCTGATTGGTTCATTGCTGCTATTGTTGATATTCAATGCTGAAAGTGCAATAGGCCCCACTTTATTAGTATTATCTCTGCAGTCCTGTTACTGAGATGGAGGCTACTTGGGAAAGGATGATATTTTTCAGCATTTTGGGAAGTGTTACCGTTCCCTGAGGAAATGCAAACATCCCACACTCAGTTACTTTATTCAAGTGTAATTTAAAACCGGCTCTCAAGCATAATGGGATGTTACAGCCAATATTTATTTTTCTTTCATTAGATAAATAGTATTAAATTGCAATCCTTGAGAAAATTGTACAGACTGTATCACATCTGAATGTGTTTGAGCTTGAGTCTCGCTCAGGCAAATTCTCATCATATTCAAATAACCATCATTATGCAAATAAGAACATCCTCATTGCCAAGCAAGTTTAAAATGGATGTTTGTTTTTATCATGATGAATTAACTTCCTCCTGGTAGCAGACAGCTACGCGCAGCTCAGAAGAGCTGCACAGGTCCTGTTTATTCTTCAGACTTCTTTTGCCAATTGCAGGCTGGTTTGTTTTGTGTTGGTTTGTGGAGTTTTTTGCTAGCTAGAACATGTTTTGATTGTTCTTACCATGTATCTTGCTGGAAAAACAACACAACCAAGTTTTTCTTATCACCAGGGTTTTTGGCTTGTTGGTGTTACTGAATTTGCTCACAACAAATCTTTTCTTGTGAATGTGGCAGTAGCAACCCAAGGTCATCGTCTTCCAGAGGGAGGCCAGCATTTCATACCAGCACGTGGGTAGCATGTGACCGAAGAGTAAATCCTGGGTTTAGTGCTCAGCTTCAGCACTGACCCCAGACACTAGAGCAAAGAGAGAAATGCTTCTATCTACCTTTGGCCTGCAAATCAGCTGTGAACCGTTTTACAGCTCTTACAGGTTCAAGACTTAAACTCAATAGCTACCGCTCCTTTTTCCCGATGGTCAAGGTGACGACCTACCAACGGTAAAATGTGTCAGCTTTGGTACCCAAATGCCAGTGGATGCCTCCTTTTATAGAACAGACCAATAATCTCAGATTTAATGCAGCATCTACAAAGACAGTTCAGGTCTGTGTAAGGTCCTCATGCAGAGTTAGACACTCCTAGTCCTTGAGGATTCTGTATCTGTAGTAGTTCCCGGAGTCTTGTTTCCTGTGCTATGCCCCGTGTTCAGCTACACCTGTAGAGCCTGGCAAAGGATGTGGTTTGACTTCCGTGGGAACTGGCAGCACTCCCAGCCCATCCAAGTGTTCACACACTGATCTCTTATCTCTGGTTACTTTGAAGGTTCTGCTAGGTTGTATTAAAAAAAAAAGAAACAACCACACCACGACCATCATCACCAAATGCACTGGGCAGTATGTTTAT
This sequence comes from Patagioenas fasciata, assembly GCF_037038585.1. Lineage (NCBI taxonomy): Eukaryota > Metazoa > Chordata > Aves > Columbiformes > Columbidae > Patagioenas > Patagioenas fasciata. The sequence goes on from NC_092536.1 coordinate 2,099,683, forward strand.
GCGTTGACTCCATCCTGGAGCAACTTACTGCAAGTGTTTGATATTTAAAATACAATTCATTTGTTCTGCATTTATGCACAACCTGCACAATGGAGTCTTGGTTATGGCTAAGGCCCTACACACTGCTACAATTAAAATGATAATTGAGTAATAATGTATGGATCACGAAGACAAAGGAAAGGACTGTAGTAACAGTTACTTTTTTGTTTGACTGTTTTCTGTATTATCTGCCTGGATCTCGTAAATTTTACTTCAGCGATGGCCAGTCTACATGCTAGAAACACACCTGAAAGCCACGGTTTGCAGAATGTAGAATCACATTCTTTATTTTGATGTTTCTTGTGCTTACACAGTACATGAAAACATTCAATGCGACTACTGAAACTATTGCTATGTCAGAGGTACTGTACAAAGTTTGCAAATTGCAGCTTTCTTATATAAAATAAGGTTCTTATATAAAACAGGTTCTTCAAAGATAATGTCTGCAATCTATCATGTTAAATGATTTTTGCTTCCATAATATTTAGAAGACAAAAAGTATGCAGCAGGGATTATTCCTTTTGCCCTAGCTTTACAGAATATTGTTAATGCAATGAACAATAAATAACAGAAACAATCTCTCTCATATTTGGATTAACTGCAGCCTTTCGTGCCCTTTCTGTTCTTTTCTCTCTGTTTTTCTGCCAAGCATACTGGATTAAGAAATCAAAATAAGTAGCTGGAAAAGAAATGCTTAATTCTCTGCAGGGACATAAGAGAATGTATAGATGAGCTATAGGCCGAGAGTTCTTGTTATGATAGCAGTGTTGCTCTTATTTATATTTACAGTTAATGTTATAACTTCTGTAAATGAAAAATGCCACCAAACTATTTGAAAAGGAAACGTAATCTATAAATAGCTACTTTATGCACACTGTATCTTTTCCAGTTCAGTTAAGCAAAAAGGTTTTTCATCTTCTCGTCTAACATCTTATCCTATGAAGTTATGTCTGCATGCAAGGATGTGCTACAGGCCAAAATCTGCTTTCATTTCTATCTCTGTAACATCACTACCTTAAAAGAAGTTGAACAGGATGTTTTCTATGGCCAGATTCTATCCCCAGCCATTTTTGTGCGTGATCTTGAAATACCCACACTTCCTAAGCATGGCTGATGATAAGCAGTTGCTGGTGTGTTTTATTTATTTAAACTGATTTTTGTGTATTTTCTTATGTATGTTTCAGTTTCATCAAAACCAGTTATTTCAGTAGAGTAGTTAGATATCCCTCAGATTACTGAATGAATAGAATATTTGTATTAGAGTAGAACTTCACAGATACATGAAAATAAGAGATTTAAACTACTTCCCTAATCAGGGTGGAGGATTTTTGACATTTTGTGGTCAATGGGATGGAGTCCAGTTCTTCTTCCCAGTGAGGGTGGCAGAGCCTGGCCCAGGCTGCCCAGGGGGGTTGTGGAGTCTCCTTCTCTGCAGACATTCAAACCCACCTGGACACCTTCCTGTGGAACCTCAGCTGGGTGTTCCTGCTCCATGGGGGATTGCACTGGATGAGCTTTCCAGGGCCCTTCAACCCCTGACATTCTGGGATCCTGTGACCGTGTTGTGATTTAATATTTAATGCAGACTTCATGAACAGAACCAATACTTGTTTAAGATGTTGTAATTTTTGCCAAGCACAGTGCCTCTTTGTATCCTGCAGCATAAGAGCTGTTACAACGCTATGCCACATTCTCAATGTTGTACTAAGCTCACATAGAGAGAGTAGAACAAATAAATGAAAGTGAAATCAGCTACTCTTGAATAAAATAAAATTGCAAAGGGATGTAGCTTACCTCATGAGCTCCATTTTATAATGACAGTTGTTTTATTACACCTTTTACTGACCATGTGTTTAATCAATATAAAACTCTAATAATGTAACAAGATCCTGCAATGTTTTCTGACAAGTACTTGTAAATTTTTCTGGAATACTACTTGTTAAACAAAGATTAAATGTGGCTATTAAAAGCTGGCAATAATGTTCCAGGAAGAGAGCTTTATTCTGCTCATAAAATGGGTACTGGGAAGGGATTGTTAAACTCTGTAAACTTGGAAAAAAAAATGAGGTAGTGACAGAATAGCTATTACTTTATATAAATAGTCCAATAAGCAAAATTGCACTTGCCTTGGACTACATGACTACAAGATTCTCAGCAGCACAGAAAGTAAAGAAAAATTGTGTTCATTCCTATATAGCACCATTTCTGATAATATGAATAGCATCAATTACATGACCTAATTGATACTGTTTGATTAAATCACCTAAACACGCATTGCTGAGATTATTACTTACTGTGCAATGGTGGCACTAGCCTGACTAATGTCAGTTTAAGCTTTTGAGTATGGAACAACTTAAAATGATGCTGGACATAATTTAAGATTTAATTTGCTTTCTAAATCGCAGATTATGAATATCCTCTCTCGCACTGATGATCGGCTGTGCACATAAAAAGTCTTTCTGACCTGCATGTAACCACCTGGGTCAGCTGATGTTCATTACAGTAGAGAAGTCGAATTCTTGACCTTAGAACAGGAGTTAGGTTGCAATGCTGCAGAATAACTACTTAAGGATTAAACAAATGTTAAGAGCATATCCAAAGCTTATCCTTCTCTTAGGAAAGAAAGTTAAGCTGATGTTGATAAGCAAGATCAGCTGCATGATAGAAGTTGAGTGACTCAGAAATTTAAAGTCAGCTGTTAATCTTGTAGTTGAAACAAAAACCTATGGGATACAAAAACCACTTTCTGTGTCTTGCCAGGCAAGTTTTGTGGATCACACCCCATAAAGAGCCTAATTTTGCCTGGGTTTGAGGGGACGACACCCGCATCTCCAGCTAGAAACTGTCCTTCCTTTCTAAGCCAAGTCGTAGCACAACAAAGAATGAGAAACATGGGAGGCTGGAGGGGAGAAAACAAAAAAGAGCTTAACTGTCCTGTAGTGGTTGGAGCATCCAACTGAGAATGGAGAGTCCAGGTATTGCTTATCTATTAATAATTACTGTTGAGTGTTGAATATCAAATCAACCTGAGAAAAAGACTCATTCCCTCCCAGCAGAGTGCCTTAACCACTAGATTTAAGAGTCACTGCAGCGCCGTACCCCTCGTAGAACAATGCCATTTTTAATTGGCATGGAAAATTATTCCGGACTCGTTCAGGCTGGATCTAGATGTTTGCTGCCTGTTGCCAATTATGTAATTCAGTGTTACATCTAGATTTATGTGATTTTGAAGTAAAGATTACATTTGTTTTAATTCTTGCTTATTTTTGGGGATCCATGGAGACAAACTCTGTGATGAGATCTATACGTAACTGTTCTTAAAATGATCAATTAACAGCGGCTCTCTTTTTTTTTTGGCATTTCTCCTGACCAAATAAAGTCTTTTGATGCTAAGAAAATGCGGGGTTTGCTCCTAACTATACTACAATACATTGTGATCTAGTTGTGCTACTTCATTTCCCATTCTGTTCAAAATTTCCATCGTCTTAAGCTGTAGAAATAAGAATGCTGTTATGTTTGTAAGCCACTCTGAGATGCCGTGGTAGAAAATGCTATAAATTGTATGCAAAGCATTTATACTGAATATAAATCATAGTAATGACCATGACACAGGGCATTTCCTGGGAGCATTAATTCTACAGAAGATGTTTGCTTCTGTTCATTAACCTCAGGAAGAAAACAGTTGGTAATGACCTCAGCCACTGAGGTGCTCTCTGCGCCAGCCTCCGTGGTGGGACTGCATCTCCAGCCATAGGCTGGAGCGCGCTGTCAACTCAGGGCAGTGGATTTAGAAGTTTACGTTCCATTTTCCCAATAGAAACTGGAAAAGTAAACCGAACTTCACTTCCCCCATATGGGTTTTAGTAGCTCTTGGAGTTGCTGTGCAGCTTTTCTTCACCCAACCAAGGTACCAGCCACGTTAGCTGTGCTGCTGTGGGCTGGAGGCTGCTCAGTAGCCAATGGCAGCAACTCCCTTCACTAAGATTTAGGATCAAACCATTAAAAAAATCAAGCTTTTTGTTAATCTCCTAAACCATCTTCTTCTCTCCTTTTACAAATTCTTGTAGTTTTGCTACTGGAAATTCATTGCAGGTTCTAGTTTCTCAGCTTTCGAATTTGCATGTGATTTTGTATCTTTTCAATAGAATATTGTTTTCAAAGTTCTGTTTGTTTTTGTTTTGCTGTTTGTATGTGTTTGTTTCTTGGTTTTGCCACATGTTCATGGAGCTAGTGTAGTTTTCCCTTCCCCAGTTTCCTTCTCCAGCAGCTTGGACTGCAAGGACAGCCAATGTTTATAGTGAGAAGGTTAAAATATTCTAGATATCTTTGGTTGCTTCCTCCCATTTATTGACTCTGCAGTTTCAATATGAAATCTACTATAATGTAGAAGCTGTTTCCCATATACTATAAGGGCTTCCTACCATATGCTCTCCCATCTGTGATAAGAATGAGCGTTTTGTAAAAAGAAAAGGAAAATTGTCAGTGTGTGACTGTAGTTGAACTGTGTGCATTATCTGCCTGCTTTAGGGAACACTTGAAAGTAAGTATGTATATTATATATGTCATGAATTCTTCTACGTCCTGTTTATTCCACATTGCTGATCAAGCAATTTCTGTGCAAAAAATAACAGTCATGAAACTTGGAGAATTGGTGAAACTGAATACATCTGAAGAACTGTAATTCAGGAAACAATCTGCAGTCACTTCATTGATTGAAATGGCTTTTAGGCCTTTAGTGATGAGTGGCGCTTTGGAGAGGGCGCACCTTTGCTAAAGATTGACCACAACAATATGTTAAACTTAAATGTAAGTGCCATTATAAATTCTTTAAGACTTTCTGCAAAACCCGCCCACCCTGGTTACGTCTGATATTTCAATCTAAGTGGGGCTGCCTGCCATTTATTTCAGTAGATGCCAATTCTTGTTTAATTTAGGGCAGAAAATGTGTTGCGCCTCCTGTTAATGAGTGTTAGATGCTGTTCCAAGGCTCTGAGAATCGCTGCAGCACCAGGGGTCGCTAGCACTCCATCAGTACCGAGGATCTGGTGAAAAACCTGGTTGATTTTTGTCATAGCAACAAGCCTATTTTGCTCTGAACTTAGTAGTACTGCCAAACAGGCAACTGCTTCAAGGTCTAATGTATACACACAACTAGACACCATATGTGTTTACAAAGATGTGTTTGTGAAAGATGACAAACTATTGAGAGCTCCTATTCTTTGTGTATTTGGGTTTCTCATTCCTTCCAAATTCTTGAGCACTATTGTGTTTCCTTGTGTATTTCATACTAACCTACAGTCAGCCTATAAATTATGATACCTATATTTCACTGAATCTTGGGAAACTACATTTTAAATCTAACTCGCAGTAACCAGGGTGTGGCACTAAGAAATGCAGTACTTGAGAGTTTTGCAGAGCTGGGCTCCTGGGTTCTAAGACATGTTGGGCACAAAACATGAACCGGTTCTCAAAAGAAGTTTCTAATCACTGAAGATCTGCCCACTACTCACAGTATTGTGTTACAAAAATATAATTAGTACATTTTAATGACCTTTATACTAAAAATGTCAAGTGATTAAGCATAAAAGTTTAATCTCATTTAATAAAATTGCTGTATTTTCAGTATTCTTTTTCTGCTAAAATTGAAGGTCTAAATGATGAATTTAAAAGCCTCTGTAGATAATAGATCGCTATCTGTAGTAACTTATTAATTAAATATGGAAAAAACCTTGGGATGGAATTCAGCAGGTAAGATGGAAAATAATTTGTATACACCACATGCTGTGTTCCAGTTAGCAGATTTTCTATTCAGCCTATAGAAAGCTAAGGACAGTTTTATAAAGCAGAGGTTTTCTTTCTGGTTCATATTGAAAACACTGTAGGTTTCTCAGGGCTGATAGCTGAGTCCTGTATCTTCTCACAACAAAGCACATAAATACATGGTAAAGGTCAGGAGGTTTTGTGTGCAGAGCGGTGGGGCAGGCTGCGGTGACGGTTCTGCGGGTGACGGTTCTGTGGGTGACGGTTCTGCGAGTGACGGTTCTGCGAGTGACGGTTCTGCGGGTGACGGTTCTACAGGTGACGGTTCTGCAGGTGACGGTTCTGCGAGTGACGGTTCTGCGAGTGAGCTGTGGTTAGGCTCTGGAGACCCTGTCCTTGGGAACGGAGACATTATTTCCGAAGCTAACGTGTGCTCACGAGGAGACCTGTAAAATCCCTGTTGAGGGATTCTAAATGCATAGAGATCACCTTTGCTGAAGATATCGAAGGCTGAGGGAGAATTCAAGGGAATTATTCTGTATTCTGGCCTTACGCTTACATTCTCCCCCATGCGTCTGCTTTTGGCCACTATGGGAGATAGCATAGCAGGCTACACAGACCTTTGATCTGTCCTATTCCTCTATTCATTTTCATTTGATATAAACAAAGATTGAAAAATGAAGCTGGCAGTGCCTGCAGGGAAATGTTTTCATCATCTCCATAGTAATTTTTAAATGGGCTTTGCCATCTTTGCTTGTAAGGCATCATGTCAACTTGTCTCCAGTTACATCTCAGAACAGCCACAGTAACATCCTCTGTTCTGTTATTTCATGTTATCTACTCCTAAAACCCACGGTTGGTTTCGTAATTACACCGAGAATGTTTCCAGATTTCCGACTGGACGCTGTTGCATGTTGACACTTACATTCCAGCCATTTGGATCACTTTGCCTGTTGTAACTTGGCAAGCACTGGTACTAATATATGGAGGCTTGAGTTCAGCCCAGCCAGGAAGAAGGAGTCTTGTACCTATTATTTTTCTCTGTGCTATATAAATATATGTTTCTTCCTACAGTGATTGTTTTCCTGATGTGCACAAATACTGTTTAGTTTATTTTTTGAGCTTTTATTCGAGCTGGCCACTGCGTCTTACAAGATTGGGTCCATGTAAATCACCGCACTGTATTGTACTGTGAATACAGTAACTTGCAGCCAAAGCATCTTTTAAAGTCCTGCCATCAGATGAAGCAGGTTAATATATTAGTTCATTAATTCAAATAAAGAAGTCCTCTTGGATACACTTTTTGTCTATCGGAGTGCTGCTGATTTGGCTGATAACAGCCTCGCTGTGTTGTGATAAGGTCCTTTGTCATTTTTAGAACTCATTTTGAACTAAGCTCTTTCTGAGTTTTCATTGGAAGCAAGTGAAGGAGAGTGAAAACTCTGACTGACATCATCTACTTTTGCAGCTATTGTGAACTGACAGCAAGCCCAGCAACATAAAGTAGCCTGATAGGAATATTATTCACCACTAAGGTTAGCGTTTGATCATTAAAGAGATAGGCACTCCAAGGGGTATTACCATTGACAGTAGAACTACAAGCTGTCAAATAGATTTTCATTTCAGCCTGGTGAAGATTTTGAACTGTATCTGCTATTCTCATATAACAGAAGCATTAGAAGCAAACCAAGGAATTTTATTTTTTATTTTCTTATGTTGTGTGTGAATAGATGAGAATTAGTTTTAAACAAATTAACAAAGATTTAATGCTTCATCCTGCTGTCACTGATATAAAAAATCTAAGTGCTGGTGAATGTCAGAGTGAGATCCAGAAATTGAAATGAAATTGAAGAGTGTGACTCAGTTTGGTCTTTGCAGCATGGCCCATTATCTCATTCTGATTTTCATATTATTTATGTGGGAGCACCACAAAGCCTTCAGCTGCTGAGCGTGACTCAGCTGGCCCAGACGTGGTGCACGCATGAACAGAAAGAAATCCCTTCCCCAAAGACTCTGCGGTACCCAGAGAGAAAAGACCACAGATAGATGTGATGAAGAAATGAGTGACAGAAACATAAAATAACAGCAGAACAGCTCATGCTTTGCCTTACGAATGGCGGTCACAGTACACCTGCTGCTTCATGACAACAAAATGTTTTGAAGACAACACATTAAATTGTATAAAATTGCTGGGAGGTCAAACTGATCATGCTGATTCCTTTTCATCTCTGAATCTATGATTCTAATTGCTCCTTATTTTGGATGTTGTGCAGTAACAAACCCAGATAATCCATTTCAACACCCTCTGTGCAATCTTCAGGCAATGTGAGGGAAGAAAAACAGGAGTAAAAATCTCTCTCTCTAAAAATCAATGGTAAAGTATGCACTGACTTCAGCAGTGCCAGGATTTGTCTCTCCGAGTTTAATGGATTAAAGTGAAAAATATTTTTTGGAGAAAAATGTGTAACTGCTCAGTTTAAAAGACTTAATAATATGGCCCACTATTCCAGGTCTGTGGGCACTGAGGCAGAATTATTAGAATGCAATTGGCTTTTGAAATGAATTGTTTGTTTTCAGATCACTGCCCACGTTCTGTATTTCCATGTCTTTCTATATCTATATCTATATCTAAAGTGGGGAGTATTGGGCAGAGGGACACTTTTGCTGGTCCAGCTGGCTACGGTCTTTTCTCTAGTCTGCTGTTCTTTGCTGTGTCAATAGGGTTCTCCCAGACTTGCACTTCTAGTCAATGAGGGCACATTACTGTCTCAAAAAAAACCCCAACAAAATCCAAACCCACAAAAACTCCAACAAAAAAAAAAAAAGTGAATTGATGAACTGATTAAAGCAATTAGCAATTTTAATTACATAAAGCAGATTATATATATCAGTTGATATATCACATCGAAGATGAAACAAGAAGTCTCAGGGTAACGATGGATTTTCTCATTAACTTGCTGGATGCAGATTAATCAGTTTCCTACCTTTACAGTGAGCCATAGGTTGGGAGGATGCAGGTCTCTTCAGTCTCTCTCGTGTTTTCCTAAAGCTAGTTCTTCCTTCACAATTAGTTGTGTTAATTGCCCAGAAAACATTATGCATACGTGCCAAAATAACATATTGCTAATAAAACAGGAAGATGTTTTCTCATTGCTGACTAGTAGGACCTGATGTGATTTCCATGAGCGGTGTCTCATGGACTAACTAGAGGGCCAGGCTGGGGCTGGTACGGTTGAGGTGTTGTCACCTGCACCCATAGGAGGAAACGCAAACTGGGACACCCACTGCAAAGTGAAACTTGGCAGATGGCCCAACCTTCAGCTGTCTCTGCAGCAAAACATCCATGGAAGCAAAGGGAAGATTATTTCTGTGTAGAGCACATGCAAGAAATGAATAAATTTATTGTTCCTGAAGGGATTGGAGGCAACAGTTTATTTGTAAGTGCATTTGCTTTGAGAAGGCTTGAGACCCAAAGGTGGCTCATAGGGATAACAGGATAGTGGAGGAGGATGTTGACAAAACATTGCATCCATTCATACCTACTGAAAGTAAAATGTCTGTGGAGTGCTTTGGAGCAAAAAGGGTATTGATGCATAAAATGTAATATTTAGTTAGTGACCTTTCAGAGTGACTTCTAGAAACAGTAAAGAAAAAAAATCATAGAGTGTTTTGAGTTGGAAGGGACCTTAAAGATCATTTAGTTCCAACTCCCTGCCATGGGCAGGACCACTTCCACTAGAACAGGTTGCTTACGGCCTTGTCCAACCTGGCATTCAAATAATAGCCTAGAGTATTTTCTTTTCTTTCTTTCACAAGAGCAAATTCGGAAATTAATCTGTTCAGTGAGTAGCAAAATTTCAGATCAGGATAAAGGATCCTAGGTTCCCTAGATTCCACATTTTTGTTGGAAAATTAAGTAAGTGCTTCCAAGTCAGCTGTTTCAACAATGGTGTCGCAAAGTATTAATATGTTTTTGCCATTGTCTCTTTCAGTCTAGTTACCCCTGAATGACTGCACGGCAGTAAAACTGTATGTACAGAACCGCTCCAAATGTTCCACAAAATAACAACAAGCAAAATCCAGGTACTGGCCATAGAGTCAGACACTGTAAAGTGAAGAGAATCTAGGGTGTGTGTGGGTTTTTGATTCAAAGTTGTTGTTTGTTTTTTTTCTTGAAGCAAAGTTGGTAACAAAATCCCCCACACTTCAATCTGGAGAGAAAAGTGCTTTCCCTTTTGCACTTTTCACACCTTCTGTAAACTATAGGGAAGTTCTCCTTTTCCTAATCCATCAGAATAGAGATTAACCGGTATGTTATGCTGGCAAATCTCACCTAACTACTGAATGAAGCTGGGCATTGACTTCCTCCTCCACATGACAATTGGTTTATCTTGAATAGAGAGTATTTTATAAACATTTTCCTATGTTGGACAACATTGTAAGTTTTTGGCCAAACATACTATATATCATGTCAATAACAATTTCTCTTCTTTCAGGTAGAGCATGTCCTGATTAATGTTTCAGATATAATGCTGGCTCTAAAGTGTATTTCATTTCAGGTCTAGGGAACATCTCTGGAGTTGGTGATACTTCTAAAACTGATGCGTTCTTCTAAAATGAATTCACAACATTACACAAAATACAGCCTTTTCTCATTGCACGGCTGTTCACGTATTTCTCAGTGTCAGCAAACAAAGTGTACACTTTCAAAGCTTATTTTGATGGGCCCATTTTAAAGCTTCAGCTTTGTGGATGTTAATATAAGAACAGTGGTTTATTGCTCCCAAACATGTTCTCCATGAAGGAACAAAGTGGCTGTAAGTTCTTGTAGCCACTTTCTTTTTGTAGTCTGGGCTGTGGTAAACTGCATTTTGCTGACATTCTATCTGCCAAGGGTAATATAAATCTCATTATTAAGCTTGACCAAAGGGTTGGGTGAGCTGAATGGTTCTAGCATTAACAGAATTGAAAACCTGATGTCTGTTATTTTTCCCCAACATTTTTGAATACTATTTAGACCAAATGTAGGTATTCTTTTTTCTGTTGTTCTTGCACTATGTAAGAAGCATTTTACAACAGAGTCTTGCATTGTTTCCCTGTTCTCCTGCACCACCCTTGGTTTGGATCCTGTCTCAGTGTCTTAGGGAGAGCTGAACACAGGATGAACTCGGCCGAGGGAAGGAGCGCAGCCCTCCCCACGTGCAGCGCTGTACACATGCCAAGGCGGCGTGCCCGCCCGCTCCCGGCAGCGGAAGGATGCGCTTTGTTTGGGTGCCGGGAGAACCAAGGCTCGTGCCGGCCCCGGGGCCGCCTCCCTCCCGCCGGGGCCGGCCCGGGCACTGCGGGCAGCGGGCGGCTGCGCGGTCCCGCCGGCGGCGGCTTCGGGAGCCCCGGGAGCGGCACGGCCGGGCTGTGCGTCCGCTGAGCGGGGTGCGGGGGGAGCAGCTGCGGCCCCCGGTACCAGCGCCGCCACGGATGCCGCTCCGTGCCGAGGCTGAGCCGCCGCCGGGCACCAGGCTCCGGGAGCGCCGGCGCTCGCCTCCCCCGCGGCCTGGGGGGACCAGGCAGCCCCGCCCCGCTCCGCGCCCCGCTGCCCGGGGATTGGGGCTGGCGGGCTGGCTGGTGCGAGGCGGGGCTTGGGTCGGGTGCATATTTATTTATTTGTTTCCCTCCTCTTTTAGTTATTTTTTTCACAACACCTCCCGGCTCCGGTCTCTGTCTCTCTGTAAACAGCAGCCGCGGCACGCGTAGGATGGGCCGGGGCCGGAGGAGGCGGCCGGGCGGCCGGGCCGGGGCCGGCGCCCCGGTGCGGGCTCCAGCTGAGCAGCAGCCGCTGGGGCGGCAGGTCCGCCGGCCCCGAGAGCAGTGAGCACATCGCTGGCAATGACCTTCTGGAGGGATCCGCTCTCGCCCCCTCCCTCTCTTGCAGAAAGTCAAACAAGTCGATTAGGAAATTGAGAACTTAAAAAAACAGAGAGCGAGAGCGCAGCACCAAGCCCCTGCCTCCGCGGCTGGATGATTGCCGGGCTGAGCAGCAGCACCTAAAGGAAAACTTTGGTGGCGCCCGGAGCGGACGTGCTTTTCCAGCGGGATGCGGGCACTGGCGCGGTGAAGCGCGGGCGGGCGGGAGCCCCGCGGCCCCCCCGGCTCGGGTGTTCTGGGCCGGGGGCTGATTGCCTGTGTGGAGCGACTGAGGCTCGGAACCGAGATTTGAACCACAGCTGTTTCCTGTTTATTTATTGAGAGGAGAGGGTTTTTCTTTCACAGCATCATTTGTTTTGAAGGAAGGAGGGAGGTAAGGGGAGTGTTAAACCTAAAGAAGTGAGTCCTCTCTCCGAAGGAAATGCCTTGTGCACTCTCCAGATGACCTTTTCTTAAAATGCAGCTTCTCCAGCTGACCGATTTTTATTTTGATTACAAAGTGTGTGAAACTGAGCTGTAACTTCTCCACAAACCCTAGGATGTGCACTTCTGGGATTAGCAATATGGGGCATCTCTTGTCACCCCTCCTCTTGAGTCTGGCAGCAGTTTTTTCCAAAGGTAAGGTTCAGTCTCCTCTGTCTGTTCCACTGCATCTTGATTCTTGTTCATTTTGCATACAGAGCCTCTGTCCCTTCTCTCTGTAATGCCTTGAATGTTGATACCCACAATTCATGACTGGAAGACTTGGGGGGAGTCATGTGCTAGCCAAAACCAAAGATACCGTGATGGGAAATCCTGAGTGGCAGAATTTTTATGCGGTGAGAATTCTGACTGTGACAACCAGTACCCATTTACTGAGGCATTTGTAACCTGCCAATTATACTTTTAATTATGTAGTAGATGCTGGTGATGAGCTGAGCTGGTATCCAACCGGCTTTGGAGTGCAAAGGGTTTGTTATCTGGAAATCTGAAGTCTTCAGGGGTACAAGCTGTTGGTGTTAGCTGCCCCACAATTGTCTTCTATGTAACTTTTCAAATTAAAAATCGTGTCTCTCAGACTGGCTGGCAGTGGTTTACTGGAACAGAGAAATAATGTGCATGCTCAGATGTTTAAAACTGTGGGGAGATCCTGAACCAGGTGTCTGATGTTCTGCATGCTGAATAGAGTTTGAATATCCTGACAGCATGATTTCAGACCACTCTGATATCTTCTTCTTGTTTACAGTCAGAATCGGAAAACCAGCATATAGGCAATGCACACGTTTCTTTGTGTATTTAAATCCTGCTTTGAACTTAATTGATGGCCTCAGCGAAAAGGTGAATGCGTTTTTGTAATACTTAATTTACGTGATTATGAGCATTCCAGTGGAATGTACATTAGGAAAAAAAACCCATTTCTACTGAGAAGGCGTTGTGCATCAACAGCTATAGTTTTGTGAGGAAAACAAAATCAGTATTCATATGTAGTTACTCTTCAGAGATGAATAATAGCATATGCATTTAATCTATGATTTTGCAAACATACTAATAGAGAGTTCTGCTTATAAACATCACTGTTTAAGAAAGATACTAGTTACTCTTACCACTTTTTTACGCTTCCAGCTATTCCTTAAGTGAGTTATTTTCACTAATTACTTTGTGTCCAGAACTGAATTTACTAACAGAGGGCAAAATACCCAGCTGTTTATTGCTGCAGTGGTTCCCTGTATTGAATTCACTTCTCCTTTTTCTCTTAGAACAGGTTAAGAAGGAAAGGAACAAAATTGTAAGTCTCCTCAAACGTTGTCTAAATGCAGTGCCTACATAAGTACAGTTTTAACGTTGCAATTGGAAATGCACTAGCAGCAGGGATTGGGAGCCTGAGTCTTTTCAAAAGGCTGCTTCATTCACACTGCACACCAGTAGCTTTTCATTTCCCAGCTAGCTTGTAAATTATGTATTTTATTATAAGCAATATCAGTACTTTGGATAGGCTAACAATGCAAGAAGAATATTAACTTTTTAATCTCTTATTTTTGATGTATTTCAGTTTGCAGCCTTAAAGCTGCATTAACATAGTGTTTGACTGAGATTGCAGCTTATTCCAAGATTGGAGTATAAGTGGTGTTTCAGTCCTACAGAGTGCAGTGTTTGTTTTATTGCCGGCTCAGCATTTATAACATTCATATATGATTTTATTCTTGAATGTTACTTATATCTTCTTGGAAAGGTAAACATAGGCAGAAAAATTTGACTTGGAAAGGAGGTCTTTTAGGTGGAAAAGAAATGCTATAAAAACTGATGAGCAAGATTTTTCAATGTATTATGATTGTGAAGTCTCCTTAAATCTGATATGTCTTGAAACCAGATGCACAAGATCCAATTAGAATTACTGGCATTGTCTCTGCTATTTATTTTGCACTTTAGATAACAAACATACTACTGCGTGATTGTTGGGACTCCTTGCATTTAATAATACAGATCTCTATCTTTAATGTAATTGTCTATTTTCATACTTGGTATCAGACTCCATCTGTACTGCTGTGCCTTGGTACACTCCAAACAGACCAGAGTGTTCCAGAGGTTTATGGTAGAAACTTGGCAATGTGGAAGGTTGATTTCACCCCCCACCGCATAAGGAGAAGAAAACCAAAACCGTAATAAGATTTGATTACTACTACAGGGCATGTTTCTTCTATGGCTTTCTGTTGCTAATAGAAAAACTCTCATTTATGACATGATGACAAAGTTTTCTTAAAGAGAGAAAAGATCTTTCAACATGCAACAGCAATCAGCTGCCTATTGTGTATAGGTCTGTTGCTGATTACTCAGAACCATGGCAACACACCTTTTTACTGCACAGTTTCCAAATCTTTCAGGTAATAATGTTGAAGACTTGAGAATACTATTGCAGTCTTGCTTTGCTTTTACCTCACAAATGCTCCAGCCTAAGAAATGAAATGTTGTTTTCAATAATGAACCCAGAACAATTGGTCACAGATCATATAATCCATGTATTTTAATATATTGTCAATCCAATTATATATGTGTTCATGTACATATATATCTGTTAGACAGAGGACAGGGATTGTAAGGCTATGGAACTGTAGTTATGGGGGCAGTTGTGTTTCACAGCTTTGTCTTCAAGTAGGGGTTTTCTTGAGTCAGCCCTAGGGAGCCAATGCTTGCTCTGGCAGTTAGGCATTTTGCTATTTGCTATCAACTATGAAAAATTGTGTTAAGAAATCATCAATTAAAAAAAATAACCAAGTCCAGTTGACATTCATGAAAACACAGACTAATACAACAGGCACAAATCAAGGGGAAAACCTCTCATTAGCTTCATTGGAGTAGAATAAGAACTTTGATACCTTACTAGAACACCAGGTTCCATGCTTGGTGTAAGTCTAGAATGAACTAAGTATCTTCTATAAGACGCTAAATGATTTTAGGGTGGATATTGCGAGACCTAAGATTGAGGAGCCTTTTACATGATAAATGTTTGTTGTCAGATAAAAAAAACTGATTTAATTAATTTCAATGGTACCTGGGGTGGGTTAGAAGGGGGTGGTCAGTAGGTCAGAGAGGTTCTCCTGCCCCTCTGCTCTGCCCTGGGGAGACCACACCTGGAATATTGTGTCCAGTTGTGGCCCCTCAGTTCCAGAAGGACAGGGAACTGCTGGAGAGAGTCCAGCGCAGGGCAACAAAGATGATGGAGTGGAGCATCTGCCGTGTGAGGAAAGGCTGAGGGAGCTGGGGCTCTGGAGCTGGAAAAGAGGAGACTGGGGGGGGACTCATTCATGGGATCAATATGGAAAGGGGGAGTGTCAGGAGGATGAAGCCAGGCTCTTCTTGGTGACAACCAGTGATAGGACAAGGGGCAATGGGTTCAAACTGAAATACAAAAGGTTCCACATAGATTTGAGAAGAAACTTCTCCTCAGTGAGGGTACCAGAGCCTGGCCCAGGCTGCCCAGGGGGGTTGTGGAGTCTCCTTCTCTGCAGACATTCAAACCCGCCTGGACACCTTCCTGTGGAACCTCAGCTGGGTGTTCCTGCTCCAGGGGGGATTGCACTGGTTGAGCTTTCCAGGCCCCTTCAACCCCTGACATTCTGGGATTCTGTTATTATTTTAATGACTTCTGCCTGTGTTCTGCTGAGCGTTCTGTTCTTCTCTGTCATCCTGGGCTGAAATCTTCCTACAAGTTGCTTTCTAATGAGATCTCAGGCCACATAGCTGCTGCTTTGACTTTCTTTTTGTTTCAGTTTTTATAATGTGGAGACTTGGCAACTGTATTAGGTAGGATTACCAGATAGTGCATTACAGTGATACCAGCCTCCTATTATAGGAAAGCGTGTGTGTGAGGGGAAATCTCTCAGAAACCAAACACCCAAACATTTAGTTTTGGTTATGTTATAGGAGAGAAGTGTCTGGATATTTGGATTTAAATTGCCTCAGTTTTGTTTGGAATTATCCACAATACAGTATTTTTTTAATGTCTTGATTGCCATTAAGCCTTATACTTAGATGTGCATAAAGTACAGGAGTAGTCAGTAGTTTTTTATTGTAAGCTTTGCCTATGTGCAGAAACCCAAAACGTTTTCTTAAAAACCCAAAAGACAGAGGAAGTCTTGCTAGCCGAAGGTTCAAGCTATTTCCATCAAACCCAAGTTTTTGTACTTAGTCCCAGCTGCACTGAACTTACAGTCTTTTGAGACATTATACAAAGGAAGGGGACACTAAGTGGCACTTTTTTGCTCTTACTGTGTTTCTTGGCACAGTGACCTTCTGGGAGAACCCCCATTCCGATTTCTTTTATTTCACTAAAAATAATAAATTCAGACTAAACTAAAAAATTCTACAGCTAGACCCATGTTTTATTTGTCAGCTGCAATACTGCCTTAATGTGATTTGGTTTCTAATACTTCCCTGTAATGCTCTCATTTTTTTACTTTTTTCTTTTATTAGTTCCATAGGACTGGCGGGCTCTGTGACACCAACCAGTGTTTTAGATATTAATAAAAGCAGCTTTATTCAGTAAAGATCAGTTTTATTTAATAAAAGAGAGAATCAAAAGATAATTTGATTTTTCATGCTGCATTCACATTAAATCAAGCTCCTGAAGTTGTTGCGGATGCCAAGTTTAGTGGCAGTCTGTCCTGGTCCTGGGATCCATAAACACGGCTCCAGACAGATTGATTGCAGAGAAGCTGAAGAGGCAGCTGAGATTCATCACAGGTTTGGTTTATAAAGTGTTACATTAAATTACTTGATTTTCACCAGTCTGTGTAATATTGCCTACTGCATTATTAATGGCAGTTCAAAATGAAGTGGATTTTAAATAGTTCAGAGACATTTAGATAAGACTAATTATTATGAGCAGATTTAAAGTACATATTTGAGAATGTTAGGCTACTTCACCCTCTTCCATGGGAGAAAAATGAACTGTAGAATGAAGATTGGCTTCTTCATGTCCTTGATTTCTTCTTTTATCAAATGGACTTAATTCCAGTGCAAGGTGTTAGTCTGATGGCCCATAGACAAATGGATTGAAAGTCTTCATCCTCCAAAGCGGTCCAGCCTGTAAGTGTCTATGCAAGCTTCCACTTTCTACTTTAGTAGCGTGGCTTGGACTTGACCTAGAGAATGATGTAACTTCCAGCTCTGCAATGGAAGATATAAGATCCATCTATTGATCCACAGCGAGTGTGATCCAGAGCCCATTACAGCCAGTAGATGGGGTTTCATTGCCTTTACGAGGCTTTAATTCAGAGTGTAGCCAGAGTTTTCTGGAGTGGTATTTTTCAGCCCGTGGCCCACACACCAGTAGTGATTCATAGAACATCTGAGCAGTGTTGTGAAACCAGTGCCAGAAACCTTATGCATGCAAGCTAGAAAAAAATAAAGAGAGGAAAGAGAAGTAACAAGGATGCTTTCAGAGTGCATCCCAATTCACATTTGGTTGTAAACGAAGACCTTTGTGACGATAATGTGTAAGACAGTCTGGATTTCTCTCAAAAAATTAAATGGCTCTTGTCCTTAAAACGGTTGAGAAAAAACCACTCTAGTGAAACTAACTAGTAATTTAAACTATTTCTCTGAACTCTTTGTTATTGAGTCACTACTTCAGACAGAATCACTGAGAGTGTGTTTCTAATCCACTGCAGCGTAAGTTCACTTAATTCAACACTGAGCAGTGGTTCAGTGAAGCAAGGCAGGAGTCGTCTGCCAGTCACACTGTAGCATCAATTAACTTCCTAAAAGGCTTCGCCTGTCCTCACAGAGAATGGCTGGTTGTTGTTGTTTTTTTAAATGAAGGTTTCCAGAAAGGTTTCTGCAGGGAGTTTTCTGTGTTGTAGGTGGTTGTCTCCCTGAAGGTTGCTCAGCAAAATGCACATATTTTGGTTTCTTGGGCATACCGTGTAGAAATGGTTGGTAGTGAATGCATCTATGCTGATGCCACATTTCCCCAAATTTACAAAATAGAAGGCCTCTATCCTCCTCCTGTAGTTATTTCACCTTCTTGCAGGCCCATCTAGCTCTGGTTTTTAAAGTTACTTTGAATTGGTTTGGTTTGTTTAGTTATTTGGGTTCTTCTTTGTAACTTTTCTCACAATTCTGTGTGATATGGTTTGCATAAGATGTTCCAGATATTTGCTATGGTAATGGTTAGTAACCATTTTCAAGCCTTAATTTATTCAATACCATTTTATACTCGTTTGCTTTTCTGCTAATGGTGTTTTTTAATCTTAATAATCCAAAGTTGTCAGAGGTAACTAGCCAATAGTGTCTCTGAATATTAATCCAATCTCTAATATAAAAAAAGGAAACAATACCACTTAGTCTTCAATCCACTCATTTATCAAAGATCCTGAATTAGTACATGATTGTATCCTCTGCTTTCTACTGAGCCATAGTGGCTCATTCCACTTGTCTTCAAGAAAAGAAGAGTTGTGATTTGAACGTGCCTACAGTTGAAACATCTGTATTTGTGCTTCAGAGTTTTGCATCTCTATCTTAATGTAATTAGTCTTGCTTGGTTAATTTTAATTTGGTAGTACACATTGGGTCTATGCATGGCAAATTCCTACATTAAACTTCCTGCATTGCTCTTGGCAGTATAGGGTGTATCGTCAGGTTTTGCTGATACAAAGGAGGCCTTGGATTGTGTTTTGAGCTACTGTTGAAGGAACTGATGAGCTCTGACAAAATTTCCCAGTGTAACAGGTGTGTAAAAACACCATGTATGTGTTTAAAAACACACATTTTCAGGAACAAAAATAGAATCTAGTTTGCTCACATTCTCAAGCCTGTAGCTCTTTCCAGATGTCTCAAATGAGTTTCTTTGGACCTGTTCTTAGAAATCCTACTGAAATGCCAACTGCTCAGCAGTCCTGGCAAACCAGGTGCGAAAAGGTGGCCATCCCAAATTTAGTGGACACTTTCCAAATCTTATTTTAGTCCTTCTGAATTGTGATATCTCTCTTAGCGACACCTCCAGTGAATAACAATAAAAGCCATGTGTTGCTTTTTAAAGCTTGATATGATGCTCTCCATAGATCCTCCTGTGTTTACTCGGGGTTTATCAGTAAAGGTTCTCTTATTCTGTATCCTTTTCCATATAATTCGGCAAACAGCTGTAAGGCTATCGTGACTTTAGCTGTGCTCTGCTCTCTCCTTTGTGGCTGACTGTGTCCCCTGCAGCAGTTGTCTGATAAGAGATGATTTCGTGCATACTGAACGCTTGTGCACAGTAGGGTTCTGTTGTGTACTTCTGACTCTTTGACACCATCTGCCCAGTAAAGTGGTTTTAATGGGTTTCCACTGAGCCAGCCTGTACTACAGCTCTGACAGCATGCTCTGTGTTTTCAAGAATAAACAAAATCTCTTCAGTGAAGCTAGCCATGAACATCGGCTTCTCCAACAAATTGAGGAGTATATACTGTTTGATATTTTGCGGAGGCAGATATATCTCTATTTGATAGACTTTAAAATAGAAAAATGACTGATAGCTTCGAATGGTCTTCTAATAGTGCTAGTTTATTTTTTAAATGACCCTATAAAGCATTATTTCTCGTCCATTTTTTAGGCAGGTATTATTATCCTTTTACAGAAATGCAATCATTTCACCTTGTTGGTGTTCTCTTCTTAAGAAAGCTGGGAAATTTAGTGGTTCACAGTGGTGATTTAGGAGTCAGGGTGCCCATAGGCCTTTTGTAACCTTTGGCAAATTGCTTCAGTTCTCTGCTTTCCCTTTCTCTTTTAAACTGTCTTGTCTATTCAGAATACAAGTTGTCCAACACAGGACCTGTTTTACTTGCTGTTTATATCTGCCCCTCTTCTCAGATGAGAATGTACATTACCACAGTATATACACTACCACAGCAAAATAATTAATTACTAGTGGCTGAGTTAGAAGTTGGAGCGTGGAATTGTGGTTGTCCTGATCACTGGTAACAACTCAGAAGCCAGTAAGAATAGAAAAGAGCAGGGTAAGGGGAAAAAGAGAAAATACAATGAAAGCATCTGTGTGATTAAAAAATTCTAAGAGCTAAAGTAGATCCCATCCCATGATGTTATAATTAATGAGCTATCTAAACCTTTTCAAACAGCAACATGATAAAGGGAATGTAGAAAGCTTCTTACAAAAAGATGTCATAAAGATGTTTTTATATTTCTTTCTGTTATAATCCATGTTACTAAACTATTAAAGAAACCCACCAGATTTTGAGTATCTGTATTAATAATGCAACAAACCACTTACAAGGAAAAAATGTTCTTTGACAGATGGTACAGATCTTAGAAATATTTCATTCCTTCTCTGCCCCTTCAAGTCTTTGGGGTTTATTTTAAACTCCTTCATGTTAATAAGTTGCAAACATAGTGGGTAGAGGTGGTGATGAGATGGACTGGTGGAAGAAACTGTTGACTAGTCCCTTCTCTTATGATGGGGCATGATACTTGAAACAGTCAAAATAGATGGATTCTTCTGAAGTTTATAAGGACACACAGAGAATGAGAGAAAATCCTATTGTTTAGTCTTTAAGTTCTTTTTTCTAAAGTTCATGGAGTTTGACCTGCAGCCGAGATGGTTTCCATCTGAGGCCGGGGTTTCTCTTGTCTTCTCTATGCTCGGTAAAGTACTATTATAATTCTGGTTTGTGAATCACTGTAGGGAGCCAGTACAAGATATCTGAAGGTCGAATTCTAGCTGCCCATTTACTCAAGAATAACTTGCTGAGGTCCCCAAGAAAAGCAAATCTTCTGTGCTACTGGGGGCTTTTGAGTGACGAGACCACAAGGCTAAGGCAGCGTTTGGGTGTATTCTGGGATCTGCAATGCCTTCAGAGAAAAGAACCACTCACAACAGTCACTAGCTTTGGAATCTTTTGTGCAATAAAGACATTTACCATTTTTAACCTGTGGAAAATGCATGTGGTGGTACAATTTTGGAGAAAATTGGTTTTTGAGTTATGCGAATCTTGGCTGTTTGCAGATTTTCTTACATTTTCTGGCTAGTTTGGTTGAAAGCTTGTGGACCATTTTAACAACACTGCATCCAGGTGTATGTTCCCTTAATGTTGGCATGTTTGCATCCATGTAGATTTCTTTGGACTTGCTATCTTCTGAAATCACCCAGCTTCTTGAGGTCTGAAATTCAGGCTGATATCTTGAGGGGTATCTCAATACTCCTGTCTCTTTGCTTTTGTTAGTGCTTCATTTGTGTAATGGATGAAATGCTAACGAAGGTGAACACCTGAGATCTGTGATCCCTACACAGTTGTTTGCTGCTGCTGTTACCTTTCTTCCCCTTTGTCCTATCATAACTTCGGATTTTGCTGTAAATGCTCCCTGCTGTTTCTGCTGCAGCAGTTTAAAATACATATATCAGCATCAGCTGTGTCTTGTCTTGCCTTTTTATTTAGACTCTTTATCTGAGCAGCAATAGATCAGACAAACAGAACAATAATCGCTGTTGAAGCACTTATTTGTTTGTTTTCTTTCTATTTCTATGCAGTCATATGCTCCTTTCATCCTTTCGTCTGTTCCTATCAGAATTATGCATGTGGTTTGGATCAGACCCTGAAAAAAAGAGAAATGCTTGTAAGTGGAGAATACTATATATAGCAGACCTTTGTTATGGTATTTATAGTCATGATATTTAGGAGGTCTTCATATACATTATAGGATTCTCATCAAATAATCAAATTGCATCAATAATACTAAAAAGTGTGGTTCGTGAAAAGATTACTTTCAACTGTTCTCTTTTCAGCAGCTTCAGAGAAGAACGATGAATTTGGCAGCATATTTGCAGTGCTAACAAAGCTGGGCTTTGGCAGTCGCTAAGTCAGGAACAGTGGATTCCAAACTGAAGATATCTCGCGGAGATGGCCTGATAGTAACTGCCTTTGGGTGCAGGACGAGCATTCAGACCCTGGATGATTTTAGCTGTTGCAGTATGGTGTAGGATAATCTCTCAGGTAATAGCTCTGACAAATCTAAAGACTTTAGGGCTTGTAACTTCTATCTGCAAGCTTTTTGGGAGACAATGAAGATCAAGGGAGAAAGAAAAATTCCCCCCAAAATGCCAAGAGCATTGCAGGATGTTGTTTGTTGTAACAGGACTTTTCTTGCGTTTCCGTTCATAGAGTCCTAAAGCACATAATTTCTTTCCTAATGAGTCGTTTCTCTTTTGTGTTTTCAACCTGAGAATAGTAGCCATTCTAGTGTTTGGATCTGTGGTGACACTGCAGCATTCCCTCAACGTCTTGGGTATGGTCTCTGACTTGTTGCCGATGTTTTCTGCCAGTTTGATCAATTTGTCAAAGAAACTATACATTCTCACATGTTTTATCTTCCGATAGACAGCCACTGTCACAATCTCATTTGGAGCCTATGGAGTTATTGTAGCAGTTTCAGTTATGTTTTATGCTTCTTTGACATCTCTCTTAGGAATAGCTGATCTATTGTATTCATTTCAGTCTAAATTCTGACTGGTCCTTTGCAAATGCTGCTTTCTGGTACCTCCTAATTTTCTTCACCAATGACTGAAAAAATGTTTCTTTCAGTCACTCAGTAAGTGAATTCCTCCATAGTTCTGCTACTTCTGCTTGCCTCCTTAATTATAGGTCAGTGCCATTACTGTCTTCTTTCCAATTGCAAGTCCAAGTCTTGTTTTCAGCACTGAAATGAACAGAAAGAATCATGAAAAGCAATACATTGCACCATCTCAGATTTCTGAGATGGCATTGAACTTGTAGTACTGGCTTGGAGGAGTTACCAGAAAATAATTGGAAACCAAGGCTGGGAGCCCAGAAAATTGAGGGCAAGCAAGAAGAAATTTATGGAAATTGGAAGACAAGAAGAAGAAATAAAGATCAAACTCTGTATTCTGTTCTGTGCTACTACTCTGTAGAGTAAGAACTGATAGTGAAACATGGGATTGTGAAGAATGCATAATAAGGAAAATCAGAATATCTGCTTCCTGTGCTCTGTGCTTTATGTAGGCAGGATGTGCGCAGACAACGGCTGTCACCAGCATGGGCCCAGCAGTTCTAACGTCTTCGAACGCCCTCACACATACCTATGCCATAGCCCAGGGATGAGTTATTGTGTCCAGTTGTGGTCCCTCAGTTCCAGAAGGACAGGGAGCTGCTGGAGAGAGTCCAGCGCAGCCACCAAGATGCTGAAGGGAGTGGAGCATCTCCCGTGTGAGGAAAGGCTGAGGGGTGACCTCATTAATGGTTACAGATATCTAAAGGGGGAGTGTCAGGAGGATGGAGCCAGGCTTTTCTTGGTGACAACCAGTGACAGGACAAGGGGCAATGGGTACAAACTGGAACACAAGAGGTTCCACTTAAATATGAGAAGAAACTTCTTCATAGTGAGGGTGGCAGAGCCTGGCCCAGGCTGCCCAGGGGGGTTGTGGAGTCTCCTTCTGTGCAGACATTCAAACCCGCCTGGACACCTTCCTGTGGAACCTCAGCTGGGTGTTCCTGCTCCATGGGGGGATTGCACTGGATGAGCTTTCCAGGGCCCTTCAACCCCTGACATTCTGGGATTCTGTGAGTTACATGGATATTTGACCTTATCCTATTGAACTACCATAATTTTTCATGGAATAAATAAACCTTAATTTTGCTTATGATAAATCCAAGTCACAAACAGCTAAGGTAGATTTTTGCTTGTTTTTGTAATAATTTAATATGAAATGGTTTGTACTTTGTTTCACTTACCTGAAAGGAAAACTAAAGTAACTGATGCTCAGTTACTCTTTATTTTTTTTATATTCAGTGGTTGAAAGTAACTCCTTTTGCAGTAAAATATTGTCTCATTCCTCTAAGCTTCCTAATTCTCACCTCTTTTTTCCAGTAGTAAAGGGCTTTTCTCAGCATTATTTCCTTCGCATTAATGGAAGCTCTCACACTTTGCCAATGCCCTCGGTGTCCTTCCCTGACCTGCTGACAAAAGGTGATCTTCAAAAGTTTTTTGTTTCCTTCTCAACTGCAGTAGAGTGTGCATCTCTCGCAATAGAACTTGCCTTTTGCCACGGACAAGTAGTCATCAAATGTGCTGGTAACAGAGAAATGATGCATTATGTGGTACTACAGATACCATGCAATTTAAGAGAAAGAAATAATGAAATGACATAGTATTTTATATTGCAATGAGAACCGTGCTAAGTGCTGTGAAAACACAACAAGGAACAATAAGTCTTTTGGAGTCAAGGTCTAGCTTTACAGGAGAAATGTGCAGAAGTTTTATAATTTGGCTGTGGAAACAGTTATGACAGACCTTTTCTGGAAATTAAAAAGTATTTTCCAGGTATGGTGCTAGCAGAGTCATTGAACAGCGGTGCTTTCCTCTATTTGAGTCCGGAATTTTGTTCGCTCTACTTTTTGCTTCTGGATTCAGCTGTAATACCTCAACTTGAAGTGGACACTTCTTACCTGGATGCTGAGTATCTTGATGACTTGAAAGATTTTTGAAAACTTTTATATTCTTAAACCCACCGAACTAACAGCTAAATTCTGTTACAGTGATGACAGAGGCTGCAGTATGGTAAAGATGATGGAAGACACAGGAGATTCCAGGCAGAAATCTGGATTTTATTTCCTTGGCCCAGGCACATAGCTGTGCCCCTTTTCAGCCATCACCAATGGCTGCTATTGCAGAAAGCTGAGCAGCCCCCTTTCGTAACGATGGAGCTGAGCCAGCCCAGCGTTTTCTCTTCGGCTTTCAGTTCTGTGCTAAGCATCACAGACCACTATTGTGTGAGATCTCTCACATCTGCCTGTCACCCAGGCAGTCCCCGTTCTCAGCCACTTGGGCTTTCTCTTTCCTGGTGCCCTAGTGCTGTGACTAAATGGGTGAGTCTTCATGGCTCGTCATTTCTTGCATTGCCTCCCTGTTTCCGACCCCTGTTTTCTCTCCCACCGCCAGGACGTACATAGTAGGGGACAAATGCCATCTGGGATTGTAAATCTGTCACAAGTACCACTGCTGTTAGTTTGTATGTCTTAGGGTGCAAGGACTGTTACAAACGCTTACTAATCTGCATCAGAGTTACAATTGTTTTTAAAATGATGTTCCTCTTGATTCTTAAGGCATGCAGCTTTTAGGTCAAAGTCTGTGAGCTCACAGGAGTGTTTTCCTTTATTACAGTGGAATGGTTAGACCAGCATGGGGGCAAATGGCTGTTTCACTCATGGACCAATTCCTAATTATACCTGTGTGCTACCCTAATGGAATTCAAATTAATTATTCTGTTGTGTGAAAGTAGTGGTATTATATTTATTTCTAAATTCTTTTCAAGATGTCAGCATGTAGCCCTGAGGATGTGAAAGAAAGGTAGATGTTGTCAGCCTCCCTGGCTGCTCTGAATTAGTCTGAAACTATTGGAAATGAAAGGTTCAGAGAGCACAGATGGAACAGATTGAAGTAGCAGCTTTGAGTGAATTGAAAGGGCAACTTTACTGGCTAATCGTGATCTCTATGGGCAGAAAGATACCTAATAGATTGAAATTGTCAGACATTGTGAACTCCTCGAAAGAACTGCTCAAGGCTTTTTGCTTTCCAATTCTGGCTTATGGTAGCTGCCTTCTTTTTAATTAAAATCTCTTTTGTTTCCACATAATGAGAATAAAACATAGGAGCATATTTAGTGAATATGTGAGGCATGAACCTGTCTGCAGTGGGAATTTGCCATTATATGGATAAGATTGGACTAGAGGATCAGAAGTTTAGGGGAGCAGAGGGACAGGGGAAGATGCCAAATCAGCCCTCCCTTTCCTTGGTTTCTATGTGGCAACATGAAGGGACCAAACATCAGCAAGTCCTGATGTCCTTTCCAAGCAGAAACACATGGATTGCATTGTTCTTCAGACTTCCATTGATCATAGAATTGAACGGCATTCTCTTTTCCCCAGGAATACACAAATGACTGCTATCTCACAAGATGGTTTTTTATCATTCCCAGATAAAGCTTTCCTGCTTCTTTTATGCATAGTCCATAGCTGCTTCCTGAAATGAAATCTTTGTAGGGTCCTTCTCTGCTGGGTTACAGAGTATTTCTAGTGCCTGGTACTGATGCCCTTTTACTGATGTGAACCTGCGTGTGTCTGGATGCAATAGATGAGAGCACAGAGCTACGTTCCTCGTGTCTGACACCCTTCAACATCCTCATGGTGCTCAACTCTTCTAAATGTCATCTTTTTTTCTGTAACATATGAGATCTTGGCATAAGGGAGAATATTTAAAGA
This sequence comes from Patagioenas fasciata, assembly GCF_037038585.1. NCBI lineage: Eukaryota > Metazoa > Chordata > Aves > Columbiformes > Columbidae > Patagioenas > Patagioenas fasciata. The sequence continues at coordinate 2,126,145 of NC_092536.1, forward strand.
AATCAGAAATTAAGTGTTTTAATAAAGAGTAGGTGAAACACTAGAGTACTATTAGATTTTGGTTATTATTAATTCAAGCGGGAGGGAAAGAGTGTAAAATTAACGGAACGTTGGCAAAGTTTATGGCTTTGAAGAAAATGGTGCCTCAGAGGAGCAGTAGGATTCGGGCTTGATTAAACTGGGATTTCAGAAATTCTCTGCACTGAACAAAATAAAAAGGCATTCAATCTAATTAGATAGTATTGTGGAGGGACAGGAGGAAGAGAGGTTTTTCTGACCTGTTGGCTTTTTACATAACCTTTAATCCATGGGAAGCTTTTGTAACTACTTTTGGTAGATTTATTTTTCTTCTCAAGGGAATTTGGCCTCAAATTCCAACCCTTTGATAACTTTGCTAAAGAAAATTTGAGGAGAAAACCATCTAATGGTCTATTAAAATACACAGAGTTTCTGGAGGTCTGTTCTGTAGTTTTTCCTGATGAAAGCTCATCTTTTGGTCGAATACCTTGCTTCTGTTTTGATGAGAACAAGATATTCAAGAGGAAATGCAGCTGTGGATTCTTCTTGAGAGATGTGGAAGAGGAGAGCTTATAGACCATGGAAGGAGGGGCTGGCCACTTGGGGAGAATATAAAGCTGTTGTCAGAGGGTGTAGGGAGGCAAGCAGGAAAGCGAAGGCCTCCTTAGAATTAAACCTGGCGAGAGGGGTCAAGGACAACAGGAAGAGCTTTTTCCAATACGTGGCAGATAAAACTAACAGCAGAGGCAATGTAGACCCACTGAGGAACGAGGTGGGTGCCGTGGTGACAGAAGATATGGAGAAGGCAGAGTTACTGAACGCTTCTTTGTCCTGAGGATCCCGCACTGCTGGGGCCCCGAGGAGGGCAGGACAATGGAGGAGTTTGTTTTGTCCAAAAGAAGGGAGAGATTTGGGGCTAGAGTATAGATTAATAACAGCCCACTCACTGCCTTGAAAATTCAATCACTCGGGTGGCTTATGCTGAGGAATTGGCTGTAACAGTTTGTGGAATGGAGAAAACAACTGTTAGTGGGCAGTCCTGAATGACTGAATTTTATTGGTTCGTAAAAAACTGGGAGGTTAATATCTTTGTTTCGTGAAACAGATGTTTAATTCTGAGCCTGGGCAACTGGCTCTTTCATGTCTGAAGAAGAAAAAAAAATAGATGTTTTGGATTGCGGTTGACTGTTTAATTGTATACGACAGATGCATTAAATTAGCCTTTCCCAAAGGTTTTGGTGTCCTGCCTCTCTGAACTGTAAATTTGACTCGACTTTCTCATATGCAGGTGCTATGATACCATTCTATGTGTGTTTTGTGTTTCTCAGATAGGACAAAATATTCCAAGATTGCAGTGATGTTATAGAGCACTTACAGATGGGTAAAAGACAAATTCTCTCACATTTATGCTTCAGACTACAATGTAAGTCGAAGGAAGAAAGGAAAGGACCCTTAAAAATACATTCTTCATATATTTTTGATTTGCCTAAGTCCCAAAATGGAATGCTGCCCTGGTTTAATGTTCCAATCTGTGTCACAATCTGCTGTCACCCCTTGAGTGCAGCAGGGCATTCTGTGAGCGTTTAATGAACCACACACTTGTAAGGTTTTATTAACAACACACAAATTGTACTTTAGCCCATGTCATTGTTCTCTACGGATTAAAACACAACAAACCTTTTCTAAAATGGGATGCTCTGTGTGTGAGTAGCACTTGTGGAGCTTAATTTTCATCTGATTTTTCAAGAACCCTGATTAAATTCAACTTAATGTAAAGGTGGAACAGTTTCTGGGGAATTGCTATGGATTTACTTTGCTTTAACAGGAAACAGAATTTATCCCCTTTGATTTTAACAGGGGGAGAAACTTTCTAATTAGAGCCGCTTCTGTTTTCCCAGCACACTTTTGATACGTGTGCTTTCCCTGGCTTTAGTTCCTGACATGGTAAGCCTTGCTAGGATCTCTTGGTTAAAAGCCTTGCTAGGATCTCTTGGTTAAAAGCCTTGCTAGGATCTCTTGGTTAAAAGCCTTGCTAGGATCTCTTCTTTAAAAACTGGCAGCTGTTCTTTTTTCCACTTTAAAAATGACCTTAAGAAAACTGCATTTTTTTGTTTCATGTTTTCACCTTTTTGATGTATCAAAAATATGAATTTGAAATTCCTATTTGGGAGAAAACATCTTTGTGAAGGTCGTATTATTTATCACTCATTAAAAAGAGGTACTTTAACAATTATTTTTCAGGAAATGTGCCAATATATGAAATAACTTTACCAGATAGCAAGCTAAACACGTTCTTAAACAATGATTTCATAAGAACATTGCTGAGCTATCTTGAGAAGAGCCCTCTGAAGGTCCCACCCGACCCAAACTGTTCTGTGAGTCTGGAATACTTGAGAAGAGTTGGAACATTCCTTGGAGGGACTTTTGGAATGAAGATGCAACACAAAACTGAGTCCTGAGAGATCTGGTGTGGTCATTTCTCATCTTTAGAGTTAACTGATGGAATCAACACGTTGCTTTGTGTCTGTGACACCGGTTCCGAACCTGACTCTTGATCCTGGAAAATCTGTTCATATTAATCATTCAGAACGGTGCAAAAATCCGATTAATTGCAGTGGTTCTGCACAAGTGAGTAGAAGGGGAAGCCAGTCTGACTGTAGCATTTCTTTATTCATTCTGTTCAGCTGATGGAGTGGTTAAAGAGTATTTAGTGTACTTAAATGGGAAAGAAATAAAACACATTGGACACAATTGTAAAGGAGTTTTTCTACCGTTCACTCATTTGCCCTGAAAGCCGACACAGTGTTCAAAGCAGATTTTGCTTTTGTGTGATTCCTTATTCTTTAGAAAAGTTGAAATCAATTTAGATGGATTTATTAATGGCTTTTTTAATTAGTTTGTTAATGGCTATATTTACAAGACTGACTGCAAAGTCATTTCCTGCTGGTTAAAGTATAATAATTATTGATCTCTATCCACTGTATTAGGAAAAGATACATAGAGATTTACTGCTAACAAAAGAAGCTTTTGAAGATGAGAACTCATTTAGATGTTTGGAAGGCATTTGTCTTTTTCTTATGAGTTATTAGTACTAATGGGAGTCATATGTACAGCAGGAGGCAAGATGAGCTATTAACCTACATAGCAAGTTGTAGAGCGTTATAAATCCTTGCTGTCTGTGTTATGGTGGGACCCATTTGGGTGACAAGCAGGATGGCACTGAAGTAGCGTAGTAGTGTGGCTTTCTGAGTCTGAAAAGTGGCTGAAAGAGGGACTGGGACAGCGGGACCTGCGGGATGGAAACGCTGCCATCCTGCCAGGGGATGCTCGAGGAACATCAGGGTCTCACTGTCCATAGCAGCCACTCTTGGGGTGCGCTTTGTATTCTAATGACACAGGTTCAATTAGGGAAACAGGGAATTCTGCAATACTTTTCATTGGCTTCTTATGTTTTTAGATACCTAGAAAGTGATTTCAGGATCAAGTCCCTTTTTCGTGTAGACTGGTACTAGCAGCTAAAAATTTACTCTTGGTTCAACTGTTTTGAAATCACTTTCAGAAGAAGCAAGTTTCGGTGTTTGTTTTTTGTTTGTTTGGGCTTGTGTGTGTTTGTGGTCTTTTGTTTGGGTTTGGGGGTTTGTTTTGTTTTGGGTTGAGTGAAAGCAGCTTTACAGGTTGCTGGGATTTTTCCCTAATTTGTATGAATTCTGTTTGTTAGAGCACACAGACACAGCCTTGAGACCATTACTGAGTCCCATTTGGCTGTGGTGGCCTCGCTGTCCTTTTGTCGACGTGCTTCAAATTAGTGTGTGACTGGCTGTTCTGAGAACTGCACCAAGTCTTCTGTAGCACAAATCTGTGGGGTGACTTAAATAATCTAAGAAATGGTATTCAAAGCCATGTTGGGATTCTGGAGTTTGAAATCAACTTTATGAAAAGACTCCAAGCCAAATTAGGCATCAAACTTTAGAACCAGTAACTTCTTCACTAGTTAGCTCTTGGGGTTTTTGTTCTATATTCACTTTTCCATCTTATAGTTGTGTATACTACAAGTCACAAGGGTTTGTTGGCAGCATATTCTTCATGATTTGAGATTTGAGTTGCTTAGTGCAGCCGGCTGGCTGCATAAGGCCAGCCAGAGAGGACAGCATACAACAGTAATTACTGTACTACCCCAGAATGGCAACACGGGAGGCCATTGCAGACACTCGTTACCTCTATGTCCTTTTAACTTTCTTATATGATGCTGCATTTCGTTCACAAGCACAAGATAAATGTGAAATCCTACTAGAGTCCTTCTGTACTTGTGGCAAGTGAGTGTTACTATATTGATCACTTAGTCCAAGAACAATGAAAAATTGAGCCCAGGACTTTGATTAATACACGACACATCTTTTATCTTCACTGGATTAGCATAATCATTACAGTCTGGGAGAGTGTTTGCACTCAGAGTATCCTTCTGTAGCGGTCAAGGAATTAATTACACCAAGTAAAGAGCAAATTCTTTGCTGAGAATTTGGTATGTTTGGTTGTTAAAGAAGCTCTCTCCTGCTGAGTCTTCACTAAAGCTTGACGAAGCAGCAGGAGTAAATTTATGGGTCAGTGATCTAATCTCTGAAGGATGGCAGATGATGATCTTTCCCATGCGGATATGGATTTCAGCTGTTTCATGTGGATGGGACTTGAGCAGGGCAGAAAACACACTCTGTCCTGCGTTCTGAGCGCCTGTGGCTGCAGAGATTTGCTCCTGTTCTCATTGCAGATTCGCCATGCACTCCGGTGGGAGCAGGACTAAGCTTTGCCCAAACAAGACCTTGATCCATATTAAGTAGTAAATGCCTCAAGGTCTGTCTCTGTTTGGGAAGAAAGTTGTGCATCCAAAACTAAAGAAAAGCCAATGGATTCTCACTGTACAATGAAATGAATGCATAAGAGGCCAAGAGCTATTTAAAATCTATACATTTTGTTTAATGAAATTCTGCATTTGAGTTTCCCCACTGTGTTTTGTGCTGTTTCATGCCTTGTCATTTTGCTCTATGCAGTTGTGTCTGTGCGAAGGTACACAGAAGGAAAAGGGAAGGAGAGTGGAATAAATGTGGCTGGGGTGCAAAGGTTGCTTTTGATTTTGAAAATAACTTCCATAGTTGCAGCTTGCTTCATGACAGCTGTGCTATCCTCGCTTCATTCCAAATTTAAACTTGAATTTCCCTGACATGGCCTTGCCCATTTATATATCTTCAGGGGAAACAAATAAGTTCCGTCTTGTGTTTGGTTTCCAGTGTTTCACAAATCTTCATTGTAGGAAGCGCTGCACAGACGAGGTAATCCTGACATCCCTCTGCCGAATGATGCCGGAGGCCATCGGGGCTACTCAGCATAAGGAGAGATGGCATCATCATCTCTCCATGTGTGATTTTGTAGAAAGAAATACTGTGGACTTCCTTGGGTGGTAGTTATGGATTCAGCTTTCCAGATATGCTAGGTCTGCTGCACTGGGTTGATTTTGGTGGGTGAGTGAAGACGTCCTGGAATTTTACTGTGAATGAAGGAAATTACCTTATGCTCCTCTTGCATGAATTTGGGAGACATCCCAAACAGAATGGTGTAAGCCACCTTCCCTTCTTTTAATACAAAAATGAGCTTTCGAGGTCCCTTCCAATCCCTGACATTCTGTGATTCTGAGAGTCATACTTAGAGTATCATGTAGGATATAAAGACAATAACTATGGGTTTGCACAGTGACATCCTTGTCTCAGCAGCAACAAGTATTTCCAGGGTACAATAACAGCATTGAGGAGATGAAACCGAAGATGGACAAGAGTGTACGTTTCAGTTTGTGGCTCTGTGGGGACTGGAACACGGTCGTGGAGTTCTCATCGCCATTTGCACGGGAAGAACTGACTTTATGCACTGTGCGAAACCTTGAGGGCATAGAGCTTTAAAAAAACATGTAATTAGAAGTTGAAAAGTGTGTTTGTTAAGAGAGGGAGAAATAATTAAATGTTTTGCACTTGTAGGGCCTGAAAATACTGGGAATGGGAGTGTGGCAAACTTCAGGGCTTGCACAGCGTTTTAGATAACCCTGGGATACTTTGTGTTCTTCTGTCCTGATCTGCCCTGACCTATCACTCGTGCAATAATTTTCACTGCAGTCAAAATACGTGGTTATTAATGTACATGCTTTCAACCTGTGTGAGCAGAAGCTTGCATTTGCAGAGTCTGCCTTTAGGGCACACTTCATTTCACTTAGAATAAATTATCATACATTTATCGTTAGTTAACAAGTTATTAACATTAATATAAACAGATACACTTGACTTTTCTTCATGAAGATTACCTTTAGTCATGTTGGGGATGTGGCAAGCACTTTTACATATGTTGTTTTTAGTAGATGTTCTCTGTTTCCATATATGTGTATTTAAGTGTGGAGAAACTTGCCAGTGATTCTTTTCTGGTAGCTCCAGATCTGTTAGGAAGAGGATTATTTGGCAAAAAACCCACCCCAAAACAAACAAGAGAAGTATTCATAATGTTTCAGAAGATGATACTTGTTTCACTGATCTGTTTGGAGTACTTCAGTCTCCACCGGTTTTGCTAGATATGCTCTTGTTGTTGGATTTGTGATACATTGAAGCTACAGAGGCCTGATTGCAACATAGACAGACAAACCTGAACTGGCTTTCATCTAACCGGTGCAGGTACCAATATCTGTGGAACTTCAGCCATTGGAAAGCTGCTCTGAATATGCTGGAGCCATCAGTTCATGAGTTCCGTGCTTCTGGCAGAGTGGGAGATGAGTGAGACGGAGCAAGCACAGCTCCGAGTCGCGTCTCTCTCACATTTGTCTTTGCTTTTGTTTCTCTGAATCCGTGGAGTTGTCGCCCTCCCACCGTTTGTTGCACTTCCATTTTAAGAAGGTTTTCCTCCATATTTTTTTTCCTTGAAGGCCCTCTGAGGAGGGGTGGTTGATCTGAACGTATGTTTTGTCTTCTGTGCAGCGTTATTTGGGTTGATCTGCAGAGCAGATTCAGGTCTTCTCTCTCCAGTCTGTCCATCTGTGTATCTTGAATATTTCCTTAAACAGAAAATCCCTTCTAACAGCTGTGATCGTTCATGCATGAGCGCAGCATTTCTTCCCACTTTACCAAAGGCTATCGTGAATGCTCTCAGAGCCTGGAAAATGATAGGTAAGATTAAAAGTATGGTTATATTCTGCATTTGAAGTATTGCTGTGGTAGAATAATCAGTCTCATGGTGTTTGGTCCTTTTGAGAAGTTACGGATTTAGCTATGAATCCCACTTTCATTTATTAAAAAATTCCACATATCTGTGGTAGAGGAGGAAACCCTGAAAGTATTTGAGTCTTTAAGGTTTATATCTGAAGACAAATAAAAAGGAATCCTTAATATTTCTGTGCAAGTTATTGCAATTCCTTCCTTCTGAGAAAGGTGAAAGCCAGACTGAGCCTGTGCTTATGAGACCTGTTAACTCTTAAGCCTGTATCTGCAGACTGAGACAGAAGAGCTGCAATTGCTTTGTTTGTGGTCTTTTTCTTTGATGTTTTGAGTGGAAGGAGAAACGGAAGGAGGGCAATGAAAATCTGTGGTGTCAGTTTGACTCCTTGGTATTTATTTTTCTGTAAAGTTTGTTGGAACAACAGTATTTATTGTCATGCCTTCAGCATCCTCAAATAAAGAGTGTTAGAAGAATGCAAAGTCAGATTATACTGTTTAGTTATTGACTTTATTCCTGGTCTGTGTAGACAAGAAACAATGTGAAAGATATCTGCAAACTTGAAATTACACACAATACAGATACTTACTCCAAGTGTACATTTTCTTCTCATGCTTACCTAATAGATTTTCCTGTTTGTTTGTAGAATGCTCTTCTGCTGGTAAATCCGACACAGGGTATATCCTGGGGGGGGTAACCGTCATCCCCAAAGCTGTGAGCAGGCTGGGATTTCATCTCCACCAAAGCATTTGCTTCTGTTCAGATCTTGAACTGGTTTTTCTAGGATATTTGCCCTTGAGTCAACCCAAGGGGATTCTGGTTAAAAAAAGCAGGATCTTCCTGAAATTGAATGTTACATCTGAGCTGCTGCTTTGCTGGGTAAATATTTATTATTAGCAAGGTGTATATAATACTGTTAATATATGCTGTGCTTTGCAAACACAGATAAGGCATGTTCTCCAGCAGGAGGAAGTTGCAGTTGGAATGAAACATCCATCATCGCAAATGACTGTGAAAGAATACGGGAGTATTAACAGACCTCTATTAACAGACATCAATGGGAACTTCGGAGGAGGGACGGGAAGCGGAGCTGTCAGCACAGGGCTGGGGGAGCTCTGGGAGTGCAGAGCCGGCCTCTGCCTCCTCAGCATGGCCACCAAGTCAGGGAAGGGGTTTTTGGAGGAGAATTACAAAGGAATTACGGGAATGCAAAAGGGCTATGGTGCTTCTGAGTATTAAACAGGCTAATTTGTTCTCCCTTAACTGATTGTTTAATGTTTAATTGCAGCCTGTGCATATAATTGCCTGGGGGTTAGAGAAGAGCACTTTGTGTTGCTACCTATGTGAATACACATGCAACTTAAGAGCTGGTTTTGCTCACATGTTTTGGAGACCATGCCTTGGGTTTCCCGGATTTTTCCATTTAGTTTATTACTAACTCTGTTGCCACCTTAGCGCTCTAAGTGCCATAAATAATAGCAGAAATATCTTCCTTTATTGAGGGGGAGAAGAAAAGGTTCTTTTCATTTACATGCAAGTTTTTAATTTGTTTTTTGAAATGTCTTTCTGCTCTGGATTCCTGTTTTCAGACTTGTCTGTACCGGGGTTGAAATGACTGCTGTTTGTACAGCTTTGTCTACAGCAGGTCCTGCAGGCAGCTGGAGCTGATTTGATTGTCTCAAATTGCCTTGGGACTACAACTTTTTCCACACCTGAAGCAGTAATTTTCCTTCTACTGTGTATTAACAAGCACATAGTAGCTTCTTTATTCTTTGCAAGGTGATAAAATGACTTGGCCATTTTAATAACATCTGGCAAATTATTTTAATTTCCCCTTTTACATGATTAATAATAGTCTAGATAGACACATAGTGTCTCTCTTACTAGGTGGGTTCATGCATATATAATGTAATATGGAGATAGGATGGATATAGAAAATGATAAGTAATCACTATAGTGGGTTATAGTCCAGAACTCTAATCGGGGCACTTAAACAACTTTAAATGAAAGATTCTGGGTTTGGAATGTGAAATCAGTTTTGAGTTTTACAGCTTAGAAGCTCCTTCAGCAGTCTGTGAATGACTGTTTCCCAGGGCTCGTCTGTAAGCACAGCGTTACTAACATTCCTCCAGTCTTTCCTAATCACAAGTCTGCCAAATCCAAGATTTAAAATATAACTCGGTAAATATCATAGCTTTATTTTTATTCTTAGCAGTGATCTGAAGGCCAGACTGAAGAGTTCAAACTGCCTACTTCACAGCGTGCAGTTTTCCAGTATTTATTTAGTGCAAAGCTGCAGACCGTACAAAGTAATCCCAGTGCAATATCAACTCGCAAACAATTTTCTAAAGCATCTTTAATGTACAGTGTTACTGTACCCAGAGGTGTAGGAGAGCAGTATTAATGCAGGCATGATAGTTCTGAGTGTTCATATGAGTCCTCAAGGAATAATAAATAGCTTGAAATAACAACCAACGAATTCTCCAGATGCTTTTTATCCATGTGTCGGCAACTGTGTTGATTCCAGATCAATGCAGGGTATTAAGACATTTATATGATTGAGCTAAAGAGCTGCCAGGTTGTACAAGCATCAGGCTTGTAAAAATCGGAGAGCTGAGGAAAGCCAACTGTATTCTGTTCATAAACTTGAGGAATAGAACTTCTTGGTAACATAACAAGTAGCGTCAGTGGGAAGATTTTGGCTTTAATTTAGTAGGCAGACTGGGAAAGTCGAGGTCGATGAGAGTCACTTGATTACCTGAGGCCAATATTTGAATATTTAGCTGGCATAAAATGAGACTCTTTGCAATAATGCACAAGTCATTCCTTACACAATGGAAACACAAAGCCTTTATTTCACATGCAATCCCAACAGAGCTCAGAGTTTGCTTGGCATAGCAATCCCTGGGTTTGCCTCTCTCATTCCTGGACCAGCGTAGCTACGTGGTTCTTATTGACACCACCGTTTGGCACCATGGAACTGCTCTGTACGTCAGTGAATAGACAGAGAACATCAGTGATGATCAGTTGTTGTCTTGGTTTGGATGATGGCACAAAATCTAGACAAAGAAGCTGATCTGAAGCTGGTGAAGTCATTTGGAGCCCCTTTTTAACTGAACCCATGGAGATTTGGACCAAACTGGGTTTTTTTTATTGCATGTGTCAAAACCACACATGGTTGGATAAACTGAACTGAATCCAGCTTTTCTTTGAGATCCTTTGATAATATGAAATTCCTATACCATAGTAAACCCCTATATTGCCACAAACTCCTATGAAGTGAAATTAGTGGTTTCTGTTCAGCTCTTGTAGCCACACACTTTTAATGCAAGAAACATTACACAGAAAGCTGGAAGTGCCAAAGTTTTTCAGAATCCTCCGAATCCTCCTGGTTTATTCTTAAGTCATTACATGTATCTCGGAATATTCTGCGTACTCACCAAAGTGCTCTCAGGTGTTTCATGCATTTTACTTCAAGCAATGTTTTGTGTGAAAGCGCATTATTTGTTAGTTGTCATCTGCTGTTCTTCTTTCTAAAAAGTTTGTCAGCACGTCAGGAGATCTAAAAGTATTTCTTTGATTTCATTGACCTAATTTCATTTTTAATTGCTTTTCAAGTTGAAATCCAAATGAGGTAACGTTCATCAAACAGAGTGAAAAAACAAGCGGAAGAACAGAGACTTGGCTTTTCTTGCTCTTATGTCCGAATCCTGATCATATTTTTTAAAGTGGATATTAGCTTTTTCAGAGCTCCCAGCCTTTCATGTCATGTTATAGTAAACTGCTTCTTTCACAGGAATGTGTTACACTGTTTTAGACAGATACGACACAAAGAAAAGCTAAATATCGTCACCTTTACCTTTCAGAGCTTATTTCTGCAGCCTTATTTCTGTGACAAATTTACTCACATGAGTAATCTCATTGGCTTAAATTGAATGCTGCCAGGAATAACAACTGTGAGAGCAAACTAGAAATGAGTTTTTTCCTTCTGAAAACGGAGGTGTTAGAACTGTTCCCTCTTCAGTATCTTTCCAGTGCCCCTTGCACCATCCAAGTTACACAGCACTACATAAAATTCATTACAACTCACTTATAAGGCTCATTAGGTAGATGCTGGCATTTTGGTTATCTTACCAAGTTGCGAAACATACTCATTTATTATCCATGGTGTTGTTAAAGTCAGAATGGTGCAGTGAAACCAAACATAACATAAAGGATGGTTCAGAGCATAAAACCATGGATCTTTGCCAAGGAGGAGCTTTATGTAACCTGCTTTGAAATCTCCCTGTGCCATGTTCGTGGCTGAAACACCGGGAGAACTGTACGGTGGAGGTGATAATGAAGTCGGAGCCCCTTTGACAGATTGCTGCTGCACGCTGGCTTACGGTGGGTTTTATCCTTTCATCTCTTGAATTTTTCCAGCTTGTAGAAAGTCTGTTTATCTGCCTGTACACCTTTAAATATGATCCAGCTCTTGCTTTCTTTGGTAATTAGCCTTGGTCTCCACGGCAGAGTGCTGGCAACAGCAGAATCTGTGACAGCCACTCAAACTTGCTGAGCTGTACCCAGCAGCAGAGTCATCTGTCCTGTTTGAAGCAGAGTGAGCATCGCCACCCCAGACGGCATTTACCGGCTTGCAGGAGCCGCTTTACTTAGCGAATTGTTAAAGTAAGATGCAGCTTCTCATTTTCAAGGCTGAATCTGCTGCTGTGAGGGTGCTTCCACACACAAGGTTTGGAAACTAGGTTAGTTTTAGGGTTTAACTACTCCTTGATAAAACTGGGGTTTCTCTTGGTTCAGTGAGCAATGTCCTAGTAAATGTTTTGTATACTATGTGCAAATTAGTGCAGTTTGCATACACCATGTCTTATCATAAGGCGCCTATTTCATTGCATTGTCCCTTTGTTATTAAACATATTATTAAACAGGGACAGAAGAAACCTCAGTTAAAGCTTTTTCCTCATCCTATTGTTTCTTGGGGCATTTCTGTTAGGACCTCCAAGTCCTGCCTTTAATTCTTCTTCACAGGTATCCTTAAGTTATATGTGGTTATGGGGATCTGCATGGACCAGGAGGGGAAGTCAAGCACCTAAATAACAGGACACCAACTTCCATAGAAACAATCGTGCATCTCATTCAGTGATTTGTGCTAGAAAGATGTGTTTCTACTGTCTTTGTGGGTTACGTGGTATTATATATTGTGCATTTAATTCTAAATACTATAGCTGTTGTTTAGCCTCCTGAGAAATGTATCGAAGAGATATTGACTCATCCTCCTCATCCACAAGTGAGACCCATTGCTGGGCTTGACACGGGGAATTTTACGTTGATTGCCCCTGACATGTAAGCTCTTGGGGTAGAGAGAGGACTTGCATCAGTCTAGCACGCTGCATCCCCGTGTGCGAAGCTGAAAGGTTCTTAGTGCCCAAAAGAGAGGAAAATACCACTGAACTGTGAAGAAATGAGAACAGACTGGTCCTGGACTTCTTGAGTGGCCTGGCTGCCATTCGCTGTGCCCGACCTTGTGCGTGTGGTGGCCACAATCTGATTCCAATTAAGAGCTGCTTTTCCAGCCTAAGGCAAAAAGTGCTCTTGCTTCTTAGCAAACTGACAGTCAGGTATTCCCAGGAGTGTATTGACCATGTTTTACTTATTCCCCTGCCATTTTGTCAAAGCGAGATGAAAAGCGTTGTGTTTGTTCTTCACTCCCCTCCTCAGTGGCCAAGGTAATGAATCTTCTGTAGTCTGTCAATGTCTGTGTCCTCTCCATTACTCACAGACACTAAGCAAGATAAATGGTGCTGTGTAATGACTGGGTAAGAATTCCAGCCATGATTTGTCTAAATGGGCAGGGCAGCTCCTGGAGTTCCACACTATCATCTGCAGATCGTGTTGCAGTAGGACTTTGAACTTTGCTTTTGATGTTTAAACTGGAGCCCTACTCCCACAAATCTCAGATTAAGTGAAGGTTTTTATAACATCTTTTCTCGCATGGTTGTTTCTTGTGCTTCCTATTTGAGGAGATAATGGACACTGTAAATTCTCCTCTAAGAGCACCGGTGTCAGGGAGAAACTGTGCCCCAGAAAATTAAATTCTTCTGCTGTATTAAGTGGTCAGATTTCAAGCTACAGAAACCTTCTGAGTAAAAGCTACTCAATACGTGGCTTCTCTATTAGCAAACTGCAGTACACACTAAATTATATTGTGTGGCTGCCTCCTGTTTAGAGAAGCACATAAATGAGATGTGCTGAATCTACTCTTTTCAGACACTAATTCAAATGAGGTGTTACACTGCAGCTGCAACTTTCAAATGGACATTATTGATATGAATGGGAGTAGTTACCAGTTAATGCTCACACCTTGATCAGGAAAGTAACACTGTCAAGAAAGGTCAAAATTCCAACAGCCCCTCTGAAATTTCTTGCAGAATTAAATGACAAAGTTTTCAGAAGACTATTAAAATAATATAGGGAGGACATTTATTATTCTTTCATCTAAGTGGGATACATTTACCTTCTTTACTTCTTTTTATTTCAATTTTACTTACAGACAGAAGTGTATCCTATGTTCTTCTGCTCTTGATAGGATCGTTTCCGTGCCTGTATTGGGTAAGCACTACGGTTGGTATATTTTTGAGTAGGATTTATGTGTCACTCTGGAATTAATAGGCATTGGGCAGTATCAGAACTCCTGTGGTCCAATATCTAAGCCATCTACTGCTGTTACTGGAAGGTACATGGTGCCTAAGATTGCAGGTCTTGCATTTGTCCTCATGAAGCTGAAATCTTTACAATTCCTATCAGAGCTTTACCTAACACCAAACAGACCAGTGTGTGTTTTCTCTTTTCTGACGAGTCTTCTGATGAAATCTTAGTAGAGCCAGCTGAAAATCATCATTCCTCTAGCACTCAGTGCTGAGTTTAGCGATACACAGCTGAAACCATCCTTCAATGAGCTTATTCTCTTCAAATATTTGGAGGACTGTTACTTCACCATGAGCAGTAGTCAAATACTTGCTCTGGTCCTCCTCCTCTTAGCAAGCTTATGAGAATTTTGGGACTTTACTTCTTCTTTCTCCCCCCCTCCTTAAGTAATGAGAAACCTTTGCTACTCAGGTCTCAATCAGCCTGCACACCAATTAAGCTAATTGGCAACATATTTGATACACTCCGTAATTACAGCTGCAGAAATTTTCAGAGAACAACCTTTTTGCAATAATCCCCCCAACTCTACCTATTCCCTGGCAGGACTGTTAAAATGCTTTCAGAAGAACTAGGAAACGTGACTGCCTGCCTCTGGTTACCGTGGCCGCTCAGTCCTCTTGTGGTGCTGCAGTGAGGAGACAGACGCTTGCGAAGAATTTTCTCCTAGCAGATGTTGTGATGAACAACTGTGGGCAGGAGGTGATGTCAGGAAAGGCGGTACTGGAGCAAGGGATGTTCTGAGAACTGAAAGAGCGTAGAAGGCTCTCACAAACTCGTTTAACATAAGCAGCCTTGGGGTTCTGCTAAGTCATGCAATTAGCCAAACCATCCCCTGGTGTGGGTCCTCATTAAATACCCAGTTCCTCCCCTCAGTCTCTCTCTTCATTTAAGGAGTGGTTCAGACTATGTGGTGACCTTACCAGTTAAAACAGCTTTGAAAAGACAATGTGTTATGTACAAGCTGCAAATACTGGTTATAAAGAAAGTAAGTTTTTTGCATTTTATTTTTTTGGTTGTGGTTTAGGGGAGAGAGAATTCTAATAACTTAAATTGAAGCATTTGTAATAACTGGTAATATACCACTTAGCATTATATAGAAGAGCTGAGCTTCTCTGGTCTTTTGTTTTTCAATCTAAGGCGTGGGGGAAGGTGCATGTTCTATTTTAATTCCATGTTTCTTGTGGATTGTTGGTTTTATGCATAACCTCTTTCTATCTAGCATTATTTCACCTGAGCTGCCTTGACTTATTTTTAATCTGTCTCCAAGTGCAGTTCCCAGCTCCAGTCTTCTTACAATGAAGTAATTTGTTGCCTTGGGCCTTGTGACTAGAAGGGAATAACAGTAAAGCTGGGAAACACATATAGAAAGGAAGACAATGACTTCTAACACTGTTGAAATGTCAGACTGTGACCTTTCAAAAGACTGAAAGAAACCAGAGGGCATAAGCCCTAAGGGATGTTTCTGAGCAAGGATGGGAGTTGACTATTTTCATAACTATGAGAAAAGGTGATATATTGCTGCCTTCAGTTATTCAGCCTATGGAATCGCACGTGTTCCTAAGCAGAGATCACATTGTGTTCTGTTGAGGAAACAAGAGGAGTCCTGTTTTCAGAAGCTAGAGCTGAAATTCAGTGCGTGTTGTGATTGCGTGTCCTCGTAAATGTAAAGAATTTGAAACATCCTGGTGGGATGGGTATTTTAAAAAACCAAGGCAATAATAAAACAGCCCCCTCTCAAAACAAAACCCCTGGTGGTGTGGAGCTAAACTGATGTGAAATGGCCCTGCTGTGGGCACCATACAAGGTACTGGTGCATCTTGGGTGATTTAAGGAAGAAAGAGGCAGAAAAATGCTAAGAAAAACACCGTGGTGCTCCAGGTATCAAGTCTTTACTTTTTAGCTTGTGTTGCAGTTATAACTGAACAGAATTTAGTTATTTTGTGCTGGGGATGGAGCTGCATGTGTGTGCAGCAGAGATGTCATATCAGCCTGAAAGGACTGGCTATATAACATTTTTAGCCCACAATCTGCTTGCTCTGCTAATCCTCATGAGATGCTATGCGCACTTTACCTGATGAACTTTTTATTGGGAACATTTCTTTTATTTCTGTACTGTATATGAGATTCTTCACCTACTACAAGTATTTCCTCTCAAGATATTAGCAATTAATCAGATCTGTTTTCCTTCTTCAGGTGGAATAGTAAGGTATCAAAATTACTTGAGGTAGGCGAAGTTCTTCACTCTCAGTGACCATGGTATCTGTAATGCTACTGGCTATTTATACAATTTAAAGCCCTCAAGTCTTCAATTTTATATGTGGCACCTCTGTGAACCCTATGTAATTTGGGAGAACACTTTTAATGTGTCATTTTAATGCTTTTGCTTTCCTTCACTTTCAGTGGTTTGTCTTGGTTGATTTATTCCTGGGTATTTCCTAAAGTGCCAGGCAGTAAATGTCTCTGTGTTCTCTGATTTGTTTGAGCAACCGAAACGATTTTTCAGGGACCAGGAAAGGGGTCTTCAGTATTTGTAGACTGCATGCATAGATACGTAAAGAAGCTTAACTTAATTCGTAAAACAAGAAATAGTCATATAAATTAGATTAAGTAAACAGTATTTTTCTGTTCAGTCTTAATTATATATGTGTTGTCTTCCAAATGCAAGTTTAATCTTTATCTTCGTTATGTAATAACACAACAGCTGGTAGTGATTTGTGGATCAGGGTGACTGGGCATGGAAATATTTGCTCAACTATTTATTCCATTTATCTAGTGATTTGATTATCATCCGAACAGGACAGTGGGGGGTGGTTAGTGTGTTCAAGAACGCTTCCCTATGAATGGCTAATGTCAGGCTTTAAATGACCTGCCTTTATTATGTGTGTGCTAGCTTAAAAAAATGCCAGTACCTATTTATTAGAAAGGCTGAGAAGAAAAGGTTAACTTTTAAAGGAGAACACAAACCTTTCCTTAAGGTTTAAAAATTTTTTTTGCTTCTTTTTTGTAGTGATGGGGTTAAAAAAAAATCACTTTGGATTGACCTGAGAGAATTGGGTTTGGTTTTTGATCAGTTAGGTGGGCAGCTGAAGAATCAGTTATTAACCCGGATTGGGAGCGGAGCGCGCCAACGTGCGGTGTCAGTTCTGTGAATTAGCACTACTGAATAAAGTGCAGGGGCCAGTGTGTGTTCCAAAGGCAACATAAATAGGGTAATGCTGTTTTGCTTGTTTTCTGCTTGCAGACAAATCCCACCATCTGGCTTGCTCTACCCACTAGATACTTCTCTTTATTCTTGTCACCATTCAACTGGAGAACTTCATCTTTTAATCTGTCATTTCCAAGCAGCGATGTGAAGCATCTGTCAATTATACAATTGTAGAATAAATTTAGTACAGACTCATCATATGCAATTTAATATGTTTGCTTGCAGTAGGATTTGCTTTGAACTATACACAAATATAGATGCTAAAAATGAATTAAACTTTCAAAGGTGCATATGGACTCATGTGCAAATAGACACTGAGAGACTCATGAGGATAATTGTTTTGAATGCTCAGAAAAGCAGCCTTGAAGAGCTCGCTGTGACGGGGTCTTCAGTTTGCGCTCTTAATAAGCATGAAGACGTGCTTGGCAGAAAGTATATCTGTAATTTGGTTTAAATGTAGGATTATTGTTTCTGAGCTTTCTATTGTGTGTTTCTCACCAGTGCCTCTGAAATCTTTTGTTCAAAGCTTCTCAGGGGGAATAGAATGCAAAACTATTCGTGTCCAAGTCGCAGGGATTTTTGAGTATCCAAGATAATTGCTGGGTAGGGGAAAATAACGCTGAGCTCTTGGTGCTTCTCGTGCAGCTCCCCTGCAGACTTCATTGCTGCTGAATTTCAAACACCCTCTGCATTCCTCAGGAGGAACTTTCCTGCAATTAAATAGTCGGAGTCCTCAGCTCCAGGTCTTGTGGCATCCTCCTCGGAGGATTCTGGCTGTGATGCCCCAGTATAACATTCCAATTTCTAGCCAGGCTTCAAGAAAACAAGGTATTTAGCCGAGGCAGATTTTAATATGACCTTTAGAATCTGTGAAGAGATGTGAAACTGGCTCAAAATTGACAGAACAAAATCCCAGAGAAGTGCCAAAGAAAACATTGGAGACTTTGTCAGGGAGAAAAAGAAGAGAGAAAAGAGTTGTAGCTTGCCTTTCTATTTTTAGGTGTTTACGGAGTGTCAAACACTGTAGCATCAGTATCAGCTGCTGTAGAAATGACTTTTAAATACCTATCAGAAAGAAGAAGAGGAGGATGATTTGAAAAGGTGGAATGAGCTTCTGAATAAGGTTTTGGAGATTTGCATGAGCCAAGCAGTTTCCCTAGATTTACCTAAATGAATATTAGGTGAGTTCAGGAGTTCATGCCCTTTGGACTTTGCCTGGATAGGGAAAAAATTATTACTGATCTCTAAAATGATAATTTAAATCCTCTTAACTCTTCTGCCTGTTAAACTGAGAGAACAGCACACACAGTTGCTTCGGTTAGCTCTGCAAAACTTCCCTTAGGAAAAAAGTGCACATTAACTTCTCTTCTCTGGCATAGAGATAGAGACAAGATACCATAGGTGATAGCGGCACATCTGTAAGCAAGCTATAGGCCTGCTAGAAGTTTGATGCCATTCAATGGTCAGAATAAGACTCCTGAGAAGCTGCCTGGGTGCCTTCTTTTCAGGCAAATTATTTTTCTGAGAGACCTGAGCTTCCTACTTAGTTGACAAGAAGATGAAAAGGATCAGGAATGTGTCAGGTTACAGATGTACCTTGTAGCAAAGGGAGAAAACTTCATGCAAAGGATGAAGACCTCGTGATTCAGAAGCTAATAAGAACATGTCAAAAAGGTTCTTGCTCATCTCGATTAATGAGTACAGCCTTTGTATTTGGGGAAAGTTGGTGAGATACTGTAGTGGGTGCTGACAGGTTTGGACTGTACATGTTATTTTAAAACAGCTTTTCAGGATAGGAATTAAACCTTTGTTTCCTTAATCTCCTGAGCAGGAGGACCCTATGGATTCAGAACACTGTGCATTCCCATGCTCATAGCATCTCTATCCCAGGGACCATAGTGAAGAACAGAAATACCCAAGAATCAGTATTAAATAGCTCTGGATGTGTTCCCTGATAGAAAAGTCAGATTCTTTCTTGTATCTACGCTTGTGTGTGTACGTGTGTGTATATATTCTATGGTACCCTCCAATTTCTAGACTTTTCAGGTACAAATACCCATTAATATCTTCACTTCTTTCTGAGAATGCACTCATATATTTTTAATTTGCACTTTATTTAATGAATATAAAATGGGTATGTATTTAATGAAATATTGCTAGTTTTATTGGCATTCCTGGAAATTTACCACATATACCAGCATTATGGTGCTATTTAGATAAGACTTAAAATCTTTTTATCTTGTTAGTAAATGTAGCAATAGATGATCAATATTGTACCTGTTGGTTGGACAATTCAGTGTCGGGCACAGAGCCCACAGCAGTTTGTAGAGGTGCGCTGTGGATTAACAAATTTAAAATGAATTTTTTAAAAACATACTCTAGGGGGGAGGCTGATCAGCCAGCAGCTGCAGACACTTCTGTGCTGCGGTTCACATTCTGCTGCAATTAGATTAGGGTTTCTAGCCATGGCTTGTCTCATAAAAGGCCAGCAGCAATAACTGGTCTATTACTTTTGCTGAGTCAGGTGTTAATTTAATGCTTAGGATTTTTTTCCTGGTAGGAGCCCTGCAGCCTCCACACAGTCCCTGCTATCCTTGCAGAAAACAAAGGGGGAATTTTGCAGACATTTGAGGCAGAATCTGATCGGCTTCTGAATATCTGAATAGTGTCTAAGCAGTAGAGGCTGTTCAGTGGACTCCTGGCCCTCTGCGCTACCAGCCCTGCTTTCCATTATTGGTTCCTAAACATAATACACTAGAAATTGTATTGAAGTCAAGCTATTCCTGGCAAGAATTTCAGCCTTGTAAGTTTGTGTGTTGTTTGGGGCGGTGTATGTGTTTGGTTTTGTTTGTTTTGCCTAAATAATTGAAATCTCATCATTCCATTCTGCCTCTGCAAGTGAAGACATAGGAAGGGAGACATGAACTGTTGCCACTGAAAGCCTGAGAAAACTTCCAATATGCTGGACACTGAAGCTTTTGTCTCTTAGTTCCTTCACCATTAGGGTGCCTCAGGCTGTAAGTGGATAGCACCTGGCTTGGTACTATTTTCATTAAAGAGAGATCCTGTCTTTCTATGGTTCATTACATAATTACATCAAAATTACAGAAAAAAAGGGCAAGAGATGGTTTGTGTCAAGATGGTCCGGTGGGTCCCAGGGATGAAAGCTCCGTTTGCTGGGAGCAAGGACACGCTCAAGGGAATGATGCATCTTATGTGTCTGGTACCTTCTGTTCCTTGCATCACATGCCATTGATGGATTGAGGACAGCCCTCTGTGTGATTATTGATGTTTTACATCTGGAGTGTCTGAAAAATATTCCTGGCCCCTCTTTCCCTCTTCCCCAGTAGTTAACATGACTGTGTGGTTGTTTAGTTGTGTTTTTCTTCCTGTAAACTTTGTGGTGCCCATCACTGCTTTGCCCTTTCATGTTGAGGCTGGCATCAGATCTTATGTGGAACAGTGCCATATCCTTTTATCTTAATACTTTTCTCTCTAATTATTACTTTGCTGCCTTTTCAGGTGGGAACTTGCCTTTGTTATATGATCTTTCTCTGATCATTTTTGTATCACTTGGTAATATAAAGGTGTATGTGTTCCTTTTGGGGCCCTTTTATTTAAATGATTTCTTTATCTGTCTGTCAATGTGAATAATAAAATAACTTCAGGATTGTTCATCTCTCTCCTAATGGATGACAAGGCATAATCTGTCCTGACATCAATGATTAATTTACAAATGTTTCTTTAAACTTCAGTAAAATATGATATTCAAAGAAAATATTGTGTCATTAGGCTATAGTGCTGTTGTCAAGAAGCCCTTACCTGACTGCTAATCAGATTCCATGGGCCTGCTAAGGCAACTGCAATTCCTGGACTGATACAGCAACTGGGAGGACAATCTGCATCCGTGAGTGTGTGTCAAGGATGAGCACTTACAACACCATCAACTCAAATAACACTTAAAGCATGAGAAGTGCTGGATGAGTAGATGACCTTTAATGATCCTTGCATTCATGTATGCCAAGAACAGATGCCCACTCTCACTCCGGACATGGAGGCATGGAAATCCTTTGAAGTCATGATTCAGCTTTCAGATTCATCATTTATAGCAGTCCACAAGGAGTTCTCGACAGGCAGGCTTATGAAACCAACAGATTCATTTTGGTTTTACTTTATTGCCCTACTTTTGACGCATCAGATAGTGGCTCATGATAAGACTGAGGACTGTTTCTGTGGGGCCAGTTGCTTTGTCTGGTGGAGCAAGAGCTCCCTTTCTAGGAGTCTGTTTTCTGAACGTAACTTGTAAATTTTTCTGTAACATTGAACTTAGATCCTGTGTGAAAGAGATTGTGTGGAGAGACCATATAATATAAATCATTGTGGTCTAGCAACATCCCATTGACAATGTAACATTGTCATGGTCACAGCAGCTGAATGGTCCAACCATGCACTTGATAGTAGGTACAAAGTCTGTCATCCAGATCTACTGCTCCCTTCTAGGTCTAATCAGAAGCTTGACCTAGAGTCCTGAAACCCTTGAGTGACAACTCTTTGAGTTGGGCCAAATGGTACCTCACTAAAGATGGAGTAGATTTCTTACTTGAGGGTTGCTTTGCAGATGTATTTCTTGTTTTCTGATTCAGTATTGTATTTGGAGACTCTTCTGGGATGAATTTCATCCTGTATTTCTTTCCTACTTACAACGTGGAAAGTTCTTTGTGGAGTTAATAGAGAAAATGTAGGATGGACTACAGGATTTCTCAAGAGGAGCGATCTGAGTTGGTTGATAACACAGAAGCAAAAGCGGTTAAGACGGTGGGCGGCTGTAACACTTAAATTGTTTCTGACTGGAGCAGCAATGCTGGAGAGTCGTCATAAGAAAAATGGTTTGCAACTGTGTATTCCTCTTAGAAATAATGGTACAAGTTGTCTGCATCTGTGCAAAATTTAATTTGCTTTATTCAGCATCTACTTTGTCATGTAATGAATGATGCTCTTGCTAACAATACTCCAACTTCTTTAAATTTCTCTTGGAAGAAATAAGGAGTCACCTTTATACAAAGAACCTCTTGTGCGTAGTCTGTGGCCTTGATGTTCAAGTAATCTTTGCCTTGCTTTGTAACAAGCTCCGCACAGATGTGCAGAACTGGAACAAGAGTTGTTACAACCTGGGGAAAGGGGGGATGTTGGCAGGTTGGGAACAACATTGTTCTCAGACAAGAATGATAATTTCCCAAGGATGAAACAGTTACAAGGGATGTTATAAAGCGAAGCAGGCAGAGCAGTCTGAAATGCTAATAAGGAAAGGACTTAAAAAGAAATTGGGGACTTTTGGCTTTGAAGCCATTTTTCTTTTTAGTTTGCTACAGATAAAGGCATGACTCTTGGGTTCCAGGGTTCTATTTCTATTTCCTATTTGTGACACATCGATTTAGCCTTATCGCTGTCCTGTTGCCCTTTAGGATGATGGTGTTTGGTACCGAAATCATGAGAGTTTATTTGGAAACTGTCCTCTAGTGCTGTGACAACACTGGGAGGAAAGATCAGGGCTTCTGCTGCCGGAGAGGCTGGGTTCTTTTATTTCTATACTGTTTCTATAATGTTCATATCAAATACTAACTACACAGATTAATTAGTAATTTATGACTGGTTTCTAGCCCTGAATGAATGCTGGCTCTATGGCTTTTGGTAAATCCCATCACTATTTTGGCATCAGTTTCCAGTTGTTAAAACCTTGTCTGTTAACTTGAATTGTAGGTGCTTTCAGGCAAATACCACTCCTTCTGAGGAAGTCTCATTTAGGTTAAGGCTTCTGGTTGCAGAAGTAATAAAGATTTAATAATATAATTAAAAGCCCAGAATCTGTGCTAAAATGAGATGCTAACTGGGGAAGGAAGGCTGGTAGTCCAACTGGATACCAAGCAGTTCAGTTTGGGATGCATATAACGTAGTATACCCTGATAGAAAATTAATCTTGCAGCTTTTGGTTTAATTTCTTGTCAGGCAATAACTCCAGCAGGCAATTTTCAGTGTGGATATCTGTGGGATAGATTCATGTGTTCAAGGCATCAAGTCGTTAAAATATGTTTCTGGCTGTGTTACCGCACAGCCGAGGTGTGTGGCTGTGTGAAAATGGCTTGAAAGAAAATCATCTGCAGTGGGATGCTGGGTGGGTTCACAGGTTTAGATCACGGGATGTGGTACGTTCCTTCCCGCGGGCTTTGGTTGTTGCTCTCCAACGCATCTGCCAAGTGTAACCCGTGAACTTCATTGCTTTTAAATAAGCAAATGAGCAACAGCCATGAAGCCTGTATTGCCTTTCTGTCTGAGATCAAAATATCCCATCAGTCTGTCACTGTGTCATAAAGCTGTTCTCAGTAAAACAGAGCACTTAATCAAAAGCTGGAGAAAGCAGCGCTAATTGTTTCAAGCAAATTGAAACTGCCACAAGACAGGCAAAAGAGGGAACACAGCAAGTCATCCTTGGAAAGCTCTGCTTTTGTCTGCTCGTGTGTAAGGGCTGTGCGGAAAGATGCCTGAGCCTGAGGAAGGAACATGACAAGCAACCAAGAAATCTGATAAGATGGAAATGATTCTACTCAGACATTCATGTAATGCAGTCTTAATTGACTCTACCCGCAGTAAGTGACATACACTGGGAGAGCAGATCATCCCTCTGTTAAGAACTGAGATACACCTGGGGATGGAATTCACTGTGTTTATAGCCTAGCTTTAAATTGCCGTACTTCTGAGCACTGGTGGATTCAGCCACTTAACCAGGTTCAGGATGAAATGTCTTAACTTTCCAAAACCGAGCATGAAGTTTTAATGGAATGGACATCCTTGTGACATTAGTTTGAAGATCCGGAAATAGATCACACTGCTAGATTTTCATGTATCTTATGTTCCAATGCATAACAAACCTAGGAGAGCAAAAGTGTTCAGAAGATTTGAGGAGATCAGCTGAAACTAACTAAAAAGGTAGAATTTCTGGCTAGACTGAAAAGAGCCACTTATCTCAATCCCCAAGATACAGCAACAAGCTTCATCTATTGCATTAGCAGGCTGAGATTGCAGCTGATAAGGCAATTTGCTTAAGTTCCTTTCAATCTACAAGAAAAAGGCAATCTATTTTTTTAAAATAGTAGCATTATATAATTGATTAGAAGAGCATTTTATTTTTCATGAATGCTGGATCATTGTGGAATGAACAGTTTTAAAAATAAAGTAACTGTTATGGCAATGAAGTCCCAAGGATCTGGCGGTATAGAATGAAGTTAGTGCTCTGGCAGATACCTTCAATTTTCTGAAGCCATGGTCAATAACTTTGTGGTAAATCTGAGCTACGAATAGTGAGTTTGTCATTGACTGAGGGCTTCTGTTACATGATAATAAAGAAATAAAGATTTAAGGTTTTTAGCCAGACTGCAGCACAAAAAAATTAATATCCTAATCAAGAAAGCAGTATGACCTTTGGGAAGGTAAATGCAGCATGTTTACCATGTCACGTTCAGGGATATATCATATGCACAAGCTTTGGCTGTGCAGGAGGAGACTGAATGTGCTGCCGTTTTCTTGGATTTTTTCACATTCGCTGACCCGCAAAGAATTTGCTTCTTCCAGCAATGACAAGTGGTTTTTAAACAGTGTCAGTCAGGGGACGTTTTACTAAAGAGAGAGGAAAGAAAACCACCCTACTAGAGCATCTCTTCCCAGGTAGCCACTGATTGAAATCCTCACCAAACCATTCACAGCATGAGAGGTCAAACACAGACGTAGTTGTAAGGGATTGAGAAATAATAGCTCCTGGCATAAGCACAGCATCAAAATTAGGTTTTATTGGTTTGCTTCAAAGTGTTGGAGATCATCTCCTGAATTCAGAATGCGGTGACGCTGTGCGGCACCTGTGGGGCTTGTGCAGTGGTTGTGCAGTGCAGCAGTTACTCCAGCTGCAGATCCAGCTGTGCTCAGGCATCGCTTGCCGGGCTCCTCTGCAATGTCTCAGCTTAAGATCAAGTGATCTTGCAGCCTGTCACAATCAATCTATTCCAAGTTGAGTGGATCTCTATGGACCTTAGGAACATGTGCTTATATGGACACATTAAACTCTTCAAAGTTTGTTTTAGTCTGGTACTGCTGCTTTTTCTATCGACACGGAGTACGACGTGCCCTGTGCCATATGTCCACACGGAACGAGTGAGCCCGGTTAATGTGCTGCAGTCTTGCACTTGGTTATTCTGCTACCAAGTTCCCCGTGTGGACGAACCTTCAGATATAGTGGTACAGGAAAGATAAACTGCAGCTCCCTAATTTAACTGTGTATTTTGTGTCTTGATGTTGTCTCCTTAACACCACTTTAGTTACCCATGTGTTATTTCATGTGACATATTTAAACTCAGAGATACACTGTGTGGTTCTTGTCTTATTTATTCAGGTGGGCTACTCCTGGGGAATTTTGATTGTGATGGCATAGATCTGATGTAACATTTAGGGTGGATTAGATGACTGACATCTTTAACACTTCTCTTTTATGCTGGGTCTCACCCAATAACACATGAAATTGTAGTCTTCTGCAATTCTGTTTTTGTGTAATTTTTGCAAAAATAGCCATGGTTGCAATGCAGGACACTGTTAGTTGTTCTTGGTTTTGATTTCCTATCTTTCAGAAGCCTTTATAGACTTTCACAGGCAAAATCCAGATGGTACTGCAGAGCTCAGTGTAGTTTTTGAGGAGTGGTTTTTTTCCTGTTTGTGCTGATTAAAACTCTCCCCAGATGAAAGTGTAGAATTGTTTGAATTTTTGGCCTTTGGCTGTTTGGAAAGCTGCCGCCAGCCTCCGGTGTAACCAGTTCGTATTGGGTGCGCGTCCATGGCTTTATGGTAGGGGAAAGTGCAACAGCGAGCAGACCGGTTTGCCATTGCCCCAGCGTTTAAAAACCTCTGTACCCCACTCCATCTGGTGAGATTGCTCCCTTTTTGTAATAGACCGTTCACCTGCTGGTGCTGTGTGGTTTGGTTATGTTTGTTTGGTTGTTTTCTCCCTTTAATTTGTGTTGCTCTCCTATTCTGAAGAGTCATTGATTTACAAATGCTGAGGAATGTTGTCCTGTGGAGATGGGCAATACAGAAGCAAGATTTTTAATCCCTTAGATAATTAAACACTAAAATAAATGATTAAAAAATTATGAGGCGAAACACTCTGTTAGTTTTAATATAAAAATAATGTACTTCTCCCTGTGGAGTGCAAGGGAGGGAGCTGCAAGCAAAATAAGGGAAATAAAAAATTGAATACCCTGAGCTTTTTTCCTCTCTTTTAGTTGCCTCCTTGATGCCTCAGTGTGTTTAATGGTGCTTTGCCAAGCTGTTGGGAGGAGTACAAAATGAGTGTGG
Organism: Patagioenas fasciata; assembly: GCF_037038585.1. Taxonomy (NCBI): domain Eukaryota; kingdom Metazoa; phylum Chordata; class Aves; order Columbiformes; family Columbidae; genus Patagioenas; species Patagioenas fasciata. The sequence continues at coordinate 2,152,696 of NC_092536.1, forward strand.
AATTTATAAATGGGACATTAGATGGAGGAACGATGTAATGGGCTGGGTGATCTGAGCAGTACAACAGCAGAACAGATTTTGCCTTAGGGCTGGATGGGAGAGATGCGGCTCTGCAACTCTAAGTACTCACAAAGCCATTTAGAGTTGTTAGAAATCTTTGTTGGGGGATTATCTAGAAAAAGGTCTTTAAAAACTTCATCTTCTCTCAATGACTATCTGGAGAGAGAGTGGAGCTGCATGCTGAGAAGACCAAAGCTAAAATAAAGGGTCTTTTGGACTTAAAACAGCAGCACAGAAAAGCCACTTGTCCGAGTCTATGATGGGGTAAGATCTCCTGCCTAAGATGGTTGTTACTGTGGGAAGTGTTTTCTAGATGGCTGTTGGTGAACACTTGCAGTCTGAAATCAGAGGTTTCTAGGAACTAAAAGTAGGATTTGAAGAGAACCAGCTGCTTCTATCCTGTTCAAGGGTTTGCAATGAATTGCAGCACATAAATGGTAGATTGGTGGCGAGGAGTAACTGATGTCAGTTTAGACCACCACAGGACTTGCTGAGGAAATAAATATTTAGGTCAGATGCCAAACAAAAAGTAAGAACTAATAAGGCATTTGTGAACTAGAGCTTGAGAAACTGGGTTGCTGTTGAATGCCACCTGTGGTGGCTCTTTGCTGCTTTTCTGAATAAGGGTAAGGATTTGAGTTTGCTATGAAAAAAACCCGCGATTTATTTCACAATTATGGTGTGAAGGCATAAGCACCGAGGTCAGGTGTTCAAACAGGAAAGGTCATATTGTATTTGCATCTGTATTTTTAAGCGCGTGTCTCTGCTCTTTGGGACTGGCAGTTCCTAGAAAGGACAGAGAGCTTATTCTTTAATATGATAGCCTGCCTCGGGTAATTGCTCAATGGCACAGCTAAAATAGATATCTTGCACTAAGAGAAGCTCAGTGTCATTGAAAATGTTCTTTCAATGTGCAGTGAGGTACAGCCTGCAGATAATGCACTTGTATTAAGGAACAATGTCGGGTGAGGCTACAAGAGTGGCATGAATCGTGATAGATATTTACAGAAAAACCTCTCTTTTCATAGATGAAGCCAAATGGAAGGGACTATACATTGGATGCAAATAATGCTCCTTTTGAAATCCTCTAGCACCATAGTGTTGTAAAGGAGCTTTTGTGTAAATGGTTATTGTGCCAACTATTCTTAAAGTGAAATGCAGCCTTGTGCAGGAAACCACTTAAAGTCCATGTATTGCTTGAGAGTGCTGAAAAGAAGATTGAAGTGAGCTCTAAGTGGTCCATGTGCAGCGTTTGATGTAAAATCATTGCATTGGTTTTCTGTACAGTTGTAACTTTAGTGAACAAATTCCTTTTCAAATGTGCCTGTGCAGTGATCTTATGTTACAGATGCTGACTGGGTAATTTTGCTCTCCAGTAATAAATGTGCATTGCAAGTGAAGATGTGACCTGTGGCACAGGTAAACCTACCCAGGCTCCTTCTTCTAATTTGGCTGCCATGTAGAGCATAGAACCTGTGGTTTTCCAAGCTAACTAGATAAATCATCGTCCACCTAGGCTACCTCTGCATGAATTGATGATACTTGCTAGTGCCACTGATAGCAGCTACAGCACTGTCAGTCCCCCCAGTCAAGTCAGCAAGGTTGTATCACAGTATGACATGAAGATCTGATCTTTTAAACTCTCCTTTCCTTTCAACAGTGACTGAGAGTCGAGGGATCCTGGAGAGTATACAGAGGTTTTCTTTACTGCCAACTTACTTGCCTGTGACCTATCGTATCCACAATGCGGATGTTTCCTTCTTTCTTAAGGAAGCCAACCAGGATATTATGAGGAATTCTAGCTTGCAATCCCGAGTGGAGTCCTTTCTGATCTACAAATCCAAGAGGCCACCAGTGTTAAATGCCAGCTATGGACCTTTTTCCATTGAACAAGTAGTGCCCCAGGACTTAATGTTGTCTTCAAATCCATTTGGATCTACTAACAAGTTCTCCTTTAACTGGAAACTTCAGGCCTTCATAATGAGTGACAAAATTTACCCGAGCAAGCCCAAAGTCCAGGTGCTGTTCTACATCGTGGGCAGGGACTGGGATGACTACAGCAGCACGGAGCGGCTGCCCTGCCTGCGCGTGTTCGCGTTCCGAGAGACGCGGGAGGTCAGAGGCAGCTGCCGCCTCCAAGGGGATCTGGGCTTGTGTGTGGCGGAGCTGGAGCTCCTGCCAGGCTGGTTTAACCCCCCCACGGTTGTTGCTGGCCGTAAGAAACAAATGGATCAATCTGAAGGGAGCCCTGTGGAGCTTTACTATGCCATACAACCAGGAGATGAGAAAGGGGAGTGCACCAAGGAGGATGTAAGGAAAAATAATGGGATCCGACCAGGGCGCAATGACATTGATGAGTCGGGACCTCCCTTGCAGAGGATTGGAAGTGTTTTCCTTTACCAGACACGTGCTGTCCCTTCCTTAAATGAAATGAGATTGGATAATAATATTGCCATCCAGTATGCACCAAAGACTGTCAAGCAAGGTGACATTTTGACTTTCCTTGTATCTGTTGCTAAAAATTCAACAGAAGATCAGTTCACACTGAGGTAAGGCTGGTTTGTGTTTCTTTGGTACCTTATTTTATTGTTTCTCTGTTCTTGATACGGGAAAACACTTTCTCATGTATTAAATTGCCCAACAATCCTTCAGTAGCTGCTCTACAGAAATGGTATTGTCGTTGGCTGACTCAACATTTCTCCTATTGTTCGGCCTAATATTGTGTGAGTTGTCTGAGATGTGATCTTGAGCGAAAAAAGGCCTTTTCTTGAAGTTGTCCTTTGAAGTACTACTTACAAAAATTGAAATAGTAGAGCTGGGACCTATCTGTGTGCTAATAGGAGATAACATTGAGAGTCTCCTGAGCTGGAGTTTGCAGTGCTCCTAATCTCTCGTTGAACTCATGTTAAGATTAGTAAAGCTCAAATCCGCAAAGATATTTATAGGAAGTGAGCAAGAATTAGGCATCTAAGTAGTATTTATATGCTTAAACATTTCCCCCCAAATTCTTTTAAGCCTGGTTCTGTTTTATGGGATGCTTGAGGTTCCTAAGCATTAATGACATACCAAAACCATTTTGGAAAATGAAAAATACGTGTGGCAGGTTGTGGTTGTCTTCTGAATGTAACATCAAGCTCCACGTTGATTTACTTGGTTGTTTTCTAAGCATTAGGATGTTACAGTGGGAAGCTCACTAGAACGAACCAGTGGTATCATAAAGGGAAGAAAAGCAGAGACTTTGAGGCTGTATGGGGGCAAACCGAATGCAGATGTGCAAGTGAGACTTCAGTTGCCACTGTGTTCCTGTGCTGTCAACCAGGGTTGTGTGGCTGACAAGTGGTGTGTGTAGAGCTGATTTCATTCCTTTATCCCTTACCTATGACTCACATCAGCTCTTTTAGAACTGGAGGTAAATGTTGGACTTTGGCTTCTGAGGTCAGGACTGACCTGGGTGTTTGACTCAAGAACGGTTGTTTCCTCCTCACCTGGCAGAGCCCAGCACCCGCAGGCTATCTGTCTATTTACTCTCCTCACCATATCTGCTTTTCGTTGTCTGAGTCAATCTGTCTGAGCTCTAAATTGTTTCCTGAGTGACTGATTTCAAGATGGACAATCTGAGTTCCTAATAGTAGGCATTCGGGGACACCTTTCTATCTTTCTCTGTACCAGTGTCTTTAAGGGATGTTACTGCAGACATGCATGGGGACTTCTATTACATTTGAAAATTGGTTGAAATATAAACATTAAAAACCTTTTATTTCTAAGAGAGAATTAAGGTGAAAACTGTTCATTGTTCTTACTCTGTAAATTCAGAGTCCTAGAAATCTGACTTCAAAGCATCTCTATTTCCTCGAGCTGTGATCAGTTAAAAGCAGAGCTCGTTAGAAACATCATAATTATGTGGAGGTTTCTAAAATTTTCAGAAATCTTACTTTGCTCAGTTTTCATCCTAATTTAAACAACGGAACATCTAAATGAATGCTTCTAAATTTAATTTTCTGGAACAAAAAGGAAACAATGTGTTTAAATTTTGGCTTTTTATTTTAAGATCTAAGGTATCATAAAATAGAAATTAAAGCTAATAGCGAAAATCAGATCAAAATGAAAGATGTGGCATTTTCTTCTTCAAAAACACCACTTTGCTGTTACCTTTTAGACACATAAAATTGTGTAACGGCCTGCCCTCACTTCCATGAGTTTTGATTTCTCCTGACCTGCTTTCTGCAACAGTAACTGGCTTTCGGATGATAATCTGCAGCAATATCAGAATAGTTCTCATATCAGCTCCACCGCTGCCTGTCTTTGATCGAGCTACAGTGTGTCTGAGCTTCTGTTTGGCTGGTTTTGTGGTCAGAATATCAGCATCTATATTCTGCGTTCATCCCCCCAGGACACGTACATCACTAATTCTGTTTTTTGTGGTTGCTAATTTATCTGTGTATCTGCTACTCTAAGGGCAAAAACTAATAAAAGGTAGAAGCAAAAATTGAGCTTGATTAATTGCTTTGGTTCAAATTATTTTCTAGGTTGGGTTCTCCTATAACCCCAGTGTTGGACAAGATGCCTCTTTCGTGGCCCTCTCTTTAGGAGGAGGTATCACTCTGAGTGGTTAGATATTGAAGTAACCTTTCACTGACTTAAGGCCTTATTTCAGGACTGAGAATCTTACAAGTTGGTCTAGTATGTCAATTGTCCATAACTAAATGATCTTTAAAGGTCCATCCCAACCCAAATCATTCTGTGATTATAGTATATAGGTTCTGTTTGGACGTGGTTGTGCGTTTGTGATACTCTACCTGTTCTGATTTCAGAACAGACCCTCCAGCTGTCATGATATAAATCCCATCAGAGACCTCTTCTATGACCTGATTGAGTTTGAAGTCTCTAAACCTTGAAATTCTCTTGGTTTGTAGAGGTGCAGATGTTGAGTCAGGCTAGACTGAAAGAAACTTCATTCCTGTTAGAACATGTGTAAATATGAGAGTGTGAACAGACATGTGAAAGGCTCTCCATCCTATCAGTTGGGTGGAGCAAAAAGGAGCAGGAATGGCCCATTCATGTAAATAACCAGTAAAATGATTGATCATAATACATAGGAAAGGGTAGCAATAGAAACTAGATGGGGAAAGCGCAGGATTGTATGTTAAAACCCACTATGTGGTCAGGTTCCTTGGAAGGGCTGTAGAGAAAGTGATGTGTTCCAAGATACCCGTTTCACCAGACGCCAGATCTCTCCTTGCAGACACAGACTTAGGACACAATAATCCATAAGGTTCCCGTGTGACTTTTAGCAAGTCAGTTATTTTCCTCCTCCTCCGTTCCCCTTGTCCAACCCAGCAGCGCTGGGAACAGTGACCACGTCTGTGCTGTGTCCTCTGATTGCCAGGGCAGCTCTGCTCCTTGGGACCAAAACCCGTGTGTGCAGTAATGGATAATGGGGTTCTAGGGTTTCTGCTCCTGTGTTCTAATTATCAATAAAACCAGCATGTGCTGCTTCTATCTGTTCTCTACTCACTCTGATCTCTGATAAAGGAAAGTCCCCCACCCCCAACTCTTTTTTTGAGAAAATTGTGTTAGTTTATATTTTGAAACAGTCCTTTATTTTTAGAAGTTGTACCTTGAGTGGCAGCAAGACTTGGAACTGTATTCAGAAAGTGAGGCCAAGGGCTGCTGGCAAAATGCTTTTACCATTGCTTTTGCTCCAGTGGACTGGAAATTGTGGCTTGAACAGATGGAAAATATAGGATATACAGGTCAAAAAAAGAGAAACAGCCATGCAAAACAACCAGAAGTCAAGAATTACTCATCACTACTGAATATTTTTCATTTCAAAACAATCGTTAAACTCTCTCCCCTTTCTAATAGGAAATTGTCTCCAAGAGGAACCTCCTAGAAAATGCTAAATACTAAAATATTTAGAGAAAGGTGCCTTTTTTAAACCTCATACTGCCGTTCTGTGCAGTGCAAGATTCAGCTTAGTGAACGTGAAACTGATGGACTGTTTGTAATTTTGCGAAAGACTTGGAACATAAGGGCCAAGGTCTATGTTTTGCTTCTTAATGAACTAGAGGAATTAAAAATATTTGTCTTGACTCTGCAAGGGTGTGAATTAAAGAAAAGGAAGGAAGGAGATGATAAAAAGGTAAATGATGGCTAAATATGGAACACTGCTGTAAGCACCAGGTTGGGAACTTGGACTGGAGCACTGGCTTTAAGAATGGACTGATGAATGTGCTGTGCCTTTATCCCATTATAGTCTCTCCTTTTGAATGCAAATTAATTATTAATTGTATTCTTCATTGCTGGCCACATGGGAGCGTTGTGTGCAGAGGCACAAACAGTGCTGGTCCATCCCAACCTCAGCGTCCCTCGCCCTGCCCAGCCCCGGGCATCGACCCCTGAGCTCCCGCACACCGTCTGCTCACCTTGTCACATCCTGGGGACCAGAGAAGCTGGAATAGGCTCTACCCTCCCCAACAAAAGGGGTTGAAAGATTCCTGCAGTTTGTGGAAAATATTCTGGTCTATTTTATTTTACTGGTTTTCTCCAAATTTCAAGATACGTATGCTGGAAAAGGGAACAGAAAGGCAATCTTTATCTGAAGGGTTTTGCTGAGAATGGAAAGTGTATGAAGTGTTATTTCATGTCAGTCCTTCAAAATACCTTCAGTAATTAATGCTTCAGAGCTTCTACTGTTATGCAATTACAATTTGTTTGCTGCAAGCCCAAATTATTGCTGGTTATTAACACTGTCCTGTGTTACACACTTCACAATTAAAATATGTAAGAATGCCATATTTTTCTGAACTTAGGAACATGAGCTTTCTGAATCTACAGTGTAGATACAGTTCTTTTGTATGAGCATGTTTTTGCTCAGCCCAATAAATAAAGCTTCATTTTTGTTTTAATGTTGAGAGCATTGATACTTTCTGCTTGCAACCTTTTACATTTGTTTTGCTGCTTCTGGAGATGAATCAAAAAGAAAGGCTGGAGGTGGAATTGCCGTAAGGTGCCCAATGTCAGGCACAGAAATATTCATGAGGGAAAAAAGTTGTAGCGCTTTTTTTTTGTTACAGCTATTCAATTTATAGTTATACTTAATGAATCCTGCGTGCTAAATTCTATACAGTTATTACTGTTAGAGCAGTGAATGAAGTCTGACAGCAACTGATGATTATAGATATTCTAATTTCCCAAATCTTCTTTTCTCCCCCTCAAAAATGTAGAAAAAAAATTCTTTTAATTTGTTTCTTCTGCAATGGAAACGGGGATAGCAGAGTTTGCCAGGACACTGGGAAATGTGTGGATTTGTTGCATCTGTCTCCCTTCACCTTGTGATGTGGGCTTTGCTGGGAACTGCCGGTGTGTGCCGCAGCGTGGCGGTGTCGGGGCAGCGGGAACGTCCTGGGCCTGGGGGATGCGGGGTCTAACGCTGCTCCCATTTAGGAGAAGTGCATTCTGACTTTATTTTTAGCTGCAATGTAGCTGTGTTGCTATTGTTGCGTGTCCTTTTCTCTAATGTTTAGCATATGAGGAGAGTGCTGTATATTTTGATTTTCTGCTGGAGCCCACCTCCACTGGGGTTTGTTTTGGTGGTTTGTCATTGTTGGGGGGCGTGTGTGTGTTTGGGGTTTTTTTGATGTGTGGTTGGCTGGGTTGGTTGGTTGTTTTTTCCCCTCTGTTCATCTGTTTTGCCAGCAGTATCTGCAGCAGAAGCATGGGAGTAACGAGCCCTTTCCCTGAGCATCCTCCAGCCCAGCCTACGGCTGTACAGCCTCACTGCAAATACGGCTGGGAACTTGCACTGAAGGGCTGAGCTCCCCAGAAAGGGTCGGTAAGAGCCGGTTGTTGGTAACAGGAGTTTAGATGTAGCCGTGTGATAAGGCAGAGCTTTTTAGGCTTCATAAGCCCTGGATATTCATGGGATCCATCCAGAGTTGCTCAACGCAGGGCTGTGGGTTTCTGCAGCTGAGGGCTCTGAGTGGCACCAGAGGGGACAGGGTTCCTGACCCTGCTGCAGCCAAGATGCTCCTGGATTAGGTGCGAAATGAGCTGCCAGGGTGCTGTGGAGTGAAAGCCCTCTTCCTGGTTTGCTCTCCTATGGCAAGTAGACTTTTATGCAAAATACACACTTTGCAAACAGTTCTTTTTTGCTCCCCTACTTACCTGGGGCTTTCACTCTTTTCTCTTTCCTGGGCACAGGCTTTCTTCCCGCTGAGATCAGCTACGTTTGTGTTATAGTGTGTAATGACCTCACTGCAAGCATGGGAAATGATGGTACGAAGTGAGAACGTGTACTGTGCTGTAAAAGACACATAGGAGTGCAAAGGGCTATGGGAACGATGTGTTTTGAAGAGAGGACCTGGCATTTTATTGCCAGAAATTGGAATGGTTTTGTATGAAGACCTAAATAGAGAAAATTAGTTAATTGTGCTGTTTGCTTAGGTCTGTTTTTTCCTTTATGTATGTGACCTAATGCATTCAAGAGGTGCTGCTGGAGTTGGAAAACTAAACTCCAAGAGAAGAAAGAAAACCTTGTGATTGACGGAATTGATGCAAGCTGGGAGACAAGCTTTGCTATTTGTAGCTGTTATAGACTTTTCATTGTGACATGGATGCCCAAGACCAGTCGAAGAAAGAACCTGATGCTCCAAAATAACACTTAAATAGAATTTAGTTGTCTGAATTCAAGTGAGCAGCCCCCCAGGCGCACAGGGTATAAAGGTGACCCAATAGCTTGAGGCAGCCTGTGCTCCGCAGTGCTGCGTCTTCCAAGCGGCATCTACTAAGCTGTGGGCCTTGAAGAAGTAGACATCGCTCTCTGACACTTCCTACTGACTTTATCTGTGTAGATTTGTATATGCGATCTTCCAGCTTAAATCCTTTAAGTTAGGTACTGGAATTCATCAAACCAGAATTCTGGTTTCCTTCACATCCAGTGTGAAATCACCAGGTGTTTTCTGGGGATGCCGAACTCTGAAATGACCTTTCAGAGCAATCACAAACTGGTCTAGAAGGTGACAACGCCAGTGGGGAACCCACTGTGATGCCCTGCGGCATCACAGCTGCGGACAAAGGAAATTTGGGATAAAAATACATGCAGTCACAGGTTTTGAAAAATGAACTCATAGTCTTTGCTTTCCTCATCTGCTAAGAAGAAATCAGTAATATCTACGGTGGCAAAATGTGCTGCTTCTCTGTGATGAATGAACTAATTGAGAACTTTTGTTTGGAGATACTCAATAAATACAAAGGACAGTTATAATCCATCAAACCTCACAGGTCATCTGTTCGATCACTTCTGCAATGATGATTGATTTGCTTATTGGCTTAAATTCGATTTGTATTTGAGCGAGAAATATATCCTATCACCAATAAATTGGAACAGTCCTGAATTATTTAACATTTGTAGGATCTTCCTTTTGATGTATGTATTTTCTCAATCAACATTAAAAATTGTGAAGGAGAGTAAACTCTTAAGTGGAAGAGATGAGGATTGGTTTTCCAGTTAAAGAATCCTGCCTTTCTCACAATCTTTATGTTCATAGCATTGTGGCCTTAAATGTTTCTTCAGCTATTACAGCTGAGCTATTGGAAAATCTTTTCATTTGGAGGAAATCCAGTTTAGCTTCACTAGCAGCAAGAAGTGTCCTGATTTTATACTGTTAAGTTGATCTACACTATCATAACCTATATATAGTTTGGATTTCACTGTCAAACTCTATCACTAAAATTCCAGAGAAAAGAATTGAAAAGTATAAAATCCCATTATTTTTAGGAAATGACTAAAGGTTGCGCTGGGAACTTGTAAAAGTAATATTGTGAGAAAGGTGAGTTTTATATAAATTGTATCTATGATATTTTTGCATTCGTAAACCAAACTTGGGGCCAGAGATGTGTAGGTACCATTTTCATAAACCACTGAGAGAGTTTGTGGTCTGCCCACGGTACTTTTTGTGTTGTCTTTGTGATGATAATTATGGGAATACAGTGACTAGTGTGAAACTGTGCTAGTGAATAAGCAATGCTCATTGGTAATTGGGAGAAATTTTTCCTAACAGGCCCCTAGAGTTTGGGTTACATGAGCTTCTCTTATTTGTCATTTTGTCTAACTATCAATCAATAACATGAAAAAGGCTGCATAAATACATGAGGGTGGCAGAGTCAAGATCATTAGCACTCAATTTATACAGCAAGAAAATCTGAACAGGACTGACATTTTATCAAATTGCTTGTGTGCTCCTCTAGTGCTGAGCTAAATCAAATTTTATTCTTAGTGCTGAACTAAATAATATTTTAGTGGTAGAAACAATTGGGCAATAAGTGGTGATCAGGAAGGTTACCAGCCACATAAAACTCGGTAATGAGCTGGGCTTTTTCTCCTGGCCTTGGATGATGCGGCTGTTTCATGGTATCCCAAGCCTGAATTTGTTTGGAAAGAATCCGAATGTGCGTTTTTCACCTCCTACTTCTGTAGCTTTGGTTTGTTCTGTCACTCAACCATCCCCTTCTATCTTCTGCTTTAAACAGCTCCTAAAGTCTTGTCTATGACACACATAACCTCAGCAGATTAGGAACTTCCAGAATTCACATGTCTAATGTTAGTGGCTGAATATGACTTTGATTTTTAGAAGGCATAAAAAAGTGCATTGAAGGGAACTTGGGGAGATCTGATATTTTCTTCCTACTTGCCTCTCTCAACATTCGGTAAAATGTCTTGGGCACAATGCAAAGAATGACCAAAAGATGAAGGAACTAAGGAAAGGTACTAAGGAAATCTGAGAACTTAGAACCTGCCTAATCCTTCAGAGGGAAAAGAGGATAAAGATGCAGCAGTCTGAACCTTTTTTTGTTATTATTTTTTACATAGACTAGAGGCAAAGTGACAGTTTAGGAAAGGCACCAATGCCTGACACTGTTTAACAGTAACTTGGGATTTTAAACAGCAAGCTTACCGTATCCCCAAGGTTTGCAGGCGTTGTAGTTTGGTTTGCCCTTTGTGCGAGGGTGGCCTTCAACAAGGGGAATCGCTCTCCGTGGTCTTCTGGGCTGACTCTTCCCTTAGTGATTCAGCAGCATAAACCAGAGAAGTGACATGTTGAAGCAAGTGGGAGCCATGTACTGGCACCTAAGATGATGACAGTCTTGTGTCTTGATTGTTGCATCGTAATAAATGTGATTTCCTAATAAAAGCTTGTACAGTGGTGTCCTTTCTGAAGTAGTGTTAAGGTGAAATCACACCCATGCTACTGGTTGATAAAAACTTCGCTCCCAGGCTTCTTTTTCCTCTGTTGTGTTCAGCATACTGTACCAGTATGAATTAACTTTCATAGCCTGTTTATGAGGTAGTCAAGCAAATATAATTTTCCCCATCTAGAAGATGGGGAAATAGCTTTCCTGCATTTCTAAGTGATTTGCTAATGGCCCCAGAATCGTCAGTAGCAGTATGGAGACAAGTATTAAAGAATATTGACTTCCAGGGCACTCTGTTGCCTCCTCTTGCACTGGCAGATTATATTAAGAAGAAAATAGTTCTTTCTGTTAAGATTATTCCAGTTAAGATCCTCTGCTTTGAGAATCAAAATAACATTGACTGAGCAAGTGTCAAAAAACTGAGATCGAGCAAACCATTACTCACATGAACAGTCTGACTGTTACTATGGTTTATCGCATTGCGATGGTACCCAAGAGCTACAGTCACACTCCAAACCCTGTAACCCTGCTGTCAATACACAGACCAGCACCCAGCCTGTGCAGGGAGTAAGTGCAGCTGGAAACGTGAAGCTGTGTGATCTGTACGCTGGTGTTCTGCTAACAAACCCCAGGATAACTGCTGTTTGTGGTAGATAGTCTCTGTGCAGCTTGGGTTGTTGTTTTGTTTTTGGGGGGATACTACAAGTTAAATATCTGGAATCAATGTCTTTGAGTTTTATTTTCTTCCCGTGGTATTTCTTGATTCTCAGCGGAGAAAATGTGAGAGGCTCCTTTGTGGCAAGAACTGAAACAATATGAAAAAAGGCTGTCAGGTCTGCGCTGGATAAATGGCAGACAGATGGCAAGTGTGATTGGCACCGACAAGGGGTGAGCCGCCTTGTTTGCAGGTGCTGCTCCTGCCATCCATCACGCACTCACCTAATAGTGGGAGATGTCACTGTGATGTACTTAAATCCCCTGCTGACTGATAAAGTGAAGCCAACACGAAGGAGGGTTTGGGTGAAGGCGTCGTACTGGGGACAGCGTGACTTTAAGGTGTGTTAACGCAGATAAAGAAGCATCAAACATTGTGTTTTGAGATAACGCACAGAGTGTTTTGCTGTGCACACACTGTCCCTAATGCTGTTTGATCTGAGCAAGGATTTCTTGTTGTTTTATCAGGACAAGGGGATTATACATGTAACACCAGTGTGTCCTCCAAGCTGAGGGCCAGGGACAGCCCTGCGAATGGGTCACTATCCATTCGCCTCCCATTTCCTTGACAGCAAACCAGGTTTGTACTTTTGTTGTGGGACAGGAAAAGCTCCCAAAGTTGTCACAAGGCCAAGTTCGCGTCTGCTTTGGGTGCCAATTTCTAAAGCAAGTCCTGTGCAAAACCCAATGCAAACCTTTTTAGCTCTGGTGTGTCCCAGCACCTACACGAAGTCCCATGGTGGGGTCTGTGACCAGCCTTGCCACTGTCTGTCTGTCCAGGAGCCCTGCAAGTTACTGCTTTGCTTTGAAAATATTGAAATATTTTGACTTCTCACAATGTTGCTTTCCCTCTTTTTAAGGGGGACAGTTATCAGGAATGAACACAAATGTATGAAATGCTTCAGGCGATCTCAAAGCGCATTTTTGATCACCAAGAAGTGTAACGTTAGCTTGCATTTCTGATGGCAAGCCTGAGCCCTTTTAGATATTTTTAAATGTATTACTTTTCTTAAAGAAATGGATCTGACACATCCTTACAACACCTGTGTGAAGTCGTGGTATATTTTAGTAAATGGTCTTGTTACTTTATATAATTCCACTTATTCATGGGTATCAATTTTCCAAACAAAAGATCTTTCATGTCTGCAAAATTATAAAATCTCCCCATCTCTTCTTGCTCATTGTTAAAATACAGTACATGAGTGAATCCTCGGCTTCACTCCGCAAGGAACAGCGGCTAAAATCAGACACCAAGTGAGTACAATTTGACACTTTGGATCTAATACCTAAAAGCTCTGAAGTGTTTGGTTTTAAGGATCATTGTCTTTTTGAGGAATTGCCTATTTTAAGTATTCATTACTCAAGCTAATAGATACTGAAAAAGGCTTTATATCATCTGTTGGGTTTTTGCTTGCTTGCTTTGTTATTTTATTTAAGGAATAGGATTGCTTCCCTCTGGTTCTTGAACATTTAGACTTCATATATGAAGGCTTTTTTTTACTCTGCAACTAGAAATGCTAATAGACTTTGATTTGATTTATGTCGAGAAGAAAAATCTATGTTAAAATCCCCTTTCTAAACCGTACCTGTGATCCAGCTTTTGTGGAGGCAGTAATTGCTTTGCCAGTCTGTAGGCTGGAGCTGTCTGTAAAACCTGAAAGAAAAATGTAAGTCGCCAGCAGCTGAAGCAATTGTTTGTGGACAAATCCAAACCCAGAAGGGGAAAGTCAATTTTCAATATTACCACTGTAGTTCAAAGAAATGTTTAAATAGGCCTTCCACTGCTTAAATAGAAGGGGGAGGGAGGTGAGCTATAGGTATGTGCATTGCTAAGACAGAAAGGAGCTGCAAAGAAGAGAATAAACATCAAAGCTGCTGGAAGGAACAATATAAACTTGTAACAGAGTTTCAATAAAAGCAGCTATTGTATTTGCCTCTTTCATGGATCCTGGCTCCTTTTGACTAAAACACCTTCCTGTGATAACACCATCTCTCCACCAGCATCATTTCCATCTTTAACACAGATGCTGTGGAAAGTGGCCCTTTTTTCCAGGTGTTCAAGCACTCAGACAAGTGCCACGTGGAGCACTAGGAGAGCGATATTCCCAGGGCCAAGGTGAGCAGGAGGGGAGGGAGGAGGAAGGAACAGACACAAGATGCTCAACCTCCGGGCCAAACAGAGCCAGCGGGTTTCCCAGTGCCAGTTAGCAAAGACTGCAACCAGTGTGATTTCGAGCATTTTTCAGAAAGAAATTGATGTCAAAGAAGGGCTGTTCCTGGGAGCTGGAGCAAGCTTGCATAGCACAGAGTTTTGGGCACCCAGCAGTAACTTGCTGAGCCTCAGAGTTGCTGCTGGAATTCACAACTGGGTGGCAAAGCTGCTCCCTACACAGTACAGCCTGGCATCAGTAGAAAGGTGGTTTCAGAGGGGGTAGCACATCATAGCACACACCAACATGAATGTGCTGGTTTTGTTGCACGCTTATAAATTCATGGAAGCAAACGGGGAGAACCTGTGCAAATACCTACACACACTTACTAATCAGGTTGTGTGACTTGGGAATGGCACAGGGATGAGTCAGGGTGCACAAAATCTCATACTTTTGAATATTGGCATATTCCCACCCCCCAGACATAGGAGAGTATACAGATATAGACCTGATACAGAACTGGATGCATGAACCTGTTTTACTCAAACATTCAATGTTTTACTCCTTGCTGCCTAAGGAATGGTCAGAGAGTTTTGTGCTCTCTAAGCAGATGACACAGTTGAGGTAGCTTGGACTGCTAGAACTATGTCCAGGAAATTATTGTATGGAGCACATCACGCTCTAGTGATCTGCAGCCTTCAGGCTTTGGAGACCCTCCGCTGTTCTCTGGCTGCTGTGTCCAGTGGAGATCAGGGCTTGAGCAACCTACCTGAGCTTTATGCGTGGCTTGGATGGAGATCTTGTAATAATTAGGTGGATAAAACAATTTAGAATACCTGAAAGATCTCATTATTTAGCTGACCAAGTTTATGCTTTTTTTTAATCATCTAGAGTTGATGATACTTTTCTGTTGTGAAGAATAGGAAGAGCGTGGCTGTTCAGGTTTTCTTGAAAAATAGACTCCAAATGTCAGTTCCGGAATGTTTTAGAAGATAAAGCCATTCACCACAGGCTTGCAAATGGATGGACTAGGACCCAGCTGAATAAATAAGCTGGCTGCAGGGAAGGAAAGATGAAAAGGGGGAGGGAAGAAAGAAGTGCATTCCCCAAGATAAATTCACATCTGTGAAATAAGACACTTCTAAATGTATGCTAATGACCTAAATGTTTCCATATTCAATTAAGTAATAAGTCCCGAGTTGGCAATATCATCCCCAAACATTCATTTATGAAGCGAAGGCTCCACTGGGATAGCAGAGGCACCATAATGAGCTGATGTGGGCAGTAAGACACGATAATGCCTACTTCAGAGGGAATTACTGCTTTCATAATGCAATTTACAACAAGAATTTAGTTGTTAGAAGGGTTTTTTCCTCTTCATTATGACAGTGTAATTATGACTCTAGTGGCTCAGAATAATTTCAAGAGGAGTGAGTTACCGAGGCTTTTGTGCTGAATATTCTCAGGCACTTTGGATATGGGACTGAGTGCTGCTGCTTTGATAAATAGTAATCAAATGGAAGGTTCATATAGGACAGCAGCCTACTCACAGCTGATCTCATCTTCCTTCACTGCATTCTGCTTATGATGTACTTAATGTCTGTCTTTTTTTTTTGGGTATTATTACTTATCCATTTGATTTAAAAAAAAAAAAAAACAAACACACAACAAACACAAAAGAACAAAAACCACCCAACATAATATCTGCTGTAAATCACCCTGGTTCAACAGTAACTATAACAACAAGCTCTGATACAGTATTTTCATCTACAGATGCACCTGTATGGAGCAGTCAATGTCAGCATCCTGATTTACAGATGGAGAACTGAAGTATGGGAGGGCTGAATGGGTGTCTCTGGTCTGTGAGTCGGGCTGCCTGGGAGCTTGGAACTAAACAAAGGGGGTTTTGAGACTTAGTGCAGTGCCTATTGCTCCAGAGTCAATGAAACCATGCTAGTTTATTCCGGTTGTACAGGGATCGTCAAGGGAAACCCTTGTGATGTGTGACAGGAGTCAGTGTGATAGAGCCACGTTACTTTGGTGTAAATCCTGAGAGCATGAAAAGAATGTTCTTTCCAGGGCTTGCAACTAACAGCGCTGGTACCCCATGTTTGTCCCTACCCAGCATTGCAGAGTGGGTCACCGTGCAGATTTTCAGTTGTGTAACCTGAAAAATCTGTCACGAGTGTGTACAATTGTAAAGGAACCTGATGCTTGCTTCTTATGATGAGTGTAGAAGTACTGGCCATTTTGAATAGACTGAATTTTCTACAGCTCTTTATCCATGGAACGTGTCTAGAATCCCTCTAAAATTCATTTCAAAACTACATATAAATGCAATGAAAGATGTTTCTAGTGGCTACTCAAAGCTGTAAGCAATTTAATAAGTTGCTGTCTAGCAGACAGTCTGTCACTTTAGTCTTTGAACTTAAATGGGTGCATTTGAAGATGGCAATAATCCTTTGTGATGTTTTGTGCCCATATTGTTGTGTTCGGGTGTTTTTCTGTTTGAGCCCGGCCAGGCGCTGTTATGTACCCAGTGTCAGCAGTGTGTGTGTGGAGTAACCGCACCTGAATAGGCTCAATGTTAGGTTTGGTTGGGGTTTGTTTTGTGTTGTTTTTTCCTCTCTTTACTATTGTTTTAGGAAAAGATTGTAAAACATAGCACTTGGCATGCATTGCAATGGTACTGTAAGACAGAACCTTATTGTGCGCAGTGTGCTTTTTTATATTTCTCGTTCTGAGAGGCGCTGGGAGATTGACTGTACATTTGTTTCTTAAGGCAGTATTTGCAAAACCTTTTGCAATTACGGCAGACTTCTCCTTGTCATGTTGGAGTAGATCTGGCTTTTTCTAGAAGCTGAACTGGCTTTGCTGGAGCCTGGAAAGGTAGCTCAGCTAAAACAAAAGCTGTATGCTCTGGTGAGGCGTTTTGTTCAAGCTTGAAATAAACAGCTCAAATGTAAAGCGTGTCCTTTGGAGCATCATTGGCATTGTCACGGTCTGTGCGTGATTGACGTCTCCATGAAGGGGAAGAGGATTTGGCAATTCATTCATATCACAAGCTTGTTACTGATGAGGTGTTTGTTTCCATAGATGACTGCAATACCATATGAAAGTTGGGCACCAGTAACTTTGAAACCATGTCAGAGACGTCTCCTGATGGATCTGGATGTCACTTGGAAAAAAACCTGTGTGTGCATGGTGCATATAATTAATTCATATAGGTGCTGGTGTGAAACTTCTTGGCCCTTGGTAGTCAAACTAGAAGATGCTCTTTGTGGAACCCTAATGAATACAAGGTGTTAGGAAGCTCTGGAAAAACTAGAAATGTGATTATCAGATGCCTTGCATTGCTTGAAACTAAATAAATGCTAAGACAAAAGCTGCTGTTGTCAGCCATATGGATTCTTCCAAAGTGAATTAGGTGCTGGGAAAGCTGCTCTTAAAGGAATAACTCTACCCTTTTACAAGGAGCGAGGGTGTCTAATCGAGTCCATAAATGTAACTCCACCTTTGCTTTCTTCAAAGTTAACTGCAGCAGCGCTCATGGGTTGTTTGCAACTGAGCAACCTGAAGTTGCGAATGAGCTGCAACACGGATTCGAGAAGCCGTATTTTCTAAGCGATCAGATCTCGCGGAGTCTGCGTGGCAGCAGATGATCAGCAACAAACCCAGCTCCTATTAGAACACTCATATTTATGGCTGACCAACATACCCTCATCTGTCATCACTTCACTCTTACAATCTGTTCCCTAAATAAAATCATAACTTAACCGTATGCTTGACAGAATGATGTAGCAGCTTTAGTATGTTTATTTTGCACTCTGCTGTATGTATCAGTTCATGCTTCATTTGAAAGTCTGTTCTTTATTACTGTTGTAAACTCAACTGGGCCATTCATATCCTGTGGGTATTAAGAAAACAGCCGTTTGCACTCTGATTTGTCCAGTGACAGAATATATGAGGCAGCATTCAAAATCCTTTAGAGATGTGTTACATTTCCTTCACAATGAGTATAGTTTAAAGGTCTGAGATTTACAGAAAATTGTTTCATGAACCTTATAGTATACTGTCCCTTTTTTCCTCTTATGTATTTTATAGGATGAAACAGAAGCAAGTTGTTCAGATGTTGAATTTCTCTTTGGCTTAGCCAGCGGAAAAACAGGGGCTGGGTACAATGTTTGTCAGCAATCATACTTATCTTTAATAAGCAGTAATTACTAATGACATGGCCAAGTCCTATTTTGAATGGCCTGGTAGGAATGCAAGGAGGATTGGGCAGTAGCATCAGAACAGGTTCTTTTCTCTGGAGCACAAACTGGAGTGAACATCTCATTGAATCCAAAGGGCTGGAAAACATCCTCTGACTTCGAGGAGACAGAACTGCCTGAAATAACAAGGTTACGTTTGTGTGTTCAGGAGGTGAGCTGGGGTGGAAGTGGAGTTAGGGAAAAGCAAATCAAAGAGCACAGTTTTGATTGAGATGAGTGAATTTTGGGAAGTGCTAGTGCCTTAGGAAAGCTAATAGATGTGTACCTCTCAGGGTTTAAAAAATGAATGGTGCCTCTGCTTTCCACGGGAAGCTTATAGGATCAATTACATGCGTCTGTTTTTGAGAAGATTTATTAAGCTTGTTTGGAAGTTTTATAGATGTCTCAAAACTACCGGTGAAAATGAAGTACATTCTGGAAGCAACCTGACTTATTTTGAGATATATTATGGATGCTGCAAGTGTTTCCAACCTTGAATAAATCACTTCACGTATTTTTAACTACCTGTCTAGGCATCTTGAAATGAGAAACAGACATAATAAATAATTTATTGTGCAGAACAGTAGCAAATATGTATATTACACCCTTTGATTTCCAAATACATCCTGCTGAGCAAAGCTGTGTGATTTAATACCGCTTTGCAATATTTTGCTGTTTCACTGGTTTCTTGAGACAAACTTGTATGCAATGAACCTGAGCTGCCCGCAGTGGGCAGTGAAATCAGTGGGCAGTTTGCTAGCAACAGCAATGTCAGCTTTGCAATTCAGTGTCCTCGGGTAAAAGCCTTTTTCTGTTCTTCTGGTCCTAGAGCTTATTTTGCAAGGGGCTGCTCTCTCATGGCAAGCGCAGAGAGCTGGGAAGCAGCCCCATTTGTGTCAGTAGCAACAGCCAAAACTTGTGAAGGGGTTTCGAAGGAAGCCAGAAAGAAATTAATGGGCTGAGAGGTTCCTTGGTTATAAGTAAATATCATATTTTTATTGAATGAATGCTAAAAGGAAAATACCAGAAAAGAGAGACAAGAAATGACAGATGGGGAGTGGAGATGGTATAGAGGGCCCCTTAGGGATAAAAACGCGAATGAAGCTGACAAATCTCTGAGCAGGCAAGAATACATAGAAATAGTAGGGTTCTGTGTTTAGGGAAAAAGGATTTGGATATTCCCTGAAAAACTGTAAGGAGAATGCAGTACAGAACTTGAGGATTGGTATAAAACTGAATGCACTTTGTGGATATGGGGGTCCCATCTAATCCATGTTTTTCTGTCGTCTTACCCTTGAGAAGCTGAATTAGGAACACACATTGGTAAATGAGAACGTTCATCCTGGGTGTCTCACGTTTCTGTGAAATACGATCAAGGCTGGATTCTGAGAAGAACAGTGGACTTGTAGCACCTTGTGAAGCCAATACTATTTCTGCATTTTGAACAGCAGAACACTATGGTGAACACTATAGTCCAGCTTAATGACTCCCCTGTTTTCCTGCTGCATATGTGACAGGTGAAGAGACCTGCACCTTTCTGGTGCATGATCTCACCCAAATCTTCTTTGGCACTTGCTTTGCACAGGATGATAGAGATAATATACTTTTTTCTGTAAGTATTTCTTTCAAAGGAGTAGGACCATAGTGTTATTTTTCCTAGAGCCTTGCTGGCGCCTGCTTTCTGTCCCTGTGATGGTCACTTGGCGTTCCAGGGGCTCTGCTGAAGGGATCCCCGTCTCTCTAGTTCTGTGCCCAGAGCCGGTGATGCCGCTGGTACAGGGACATGGCAGACTGAGGACAGCAGGGCTCATTTTCTCTCCTCCTTCCGTTCCAGTTGAGGGGAAATTCTCTGCTGTGATGCTGTAAAAAACCCACAGTGTCGTGACTGGAGGGTGAAGTGGTTCCAGGAGCAGAGCCCAGTGTGGGACAGGCCAGAGGAAGCCACCTGGCTCTTAAATACCCACCTGCACCTCATGGGGTTTCTTTCTATTACTATTGGCTTGATGAAACTTCATTTTTCACCTTTGGAAGTGCAATATCCTGATGGGAGTTGTAGCTCCTTTGCTTTCAAAGTGACTTCACAGAACATGAAACCGGTAAGAGGAACATTTCCAATATCTTGCTTGAATTAATTCTGAACCGACTTCTACCCAATTTCATTCCGGTCAGGCAGTGCAGATGAGAGCTGGCAATTTGCATAGACATAGCAATTTGGAGAGGGGTGCAGAAGAGCTTTTTAAAATCCACACGGAGCGCATGTCCTCAGTCTCTGAGCACGAGCAAAATCCCCAAAATTCCGAATTCTTAGTTCCTTTTTCTTTGTCTCGTTTGCTTAAGTCAAATTATTCAAAACTAAAACTATCCTATTATATCATGGGGTAAATAGATACGCTTCTCAGCGGTGTTGGAAAATTAATGAGTATTTGAAAATGTGAATCTACCTTATTCCTGCATTACCATTAGAGTATGTATTGCAAATAACATTTTGAACACCAGGTTTCTTTTTAACTTGGAAAGACATGATATGAATTATTGAAATAATTGGCTAAATATATTATTTTAAATTGGATTCTGTTTCTTTGAATGATGTTTTACTATGAATTTCTGTGTTGTCTAATGTTGCATTTAGCCATCTTGATTTTTACCAGGTCATAGTCTTTTCCTGCATCACCGACATCAGTAACATTTAGCCTCTATTTTAATTAATCCCTTGTTGAGAGCGGAACACTTCTCAAGCCAGTGTTCCAGCACCGAGCAGTCAATGCATAGCCAAATATGATAATGCATCTGATATATAGGATCACACTGAGCGACCCAGTTTCCACCTTTCAGCCTAACTTTGCTTCAAGGACAAACGTAATGAACATTTGACATCAGACATTCTACCTGTACACAGCAGAGCCATCGCCTACCTGCTCATACAAGTAGGATTTGCTAATGGCACTGCCTTGGATTTGACTCTGCAATGCTATTCATGCCTTTTCTTCCCTTTTTTTGACCAGGTGGAGTGAAAGTTAATTAGTGTACCCTGCTGCACTCTAGCAGTGCATACATATGTATGGTGAGAGCTCTGTCAGAGTCTCCTAGAGGGAAGGTCTCCAAATTCGCTTTCAGATGGGCCTGTCAGATTAATTTAAAAAAACCCAAACTTTTTAGCATGTACCATTTCAGTAAATGTCCTCCAGCAGTCACTCCCGGACTGCCAGGCAGATGTTTTGGGAAGAGGAAAAATGTCTTTGTTAAGCCAAACCTAGAGGCTAATTTATTGCCCCTTGTACCCACAATTCTCCGTCTCCCTCGGAAATGCCCTGTGTGAGTGTCCATGCCAGCTCTTGCACGAGGGATCCCGTGTGCCCAGTGCAGCTGCTATTGGGCTCATACCAACATTTGGTTTCGACATTCAAGTGAGGAACTTCCAAACTGAAGAAGATGGGCTGTCAGGGCTTTATCCGGCACCCAGAGGTTCCCCAACCCGTGGACCGGGTGAAGAGTAGGACAAGTTACCCATAAGTGGATTTATGCCGATTTACCCCAAACTATCCTTGTTACAACACGATGATATTTGCAATATTAGCAAATTGTGATCCTGAAACACAATAGGAGGTTTTTGTCATTGAGATATAGTAGAATGACAAGCTTTGCCATGAATTTTATACAATCCTAATAGACTGTAATCCTTATAATAAGGCAGGTTTGTGACTGAGATTACTGAAGTATTTATCCCCTTTATCTCTAAGTGAAAGCAATACATAGACGTAAAAATAGATATTTTTTTCATCAATGCGTTACCAACACTTCCTTCAAGAGGACCAGTTTGTTTTCAGTAACATGTATTATACTGTTTTCCCCGTTTCCTGCAGAAAGGTGGTTCCAAGGGAACCTTTGTAGCCACAGAGAAGGCTGACATTTGCCCTTCTCTGACAGTCTTTGCTGCAGCACCTCTGTCTCCCCAGCCCCAGGCGGACCTGCTGCCACTCCGACAGTCACCTCGGGGTGCCCAGTCTCGGGGCTCTTTCTACACACCCCGCTACAGCACATTGATCAGGAATAGTTTTAGATATTTCAATCAGTTTTTGCTCTCTTCCCGACCCTTTGGCACTCACGGTTGTTTTCATGCTCGGATTGTGCTCTTTGCTGGCATCATGTGTGTTGTCATCCCCGGTTTTCTCCCAGCAGGACCCGTGGTCACAGGGGCCATTGTTTAATTAGTCCGTCTACAAACTGCCTCGAGTTGCAAAGGCAGCTGTTCAAAGGAATGTGCAGCAGAATATGACGCACACAGAGCTACCTTGACTGTGGACTTGGAATAGACCTTCAAAGAGAACTTTCTGCATAAAGAATCTCTGTGCAAAGTGGCTTATGAAGTGCTAATTTCAATGCAGTTGAACGAACTGTGGACTGAATTCTTCATTACCGTGTTTATCGATTCATCATTTGCCTCTACAATTTGGGGATAAACCAGTGTGGTTTTCAGGATGATAGCACTGTGTGCACATTTAGTGCAGGAGAAGTTCCAGCTACAGCTGGAAAAATGTTGTTTATGAAACAGATGTCTGCCTTTCCCCTGCCTTAAACTCATCAAAACCCCAAGCAAACTAAAGCAGTCTAAAAGGCGAGAGTGGCATCTGCCAACTGAGAATCTTTTTTGAGCGTTAATTTTGACCACAAGTCAATCAAAGCTGTCAAACCCCTACAAACAGGTTTGGGTTTGAGTGCATGTCCGCTTGGTGAGAGCATGGGGCTTAATTGATCCGAGATGGAGCTGAGCAGATGGGTGCTGGGGTTCCCCTGGCTCTGAGCGGCGCCTTCATCCCGGGGCAGACTTCATTTCCTTCTTCCTACAACCACATGGCTTTCCCATGCTGAACCGTAGTGTTGTGCTGTGTTGTAAAATCCTTACTCACAGGAGCACAGAGATTCCTGGAATTAGCTAGCAGTCAGTCTGATGAACTTATGGTTTAATTATTTTCCTGGGCTCCCTTTCTGTATTTTTTTCCTCTGTGTCATGGTTTCTCCAGCCTTCATGTATTTCATCACTCAGCACTTCATCATCTGGCCATTTAATCCGTTGTGTTGATGTTTTGGTTGCCTGACAGAACAGCTTGTATTCCTCAGTGGAGTTTGTCCTACCAGCTGGTGGCCGGGATACAACCTCTTTACTTTCATATGTAGTCACTTCTGGTTATAGAATTTCTTCTAAGTGACAAATGATTTAGAGTGTTAACGTCTTATGCTGATTGCCACTGGGCTTGTGCTGCACGAGTGAAAAATGTCAGTCATGGCCATAAGTGAGATTTCTGTACGTCAGGTCACTAAAACTTTTTAAAACCTCTATTTTCGAAAGAGCAATCTGCTTCAAAAAATTGTGACGCATTAAACTCAGTCTCTAAAGCTACTGAGTTTTAGTATATATATATTTTTTTTTTTTAAAAAAAGAGTACGTGCTCTGTAGTTCTTGCTTAGTCTGTATTGTAAGGCCCTGTATTCTGTTTCACGACATTTACCTTTGACCACCACTAAGCAGACATTAAGAGGTTCTCACACGTTTGAATTCCACAGCAGAACAATTGTATGCTGTGATGAGAAGTCTCTAACGCCTTCTCATCTTTCTTATATTAAAATGCACAAATAGAGTAAAAGAGTCCAAGGAAATGCATTAAATTTGAGGCTGAGGGGAGGTGCAATTATTAGTTTTTCGGGATTTTTGTGTGTGGAGGATTACCAGCTGCCTTTGTGTTCCTGCAAAATAGCTCTGTCTTGGAGAGCAATCGACAGGGAGGTTTCTGTGTAATTCCGAGTGATCCCTGGTTCTGCTGGGATCAGCCAAACCCTCTTCTGCGGCTCTTCCGCTATTAAAACCATAACGGCAGCTGCGCTCTGACCCGCACGAGAGGCAACTGCTGCAGCTGGATCCAGACAGCGCTGTGTGCACCCCGCACTAAGGACACAGAAGGAATAATTTTGGGCAGTGTCATTTCTGTATTAATTGAACTCCCTTCTGCATCAGTGGCTTCATCGAGCTGTTAGGGTTTGCCTGCAGCAGAACTCCTTGCTGTTGTTTAGCAAACGTTGCTTTGGTAGCCACTCGTGCAGATGACAGAAAGGTGGTTAAATATGTCTGTATAGACATATAGTGTTCAGCCTGAGATTTTATGTATATAACAAAAATTCCTATGTGAATAGCTTAGTGAATAGCTATTCTATGCCGACAGCAGCTCTTTCGAGTAATGCAGGCTTTTTTCTCCATTAAAGAAGCTGAACCCTTTATTTATACACTAACTTTGCATTTTCTGTACTGCAGACCTGATTCTGTAAACCTTAAGTAAGGATTCATCAGGAATCAGTGGAATCGCTTGCAGGAGAACACCTTTATGAAAAAGGGTTTGCAGGCTCAGGGTTTTTGCAGCAAAGGTTGTTAGATGCTGTTTTTCCGTCTCTCTGATGCTGTTCCTTAAACATCTAATGTACATGTCCTTGGATGAAGGACAAACAAAGCACATATGGATCCATAGGTCTTTTTAAAAATGTTTGGACAAGTTAATGTAATGGTGCATCTCGCGGCAAATTGCTCCCGTGTTACCTCCTAGAGGGGGCTGCGTATGAGCGACGGATGAGAGGATTCTGGTGTAAGAGAACTAAGTATTCCCAGTTTCCATGATGTCCAGGAAATGATTTTATCTGCAGCTGCGGGAAGTTGCTAGGGAACAGTGCTAACTCATGTTCACCGATTGGTCTTCGTTAGTGCTGCCGAGGTAATCTTCTCTTTCCTGCTCAGTGATACTGCTGTGTCATTTTGCGTTAGGATGTGATTTGGAAATACCCCAGCACTGTCCTGCTGAAGAAGGTGGAAATAAACTTTCTAATAACCTTGTTCACGTCACTTTGAAGCACCAAACCCGTCACCGTGAGGAATGGGCAGGGCAGGTGGGGTGTCGAGCCCTGGGGTGCGGGAGGTGAACCCGCACTGGGAGGAGCAGTATTTGTGCAGTTTATTCTCCCCAGGAGAAGACAGGAGCATTTTTGGAGATTCTTTTGAGGTAAACATAGCATCTGCATTCATCATATCGTTATGATTGCTAATATATTTTCTACTCAGCCTTGACGCATTTGCTTTAAACTATACGCTCTTTTTCACTGAACATCAGATATCTACTGGTCGCGTTGAAGGGAGTTTGGGCAGTGGCTGTTGATCTGCTCGGTAAGTCAAAATGTCGGTAGTTTTGACTGCTAACCAGCATCTCTCCATTGCAAAAAGCTGATTATCCAGGTCACAGCTCCGGAGTATCTGCATCCTTCAACAATTATGTCTGATTGTATGACTTATAAACAAAAAGATCCTGCACCAGGCACTGCTTTGCAAGTAAAACCAAAGAAATAGTCTCACCAACCCCATTGCTTCTTGGGTGTATATAGCGAATGTGTAACTGGATTCCTGTATCTGCAGCTGTTTGATTTGGAAGACTCGCACAGCACAGCCCATCAGCCTTCTCTTCTTTATTCACTGTGCTCCTAATGTTCTCAGCCACTTTAAGTGAATCCAGAAGAACTTCTCCACTTGTCTCTTGCCCACTCAGCATAAAAATATATGTATGCGTACGTAAATGCACACATAAATGTCTGTACAGCACTTAAAAATGTTTCATTGTGCTGTGCTCTGTTTTACTCCACCTGCAATCTGTAACAGAAATCCTTGGTTACGCTCATCTCAGCTTCTAGATGGTTCTCTGGGTGAGAACCACATGCCTGTGGGGTGGTAGCTGTTCTCCTACCATTTTTTCACCTGTGAAATGGGGCAAATGGCACTTTAGTGTTAGTGCATACAGTCCCCAGCACTGTGCTTTGTTCTTCCTATGCTTTCCTAAATCTAAGGCTAATATAATGAATTGTTTGCGCAGGCTGTGGTGTAGCAGCTCTGCTGGTGTTTGGCCAGGAAAGGAAGGGATGCGTTGCATTGTTTTCTTTTTACCAGCAGCTTGGAAAGAGAGATTTCAGACCCTGCATCGTATTTTTGCATTTATTTTAGAAGCAGTAGTTGGAAACAGTACACAGGGCTCCAAACCACTTTAAATCAGCAGGCAGCACTATTTATCTTTGTCTTTCATTTCTGTAAACAAACACCTGCCTTCACACCCTTGAATACATAAATATTTTGTCTTGTTTAGTATCGTTGCCCATTATTGCCCAATTATCTGTTGCTGTACAGCTGGGAGAGGTGACAGTCGCTGTGTTTGCTGCGTACTGAGGGGTGAAAAGAGGTCACGGATTTCCCTCCTCACCTTGACCTTGAGCTATCAACCTGAGACAGTATCTCTCTTAAACATCTCTAGGTTTGTTTCGTAATTGGTATTGAGATACAGCCACGGGCAGGAGCACCAGCTTGTCTCTTAACACAATAATGCCTCCTTAGAACATGGCTAACATTGTCATTTCTAACAGTGGTGTCTTATCTATCATATTACTGGGATTTTGCCTGCTAGCAGCACACATTTTGGTAGTGCCACCTCAGGTTACAACACTGCTATTTTCCTTTTTCTCATTGTTCACCACTGATTTGACACGTACAGCCCACCAAATGATCTCAGCAGAGGTGCCCCAGCCAGCCCGCTGCCTCACACACACACGGGAATTGGGTGAGAAACCTGGTTCTGACTTCTTCCCTTTGGGAGTCCCAAGGCGCTGGGTCCCTGGGGCACAGTGCTCGTCACTCACATCACTGCAAAGCTTTGCTTCCTCAGCTCTGATTCAGGGGGTTTTCTAATCCCAAAAGATGCAGTTGTGCACACCACGAAGGGCTCTGTTCCCCCTGAGGATCGGGCCCTCCCGTGGCTTGTTTAGTGAGTGAACAGAGATCAGAGCTACAAACTCTGCATTTGTTTCTGCTTTAAATTGATTTGTATGCGTTCTTTCCTTTTAATTCTCCAGAGACTTGTGCATTTTACATCTTGCAAAACATGTTTTTAATAAGGACTTTCTCTTTGAAAGTCACAGGAATAACATCTAAATCTGTGTGTGGAGTGCGTGCATTTGTACATATATATATATATATATATATATATATATATATATGTATGCACTGGGTGCATGCACAGAAACTGTAAGTGCAGTAGGCAATTTTGTTAAGTCCAAGAGGTACATATTACAAAGGTATCCATTTTATTTAATTCCTGATACGCACAATTCAGCTTCATGAAGCCTAAATAGGTCTTGTGACCTTTTGCTAATTAAATTTTGTTATAAATCCACCTGGGCTGTATTTTTGTAATATCTCCATTTGAACGAGTGTGGTTTAGTGTCTGGGTGGAATGGTTTTTCCTCCTGAAATGTTAATTAGATGGAGAACTTGTTATGCTTTGGAAAAACTGCATTGCAAACCCATAGATAAACAGATTGATTTAATTTTAATCTGCTTTCATGGTGATGCATAATGATAACTGGTTTCTGTCTCACAGGGCTGAAAACCACAGACCTTAATAAGAGTCTGTGGGTATATTATACAGCTTTAAATAGCTTATGTTGTGCTAGACCGCTCTCCATAAATTATTCTAACTCTATCAGTATCTCAGGGACTCCCGATTCTCTTCTGCTGTGGATTTTCAATCAGTGAAACTATTAGTGTAATCTGAAGAAACTTCGAGGCATCTTCTCTGAAAACAACTGCCAACACTGGTTTGTACATGAAGTATTCAACGGGGAAAACAAAACAAGAAGAGCTTTATAGAAGCCAGCTCTGCACATTAAATCCTGGCATCCAAATCCTAGTTTTTATAAGCCATGCCAAAATTGATTAAGAAATTGAAAGCCAGACACTCGGATGGATGGTTAGTATGAAGTGTCTTAGTACATGACCTAATTTGTGTGATCTGGCATTCCTGTTGCACTGAGAAAGCTGCAGTTTGGTTTAGTCAGTTATTGGTTAAGTGGGCCCTGCTCAAATACAGTTCCTTCCATTGACAGAGTTTCAAATATGAAGGCTTGCCCCTCGTAGGGAAAGCATTTGTTTAACAGTCTTTATTTCTTCACGGGTTTGTGATAGATACAAATCCAGAGAGCCTTTGTACCCTTGGTTTTCATCCGCTCACTGCAGATAAGCTTTAAGTCTAACAAAAGCAGACTGAGCTCTGCCTGTTCTCTCAACGACAGACACATTTCATTTTTGACTGATGTTCAAAGAGGTGAATCTCTTTCGGGCTCAGATTCTGTCCTATATTAGCCATAAAAACCAATGAAACTACAGGGGGATGGAAGAAGAAGAGTGTATAAGTTTAGCATCACTCTAATGTTGTACATAAAATTAGAAGTGGAAATGCTGGGAGCACAAATTCCAACCAGTCCTTCTTACACCTCTGGGAGGGGATGGAGATGAAACATCAAGATGGAAATGTCAGACTAAAGTGTTCTGGTATCAAAAAGGTTTTATTTATGCTATGTGCAGCAACCGAATTACTTGAGATCCTGCAGAGGATCACCACATTCAGCGTACCCCGCGTGTTTGCTTTTTTACAGTGATTATTCTCGTACCGACTTGCCAGCAGGAGACAGTACCTGGGAATTGAACAGTTCCCCAGCTTAGTCAAGCCAAAAGTGCTGTCTCAGTTTTAGGATCCTGTAGGAGGATACAGTCCCATAGTACCTGATTCTCAAGCTACAACATTTAATTCTGGTCTCTGGAAAGACCCTGGTTTGAGGTGTTCCAGCTGCAGGATGGCTCTGTTGGCTCTCCAGCCTCTGTGAAGCCGGCGTTAGCGCAGCGCTGGGAAATACAGACCAGATGTTTCCATCGCCAGCAGGTACAGTTTGTTGTTGGATCGAGGGGAGAGTGATGACACTGGAAAAAGCCTTCACGAAGAGGAACCCACAGCATAGCCAGCAGCACAGATGGGCTCTGGGCAATGACGTATGTTGGGTATTTACAGCTTAGAACCATGAATACTTTTCAGGGTTTCTTGCAGGGAGTATTTTGCTGCTGCCCTAGGTCAGTAGTGCATTAGACTTTCCAGTGAGGGGAAATGGACCTTATTTCTTTGTCTTATGATGTGAAGAACTGCGGTCAGGTCCATTTTAACTCACATTTTGCCTGTCTTTGCCTTCAGAAGCCTCTCCTACAACTATTATTGCTGTCACAGTCCAAAGGTGGTGAAGATTAGTAAAATGAAGACGGCCATCCTGCACAGCTACACACCGCTTTGGTCTCTCTCCATTTGTGGATTAAGGTTAGGGTCTGGGCAGGAAAAAACACTACAGATACACAGAAATAGAAACCCCCTTAAGTTATTCCTGCAGTGCTTTGGGGAGATTTGGTGACAAGGCAAATTCAGAAGCTCTCGAAAACCTACCCCTCTGCACACCATTTATCTGCCACCTTCTAGTCACCCCTCGTAACACGTTGGTAACCAGTGGTGGCACCTGTGTTAACAGCCTCCCTTTTCTTTGTGTTCCTTTGATGTTGAAAGCAGCTCACTTTTCTCAGAAGGAGCATGAAAGGTTCTCGCAGATCTTTGCCCTGAGTGCTCACGGTAATAGAAAACTAGATTCAATGTCATGGGTGTAAACCACCTTTCTTTAGAGGTGCTTAGGGGTTAGATTCCCTGTTTATTTGCACTTTGTTTTGAAATGGAGGGATGTGTGGTATTTGTGTGCTGCGTGCGGGACGTTGTCAGGAGTAAAAGGTGGAGGGGTCTTGCCCGTGGCCGGGTATCCGTGGCTTCGGCACCTTCCTGTCTTTGATCTCCTGCATGTCTTGAGGGTGAATTTGTGCGTGTGTGTGCTCTCTTGCTCTTTCCCTTCCCTGCGGTGCTTCAATCCAGACACTTTGTTGACGTCGTACCGTGGCACTTAGCAGCACACATGCGGGGATGCTGGTATTTTCACCAGCCAGCTGTTCCACTTTATACAACACTTAAGTAACGATTTCACAGCCATTACCAGCCTGCAGTAATGACATGGGCTGAGAGCTGAGCGCTAACTGGTTGTAAACTGCAAAAACTGGGAGATGCTAAAACAGACACTTTGATAAATGAGAAAGGACATTGCCTGCATTTTAATTGGTGGAGTTGAAGCCTCTTTTATCACTAGAGTAAATACAGTGTTTAGCGGGTCAGGAGACAGAATTGGGAATCGCTATCTCTGTGCACTTAGGAAATGCATTTCCTTGATTTCAGGTGTGATGCATTGATTCTGGGAGTTCCTTCCATGTTTTTTAGTTTCTCCCTTCCCTCAATTTGTGCCCTGTCAGCACTGACAGGTTTCAGGAATCCAGGGCTCCCAAGGGCTTTGTTTGCCATGATTGATTTGGTGCAAGGGCTGAACTGCTTATGAGTCTCAGTAGCCGATGTGCTGCACTGAGAGCAGCGATCCAGGAGTAAGTAACAGCTTGTAGAAATACCCAGGAAAGCGTTTAGTTGGATAGGTTCCTTGTTTGAAAAAAACCCACAACAACCTAAAACCAGCCACAATTGCAATGTTAAGTCTTTTCCTTCCTCCTCTTTTCCAAAGTAGAATCTGGCCCAAAGTGAAGTCTTGGGCGTAAAATACTTGAATAACTTTCCTTGCGGTCACGCTGTTTTAAGCAGAGCCCTTGTGCTGAGACCGTTACCTATGAAACAGCTTTGCCGTGCGCTCTTTCCGTGCTGCGGTGGAGCAATGAGCCGGCTGAACTGTGGCTGAACCGCGGCTGAACCGCGCGGCCGCCCCCGAGCGCCCGGGAGCAGCTGGAGGGTCGGAGCCCGCTCGCCCTGTGCAGCCGGGCAATTCAATAAAGCGCATTTCAGCAAAGTAATTGAGCCCTGACGGCAGTCAGAGTGTTTTCACCTCAGGTATCTTCGGTTTTATCTGCTGACAAATAACATACCTTCGCTTATTATTAACCGTGTTGCGTCCGGGTCATTCTTTGGTAATTGCGAAGTGCTGCTGCTATTGGAAATAGGGAGAAGAAAATCCTGCAGATCTCCAGGGTGGCAAACGCAACATCGAGACACACTAGAGGAAAAACAGCTCCTGGGACTGGGGAATCGAAGCTTTTGTGCTAATTATAGAAGCGTGTTAACTAATTCTTCAAAACGAGTTCCTAACCTCTAATTCTGCAGAAAACAACAATCTTGTTGTGTTATTGTTTTCAATAAAATTAGGGGGTTGGGGCTTTTAACAGATGACCAAATTAGACCTTAACAACAGCTCTTCTAAGAAATCTTGATCCACAGACTGCAATTACCCCAAGGAGTGCACACAAGGATCCGCGTTTGTTTAGAAACATCAGAAATCAGTGCAGGATGGCAGTTTGTCGGTGTAGAAAGTGAATGGCAGGATAAACACACTCAGCTCGTTTTTCTGGGTTTGTGTCCATTCTTTTTCTGGTTTACCTCATCACTGGTGTTTCCAAAGGGATCCAGGTGTTTATTTAGCAGCACTGAGGCCCTGCAAAGCTTTCTCCATCAAAGCAAGGCTATAGCACACATGCCAGCAGAACCAGGGCAGACTATGCTATGGCCTAAGGCTGGTTTTTGGGTTTGTTTCTTCTTGATTCTCTACCAGTTTTGTTAATAAAACATAGCTGTTGTTGAGTCAATATAATCTTGTTGTATAGCAAATATAGTCCTTTCCCTGTAATACTGTCAAACTCAAACGAGCAGTAGTGTTTTCTGTGGGCTGGTAATAATGAAGAAATAAGTAACAGGTCAAGCTGACATTTTGCATCTAATTGGTGAATTATCCTCCTGTTTCTCCCAGGGCAAAGGTGAAGAAAGGTGTGAACGTTTTCAGTGTCAGAGCCAGCAGCCCCTACTTATGGGACATCAGAGAGAACGTGGATTACAGCGGGAAATACGCGCCAGCTGTTGTTGTTTGCCAGAGGAAATCCGCCGCCTCTGAAAACAGGTAGGGCATTTCCAGCAGTCTGTCTTTTCATAACCGACGGTTGTTTTTCCTTTCCAAAGCGTTTTGCTGTGATTTTAATAAGTTTTATTATAGCACAGGATGAAAATGCTTTTGGGAAAGCTGGGGCTGTCTTTATTTTCTAGCGCTTCGCTAGCTCTGCTGCGTGTGCTTTGAACAAAATGCTATTCAATCATAATACTTCAAGGAAGTTAAAACTAGCAGGAAATATTGTTTCACATGGTATTTAGAAGAATATATTTAATCTCTTAGAATTAGGTCGTGACTAGTTTAATCTCTTCAAATTATTTGCTACCAGGCATTGTGGCAGAGGGTAATTACAGGGCTGCTTGTGGTGGAGTTGTTTGGTTTGGTGGTTGTGTGTTTGTTTTAGCCAGAAAAAAATGCAAACTTATTCTGGGTGTCAAACTGACGTTTTTGGTGGTGGTATTTATGTGGAGTTTTAATCTGCAGAAGAGAACAGATTTTCCATTTTCCATTCCCATTGTGGAACAACTTGGGATACTGACCTGTCTCAAACAGCCTTTGTCTGGAAGGTGGATGTTCCTTTTCTAATCATAACTAATTGCTTTAATGAATGCATTTTTATGTAATTTGCTGCTGTGTGTTCATTGTTGCTGGAACTCTATGTCAAGTTTATATTCATATATATAAGGATCTGACTGCCTGCATGTGTATTGTGCTTGGTATTGCTGTTAGAAAACGTATAACATGGATGTCCTGTGCTGTGATTTACTTCTGGAATGTACAAAATCTTATAGGCTTTGAGGATTTATTATGGGGTTTAGAATTTTTAAATAAATACCCTCTGAGCCTAATAAGTAGGAACTTTCATGTCTTTGCAATCTATGAACAAAAGAGGAAGGGAAGAATTTCCCTTCATAATCATGACCTGGATCACTTTCTCCTCATTATAACTCAGATTCTAGACATTTTCTGTGCTACACTATCCTGAATTTTCTCATCTGAACCATATATTGCCTTGTACCTGAGTGGATTTTATTGGTCAAAGCAGCAAAGTGTATGTGTGCCAAGGTCAGAGCTCCCCGCTGCCCAGCACGGGCTGTCCGACAGATGCTTTAACGTCCCAGTTCAGAGCTGTTTGAAGGCAGCGTGTGAATATTTCCATTGACTGAAACAGACGTTGGATCAGAATCAAAGATTATTTCAATGAGTTTTCCATCACACTTTACTTCGTTGGGTCCATACAGAGCGTTTGCCTGATTTCTCTTCCTCATCAGGAAAATAAAATGCGACCTCAGGGGTGAACTGGAGCTTGGCGACTTCTTTCCCTTCGCTATTCATCGTTCAGTGGCAAACCTTCCAAATGACCCCTTGCACACAGGAAAAGAAATCCTTATGTCACCTTTGATGCAGTGGTTGTGTTTCTGTATACTTTGACATGCTGACTGTAAGCATTGCTTCATGTTTATTAGAAGTGTGAGCTCGTATACATATTAGGGTTTTTTTCTTCAAGTGAGGACAGGTATTTGCGTAACTCCCTCTCACATTCTGGTTTGACTTACTCTGAGTTCCCAGCTGCGATTTTGTGGTTTTCTCCCTTTTGAGAACTCGTTCCTCATCATTTGTAAACAAATGTAAAATATTTGCAATGTCTTATTCAGTATGTTGTGTTCCTCATTAAATTTAGTCATATCTGGCTTGCTATTCATTGTAAGAAGTAAGATGAAGGATTAGATGGGGAAAGAGAACGCGCTCAACACTTCTTGGGAAACAGTTTTTTCCTTATCTTGTCGTGTTTGGTGTCACTGGGAATGCACAATGGGTAACAGCTAAATATTGGTGTTTCTTACCTGATTGTTTGCCTCCATAGCTCATTTAGAAATTCAACAAACTCTGTTTGCGTATTGTTTAATGACTCTTAGACATCAGATATCTGATCACATGAATGCAAAGGTGGCAATGTTAATTAACTAAAGATTTGAGACTTTTGTGTTTCTGATAGTTTTACATGGATCAGAAAATCATGTTAATAAAGCTAATGTACCATGACAGGTGTAATTTCCTGGATTGAGGAGGCGCTAGTGCAAGGCACACACTCAGCCAGGGTGCCCGAGCATTTCTTTATCCGAGTCTGAAATATATCAGTCATTTTATTTGGAGAGGTTTTGGCACCAAAAGCTTATTGTAACAGGATTAACATATAAATATTATCACAGCCAGCAGGGTGTTTTAGAATGAATATTAACAGCAAATATTATGAGTCTGTATGAGAATAACTAATTAAGCCCATCTGTCAAATATGATTAGAAGTTCTCAGTGCCTTGCTTATTATGGACTTGTGACAGTGTTCCAGATTAATGGTGAAGCAATTATAAAATTCTCCCCAATTCTTCCGATTTCATTCTCAGGCAATAATAATTTTGTAACTCTCTAAATCCTGACCCGTGAGATTATCAGATTGGGTTAACTACTACTAGTAGTGTCCATACCGCACTTCTGCTCTTCTCTGAGCAGCATCTATCTTCCAGGCCTCTCTTGTCATGTAGGTGTGATGGGACCTGACCACTGGCTTAGAAATGTGACTTTGGAAACACTTAAGCGCAGATTGAATCAGGGAGATACATCCTAATATGTGCCATCCTTTGCTTATTTGCTTTGGAAGTTGGCTGATCTTTCCTTTTTTTACTTGTGTAGTGAGGTGATGAGATTAAAAGATCAAACATATGCAGAATGTTTTCCTGAGTTAATGCTGTTTCTTATTGTACCTGAAACTGAGCATCACTGCTGCATTAGTGATGACGGAGAACAGCGCGGAGTGCAAGCTGTGGATTCTTGTCTGTGCTCCTGTGGCTCCTGTTGGGCTGGAGCACAGCACGGGTGATGGGCTTGGAAAATGAGACTGGAGCACAACAGGTGCGGTGGGCTTGGAAAATGAGACTGGAGCACAACACGTGCGATGGGCTTGGAAAATGAGACTGGAGCACAACACGTGCGATGAGCTTGGAAAATGACTGAGGTGGGAAAAGATGCAGATGCGGTGTTGGATTTTCCTCGTCTGCAAAACGATTGGTAGCGCTTTCCTGTATCCGTAGCTCCTGCGGAGACATTAAGCAAGATGCTCTGATATGATGCTAGTGGATGTCATGATCCTCCTCTAATATTTTATTCATGTTTAGATTTTTGGGTGCAAATGTTTGTTGTTCCATTGGAGAATACATTATTGTGCTTATGGCAGGAATGAGGCCATTGATTCAAGCAAGTGCAAAATGATTGTAGACAAAGCTTGGTCATTTTTGAGTAGAACCTTAGTGTCTGGATTTGAGCATTTACTGCCTTATCTCCAAATGTATTTGAACTAGAACATGGGTGAACCTTGCTCAGCGATTTCCTTGCTATGCTTGTTGTTGGGAATGTTACAAAGATAGCATTTCTTGTGATACTTTCCCGCTTGTGCTTTTGGGGTCCAGTTTTTGGGGGTCCAGTCATTGGCTTATGCTGCTTGAAACCAGATGCTGGTCCTGCTATTAGCAGAGAAACTTATTTTCATTTTGAACTATGAGTGATTAAATCAGCCCTTGATAATATTGACAAGGAAAGTATCTTCTGGGTTGTATCCCTCATTTGTTCTCGTGTATCTCCTTTTTCATGATACCATATTTCAATGCTTAATTTTCTCAACACTTTTATAATACAAGAAATTAACTCAACATTAGATAATAACAGGGGACAGGAAACTGTATGGCAGCATTGCCACTGCTTTTCCAACACAGTACTTTCTTTTTATTACAGTTATACCATTATCCTTGGTGCCCTATATTTCTCATTTTCAAATCTAGTTATTTAACATTTAGTTTTCCTTTTTTAACAGTATCATTCTCTTATGTGTTACATCTGCCAATACATTAGATAGACTCTCAGGAGTGCTATAATCCTAAAATGCTTCTGAAGCAACAAAGATGACATAAATAACAGCCTAATAGCCACAATAATTATATTAAGTCTCTTGTTGATGTTCATCAAAATGCTTCATAAAAATAGTTTTATGGTTTAGATCACCATTATTTTTTTTCCTTGCTATTAATGTGCTCATGTGACTTTACCAACCAGAGGTATATTACTGCTTGGAAAGGGAATTTTCTCCTCTGTGGAATTACAGAAAAGATGGGTAATGAAGCAAAAAGAAATTCCAGTGTATTTTATCCCATCACAACATGTGTGAATCGCATGAGCTTCTGTTTATCATCATGAAACAAGGGCAAGAAAAAGGGAGAAGGAGGAATAACTCATATATGTGGTTCAGCCCTCGGCCTTGAAATCTAGTTATTCACTCAGCATCATTGCTGCTAATATAATACATTGTTATGTAGTATTGGGCATATATAATAGGTTAATTTAATTCTGAAATACCAGTTTACCTCCATTTATACTTCCTAGGCATATGGGTAATGATCGGCTGTAAGTATATTTATCCTGTATAGATTTAGGGTTTCACGCTGTGTACTGTTTGGGTTTTTCTTTACCTTCCTGTGAGTTTTGAAACCTCCAGGGTTCTAAGACTTTCTACGTTGTGATGATGTGAAAGTACTAAAGAGCTCAGAAGTCGTGTTTACCTTCCACTGTTTGAAAGCACTTAGACACAAACTTCTACTTCTCATTTGAAAACTTAGATGAGACTGCTTTGAGGTGTTGAGGCAAAACAGATTTGTATGAACCAAGCCTTAGTGCATCATTCTTCTACATGCTGACCCACTTTTTTCATTTTTTAAAAAGAGAACTATTTTATTTATCAAGAAATGCAGAATCTCTCTTGAAATCATCCTATTCAATGCTAATATACTAGGGGAGAGAAAGGTTTATGGTTATCATCTTGAAGCAAATCAAAAGAAGAGATTAAATATTAACCCACAGCTATTAGATAAAGGCATTATTAGCCAACTTTTCAACCTGGTTGTTTGAAAGAGACTCATTCATTTAAAAACAAAAAGATTGCAGGAAAGCACTTCAAAGGCATGTAGATAGTGTTCTGGCATCTTAGGGGTGGACTCTGTTCCTGTATCTCTGACATGTACATGAAGGAGATACCACAGGGAAGCTCAACTGTCGTTACAAAGCAGATGATTCCCTTTAATCTCAGCTGAAATGTAGGGTTCTCCATAGAGAGGACGGCTATTCCTGTTACTGGAAATGCGGGAAGTGACAATTAGCACTGAACTGCTGCTCTGTCTCTTGAAGTAGTTAAAAAAATAAACGTAATTCCCTCATTCAGGAATTATTCTTTTGAAATGTCAATGTACAGTCGTATAGCGTTTACCGTCTCCTCTGATGGCTTTCCGTTGGTGATGTGCAGAGCTAAGGAAAGCGGTAAAGATGAAGTATCCCTAAAATTGCGCCCTTGGCTTGTAGATGTTGCAGTTGGGTCAGCAGGGCTGAGGGACAGAAAGCCACATGTCCAGTGGCAACCCAGAGCCTGCTGGTTTTGTAGGCCTGGGACTCCTGAAGCAGAGAGCTGGGATCACTGCCGCAGTTCTGCCAGCGACTGCACGCCCTTGGGAGAGCTCTCATTGCATTGCGTGTGCAGGAACAATGATCCACGTTACATCATTGATGTCGTCAAAGACGCCATGTTCATTTGAGAGGGTTTTCCACTAGGTCAAATCTGTCATTTTCTAGGCCATTATTGTATTTGACCCTGCTTTTGTGACAGTCCATCCAAAGGAGAAAGTCAGTCCGACGAATAATTACAGATTGTGGTGACTGCAGACTGGTGTCCTGCTGGCCATTCACTGACCATCTTCAATACAGATGCCTCATCCATCTCTTTTGTCCACTGTAGGCTGTCTGTATATCTGGAAACCCTGAGAAGGAATTCTAGTTTATGCTCTGCAGTGTCACAGCAGATGACAACCTGAGAAAGTGTTTCTTAGTTTGAGTTGGACCAGTTCCCCGTTTCACATGTGCTGGCATCAGGACAACCTGTCCCAGCTCGTCCCAGCTGTGACCCCAGGGCAGAGCTTTCAGCAGGAGGAGGTTTGGCTGCAGCAAGCATGTTTGTAAGGAGGGAAGAATTTAATTTCCTGTCCTACCTCATCTGATGAGAGCTTTTGTGCCCTTTGTATTTTTGGATTATATTTTATTGATTTTTATTTTATATCCAAAAGTAGTAATGGAAAGCAAGGATCCAAAAAGTACTGCATATGTGAGGTTTCCTAATGATACCAAAATAGAATGTTATAACAGGTGCTCAGTATTGCCTTGTTCATGAGCTTAGCTAGGAATGTGAGCAAAGGTGTGCAGTCCTCAGCAGCCGTTACTGTGGTGGCTCAGAAGGGGGAGGTTCCTTGAAGTCCTGAGAAATTCTGATGATTCCTGTGCTCAGGTAACTAGAGACTATATTGTAACGCTTACGTGGGAGAAGGCAGAGCTACATTTTTGACGTTTCAAGAAGTTTTCAAGACACGAAGTTGTCTATGATGTGCTGGTAATTAGGCTTGTTTTCTTTGATATATAATATCTTCTATAAAATGAGGTTCTGTAGCACAGTGATCAACGTGATTTTGCTAAAATGCCAAGAGTTGTCTAGAGAGAGTCTTCAGAAGGTACTGTAGTTGTTCAGATTAAATCATCTGTCTCTGTAAAATCTGTAAACAATAAATCATGTTAGGTGTTTAATCCCCTTTCATTGAGAGTTCTTGGCATGCAGAACTGGGAATCAAATAATTGGAGGGAAACAGTCTGAGTGTAAATAATTCGATAACAGAAGTCAGTCATGGGGAGGGCAGATCATTGACAGATACACTGGGTTTTTTATTTTGTGTTTGTGATTTTGGGTTTTTTTTGTTTCCTCTCTTCTCTCTTCCTGTCTTGGCGATAAGAAGGTGTTTTATGGGTATTTTTGCCATGTCCCATGTAGAGAAAATTCCCTTCTTTCTGTATGCTGTTGAAGTAGCTAAAGGACATTTCCAACAGTCTGGGGAACATCATGCATATTTAGTGTCTATTTTTACCCTGTTGTTATCCAGTGTGATAAATATCATTTTAAACCTGAGGAGGTCTGATTTCCCTTAAGAACCTTAAGGATTCATCATCGTCATGCTCGCCCTGTGTTTGTGGTACTTAGCAATGTAGTCCTTAAAACTTTAGTTGCCCCAGGGCTCTAAATAACAATTCCAGAGGGAGAAAACCAGTTTGCTACCTATTACAAAACAGACAGCAAATGAGTAATCTCCTGCCTATTAAAAATCTAATATTAAATGCAAAAGTGTGTCTTGTGAAAGTATCTCTAATGATGCTGTTGATTTTTCTTTTCCTTGGAGGAAATCTTGTAAGAAGTAATACTAATTACTCAGAGATTTGGAAAGTGAATGAATGACTTAAAATATGAACAGAGGCTGAAAATATCCCTGTTGCTACTGAAACACGGGGATTCCCATTTTTTGGATTAAAAAAAGTCATTAAATCTAGCTGTCATGTGTAAGTCACCATACAGCAAAGCGTGGATCAGAAGGTTAGCAGAATTGTAGAATACAATTGAGCATCCATGTAAATCATAAAGCTAATCCAAAGTGAATTCCAACTGTGAGTACAAGGCTGAAGTTCACTGGGTATTTGAGTTACTTCATGGCTTCTAGTCTTAGCTTATAGATTTATTGATGACGTGAACAAACTAGTTGCAGTATTAAAGATCTGTGTGTGGTTTATATGAACTGATGGTGCAGATATAACTCATCCTCTAATTATTTCACCTTGGTCAACTCTTGGCTTTTTAACCACCTCTATAGACAGGGCTATAAGACAGGACTATAACCACCTCTAAGACAGGGCTGCTGCCCCAGCATGATAGAGGCACAGAGGGGACCTAGGCTTAGCTTTAGGGTCAGTTCTGAGACTAATACATGACATGACCTATTAGGGTTTCTGTGCATGCAGAGAAATGGGGTTGTGTAGCCAGGCTCAGGATGAGCTCCATGTCAGTCCATGCACGGAGCAGGGAGCTGCACTGACCTCATCACTCAGACAATACAGAAGCCAGTGTTGTGTTGTTTGGTGACCCCTGGAACTGCACAAGGCTCAATAACTGGGTGATGTGGGGAGTGTGGCAGAGCAGGAGTTAAACAGACATCTCATGCGGCAACTGGTCCCTTGAGAGTCACCTTGCACCAAAGGCTGCTTGCTTTGTTTTCTGCTCAGGATAAACCTTCCCTCCCAGGAGTTGCTGTGGAGCTCTCCAGAACTGGCAGTATGTCTGAGACCTCTTTTAGAAGTGTTTCTATTGACTTCCATACCAGTAGAAGATGCCTTGAGGATGCCTTGTCTTTGTGGGCATCGTTGATTCCAACGTACATCCACACACATACACAAATGTAAAAATCAGCAACAGGGCAGAAAACCGATGTGTAGGATTCCATAGGCAGAGCTGTGTGATCACCAGATATTTTGGGTTACATGGAAGGAGTGTGTAATGTGATTCATTCCTCCCCTGTATGGTAATCTGCACCAACTTCCAGCTCTCCCAACACACTCTATCTTCCGCAAGTGTTTTCCAGGTTATATAGGGCTGTTTTAATGAGCTGCTTTAATGTTCAGTACACTTTAAATGCACATCTCTTTTAAAGTCTGAATCTTTCTGTTTGAAATCCATCCTCATTGTGTAAGTATATGAATCCTGTGTTTTATGTATGATAGAATGCACAGAAAAGATGTTATATACGAAGTTAGAGAAAACTGCATTTTTGAGTGTGTAGGAGGGGGGAACCAGGCTATAGCTTCTACAGGAATTATTACAAGGTGTGTTTCTGGTTCTTGCTTAGGAACCCCAAGAGCTTTTCCATGCAAGAAGTATAAATATGATTTCATATTAGATACACTTCAACAAGTGAGTAGCTGTGGCGGCTCTGCTGTTGTGCCCAGGCCGGGATTACCTGAATTACATTCAAATGTGCAATTAGCTGCATGGATGGCTACTATCTCTGTCATTTCTCAACATTTTTTCTCTGGCATATTTCAAGAATGCATGCCTGTCTTTTCCTCAGTTTGAGCTGTAACACTTGTAGAATACCTTCGATGTTGACAAGTTATCTTTTTTTGAAGTCTTTATTGACTGGAAGGTTTCCTAAATCCTAGTTTTGTGAACTTCAGCATGGGGATGGAACGGGATAGATATCCAATTTATACTGCCAAAAGTGAGACTATATTACTTTGTGATTCTGTGATCTTCTATTTCTTACTGTGCCTTTCTAAATCAACTGTAAAATCAATCCCAAAGCATCTGTGTCTGATATTTATATAATTCCTGTTTCAGCTATACCTTAATGCACCAGAGTCTCCATAGGTTTGTTTACAGCAGCATTGGCAAGTGCAGCTGTGCTCTTATCCCATACTGAAGATGAAAGCCATCATACCAAGAGACCACAAAATATATGTCTGTGGAGATAAAAGGGCCAATGTGACTGTGACGTGATGCTCGTTCAGCAAAGCCTGGGCACAGAATGAGCAGCGTCTTAGAAAACAGGACTGTGTCATGCATAGCACATCAGGGCGAGCTCAGGAGAATGGCAGGTGCTGGGTGGAACTTCTTCATTTTCAGTTTATTTGACTCTTACTGTTAATCTTAAACTAGAAAGAAAATAATTATCTTAAATAATTTTCAATCCAAGTAATCTATTCCTAAGTGGCAAATATTGTTCCTGGAAACAGATCGATGATGAAGTGTTTCCTCTGAGATGCATTTTCCTGTTAATTGTTGAAGCAATTAATTTCTCACAGGCACATGCAGATCTTTGTGTGAAGGAGTTAAGGCAAGGAAAGCAAAAGGCATAGAAGAGGACAAAAAATTACTATAACAGAATATTAAGATTATCACAGAATTAATAAGTATAATGTATGTATGACGTGTTATGTATGTTGTACATACATTATGCATTTGTCAACATCCATAAGCGAAAAGCTTTCAAAAGTTTCAGAAATTAGGACATCTTAGAATTAATCTTTCATGCATATTCATTAAAACCAGTTTTACTTACATGAACACATGGTACTTTTTCCATAGGAGTATGTGCAGAGAAGAATTTGGCAGACAAACTCCAACAAGTCTCTATATGATGCGCTTTTCAAAATAACATCTCCCTCCTACCTGAGACTTATAGTTTGGAAATATATTCTCGCTACTATCTATACCTTGTTGGAGATGCACATACACAGTGCATACATACTGTCTATATTGCAATTCTT
Organism: Patagioenas fasciata; assembly: GCF_037038585.1. Classification (NCBI taxonomy): domain Eukaryota; kingdom Metazoa; phylum Chordata; class Aves; order Columbiformes; family Columbidae; genus Patagioenas; species Patagioenas fasciata. The sequence continues at coordinate 2,195,144 of NC_092536.1, forward strand.
TTTTGATTCTAATAGAGAATCAAGTTTGATTCTCTATTGATTCTCTATTCTCTATTGATCCATGTTCAATACCAAGAATCACAGAATCCCAGAATGTCAGGGGTTGAAGGGCCCTGGAAAGCTCATGCAGTGCAATCCCCCATGGAGCAGGAACACCCAGCTGAGGTTCCACAGGAAGGTGTCCAGGCGGGTTTGAATGTCTGCACAGAAGGAGACTCCACAACCTCCCTGGGCAGCCTGGGCCAGGCTCTGACACCCTCACCATGAACAAGTTTCTTCTCAAATTTAAGCAGAACCTCCTGTGTTCCAGTTTGCACCCATTACCCCTTGTCTTATCACTGGTTGTCACCGAGAAGAGCCTGGCTCCATCCTCCTGACACTCACCCTTTAGATATCTGTGAACATGAATGAGGTCCCCCCTCAGTCTCCTCTTCTCCAGCTCCAGAGCCCCAGCTCCCTCAGCCTTTCCTCACACGGGAGATGCTCCACTCCCTTCAGCATCTTTGTTGCCCTGCGCTGCACTCCAACCTGTCCAGGTCTCTGGATGGCAGCACAGCTTCCAGTGTCAGCTGTTCCTCCCAGCTTGGTGTCACCAGCAAACTTGCTGGCAGTCACTCTATTCCCTTGTCCAAATCATGGATGAATACATTGAATAATACAGGCCCCAGTACTGAAATGGTTCAGTGGAAGAGAGGGGTTGTGGGTGGATTTTACGTTTGTTATGTATTTTTTAGTGAGATAAACCCCTGACTTAGTCCTTAAGAGTCTCAAGGAGAATTACAATGTCTTGATGAAAAATTACTATTTATTCAAAAATCAAGACTTTGTTCTCATAAATAACATGAAAATAAATCTTGTTTGTAGTGGCTCTAAGCAGCAAATGATCAAAGATTTAACTGTCTCCAGAGCATGGGGATAAATGCACAGTTTCAGAAAAGTAGCCTTCTGATCAAGCCTTTGAGACGGTGGGAATCAGCAGTTGTTTTGTAAAAGCAGCGTTTTGCTCCTTACTTTAGGTTTCTAGTTTTGGGACTTCTGTTATGCTTATGTAACTCTAGTAAAATATCTCCTATACAGAGGTTTAAGGGATTAGTCTTGTTTATGAAAGGAAATGCTCCTTCTGCTTCTTGGATAAACCACAAATAAAGATTTTGTTCTCCAATATTAATCACAACTTGTAAACACATTGAGAAATCTCTAATGGACTGCTAATGATAATCCAGATGCTTCTGTCAGAAACATAGAGTTATAGAAGAATGAAGTTATAAAAGAATGCACTATTATCAGATAGGTGAAAACAACTCTGGGAAGGGGGATTATTTATTGGTGAGTACAGTCCTGTGTATATAATAGATCTGCTGGCCAGCTGGGGTGAAACGTGATGTTCTCATCCCCTTTCACTTGAAAGACTGGGTATTTATTTTTCCATAACAAAGTAGTGCAAGAAATGGAACTTCAGAAAGTGGAAAAGGGAAGGATTGCGCTGGGGCAGAGTAAAAAATGCAAACATTTGGACAGAGACAAAGAGAAAAAGTAAGATTGTGTATGAAGGTGATGATCTTCACACTGCTAACGCAGGAAGGGCTAAAGTACGTTGCTGGATTTGCAGCCCCAACATTCTTTTAATGTAGATTTAGTGAATGCATTTGGTTTTCTGTGTTGCTAGTTAGGATATTCTGTAAATCCAGCTAAAAACAGTGGTGGTAACAGTCCAAACACGTTCCCAGTGGACGCCAGTGCTGTTGCTTGGTCAGGGTGCCTCGTGCGGATGATCCGCTGTCCCCACACCCTCCAGGCAGAGGGTTCCGGGGGCCAAGGCAGGGACGTGAACAAAGCAAACCATGTGTGTTTGAGCCTTTGTTTGGCTCCCTATTTCTGTATTCACCTTTTCTTCTGAGAACGCTGCCTCTGGGGTGACATTCCTCAACACCATCTTCCACGGCAGGTTCTAAATCGCTCAGATGCTATGGTTTTAAGAGGCAAAAATCTCCACTCGAATCCATCAGAAAAGTAGCAGTTTTGGTCTGTGAGTGCGCAGAACTCTTCTGTTCTAAAATTAGAAAGTCAATTTGTCTGTTAAGCCAGGGGAACAAGCAGCTCTACATGCCCTCCAAAATTAGCAATGAAACAAGCTGTATTGAACTCATCTCCAGCTTTCCACCTTCAGGGCCGTAGCTGGAACCAAGATAGACAATATTTCTCCAGGCTGTCGCAGCTATTTCACAAGAGAAAAAGGAGGAGGGGGAGGAGGGAGTTGCTTTGGTCTGATCTCTACATGAAATAACCAGTTGAACTTATAAAATCGTTCAGAAGATTAAAGGACACTTCAAGCAGTTTGCTATGTCAAATTTTAATTTATTCTGCTGAATATCTCTGCCTTAATTGTCACAAAACTAAGCCATTAAAGCTAACAGAGCCATGTGCTCTGTTAAACGGTGCTGTTCCTTTAGAGGAAGGTGTTTCTGGAGAAAAGGAATGCAGAGGGAGGTCTAAGAAAGAATAAAGACAATAATTTAATGCTTTTGATTTTCTATGGATAGTACTTGAGCAGGATTTAACATTATCGTAGCTATACCAGAATCTGCATCATTTCTTTCTAGTAGAAGCGAGTGTCATTGCTCTGAGCAGCATTAAGCAGATGTGAAGGCACTGGCCATAAGCAGCTGGAAATTCCCAGAGTCTTCAATAAAACCAGAGCCAAGAGATGTGAGGATTTGAAAAACCCCAGGAACTTTCAAAGAAAAACACGCGATGTAGTTGCAAAGTGCCCACTGCTGCTGCTGCTTTTTTATACCCAAGGGCCTGGATAGAAACTGGAAAAAAATTAGTACAGGTGCATATCAAGCCTTAAGAATCATTTCTATGACTACTAAATAATTCAAATTAAGTTACATGTATATATGCATTATTAGGTGATTGCAATTTCAATATTGTAGATTAAATTCACCTGAAATTTGTGCTGTGCTAACATCTCAATGAACGTGCATAAAGACGTCAAGTTAATTTTTCAAGCTTTATTCTCCTAAAATATGAGGTGTTTTTCTGCAGCGACATTAGGTCTTAATTTACATGCTGCTTCTGCACCGTGTGGATCTTACTTTCTTTTTTGTTTATACGTCAACAATATTCATGCTTTCTATTTTAAACATTATAATATTCCTTCTATTTTAGAAAGATGTCAACAGGAGAATATGTATACCCGAGCACCTTAGCATGCTGTGCAGATCCATCGCTAATAATAGGTGTATGATTTTTTTCGAAGTAAAGAATTTATGCTTATTTATGTCCTAAACACAGCTAGCAGCACTATACATGTGCTAACTCAAGAATGCATTTGTCGTTTTTAATGAAGTAAATAAAGCAAGTAACTATAGCGAGGTCATTTTTCCTGAATCTCATTGTTTTTTCTTTGGGGAAAAAAGGAGGATTTCAGCCAGGTTTTCCAAGGAAATGAGCCTTATGCTGCCTGTGCACGTTGGTTTTAAATGTGACAGCAGCCCAGCTGACTCCAAGATGGGTCTGTTCTTACATGTTTCATGTAAATAGGCAGACAGCAGAGGAAAAAGACATTAGAGTCCCCAGGCAGCTGAATTCTTATCAATAGCCAATTATGGAAAAACCTTAAATAAGAAGTTGGACATTCTTGGACATGAGAGCCAATCAGCCATGAGACAGAGCTCTATGGGAAGCTCCATTTTCCTTGCTCCATCCTCCTGGAGCTGTGATGAGTGTGACAGGCGTGCCTTGCTGCCTCCCTTTGACTCCAAAATCTAAAATATATATATCTTTAAAGAGGAAAATACCTTAGTAGGGAAAATGGAAGTCAGATCTTCAAGGTTAAAAAGTTCTGTCTAACCTTTTGTCTTATTGCTCGGAAGAATTATTTTCGAAAGTTAATAAACCACATGCATTCACCTCATACAGCTATTTCCCTCCCTAAACAAATTGCTTTTATTGTTAAAACTACAAATTTAGGCGTTGTGATCAATACCATCGTTTTATGAGCTGTCAGTAAAGGGACCTGAAGACGCAGCTCTGTTTGATTGTCTAGGAATAAAGATTGATCAGCCCCATCGCTTGGTGTGTATGGATCCTTGGTTGATGCACATACAGTACACAACGCAAAGCACCGTCACCTCATCCCTCTTCAAAATCACATAGTCAATAGCTTTTCCTCTGCACATTTCTGCAAGCACTTGAGACTACAACCCCAATTAATATGTTAAGAAAGGCAGAGAGCAGGAATGTGTTTTGGTGTCGGGGTCTTTCCCTGACAGAAAATTGTGATTTTATTTCCAAACTTAGTTCATTTCACAAAAGGTATTGACCCGAGACTGTTGCCTTTCACACTCTTTCATGTTTTCTTTTATTGTTTTTTAAATGAAGACAAGGAAAAGAAGAGTGCAAGGTGATAACAAAAGATGAATGGCCTGCAGCAACTGTTGGAACTCGCGAGGCGTTCTGGGCAGCAATCGGTGTCAGCCGCTGCTCCCATTGCTCCAGCCTGGCAAGGCAGGTTGGTTGAAAGGAACTCAAGTCCTTGTATGTACTGTTGTCAGAGAGGTTGCTGAACGTAATTCATTCCAATGGAAAAAAAGGGGTATTGGATGAGCTGAGTTACTTTCATTGTATGCATTCAATTACCAAACATAAGTATTGCTGTATTTATAACACAGTCGACTTAATATGCTTGTGCATGATGCAGGTCACAGCATGTCCACAACTTGTTTAGAGCTTACGTAATTTAAGAAATTATATGCCTATTCCTATATTCCTATATGCCTATATTCCTATATTCCTATTCCTATTCCTTGCCTGCCTTATTAAAACTGTGAACTATTCAAGGCACAGATGTCTTGTAATGTGATGCTCGGATCTTAAAATATGATTGATTGATAGGAGTCTGTAGGGGATACTCTCATCCCAAGAACGCACTGATGATTTAGGGCTACACAGTATGGATGAATGTGTAGGTAGCTAAATAAAAATACATGAGGAAAACCAGAATGTTTGGGAAGGAAATGACTGGTTAGATGTCGAGGAGTAGTGCAGGGGTTGTAGAACAAGATTCAGTAGCTAAGGCAGAGGAAAGGGCCAGGACTGGAGCAGGGAGCTGGCTCTGCACTCAGGAGGTGGCGTCTGGGCACCTTCCCTCCCCTCCTGCTTGTTCCTATGTGGCTGAACTCACAGGGAGCTGGTTCAGGCATCTAAACTGTCATAAACCAATGCTATAAAAACATTGTGTTATTTCCCCAAAATGGCTTATTGAAACCCCCCCGCGAGTGCCAGAAGGGGAGGAGGAGCTGCGGTCCGTGTGAGGGTACTGAGAACACGGGGAGCGAGCGGGGCTGCCCTGCCGGCAGCTGCAAGTACCGGCATCGCGCTCGGTGGGACCTTCCGCAAGTGGTGGTACATTCATGGCTTCAATTTTTCACGTGTAAGAGTGGGAACAATAATGCTGTCTAACTCCTGAGGCTGAGGTGATAATATTAAGAATTACGTGCTTAGTGCATGTAAAAGCTTTTGAAAACCTTGGATGGAAGGCTTATGAAAAACAAATATAGAGATACAGCAGACATCATTCTAGCAGTCCTGCACTTAACTATTGTTTTTTACTGAATCTCTTCCTTAGGCATGTTAACTTTGCTTTTATAGTCTATCAGGAGGCACCGTATTTAGCTCTCCCTGTTCAAGGTTCACTGACCTATAATCCTACTGAAATGGAGTGGAAAGCCCATGAAAATTTCACTGCATTTGCACTCCAGTGGCATATGGCCATGATGTTAATTAAAAAAAAAGAAGGAAAAAAGGGTGATGGCCCTCTGGTCTCCATGGAGACTAAGCACACTGAAACGGGGGGAGTATAGAATATTGTCAATCTTAGGTTGAACGGCAGAGATCAAAAGTTGTTCTGGTTAAAATGCTGTGCAGATGTCAACATGCCGAGTTGAATGATATGGTATTTTGCACAAATACTTTGCAAAATAATTTGGATATGAGATTAAGAGGAAATTTCCTCTACCATTTCTAATGGGTTACTGGAATAGGTGATGATATATATTGTCTGTGCATTTGTCAAATACCTACAAGAATGCGTAAGCCAGAAAGCATAATACCCATCCTGGCAATAAAGAATTCTTGTTTTACAAGGTAACATTCAAATTCTTTTAGAGGATCATAAAAACTAAATAAAAGAAGAACCAGCAGAAATGGAGACATTTGGTGTGATTAAGATGTCTGCCTGGCACAGCAGCCGATAAAAGAAGCTTTCCCAAGCACTTGCCTTGGGAAGAGTGAGAAAGAACTACGTGAGAAGTGTTCCCCAAACCGGAATAGCCAGCTTGGTTTTGTTGGTAGCTGGCAAATTTGGTGCGGTGCTATTTCTCAGTCATTTGGAGAACACGAAAGCATAGCTGATAAAGTGTTAGTGCGAAAACTTGTATTACTGATGAAATGAGAAATGGACCGCAGCATAAAATGAACTTCCTAACTGTTCTTAGGTGAATATAGAAGTAATGTATTGGGGACGTCCGAATAGCATGTTTTGCATGATATTAGCAAAAATGCATGCTAATGTGGGTTCTGGGACTGAAAAATCGCTAATTTGACATTTTCCATCTCAATCACATCCTACAGAATGATTCCCACATAAAGCTGAAGGTCAGAACTGTGCCAGCATAGTGGCTTATTCTGCCTCTGAGAAGTAAACTGGTCCTTCTGCAAGCAGCAGAACTTCAGAAACTTGCTTTTTTATGAATTTGTGTCCTACATTTTCTCATCCTCGTGCCCTCCTGCAGTGCTGCTCGTATTAGTATTACACATTCCAACAGTCTCCTCCTTCCAGAATTCCCAGCTCCTCCCCATGTTCCCATTTAGTAGACTGAGACGAGGCGGAAAAAGAGAAGCAGAACTGAGAGAGGAAGCTGGTTGTGAGGTTCGCGCAGACAACTCCTCTTGTTATTGCTACGAATGCTGAGTTGCTGACTTTGGAGTCTTCATTTATTGAACAAACACAGGAGGCAGTTGAGTGTGAAGTGTGAAAGACTTTGTCGTCTTGTTCTCTTTGGGTCTGATTGTGAATTTGAACAAGGATTGTGAGACTGAATCTTATTACTTTGTGATGGAGTTTTGCCAAAGATCTCACCACACAACAAGATCTCTATATTAAAGCATTTTTGGGCATTATTAAAATCCTGTCCTCTTGCTACCTTTAGACCAAAGCTGAACAAATACATCATTTGGGGAAGACACAAAAGAAGAAGAAACCACACACACAAAATGCAAAACTGTGTTCATCTCAGTATTGCTGTTTGCCTTGAAATTGGTTTCCTTTGTCAATAACCAGCTCAACAGATGGAAAGGGTCTGAAACACAGGGAAAACATTACCTGGCAAAAATGGTTAGTGCTTGTTATCTGGAGAGACAGTTCAAGTGAAGGCAATCTTAATTTAGGCAAGTCAACAAAAGATTGACTTGCAACATGGTAAATTATTAATAAAAGAAGATGCTATTGTTGAATTTAATGTTATGAAATGTGGCAAACTTGAAATGAGAGAGGGGACGTTTTATGGCATAGGTGCTGGCACTATCGAAAATCCAGATGGTTTTGCTAACTGTTAATGTGCCCCGGCAGGCAGTGAAACGTTGTTCTTGTCATGTTCTGTGTGGGAAATTTAACAAGTGGACTGGTTTGCCTTACCTGTTATTTTGTTCCCTAGAGTCAAACCAACAGATGATTTCCTGAGTTTCTTGATTTGCTTAAAATAGCCAGTAACAGGCATTATCGCCTGCCATGTGTCCTATGCTGTGTTTCTCTGACCCTGTAATGGATTTGGCATCAAGACGTGGCTCAAACTTAGGGGCCAAGTTTTGGAAGCAACACTTCAGAAAGTGATCCTTTATGAACTACACCTACCTCTTGATTCGTTAGGGGATTTGTATTGAATCTGTTTCTTCTTCCCTAACCCCCTTCAATAGGAACTCGACATGTAATTAATTTACTAACAACAGCTGGGTCAAAGGAATTCTTTAGTGCCACCTCACAGTTAGTAGGAATTAAGATTTAATTTTGAAGACTATGGTGTGTGCTGGCATTTTCCATTTCAAAAAGAATAATTCGTGCTATTGTTAAATTAATTTGGTTTATCTTTGGTCAGCTTTACATTCCAGAATGACTGAAGAAACAGAATAGTTAAAATGTTTTCTTTACTTAATGAGCAGTGTGACTATATTAATGACAGTTCAGTTTTGGCACATACACAGCCTTTGGATCATTGTCAGTCCAGTTGCTTTGATTTTTGTGATTAGCTTAATCTGAGAATGGAAAGTGCACCTCGCATGCCCCTTGTGTGGCTTTAATCACGCAGCAAAGTTTTCCTAAACTTGATTTAAATGTTAAATCTTGATGCAGGTGGGGCAGATTGAAATGGAATGTGGCCCATGAAAACTAAAGCTACTCTATTTTCTTTTAATTGTGATTCTAAAATAGGAAAAATTGCACATTTCCCCCCAGACCCAACCAAAACTCTTTCTTCTATGAAGATCAAGAGACAGAGCTCTTCCAAAAAAATACTTTGCTATACTCCCTTGTACCATTAATTTGCTTGCCAAAGCTCTGTCTAGTGTTTGATTTTATTTAAAGGACAGTGTGAATAGCCTCCAGTGCTTAAATTAGAATTTATACAATTTCCCACTTCTCTTAGATAAATCATAGTGAAAGAAACATCTTTTATATGGAAGGAAAGTTGTGATTTCCACCTCATTTATAGTCATGTTTTATTTAGAACATTCTATTTCCTCTTCTCTTGGAGCAATATCTAAATTCCTTGTCAGGTAATTAACTATATTAGATGCATTAGATTAAAACATTTGAACATTTTTGGTCAGAGAAACAACATGTAATGAATTAATTCAGTGTACATCTGAGTGCTTTGTGCTCATTTTCTACCTGTCCAAAACTGCAGGAGCTTTTTGGGGTCTTAATGCAAATGTGCTGCTGAGGTGGCGCTTCTGTCGTCACGTTCCCAGATGTTTGGGAAACTCTTTAATGGCTCCAGTTCTTCATGTTTTCTGCTGTTCTTTACCTGGCGCCTTGGAACTGAACGAGCTGTAATAAAATGTCAGTTTGGAACACGATATGAAAAGCATGTTGGGACTTAGTGCTGCATTGGGGTTTTTGGCTGCTTTGGGGAGAGAGTGAAAGAGGAGGAAATGGTGGAGGTGAGGAGGTGCTGCTGCTTTAGCAAGGTTTCATAAGAATTGAGATGCTGCTTTTGGATTTCTTTTCCCCACCCAGCCTGCAGCTGGCTGGCTGATACGAGAGAGAGTCCTCTGGAAAGCCTGGGTACCAAGAATTCATAACTCAGTGCTCTGGCACTGCCAGGGAACCAGGAACCAGCACAGCCGAGGTCCAGGAGGTGCTGTAGCTGCTGTCACTGCAGGGGACAGGGAAATGTCGTCACACCAATTAAACAGTCACACAATGAGAATGTGGGAAAGACCAGCAGTGCCTTGTCGACATGGAAAATGCCAGGAGTGACCTCCTTGGAAGTGGGCACCGTTTCATTGCGCACACCTGAGCAGAGACTCGCGTTGGCTGCTCTGTTATATCCATATTGATTTTGCAGTTTTCCTTACAATTAACAGAGAAGGTGCTTTTCTACCTCCACTCAGCATGTTATTTATCCTCCCTAGACAAGGATTATTACACGCTGTCTCCTTTTCAGGCAAAATCCAATAAATTTTCTCATCTCTGCTGTAAAACTGGGCCAAATGGGTAGTGCAGAGGAGTCATCTGTCATGATTCCTTCTTAGTGTCTTGCAGGAAATGAGTAACTAGGAAGAATATACCAAGGCTGAGAGAAGGTATTTCCTCCTTTTAGCTTGACCTTAAAGAACCCAGTCTCCAACAATAAAGTTTATATGGTGACATTCCCAACTTCTTTCTCCCTGCCCAGGTGGTTTTGTTTTAAAGAAACTGAAAGCCCCACAAGCTGTTTGGGCTTCTGTTCTTTCTTTTTTTGAAATACTTCATGGGCTTTGAATAGAAACACATATCACTTCAGTTAGCATTGGCACCGTCTATTTAGCTGCATTTCATTAGTATGCACATACTTAGTCTCCTCTTGGTTACTCTTGCTGTGACAGAAGCGGAGGTGGGCGATCAGTCAGTGTAACTAATGTTAATCTTGTAGGCAATAGATAAACTATGGTAAAGCTAAAGAAGAGTGAGTGCCCTTCAAGGAGCACCACAGACTGATATGGTTAGCCAAGAAAAGCAACCTCATTTTACTCTAGAGCAAGCTTTAGAAGTGTGAATTTTGCCTAATTACTGCTGTCTTCACATCTTGGCAACCTACCTCTATAATGCTGACTCCTGCACATGCTGGATCCCTTCCCTCCCCCTGGATTCCCTGTGTCCAAGACTGGTCTTCATCTTATTTACATCAGTAGGACTTGAACGCTTGCTTGAAATTCAGCAATGGTGCTTTCTCGAAATATTTATTTATGATGAGTCCATTGGAGGGGTGGATTTAGGAGCATGTCTCAAGATGGGAACAAGTAGAGAAAAGAACAAGTATGAAATGCAAGCTATGCAATCATGGCCTCAAGGACTTTATGTCAAGAGATACTAGTAAGGATCGGTAGCTAGAGTAAGTCATTGGCCATCCATCGCTTAATAGGATAATGCTAATTTGTGAAAAATGATGGATAAAATACCAACTAAGGGAATGGGCTCCCCTGGACTCACCTGTGCTTGGGACTGGACTTGCTGAGATTGATGCCACTCGGACAGGCAGATTTGGAGCACCATAATAACGTCTTATAATAAACAAGACAAAGATATTCCAAGGTGTGTAGTGATTTTGGTCACATCAAATACGAATTTTCTAAATCAGAAACTGGACTGAAATCTGATTTTCAGAAATGTGTGGGTGGAGTGGGGAGGGCAAGAAATAAAAGGTTTAGTCACAGTGGCCCAAATCAGAACAGAGAACAAGATTTTCTCCCTATTTCTTGTCTAGTTCCAGGGTGACCAATAGAGATAAATCGGTCAAGTTGTAGACCAGACTATTGTGGCAGTGTTTCTCACCAAGGAATTAATACCTCTGAGATCAGGGTAAGGAGCAGATCAGTCAGCTTCAAAGTTGCAAAGCTGCAGCTTCCCCAGCTGTTCTCAGAGGTTCCACAGCTGGGTCAGAATTAGTGGACATAGGAGCTTTAATTGTATAAAGATTGAAGCAGAGGGAAAAATCTTGTCCACAATTATTTAAAAATTGAGCAAGAAGAGAGTTGGAATTGTGAAGGTCACCAGCACTGGCTGAAATCCTTGACAACAGTCGTTCTCCATCTCTGGGGATTAACACATTTTACATTCAGTCTGGTAGATAATGCTGCACTCAACATATTGGGGGTATTTGCAGTATTTTAATAGTAAGCTCAATAAGGCAGGCATGTATTTCATAAAGAAAGTTTATGCCAGTCTGGTCTAACAGCCAAACGAGCTGATTAAAGTTTGGCAGACCCTATTGACATTTCTAATAAAGAAATCACTACCACAGCATTTTTCCTGCTTAAAGCAACACGAGCAAGAATGGTGAAGAAATAAAACCTTGAGGGAGAGAAACTGTTGACAGCAGCTTTTAATTTCCTACATTTAATCACTAGTGCTCAGCTTTTGCCACCACTGTAACATATAAAACAATAATAGTGCTAATATATTCATTACCACTCATTTACTTGAGTGCTCGGAAATTAGGAACGTGCAGAGGCTAACTTATGCATAATATTGTAAGAAGAGGATGGAGAATCTATGGAGAGTGCCATGCCACGGTCACAGTAAAATAATTCTATGGCAAATTTATTCTAGACCTTTTAATTGGGTTATTGACTTATTCATGTTGCAGATTTCCTAGTGGGATCCTCATAATTGGAGCCCTTCATGTGTTAGTTCCTGTGTAAAGCCGGGCTCAGCGTGGATTGTGCAAACCCTGGTCCACACCAGCTGTAGAAACATAGTCCCGGACCTCAGAGCTCGGCTGAGCACCCCGGCGTGGATCCAGGTGATGACGCACGGGAATGGAAAGACAAGATGTAAAGCCAATTGTTTGCTTTGATAGAGAACACATAATGTAGCAGGGGACCAGAGTAACTCCTCGATGGCTCAGGAAATGGTGTCACCATGGGCCGCGTCTGAATCTGTTTCTGAACTGTGGGCAGAGGACCTGTCTTGCAGCTTGTTAAATTCCGACTGGGAAAAAAGTGGATATCATAGTTTATTTAAGTCTAAATAGCATAAATAAAATGATGAGGAAAAAAAACCCCACCTAATAGATATATTTTCTATTGTAATTCCATCTTATGTAACTGGACTTAGGCAGTGGACATTATTCAGTGTGATGGTATTTAAAGGACCTAAAGTTTTAAATGGGCTCAGAACCCATTTCATTATAAGAGCCAAATCAGAGTTTAAGATATATTCCCACACCTGTTTTTACCTTTACCTATTTTGGGATGACAATTGCTCTGTTTGGCTAAGGAGGTCACCTTGTTATGATCACTTAGATTGTTAAAAGTTGTTTTAAATTTATCTTTTAGATTATTCTTCAGATTCTGAACAAATTCCTGGCAATGCTGCAAAGTCGTATCCGTATCCTACTTAAAGCCTCACCTTAAAAACTGTCCAAGCTCAGCAACAGGTTCTGCCGCCCGTGGGTCTGTCCAGCCCTGCCCTGGCTCATCCCTGCGCTTCCCTGCACATCCCTGGACGGTCTCATTCTGTTCTTTTGTGACCATATTGCAGCTCCTGAGTTGAGGAGCTGTCTGTTGCACTGTGTGTGCTACCACACCTGCTACAATCTGGTACTTGTATCATGTTCTGCATGACCTCTGCTGAAAAAATGAATAATTAATTATGTGTATGTCTGGTAGTGCAGAACTGAGTTAACTGTGTCACTCGGGCGTCCTCCGGGGAGCAGGTGTTGATGAGAAAAATTTTATGAGCAACATTCATCAGATGTTTTGCACTGCTTCTAATCCTGCTGTAGTGAGTTACAGTATTTGGTGTTAAATTTAGCTTTGGCTTTGTCATATTTATCCATCACTTATTAGGTCATTACTTGTCGTAAAATAAATAACATGGAAATGAGGTGCTGCAAAGGACAGGCTGGGTTTGTGAACTGGAGAGGTATGGATTGTCCCTTCCATCCCATAGGTCTGTCTTCCCTTTACTCTAAAGCTGTTTGGAGACCAAGGAGTTGTGGAAAACAGTGTCTGAATGCTCCAGAAGTCTGTCTCCCGCATGATACTCATTACTTTCCAAGCAAACCCTTGGCTGCCCATGCTGCTGCTGTGTATTTATGATCAAAGAGTAGTTCAATCATTTCTAGATAACTTCATAATAAAGTTGTACTGTCCAAATACTCTATGTAATGCACGAAGATTTATGTACCTCAGATGTATATCCAGCAGACAGACAGAAGTAACCTTGAAAATTTTACTATTAAAATATATACATTTTGGCAAATAGCTACATCAATAAAGCTGAAAAAAACTGGCAGATCTTATATTTGAAGTTATCTTTGCATCTGCAGGTAGACCAACTCTCTGTGCTAGTGACTCTTCCTTTGGATGAACTTTTGTACGTGCGCTGTGACAGTTTATGTGAAAAAGGGATTATTTTAATGTGTGTGGCTTAGCACCCTGTAACACATCTCCTGGCTTAGGAATGGAGTTGTGTAAAAACACATGCAAAACTCAAATCTATAAATACATCCAAGTGTCAGACTAAATTAAAATTCATGCTTCATTAAACGGGTACAGTACAAATACAAGAGGTCTTGGTAGAAGCAGAGCTGCTGCTTCTGTTTAGCATTTTAGCAAACTGGAACTCTGAAGCCCTAAATCTCCTTACAAAATGTCCATGGTATTGTATTAATGCTATTGAGCAGTGTGGTTAGCTCTCATAATGTTTCAGTATAATTCCTAGTTTGCCAGAATACCCGATTTTGCTTTTAGAACAGTCATTATAACATATCTTCAAACTGAATTTAGGCTTTATACATTCCGTTTTTATTGGATCATCCATCTTCCTATGAGTTAAAATAGATGCCAGCTGCTGGAGCACACCTGTGATTTGCAAACTGTTACTCCGATGTGATATATAAATACAGCTTCGGTCAGCCGGCGTGTATAATGTGAACATACACAGCATATGTAGCTTCTGTGGCTGGTTAGAGCCAATGTAGATGGAGTGGCTCACATGTGTATGTCTGTGCTGAGTTTTCGTGCTTAATACGCAGCCCAGCTTTAAAGGAGGATTTCAGAGAAATTAGCTTTTCACGGTACAAAATCCAGCAGAGTGCTTCTTCAAGTGGGCGAGAAGCGTTTGGTTTCCTTCCTCTCCTTTGAGTTCATGTTTTTTATGTTTCCTTGACTTTGGACATTTTGCAGATTTGTGCAAATGAATGTTGATGATAGACAGGAATCAACCTAATTGTGGAGTGGAAGATGAACCAGAGAGGAATGCAAAGCAGGTCAGAAAAGGAGAAAGTGATGGGAGCGTGCTGGCGGTGACACAAGGGACATCCCTACCAGATAACACAGGGGAAGATTTCAGTCATACAGAGGAAATGAAGGGTGTTTCCATCCCTTTCATTTCTCTGTAAATTGAAAGTAGACTTGGAATCTTCACTGTAAAATACAGGAAAAGTCAAGGGAAGAGTCTCTTCAGCGGTGAAAGGGTATTTACCCCTCGGTGCATAGATATGTGCACTGGTGAGCAGGCACTCTGAGGGCTGCAGAGCTTTCCTATTTGAGAACAACTGTAATGCCTTATTGTATTGCCCCGGTGAATTCCAGTATGCATTGTCAATGTGCTTTGTGAAATATTGCAACTGTCTGAGGCCAGGGCAAGTTTGCCATGGAAAATGATAATGTTCTTCTTGCTTTATTTTAATTAGTATTTTAGTGGAAGTGAGAAATTTGCTGATTTATGGAACTCTTTAAACCAGGGCAGGGCAGTAAACTTCAGAGTTATTTATTTCTTGACATATATATTGCGGTGATTTTGAACACTTTCTGCAGCAGTTTGCAATCCTTTGCTGCAGCCTCATTCGTGAACTTTAACTCTGTGTCACCGTGCAGGCGTGTTCGTTTCTGCCTGTTGTGCTCAAGTATTTCTGTAGGTTGTTTTAAGAACGTTTTGAACAAGTTGAAGGAAAAAAAGTCTTAATTTTAAATAACCCTAACCATCTATGAACTTTTTTTTCTGTATGTGAATGTCTTTTATAAACAAACAAATGTATAACTTGCCCTTTAGGAACTCGTAACAACCAAATACAAACCTCATCTAGTTCAGGCTGTTTCTAGAGCACTGTAATATTTTTCGTTACAAGTCATACTTCTAATACGTGAATCAATCTAAATAGAAAAGCCAATGCGTGTAGTTTGTTGAGACATTGATCTAGAGCCTGAGAAAACAAACAAACCTAAGGATGAATACATTCCACCCACAAATATAATTTGTAATAATTCTGTGCTTAGAAATCTAACTGTGAAACTCCGACTGTCTTTACCAAAGCCACTTGGAGAATAAGCTGCTACTCTCCTACTACTCTTTCCTCTCGGACTCTCGGGTACATAGTCTTGATCCTAAAAGGCTCTATTGGTTCCCATCCTTGGCACGTGTCAGTGGAGTTGGGTAAGGGGTTTGCCTGGCTACTGCTCCAAACACCACGAGACTCCCGTCCGCAGCCTCAGCAGCTTGAATAATACATACTTTCCATCCCACCCCTTGGACCTCTGATAAAGGAGCTATTAATATTCGAAATATCTAATACATGTAGTTTGCCATGAACATAAATTTTCATTGTCTTAACTAGAAATTCAAATGCTTATGCAGCCACTTGCTTCAGCGTTGACTCTCCTGATACTCATTTAATGTTTCTTACTGGGCTTGACTTACTCCTGTGTTTCTCTGTGTGGATGGAAACTGTTTTTATTATAAGTTATTTGAAAGATAAGGGACTCAGAAATGGTCTGTATTAATTCCAAAGACGACTGAAACCAGACACCAAATAAAGGAGGGCACGAGGGCATTTTACACATCATCACAGCCATGGCACAGTGATGCTAAAGAACAGCTGACAAGGGTACGTGGAAAATAGTCCTCATGCAGGTACAATATCCGATTTTAAACAGCCTTGAAGTGTGAATACCAGAGGATGCTCAAGCTTCCCCCATCGCTGCTGTTGTTGTGATTGCAATAAGGATTTGGGGGCCCGACTGGGGACGTAACTGTGAAGGACACATGGAAAACAAACACAACTCTGTCTCAGTCCCAGATGGAATAGCTGTCCCTCGAGTATTTGAGTTAGCACTAAATGAGTTAATGCTGCGTAGATGTGTCAGTGTGATGCTAATTACTCTTTCTAGTTTCCCAGCCTGTATTTGCATTTCTGTTAAAGCAGTCAGCTTCCCATACTGGAGTTTTTCATGGGCCCTCTCTGTTCCTTATTTTCAGACTATCTGAGGCACCACGTAGCGTTTCATGTGGTTATCAGTAGAAATGGGGAGACAAAGCGCAGAGAGATTCCATGATTTGTCCATTGCCACAGGAAATCTCGGGTTTATTGATTTATTAAGCAGAATGATGCAGTGACATAAAGCAAACCCCAAGATTGCTGATCTACAGATTCCTACATTTAATGCCCCTTTTAAAACACTTCTGCTTTGAATACTGAGTCTCTACTGGTAGCTTTTCAGGAATCCATATTTATTATTCAGTTTCTGGCTCCATTTTCAAGGACAAAAAATGTGTTTAAAGTGGAAGGCAGTTGCCTACAATACTGATAGAACTGAGAGAGACCTAACGAGTAATAGAATAGGTTAATTTAACCAGTTATATTTTGCAATAGTGGACAAAAAATGTGCTTGCCATGCTCTCATTGTGGTGATGGAGGCAGCAGAGACTCGTTCAAAGAAAATCTGTGTCTGTCACAGAGTTGTGTGTCACACTGGAGTCTTCATCCCGTGTGCCCAGTTTGGGCACTTTTTCCATGATCCTTAATGGGCGGCCACAAATGGGAAAATAGGAGGCACAGTTCCCTCTAGTGAGCAGCTGAGACGTAAGAGCTGTAAACTGGTTTGCAGACTTCCTGCATATTGTTTGTGAAACTCTAATTACGTGGTGCTCATTACATTTTCTAAAAGTTGGCTTCAGCATCCTATCCTCCCAATACATCAGCTGGTATGAGTGTTCTCTGATGAGAACATGAAAATGTGCTTAACCCTAAGCATGTGTTTTTCCAACTGGAGAGAAGTTGAAGCGTGTAATTTTAAATTACTTTGTGCATTAATGTCATCTTAAGTTGAAACTATTGATACGGCTTAAATACTTGCTTAAAATCTTTGCTATCTTGGGGCTTTTCTGCGTAGCAGGTGGGAGAGAATTTGGCATCAGGTAATTGGAAGGTGACACAGGAGGTCGACGGCGGGGGCTGGAGCAGAACCTGTCTCTGCTGACCCCCACCCCACTTGCCTTCCTTCCCGAGAGTGTTAATGATAAAACTTTTTGGTTTTTTCCTACAACAACAATTGGCACAGAACTTGTCGGCACTCACATCGCTTTGCTCTGACCGGTGGGAAGCCTTGTTGCAAAGCAGCAAATTCTCCCCTGTTTGCTGCTTTCTTGTCTTTTCCTTTATGAGCACCCGGGGCTCGCCCTGCGCTGCGGAGGTTTAGAGCTTGGGTTGCGGTGGGTTAAGCACACGGCTTCATCCCACGTGGCTCAAAACTGTTCCCACTATGAAATCGCTATGCTGAAAAAACATTGTTTTGAAAGATTAACTGTGCTTATGTGAATGCTTTACTTTTATAAAATGTCATAAAAATCAAGTCCTGTACGGCATTACCGTGCTAAGAAAGGAGTGGTTTCGTGCATAGATTGGGCATTTCTTGGCTGTCGATCCTGTGTAGGGGAAAATCAAAACCAACAAGAAATAGCCACAAAGAAAACCAAAACCCCAGTGTACTTTATTGAGGGAAATGCTATACATTAAAAACACCTCTGCAATTTTAATGCTGGTGGCTGTTAACCAGTTAACCTTTTTTCATGGTTCATGAGGAAGAAGAGAACTCAGCTTGCAATTATCTGTCTTAATGCTCTACATTGTAGTTGGCATTAATGTGTAATTGTATTTTGGACACAAGAATGAGAATGTAATTTACGGAGCTGTGTCATTTACCAATTTCTTGCTTAATGACTATGGTCTGTGCTGCATTGACAGAGGTACCCATGCTGCTGCTGAGCTGCTTTTCTAACTGCACCCTGATTATCTGTAAAGTCTGCGAAAGCCCTGCTCTAAGGAAGAATTCATTCAGGGTTTGTAAAAGAGTTGTGTGTTACCTCCACCATCCTGGATTTCCACCATCCATTTCAGTCTCCTGGCGATTGTTTTATGAGTTCCATTCTGTGACTAACCCAGAGCTGTGTCTTTTTTGGGGCTGTTTTCCTGGACTGTTAAACACTGAGCATGTTCCCCCTGGGCAGTCTCAGCGGTCTGTTTGGGAGCAGCACGTTGCTGCCTTGCAGGGATATAGGAAAGAAAATAGTTGCACAGCAGGGAATGTGCCACATGCGGTGGTGTTATTTCAAAGGAGGCTGGAGGAAGATTGATCTCCGACTTCGCCCACAAGGTGAAAGCAATTCCTGTTATAAAGGAAGGACAACTCCAGAACAGGGTTATTTATTAAAGAACCTGCATTCCTTCTGTGCGTATGGCTATGCTTATGCTGTTTAATTGTCATTCAAAACTGAACTTGCCCAGCTCATATCCTTTCACATAAGATGTTTATTAACGTAGTCTATTAAAGAGACAAGGCAGAAAAAGATATGTGCCCCATCCATTTATAAGCAACCCACTGCAGGCTGGTATAGCTGCTATGGATCTCCCAGGAAGGGATCATGTCTTGAAGGGAGATAACAAGACTAACAGAAGTGTCTGGTCTATGGCGAATATCACACTTATTTATTCAGGTTATGGCAAAAGCATCCCAGTGTGGAGCAAGCTGTGGAACATCTTATATACCTGAATGTTATGTTGCCCTGTTTTTACATGAATTCTTCATCCAACAAACCAGAATTTCTGTGACCCATGCAGAGTGTTCACTGTCATGACGTGGAGCACTCTGTGTAGGTATTTGTGCCTCACTGAGGTTTAGCACCCTGAACACCTGGGGCAAATCTTGCAAGAGCCTGTTGCAAACAGCTGGGCAGGTTACCGAACGTGTATAAACCAAGGAAAGGTAACATCACATAACTGTGTCACGTGCTGATATTTCCCTGATTGCCATTTAGTGCATATAATTTACAGTGATGCTTCATGTTGTGCTAGTACTAAGGAAATAATGCATTTTATAAAATAAGTGAATCTTAGGAGACTGCGACTTCAGCTCAGTGTTTGTAGTTTGGCGTCTGCTGAGAGGCCAAGACATGAGGCGCGTCGTGACTTTCCACAGGGTGCTGTTCAGCAATACTTCACTATCTGTTAATAAAACCTGAAGGTTACACATTGTTTTTGTGATGTCAGTGACGATTTACCACCCCAAATTATTGAAAGTGATAATTCAGTGGAATGATTCATCTACGGAGTGCTCTTGTGTTCCGGGAGGGAAAGCGCAGCTCTCATGTTGTTTAGCTGCCGGCACAAAATGACTAGCAATTGTCAGAAAGGATTTATTTTTCTCTCTTGACATTTCCTCCTAGCAACATGTAGTATATACATTTCCTATACATTATAAAGCTTTTTTTTTTTCCTTTCCTCCTCCCGTTCTTTATGAGGGAACAGCACAATATTAAGAACGAGAAGCACCCAGAAGCATGTAGCAGGCATAGGACCCTGGAGGCCTGCAGCCAAATTCCTTCTGTGAACCCCCAAGCAATGTTTTAAAGGCACTCAGACTGAACTCTCATCTGTTCTTACCAGCAGCTCTGAAGGGGATTAAAGAGCCAACAAGAGTTTTGCAATAGCTCTTGAGAAGCTAAGAGCACACAAAAATCAAACCTTGAAACTGAAACCAATAACATTTGTTACACCTGAATGGTTTTAGAATTGGTGTCATTTATAAGAGAAAAATAGAAGAGCAAAGGCAAGAATGTTAATAAATTCCACAGTGTTTCTTAGCGTGAAATTATATCAAAAAGTGAAGTCAAAGATGTGTATGTTCATGTATGTGTGTATGTAAACCATGGGTTCTTTAAACTTGGGGGTGAAACTAGAAAGTCTTCACCTTAAGGTCATAATTTAAAATCAATTCCAGATATCGTTATTCTTTGCTTTCCAAGGTACTAATAATATGTTAGGTGCTTTTAGAATATTCTGAACTATGAGGATGTGACAGATGGAGATCTAGACAGGGAAAGGAGAGGATTGGTATAGAATTTGTATATACAAACTGGGTCTTGTGGTTTCACAGCGTGGCAGGCCAGTCACTCAAAATGACTTTGCTGCAGCCAGGACAGGTCAGTGTCCACCAGAGCTGGGTGTTTCATGCTTTGGCTACACCAGTCCCCACAGCAGAAATGGCTCAGAGATGGATTCCTTTTTGTCAAGATAAATGTTTGAGGTGGGTATGTGAGAAGAAGATTGTAGTAAAGGTTGCAGCTAGATCCCAAATATATGCACACATCCTTGCTATCAATGCCACTGAAAATCAGTGTTGTCTTTCGGCAGCTCTTGTGTCATGCGTACAGTCCATGCTGCTGTAGTGCGTGTCCTAGAGGCCAAGGAATCCACCTGCCTGTGCTGGTCCTGGCAGAAGCGCTTCCCTGGCCGGGTTTGGGATGACTTTGTAGGGAGAACCTTCAGATGCAGCAGTATCAGGAGATCGCTCCAAATTACATTTGCCTGTTCATGGCTTCACATCCTGGGCAGCCTCTGGCTACCCTGTCTGCTGTAGTAGGGAGGACACTGAGTAGAAGAGATTGGTGTCATCATTGCAGAGGCTTTGGGTTGGTTTTTTATTTTGAAGGAGCATTGCTACTGTCGTTCCCAAGAGCAAGTGGACTCTGGTGTGCAGAGGTTACCTGCCAGGGCATTCTGTGTTGTATCTTATGAGCAGTCCAGAATTTAATAGTCATGTCTCCCATGGTCTTGCTGCAGTCAAAAACCTTGGTTATACTGTAAGCTCTTTGGGCAGCAAGTGGCACTTTGCAGCAGTGTTGGATCTTGTAACCTGTGATGTGTATGAAGAAGCAGTAAGAAAAGTGCCACTGGACAGGGTGCCTTGAGCATCTTCCAGCCTGTGGCCCTGCAAAAGTAGGTCATACACATGAGCTATGTGTTTCCAGCTTGCAGTCAGCCTTTCAGACTCCAGCCTGGCTACAACTACAGCAGCAAATTATTTTGGACACTATAGATCTTATTCATCAGCAACCTGTATAATGCCGTGCTGCAGCCTCAGGAGCGGTGCGGTGTGCCCTGTGCTGTCCCTGCGTGCCCTCCAGCGCAGGAGGAAGAAATTCACTTTGCAGAGACCTGGTCTAAGCTTGCCCCAAGGCGCAATACGACAAGGGTTAAAGACAAAAGCATTTTGGAGGATGGAAAACTTAGCAGATGGAATACTTACCCTCTAGAATTTCAGCTGAAATCTAGCCCTGGGTGCTAGATGAAATATGATAGCTTAAGTCAGCTCCACTCCTCAGACATGAGAACTATCAAATTTCTTTTATATAATTTGTCCTTCTCTATAGATGACTTTCTTTTTCATCTGTGGCTCCAAATACGTTGTTTCTTTTACCATCTTAGTATAAGTCACTACAGCTTTATTCAGCTTTGTGCCAGAATTTCTCCACTGATCTCCAGTAGACCCCTTCCTTACCTAAAGCAGGCAGACAAACTTGCAAGAAGGTTTTTGCTTATTTGAAGTGATGCATGTTTTTGTAAATTAGTAGTTAATTAACATTGAGGTAGAAGGAGGGAAGATGGAGGAGATATATATATATATAATTGTGATGATGTGTGTTTTATGTCTGGAAATGACCCGAGAATATTGAATCAGAATATGAAGAACTGGGATGGCATCACAGGGTGCGAGACCTGCTTTCCTTCAGGTGACAGTGAGTTCAAGCTTTGTCATGAATGCCATTGCAGCAGCGTCTGATGGATATGACAACAGCCCAGGGAGCCGAGACTATTACAGCAAGGAACCGCATCCTCATTGAAATGGTAAAGCTGCCATTTATTTCAGCTAGGGACTGGAGTTCACCTCTTTTCCTACCTTTTCTGGTAATGTGCTCTGGCACCTGTGTTCCGTCGGCTGCGTTGCTGTTCAGACCACCAGGCTGGCAAACCGCACTGATGGATCAGCAGGGACGCCCTGGTGCCTGCGCTGTGTCCATCACCGCACAGCTCAGCCTGTTTGGGGGTTTTTGGATGAAATGCCCATTACTGTGACTGTATCTTCATAAAATGCTCTAAGATCTCCATGTGAGACTAGAGAGACCTCAGTGTTCTGGCTATCAGTGCAACTATCAGTATGTGTTCTCGAAGAAAAAATTCAAACTCATATGTCAAGTTCCTCAAACATATGTGTAGAATCTCGATTGCCTGCAGTATGGCTAACCTGGGTCTTTGTTTTTTCCTCTTTCTCTCCACCCTCGGTGTTTGAAATAACAATCGGGTCTGCAAAATTCAGGGCTCAGGCTGCAGCTGGCGTGGATGAAGGTTTCTTTGCTCCCCCAGTGGGGTGTATAATTGACAGTAATGGCTGGAAAATCCAGAGCGCAGGGGCTGGAGCTTTTTTCAAGCATCACTCTGGAAAATACAGTTTGATCAATGGCTGCGCGTTTCAGACTGGTGCTAATAAATGCAGAATGTTAAAGAATGTTAAGAATAAATCATCCGATTCAGTTTATAATCCTAACTGTTGTTTAAAAAGAAAGAAGAGTAATAATGAAAACAAATTACCCTTGATTTAAATATTAATCTTATATGGTAATTGTGCCTGAATAAATATTTCAGTTGCAGAGAGTGGATTCTATTGTCAAACACTGGAAACGGTGCTGCGAGTGAATTCAGTGTCCTGCATTTGTGTTTGGTAAAGCAGAGCTGCACTGCTCTGAAAGCTTTCTTCTGCTCTGCCTGCCCGTCTGTGTCACTGCGATTACGGTGTCCCCGTGAGTGATGTGCGCGAGCCGAAGGAAGGAAAGGACATCAAATTGGCACTGACTCCACGCTGGGGTTGCTTCAGCCAGATCAAAATGATATATATCTTCATAAAGGCAGCAGCATTCAGGGCACTGGTGGCTTTGTATTGTCTAGGAATGGGAAGCACAGCTAAAAATTCTCTGTTGCACTTTTAGGGGGAGCTGATGTAGCCAATACTGTAAGCTAGTGCTGCTAACCTAATGTAGTTATAAAATGACGTGCCACTGAACTTTTCTTCTTTAAATAGACAACTTAGATCTTCAGTTATTTAGAAAACTGCATCATCAGCTGCTGCTTTTATTTCCCATCATTTCTCCTTCCCTGCTCGAATCTCGGCTGTGTTGATGAAGACCAGATTTACAATCTAAGCAGTCTCAGATTTGAAGGGCTTCAAAACAAACGAATGGAGGACTTAATGTATTTATTTTAAAGACTGACAAGAAGGTCTTTTTTTTCCAGTGACATACTGCACATTCGAATGCAATGGAGCAGAATAATCTAGTTAGAAAAGAACTCCATTTTTGAAGTCTTACTCTTCTTTTATGGGCTACCATAGGCTTTGCAGCTCCTGGGGACTAGGCAGGTATGATACAGAAAAACTGAGCATTCATCAAAGTATTCCGCTCTGATGGATGCACTGCAAACAAGTTTAATCTGTTAATGTACAAGGATGAGGTTGTGCTTTTGCAGCATCTCAATGGCCAAGATTTGTTTGGTGTGTGGGTGTTTTTTTCTTAATCCTAATTTAGCCCTGAACTGTTCTTTCTGGTCTGTTATGACAAATTTTCTCAAAGCCCTGAATGACATTCAGAATGTCAGAAAACTCCAGCGAAAAGTGGTGAAGTGGCTTGCCCAGGGTCACTCAGCAGAGGAATGAGAGGAGTGGCAGAGCCCGGCTTCTCTGTGCTCTCAGCTCAGTGCTTTATGGCAACAGCAATATTTCAGAACCCTGTGGCTGCTCCTGATGTGTCTCGGTTTGGGAAGGACACACAGCCATGGGATCCGCTTAATTCGGTCCAGTTCTGATAGTGAATTGCACCTGGAACTTCACCGGTCGTGTAGGATAAGTGTAAGTTTCTCTTTCCATCAGCTATGAATTTGGCTGGATTTTGTGAGATAGATGAGAAGAGCAAAGGATCGGAATATTTTCAACGTATGGCTTTCTTAAAATAGGGACACATTAATTTACGCTCATCAAACTGATGGAGATGTCACTATTTTCACACCTGTGGGAGAAATACCTACTATGGAACTGTTAACTGCTTTTATCCTCTCCATTTCCCTTTCTTACACAAATGGCTTCCAAGTTGTTTCTACTTCATCTTTTCTCCCCACAATTCACATACCCACTTGTCACATTTATGTAAAAACTTGGGTGTCAATCCTTGACTGTTTCCTATTTGAGAATATTTTGTTCCTTAGCATTGGTAAACTGTGCGCCAGAGATTTAAATATGAATTTGTTGCTTCTTGTTTTACATCTTCACAAAGTTTGCAGAACACGACGCTTCTTTTGTGAACAAAGACTTCTAAATTATTAAATATGGAAATAAGAGACAGAGACATTTGGTAGCTTTTTTGGAATTGTCAAAGGGAAAGGTGATTAATTCATGTTACTGCATGGTTTTACCATGAAAAAGACTTGATTCTTTTCCCTTAAGTTTCAGAGTTAGTGCTATACACTGTGTGTCCTAGGATGCGGTGGTATGGAAAATAATCATATTGCCATTTACATTAGCTGTGCTAACGGTCGGAAGCAGCTCAGCAGATACCAAGTGTCCTCTGGTTCAGTAGTGAGAGAAAGACCCGTGTTGAGGACATTCTGAGCTCTGGTTTGCTGCTTTCCTCGTGGAGTCAGCACGTCTGGGAGCACAAGTGGAGGTCGTGCTCCTAATTATGTGGGAGACCGGTTTCGAGGGTTCTGTATCCCTCCAGGTGCATTTTCATGCAGCACTGAACAGGAGACAGGAGTAATTCTCTCCACGTATAATTTGGTGAATTTACTGAGTTGAACTGGTGATTTTGCTGATAAATGAGAGTCCAGCTCAGCAGAGTATTTAAATTCGTTCCTATTTAGCAGAGTACTTACACATATGCTTAACTTATAAAACGAGACTGAGTCCCAGCAGACTGAGAGCGCTTGCTTCGGTGGTTTGCTGAGCAGGGGTCAACTTCTGAACTGGAACTTTAAAGAGTATCAGGGAGCCATAAAAGTTAAGGCGTATTCCAGCGAGCAGCCAAAAGACAGAAGCCTGGTTTCTATGTGTTCGCTTCTTAAGAACCAGTGTGTACGTGGATTCTCAGGGAGTGCGCGGTGTCCTTTGTGTCACAGGGTTAATCACTTGGTCTCTTCTGCTGTTTGCCTGCTTCCAAAAAGCTTCATAATTCTTAACCTCTATCCTTCAGCCCAGTTTTGTTGAAATTGGTCTAATGTTACTGGAGGGAATGACAGACACACATATAGCGATTGAATAATCCTTTCTTTATTAAGGAACTAGGCAAAAAATGGAAAAGGCTTATTACAGCCCTATCTGCCACTGCAAAAAAACCATTCCTTTCTGAGCATTTTATCCTATCTAATTCTAAATCCTTACTGTGTCTGCCATTGCTTTTTGAGACTCTTCCACTGTCCTTTTACTTTGATTTTGGTCCACATTTCCTGTTGTTTCTAATTATACTCTCCTGCCCACCTGCTCCAGCAATTTTCTCTCCTGGATGCTTGAATCATTGAAATATTTGTGGAAAGCTACACTTTCTGTTTCTTGTGCCTTTTAAGCCTCACCTACTGTTTGTTTTTTTCAGAAAATCAGCAACCCACCTTCTGCTCTTCTCGATTTTACTTCAGATATTGCACATTCAGCCTTCTGAATATCTGACAGGTTATTTTTTCCACCATTTTTAGAAAAATGTGTCCATTTTATTCAATCATTGCGGCTCTTATTTGCACCCTATCCTTCTGGGCAATGAAAGCATCACTAAAATCAAGAAGCTTGAGTAAAGCAAAAGGAAAACCATGCCTAAAAATCTGTTCCTACTCGTAGACTGAGGTGATAATTTGAGCTGTGTTGTTTTAATTCTTCATGTCATTCAATTGCTTTTATTACTCATAATAGCTGTTGGATTTTTCCACACATATTCCAAGAACCACGGTAGTTATGAGGTTTGAAGTATGTGGCCTATCTGAATTTTCCATCTTGCTTGGTGGAGGTATTTTAAGTCGGCATTTCTTGGTGTCTGTATGTTTGTCATCTTCTTGTGAAGCTCTGCTGTTCACGAAGGGAAATCTGGTGCACAAATTTCGATAAGGATGGCAAATTTTGCAGTGCCTCTGAGTAGAAATTGATCTTCACTTACTGCTTTTCCCCATTCTGTGAATGATTTATGAACCTGTTGAAGCTATTAATGATTACTAGCATTACTGAATTCATAATTATAATAATTAGGGTCTCTTTTCCCTTGCCTCCAGTTCAATAAAATCAATGTGTCTTTTTAAAGGGCTGCATGTACATCTTTCCACAGTCAATTATAAAGATTTCCAAGTACGGTCCTGTGATTCTTACAAGTAGAAGCAAAGCAATTTGGGCTGCTGCTCAGCCCCCAGTTGGTGGTTGTTTCCCATAGAATCTTCCTTTCAGATCCAAGATAAACAAAAGTGGCTTTAAAGCCCAAATTACATTAGATGGAAGTTCGCCAAATAATAGGAAGCTTATGTCATGTGATATGTCCATCACATAAAATGTTGGCATGGGATCTTCAGTCTCGTTGAGATTTCTTGTTTGCACTGACACGCTTCCTTAGTATTTCATGAAGCATTTCCCTAATTTGTGCCGTGTCGTTCTCTCTCCTCTGGTTTTATTTTGATCATGTTATTGTTTTTACTGTAAGAATACTTTACTTTTGGAAACGGCAGACAGCTGCAGTCACATTCTGACAGTGTATTGAGATAAGGCAGTGAGAACCTACCATTTCTCAGCTGCCTACTTAGATCGGTGAATATTTAAAGTCCACTTAAATTTATGTGCAGAAATAGAATTCTTTTGTTTACAGCTGTATTGGGGCGGGGAAGGAGTTGTTTGGCTGGAGGTAATTGAGAACACAGGAACGTGGAAGGAATAATTTTGACTGAGGGAGCTATTATCAGCCATTACATGTTTCCAGGAGGTCTGCAGAGTTGTTTAGTGTTTTGCTGTGAACGCTTGCAGGAAGCAGAGCTGCCTTTGGCCGCGCTGCCCATTGCGGTGTCCGGGGTGCTGTGCTCTGGTCACTGAGCAATGGCTCATACGAGGTTCCAGTTCCAGCCAGGGTGTCTCCTCTGACTGCTTTAACCATTAGAATAATCAGGTTCTGGAAGAGCCTTTCAGGGAAACAGGCATTTAAAATCCCTAAGTGCTTTCAAAATGGAGCTTGATAAGTTTATGTAGAGATTATATGATGCGATGGTTGCAGTAGCAGGGAACTATCCATATGGGCCAAGATCTCTTCTGTGCAGAACAGCACCTAAATGCAGCTCTGTCTTCCTTCCTGTGCTGAATTTTTGTCATCTAGAATGACTGATCGTAGCTCGTTTACAGACAGCTGGTCTTCGTGTTTGCTTTAGCAGCTCCTGGACCATTTGCATAAATAAGATCAGGATTGCTTCATAAGCGATTGTCAGGTAGAAAAGGTAGACCTCACCAAAGGATGCTGACGCACTCACCTGTGTAAATTGGTGCAAATTGTTGCTGTTACCTGCTCTGGGGATAGTTTGCTGCTCTCAGTACACCTTTTATTGGTTAATTCTCTGGCAGCATCATAGCCACAATCATAACTTGCTCTTACTAGTTTGTAGTTCCTCAGAGAGTATCCAGGGTTTGCCAGGACATAGGATACACATCTCCCCTTATATGTCACCAGTCCTTCCGAGCTCAGGTGCACCCCGGGCTCAAAGTGGTGAAAAGTCAGGTGTGTCAATACTGGATGCAATGAGACCCAAAATAATGATGCTGCTTGACTTAATGGAACAGTTCATGCTAATGGGAACTCGAGTTCTGTGAGCTTTTGAACTCACATAATTTTTAATGTCAGAAGAACATCAAAAACTGTGATTTGATTTGACAGGGCCTAGGACTCAACTGCAGACCTGGATCATCATCTGTCTGTACGATTTCATCATGGCTGTCAGACGATCCCAAGGTGTACAGAGGGGAAACATCTGCTGCAATACCAAACCTGTGCACAGCTGGAGCAGGGAGGGGCACTGTGGGTCTTGATGGGTAAAGCCCAAGTGTTTTAATGGGTGCACCTCTTAGCCAACAAGGTCAAGGCTGAAATATGTTAATAAAGCGAAACAAATGTACATACTGCATTGTATGCCCAGAGATATCTGTTCCATGCTGCCAACTTTAACGTATACAGTATACAAAACAGATCGATATATGTATATGCATTTAGTCATCTTCAATTGATAAAAAATGGTGGAGAACAACGTGACTTTCTGTATGTAGTTATATATTTTACTAAAATTTTCATGTTTATATTATCAGTCAGATCTTTAGTACCTTTCCTATATTGTATGCTATTTTCATGAGGGTCTCATTTTCCGCTATAGTACAATAGGTACCAATGACATTGATGAAATAGATGCTGCGTTTTAAGCAGGTTGGTTGTGCTGAAGCTCACGAGCGCGGAGCAGCTCACAAATGGGATTGTGAAGGTGAATGGATGAAAAGCAGAGGTGGCATTTTCCATTTAGTGCTGGTGATCAGATACTGTTTTGCTGTAGGACAGACAGGCTTGGAAATAGCCTGGTAGAACATGGTGCTGTTTAATTTTCAGCTTTTAGTAAATGTAGTCTCTTGGTATCACCTTTCTTAGCATACCTCCAGATCCATTATTTTCACCATAAGAATTCGTTTGTGAAATGAGCTTTTTTTATCATGGCATATTAACATTGTCTTTCAATTAAACTTGGACGGAATATTTTGTAAAGTCACTTGTAACATTCAGCAGAAATACTTGCTGAATAGATCGTGGCAGAGGAAGTTCCTATAGTTGAGGATATTAATCTCATATATTGGATATGCCTTGGCAGATCTCTCCGAAGAAGCCACTAATTTTGAAATAGATTGAGGCCTTGAGTCTTGTGAAATGTAATGCTGCTTTTAGATAGAATGGCATCTGTTGAACCAGTGTGGACACTGTAAAAAAGTTTGGTATAGACCCGACCTTGGAGACGTGAACAGAGCTATGTGCTAACATGCCGAGCCTTCCGCTCTGAATTTAAGACTGCAATTAAATTTTAAAAAAGTGGGTGTGGGAGATAATTTTAAAATAGTTTTGGATTCCAAAGTCAAATGACCAAGTTGGACATGAGGGAGAGCAACTGCTGTCTGAAGCGTGGATCATCAAGCAGCACAACCCTGCATCTTTGATGTGAATGCAAAACTGGTGTAATAACTTAGCCTGGTAAATTATCAGGACTCAGGGAGATTCACTCTAGAAGTACCTTTTAGACAAGTTTCTCAACATGTTCAGGCTGGTGATTCCTTGCTTGAACCTTTTAAATGTATTACATTTGCTAGAAAAATAAAAATAAGCACTGACAGACATTATAAGTTTATGGAAGAGATTTATCAGGTGTGTATTTCAGAAGATGAGTGAGAGCATGAAAACAGGAAAGGAAATAACGGATGGAGTTAGGGGAGTAAGATTTTTACCCTTGTGCACCTCGTAGCCCCTTTGATGGCTTCCGCCCAAAACTGTGATCACTGCCTGCAAAATGATGCTGTAGACCCCGTGATAGGTGCTCTGTAGGACGCAGAATTCTGTTTATACAGATTCCTCGTGTTCCCGTTGGCAGAGGAGCGGATCTCACAGGACCAGGGGTCAGTGACTGGCTTATCTCTCTGTTCAGCTTAATTTTGCATAACAGTGACAGGGCTGGTTGTGCACCAGATACTGAGCTGGGTCTCCTGCGTGGGCACAGACATCCATGGGAGCCAAGGACTTTGCTTGGGCTTGCATGTGGTCATCAGGGAACAAAGCCCTATTGCCTTTGTTAAACAAAATTCTGGAGCTCAAGGGAAACTCTCGAATAGCACATAAGCAGATAATTTCGTCTAAGTGGTTGCCTTTCAGGGATAAATAATTACTAAAAAAGACTTAACCTGAATTCAGCAAGTCTAATCCCGCATACATTTATGCATAAGTATAAATTTGCTGTTCATTTGTATAAGGGGTTTTAGGTGGATAAATATTTGCAGGATGAAGAATGTATTTGGCTGCAGGGCAGTGTTGTGAGCACAGCACTTGATGTCATGATTTAGTACGCTGGGATTACTCAACAGCAAATACTTGCAGCAGTGGCCCTGTAGTTTTTTAATATGAAAACACTGGATCTCACGTCCTGCTGATCCATGTCAGGTTCGTGCAGCAAAAGGTCTCTTCCATTTCCAGGATGGAGTGGTAGCGAAGTGATAGTGGCAGTGTCAACAGGCTGGAAATTGTCGTGTGAGTGGAACATGTAAGGGTATTTTCAGGAACACTCAGTTCAGACAGCAACCACCACTTTCTGCAGGTGTCTCAGCCTTAGTTGTATCCTATAGAAGCTTTACCAATTAATGATGATCATTTCCAGTTGTATGCCTGGTGTGCTCTTTTGCATTTTTATCACACTTCTATGTGAGTTATAATTATTGTTATTTTTACGTTGAGGACAACAATAACCAGCAGGTAGAGAAACCCAAATAGTCAATGTATTTGGGGTGGTTTATCAGAGTTCGTACTGTCAGTAAAACTGGTTTCTTAGCCCTGCAGTTCAGTCCCACCTGCACAGTAACTGGGGTTTTCTGCCGTTGCCTCATGATTGGGCTGTTTCAAAAGTACTTGATGTTTACTGACTACTCTGTTGAATAATTTATTGAATGATTATTAGACTAGATGTAATAGAGTCAATGTCGATTTACCATTCCCTCAGCACAATGCGGTAAATTATCACTGGATTTACTATGTCAAGAGACGCTCAGATTGATGGTTCTGAACTGAAATGCTGACTTGGGGGGAAAATATTTTTCAAATTTATATTATATTAAAAGGTTTGCTAATTTTTACCCACTTTTGAATGGTTTGAGTTATTTGGAAAAAGTGCTATCAACAGCTGGAAAATTGTAGAGTGAATAATTTATTTGAAAATAGCAAAAAAAAAGTCAAATAAATAATTCAGCCAATATTTCCCAGCCAGCACTGTGATGTCCCGCTCCAGAGACATGGATCCATTTTTCCAACTAACTTTATTATGCGATTAGCAGACTCAATTTTTGTGATTTTTCTTGCTGGTTGGGTTCCCTTCATACACCGACTCCTGAAGACAAATGACTTTTCAGCCTCCTCATCACTGAATTTTTAATAGTAAGATGACAATGAAGAAAATTAAAATGTAAAGTATTGCTGTATGTATCACCTTATCTGGATATATCAATGGTGAAGAATGGTCTTTGCTGTAATATAGCAGGCTGGATTCTACAGATCCTGGTTTTTCAGCAGACCATCTCTGACATTGGGAAGGTCTGGGTCCCACGCTGTGTGCCTCTTTTCTGCTTAAAATATTGCCATTTGTTTAAACTGGGACCAGGGACTGATGTGTAAAGTACGTACATACTGGTGCGCTGGGAACATACCGTGCAGGTGTTGCACCATATCGTTTGGGGTTTTTTAATTAAAACAAAAACATTTAATATTCTAACTTTTCCAGTAAACTCAGGCATTTAATTCTGACCTGCAAAGGAGGGGTGGAAATCCTGCAGGCGTTGCCAGCCAGATTCCCACCTATGGAGTGAATTGGAGAGCTCAAGCACTGGATACGCTGAGCTCACGTTCTGGAGCCCAGCCAGCTCCTCAGCTGGTGAAAAGCAATATCATGCTGTTAGCGTCTTATGTTTAATGTCAGATCTTGCAATATTTGATTTTTACCTTAAATCCTAGTTGCAGGAATAAAATAATCCCCTGAAATTCTGCAATTTTTATCCCATATAAAACCTTTTCTTTAAAAAGCTGGAAAATATTCACTGATTTCACTCTGGCTCAGAAAGCAGAAGGAAAATAGAGTCAGATTCAATAAAATAATGTCGCTTTTCCTGTAAGACTGTTTTGAGGGGGTTTAGTTTATGGTTTTTGTACGTGAGACTGGTAGAAGAATCCCAACCCGGAGACGTGAACTTCCAAAGACGGCACGTCCGGGGATGCTGCTCTCTGCTTCGTCTTCCCGTATTGCGCTGACGAGTTCAAGCCTGGCCCGAGCACAAGTGTGCGCGTTGGTTTAGGACAGACCCGCACAGGACACCTAAGGCAGCACCTTTTGGTTGCTGAAGTTAAAAATAGAATGCACAGAAAACACATTAAAAAAGAGATTAAATGTGGATGTGAAGTTTGCACCCCTTATTTCTTGCAGAGAGATTTTGAAGTCACCCCTGGTTGAACTGGAAGAAGTTACCAGCATTTCTAAAGGAATGGCTTATTGTGTGGTGATGGGCAACAAAGAAAAGCCCAAATAAATCAGCTTATAACACTTAGTACTCCTTTCTCCTCCATGCTCTTTACTCCTCAGATGTCAGTAGTATGGTCTCCTTGTCAGTGGTCCCACGTTTTTTACTTACACATCCTATACACATAATTTTGAGGATGCTACCAAACATGCCAGCAGAAGCCGCTGATTGCATTGCAAGTACCTGTTTATGCAGAAGAGAGGTGATCTCTGTCTCTGGCAAATATGGAGAGGAATGCAAATGTGTCCCCCTGCCACAACAGCTTGACTCTCATCTAAAGGCTTCTTAAAACAAACAAAAAATCCCCATAAATAAAATTATGCACTTCCCTGAAACCAAAGTTGAGGGTATTTGTTAAGAATTCGGCAAAGACTAGACAAGCAATCTTTTCTGGGTGAAGACAAACTGAAAGTGTATCCGAATCCTTTCTCGACTGTAAATTTGGGTGGAAAGACTGACTCATTTTTTATTTCTTTTTTTGGCTATTGTCTCCATTTCCCTTTCATCTGAAGTTTGTAGGTGTTTCTCAAAAAACATCTATGCACTCCAAGCCTTGGAGGTTTATTTTGCTGTCATTTCTCCTTTTATCTCCATTTCACAGAAGTTCATTTTCTACTTCTCTATCTCTGGCATCCTTCTGCAACAGGGTCATTTTTCTTTTTCTCTTTGCAATTTTTTGTCTTAATTTCTTCTAGTTTGCTCTCCTGATTTTCTTTCCTCAGCCCCCTTCACTATTTAGGGGGAAGACAGCACTGAGCTGCATGCTGGGGATGATGGTTTTCACAGCTCCCGTAGGTGTTCTGGGGTCGGCTGTGCTGCTCTCTCCCTTTTCTCATGCTAGAAACTTTTTCCAGTTAGGTCTGGAGCCATTTCTTCCTTTGGGGAGCTGCTCCACCTCTCAGCTTGGCCTGTGCAGATTGTCAGGCCACAGAATTTGATACCCTGAGATGGATGGGAGACTTGGGTATGTGTGCAGCAGTAGAAAAGAATAAAGATTACCTTCTTTCTTCTGCCCAAGGCTCTTTCATTAACATTTCTATGATATATCTTATTCAGCATATTTATGGCTTTTGGCTTCTTGTGTCTGTTATAGCCTTCTAAAGACAGTGATAAAACTTTATACATTGTACTATGAGAAACATGACATGCCCGGTCATTTTAGTAGGTTCAGAATGAATCTTGGTTTGTGAGCATTATATAAAGATCAAAGCCAATACCACAGCTAGTGAAGTTGGGAATGGGACACTCAAACTGACAAGAACTGCCAACATCCAGTAGCTATTCTTGGATTTACAGAGTCTCCTCTTGAAAATTGGGTCTTGCAGGACATACAGCATCCCTAGAGACCCCAAAGACTGGCTGGTTCGTTCTCTATAAAAACTCAGCACAGTAGCACAGGTGTTAGCAGTGGCCTTGAGAGCAGCCTCTCGGGTTGGAAAGGGCTCTGGTGAATGGGCAGAGAGAGAGGTTTTGATTATTATTTTAATTTTATTTTTAATTTTGCCTTGGTCAGGAGTGTGTCAGGACAAGCAGGTGCGGAATGACTCCATAGAGGCAGGAAACACTCTCCTAAACACTGGATGGAGTTTCCCATTGCTCTTAATTTGTCAGAGCTGCTTGATCTTTTATTAGATAGGAAATAAAAGAAAGATTAAGAAATATAGCATGAACGTGCCTGTGCTGTCCGTCCTAAACTTTCTAATCCTGTAGCCTCTCCTATTGTAACTAATACTGTTGTTGTACTCTTGAAAGCAATAGTGATTTAGCGCCAGCAAAGACAAGGTGCCAACATGCTATTGCATTCTAGAGACCATAAAGTGTGCGCCTCATTTTTAGTAGCAATGACTGACTAGGCTGTAGAAATATTCCTATTGTACAAAGCGGCCTTGACTTGAAAAGTCACAAATACTTTTATGTGACTGAATTCTGGTAATGAATTCTATTTGTCCAAAGCTCTCTATTTATATTTTTTAATTGTATTTTCAGAGGGTAAGTTTTTGGCTTCTCCGTTGAAAGATTCCAATTACTAAACGTTGCTTAGGAAGGCTGTAAATTGGGGACACAAATGCATGGGACTTGCACATGGAAGGATCATCATAGTAAATGATGAGTAAAGTAATTAATCAAAAGTTCCTGACCTGGTGCTGACAGCCTGGGTCTGATTATAGGTCATGCAATACTTTCACATTTTTTTAATATATCCTTATTAGCAGTAATGAGATTCTTATTGATTTTTGAGGTGCTTTGTAATCTTGTCATTGGGAGGTGTTTAGTATTTCTAAGAGCGAACTATCTCAAGTAATAGCCATCACCATCATATATGGAAGCAAAGTGGGGTCTTTTTGCTGCAAGAAATGCTTCATTAAAATACCTGCTCTAAACGAGGAATTACAAGTAATGTTTTCCGTTCTTTTGGGGTTACTGTAGTTGTGCCTTATGGAAGCTGTAGTTCAAGAACATAAAGGCCATGCTTGAGTTCTCCCTCCCCATCTTTTCCACTGCCTTTCACTCTCTCCTTTGTTTTCCCATGTCCTGATCATTTTATTCCTTTTTTCCTAATCCCCCACATACCAGGAGAAGATTAAGCTGATTGCGTTTTTTGGCAAGCATTGCGTTTTTGGTGGTGTTCTGCCCCGCTCAGCAGTTGCCTCACTGCTGCTCCGGGCCACGTTCTGGTGACAGCAGCAATTCTGCAAAGCCGGTGACTGGTGGTCACAGACACCAGTGCGATAATAACGAAAGGCACCCTGAACAGAATCGCAAAACTATGGTTCATTATACTAAGATTCAATTAGTTCTTCAAACACAGAAACTGTGGTAGAACATACTGTACAAACCAGGATGACTGCCAAGTATTTATAGGCAATGCATTACCCGTTCCTGCTCATGCAATTAAGGTAACTGAGTTTCAATAGCCGCAGCTGCATAAAGCAGCTTTCTGATCCTACCTAGGTCAGCATGAAGTAAGACTGCATTCAGTGCTGGTTTAGAAACTGTGCTTTTTTTTTCTCCTGATATGAAGAAATGAGAAATTGAACACAATGCGTTTCACTTTGGAAACACAGAGGCTCCTTTTAAATTCCATCCAGGATAGCAAGGACTCAATACCTCCATTAAAATCTGAACCTTAAAGATGATCAGATTAAACTCTTCAAGCAGTAGCTTTGGATAAAGCATTTGATTTAGCCAGCATAATAGAAATCTGTTAGTATTTTGGGAAAAATCCCAAAGCGGGCCTGTTGTCATAACCGGTCTTCATAAAAAATAGCCTAGTTTTAGCTGGTTTTGCACATCAGCTGGGAAAACCTGCTGGGTTTTGGGCACATTCTGCACTTCTCTAATCAGTTGCTGAAATGTTTCCCCTTTCCTCTGGTTACACTCTCCACTCTAAGTGTCCTTACACTGAGAGCTGTGCTGTGATTTCTCTCCTGGAGTATTATCCCCCTGAAAGAAACTCCGCTCCTTCCCCTCCACACAAATACTGAGGATCTATTTGGCCTTTGGTGCTTTAGAAGTAAAAGCTCTGTCATTCTCAGCGTCCCCTGGATTTCTGCACTGCTAAGAAATTCTGCATTCCTCAACAACTTTACAGTAAATGGAATATTTTCTTGTCTCTATAAACGCCACTGGACTGTGGAGCTCACCTTGGCAAGGAACACAATAGAAACTTCACTGCGTTGTTTTCTATACGGTGGCTGATTTTATAACAAGCTTTGCCGGAATTGCATCGATGAGCCCTTTTCCAGTTTTACCTCTTTACATTTCGGCTTTATGGTTTTCACTTATATGAACCATGTAACCTTAGGAAGGACAGCATGTAAAGACAAAGTAGCATTGCTAAGGTATCAGTATATTGCCAGAGTATTCTGGAGAGTCACATTTAGTAGCTCTTTGGTTTTGTTACTCAAGGATCCTGGCAGGATTGGCAAATAGTAATATTAAATAATCCAGTTTTGTAACTCTCCTCTCCCCTCAAAAACTAAATTAGCCATAATTCCTAGTTCAGCAGAGGACAAAAGGAGCTTCAGACAGACATTCACAGCGAGGAAGCACTGCAGCCAAAAATTAATTCCGATCCTCTGCTTCCCGCTGCCCTGGTTCACCGACCCCATCCTGAGCTTTGACCTCTCTCCCATGTCTCCCTTTTTAAAAAGCAGAAAAGACTTTTAATGCACTGGTTTCCTGTTTCAGGGAGCGATTCCCTTCAGATTTCCTCATGTGTTGCTTTAACAGGGAGGAAAATGCAATGTGCTTGTTAAAGAGAGAGCTACAGAGTCAGGTTTTTAGGCTTTAGCCTTGATTTGGTTTTGATTCTCCACCTGTGAAATGGAGCAATGGTTAGTGATCCGTGGCACAGAGTGTTACTAAGCCACTTGTAAGTATGGAAAATACCCCAAAATCTTAAGACAAGTGCAAGTGATTAATTCATTATTAAATCCGCCATCCCACCAAATTGTCTCTTTGAAAGAGCCTTAATCCGAAGTTTTATTAATATAAAAGCAATTATATTGCTGGCTTATCAGTGATGTGAATGGAATGTCTCTTTTTCTTTCCCTCTGGCAGTGCGGATGGTCCTTTCTCTGAAATCCTGCAGATTGATTTTGAAATTGAAGAGCTACCTGACGTACCTGGGACCCAGCTCATCACATGGCAGGTGGAATATCCTGGAGACACAACATCTGATCTGGGAATCTCCAAGATCTACATAAGCCAGAAGGACCTGGTAGGAGTTCTCCCTTTGGCTATGGTAAGAAAATGTCTGGCATTCTGCAAGTTGTTAATATTGCTTTACACCTCAAGCGTCTGGCAAATGCAAATGATCTGCTGAAAGCGGGGGGTGGGACACAGAAAGTTTCAGCACCTTCAGAAATAGATGCTGACTTTTGAAGTTTCCTTCCTTTAGCAGTGGAAGAGCATGAGGGGAAACCACAGGTGCCCATGGAAGGCACAGTTGTGCTCCCGTTGACCAACACGCTGACTTCTTGGAGGGAGCAGCTGATTTGGTGGCATTTCCAGTATTGAGAACTCAGTCCAATGTGCTGTATGTCTTACTTCACTCACAAGTACTCTTACATTTGGTTTAAGGACTTCCTGAATCACCCCTTTTCGAATTCTAACTCCATATTCATTTAAAAGTGAGGAGCAAAATAGAAAACATAGCATGACTTCAGAGTCATTTTCAATTACCTTGGGAACACAAAATCCGGTACATAGCCAACGGTTCTACATAAGTGCATTCAAGTGGGTTGCCTCGCTGGCACAATGCAAAGCCTAGAGCCTGAAAAATACCTGATTCTTTAGCCTTGTTCCGACCTAAACACGCTCTTAGATATCCAAATTCCAAATACAAACAGAAATTTTGCGAGTTTCCTCTTCTCTCCCTTTTACATCTCTTCATTGTTGGGGTGAAGTACACTGCTTTAAGGTCTGCTGAGCCCCACTTTTGTTCTTAGGTAATCTGTTCAAAAATACTGACTCATTATTATTTTGCACTCAAAGAAAGAGAAAAGTCAATCTCAGAGCATTTCAAAAAATGTAACCTGGATGTTTACCTAGTGATAGCCAGTTAATGATGCCCTTATTGAAGGTTGGAGGTGTTCTCTGTCCTTCCAGACTCGCAGAACTGGCTGTTACTGTGATTTACCAACTGTAGAACTACTCAGATTCTGTGATGATTTCACCAAAAGTATTTCTTCTCTTTTGTAACGGCTCATGTTTTTGTTAGCAAGGTGCATATCACAGCTGAGGGAGCTCTCTCCAATGGGTATTGTGGCCATCTAACAAATCAGAGTTGTGTAACGAACGCCTTGGTTTTGCATGACTGCTTTCATGGGCTGGTTCCTGCTCCTGGATACTGGGGGATCTCTGTGGTTTGGTGATGGGAGAAGAGACTTTCGGGTCTGGAGATGGGACCCCAATGTGCAGTCACGAGTTCTGGAGCATTGAGGGCTAAGGCTGTAAAGCTGATCTGATTTACATGATCTGAGATGGAGGGGTTTTTATTCACTCCATCCTTTAATGAAATGATAAAAGATTTCTTTCCTAGTGGTTCCAATGCTTGCAAAAACCACTAATTCTTCTCATACATGCCGAAAATCCGTGATTGCTTTAGTATCAAGTGATATAGTGGCAAAAAATAGTTCATAAGAACAACAATAGATTATCCTGGCAGTTGCTACATTTCAACTCACTCTATTTCCATTAAAAGATGAAAAAAATAAAAGGTCTATTTTCCAGAAGCACAAAATTCTGTGCTCAAAGGTCACATGAAATCTATAAAGTTATCAGTATGTTGCATTTTATAAGGCAACAGGTGTTGGGATAATGGGTGAGAGATAAAGCAAAGATAAAAGGCGTGGGTCCCCGTATTACTGACAGACCGGGAATAGTTTTAACCTCTGTGCATTAACTGCAGGGGCAGGAAGGAAACTCTGGGATATCACAAATCTCTAAATCCTCGTAGTACTTCACTTCATGCTTCAGAAATGATGGTTCCGGTGCCAGATCTTTCAAGATGTGGAACTTAGATTAGTTTGGTATTTCAGACTTCCCTGTGATCTTAGCAAAGTCAGCTTGTAATTTACAAATTTAAAATGAAAAATAAAATCTACTCTTCCATGTAGGAAAAACCACAATGACAACAAAGTGTTATGTTATTTCTGTTTCTGGAGGCTGGGCTTAATTTGAGTTAGTTTTGCTGGGCTTCTTAGCGGAACGTGTAATTTCATGTTTAGAAGCACCAAACAGAAACGCTGTTGAATATTTCAATTACAGGTTAATTTGTCAAAAGAACAATTTTACTGCTTTAACATAGGCAGAGCTTTTATTTTTTTAATAGACCAGCACACCCACCTCTGCACCATCTTTGTTTTCTGTAGTCTTTTGCAGGCTATTAAGGATTTGTAAATTGGAAAGCAGAAGATTGGCCGATTTAGAGCCTCCTGTTTTCTTTTATTGAGTTATAAAATGCTGCAATGGAAAGACTGGAATGTATTGCAGCATCAGGACACTTGCTGTACTCACCTTTCTCCAGCTGCTGAGACCTCTGCGGGGTCCTACACCAATAACAGCAACACAAATCACGGCAGAGCACTCAGGGATATTGAGAAGAAAAGCTGTGGGGTGTTTTATAAAGGCTGATATGGTTGATTCTGGGTGGAGAGTTCTGGATAAGGAATGCCAGAGGATTACCCCGTGGTAATTATTGAAAAATCGTCACTTTGAAAAAAATATAAATCAGAAGTAAATAGTGAAGAAGCAAAAGCCTTCTATGTTGTCCTTTGCTGTCAACTAACATACTTATTAATTTTCTTTCAACATCTTTCTCTTAAATTTCACCTGTAGTAATAGGGTATCCACTGAGACGGAAACCCTAGCACCTCTTAAGACCTTTGAAATATGGTCTTAAAAAGGCTTATGGTCCATTTGTTAATTAACTGTCTTGAACATGCTAAACTGCTGAGGTTTTCCGAGTCGAGGACCGGCAATGCAGTGTGACAGCCAGTGAGAATATATGCCTGAATCTCCTGGAATATGCCATTATTTTTTATTGGCATCCTGAAGAATCAGCTTCCAGCTCCTACTTGACTTCTCTGGTGTTTCTTCCTGGTTTATTTCACTCTCATTTTGTTAGCTGATGAATAGCACAGGTTTAATCACTCAACTTGTACATTTGCTGCTATTGATTATTGTTGCTTTTTAAACACTGTCAGCTCTTTCATAATTGTGGTGTTCACCTTTTGTCGAACCTTAATGATTAGGTGAGGATGAGAGACAGACGAGCTGTGTAGCCATCTGTGTACATACAAGATAATCCCTGCTGGGAGAGGCAGAGGGCAGATACGACATGCTGGTAAATGGATACGTTGAAATCTGCTCTGTAAATAATAAAAATGGTGAATAATTGAATACCTGGGCTGGTTCTTAACTGAACCAGCTCTGAATTTGTAAATTACCTGTGTTCATACCCTAAACCTATTTTTTTTGCCTTTCCTCTATATAATAATTTATTAATAAATCAGGGCAAAACACCTGTTTCATAAATCTCACAGGGGGAGATGTTGGTCCCAGGGTTGATAAACCCATTATTGGTGTAGCCCTTAGGTATGGTTATAACCTAATCAGCGTCAGCCTAAAAAATAACTGTATTATTAGAGAACAGAAATGGACAGGAAGAAAAGATGGGATTTGAAACTCGATGAATGGTGCAGTGTTGCGATTGCAGTCAGCTTGGCAGAGGCAAGAACTCTTAAGACAACCTTCTGTCCCTCCCAGCCATATTTTAGCAGGAAAAGGTGGATGGTAAATAGTGAATTACAGACTTGTATCAGCAACTGAGCTTCCATTGTCTCTCTGGTTTTGGTCTGTTATTTATTATCCTTAAGCAGGTCAACATTGGCCCCCAAGACAGTCAAGTGAGGTGTGAGGCAGAGAGAGATTTAAATCAAATGTTGAAAAAACCCTCTGAGAAGCGGCTCCTGATTTATGACAGGCTTAAACTGAGCCAGTGACCAGAGTCCAGCTCATTACTTTGCAACAAACAGGTTGTGGCGAAGGCAAAGAATGATTTGTACCGAGGAGCCGTCCACGCTCCCACAAACACGCGGACACTCAGCTCTGCTCTGCACTGCAAAGCTGGGTTGGTGCAGGTCAAAATGACCCATTTTTCAGCTGCAAATGAAGGTTGTTTAAAGAAACGTGGGTGAGCTATTAAGAAGGATCACATTATCCTTCATCTCAGGGAATTATGAGGTCAGAAACCTCCAGGACAGGGTCACTGGTAGTGGTGGAGCAAAATAACCTCTTAAACCAGCACCACCTTTTTTGCAATCATTGTTACCACAGCTGTATGAAACACAAGTGGAATATGTATTTTACAAGGCCAGGCTAATAAAGTAGCTGTAAAAAGTAAATGTTCTCTTTATTTCTTGAATAGAAATATTTTATCATGTATATAACGTGTAACAAGCTTCATATTTAAGATGATATTTTGCTAAAAGGTCCGTTTTGGTACATCCTAGCGCAGTTATCAAAGCAAAATTGACTGTAAACCCGTTCTCCCATTGCAGATGAACATGCTCTCGTCCTCAGACCCTCTAGAGCCATTTTGCCTT
Source organism: Patagioenas fasciata (assembly GCF_037038585.1). Taxonomy (NCBI): domain Eukaryota; kingdom Metazoa; phylum Chordata; class Aves; order Columbiformes; family Columbidae; genus Patagioenas; species Patagioenas fasciata. The sequence goes on from NC_092536.1 coordinate 2,236,981, forward strand.
GTCAGGAGTTACATTTATGGTAGTCATATTAAATAAATTGTATCCCAAACCTGAACACCAGTTTAACATTATACCTCTTAGATAATTTATCATTTCAACTTGCTCCGGATGTTCTTTATAAAAATTTAACAAAATGTAGACAGGAAGTAAACTGCTCTACATCCCATCAGCATAAGAAGCTGCATAAATAGAGCAAATAAATAAATAAAATCAATTGCTGCAGCAGAGAGGCTATCTCTATTGTATCCGCATTAAATTTATTTCTTATAATTACAGGAATCAGCTGTCATGGCAGTGCCAGCCACTGCTGGACTCAAAAAATGCTTAGGGTGTTAATGCCCTTATAAATATATGTATCTGAAACATTTAATTTTTGGCTGATGCTGTTAATGTTCTGTTAGGACTGGATATGTAGCTCAGACTCAGCTACCTGAGCACTCAGTGCTGTGCAAACACATATTTAATTATAGCCTCACCCTGAAGAACTCGGAAGCCAAACAGAAAAGACTAAAGATGAAAACATAAAGAGAATATCCATCCCTTCTTACAGGAGCACGTTGGCCAGAATCAGCTGCCCTGTTCACCTTTAACAGCGCTTCTGAACACCCCACTGCCAGGCGGCTTTGTGAAAATGATGGCTAGATAGTAGTTGAAAGCTTTTGCCCTCCTACGTTGTAGCTTTTAAATTTTAATTACACTATTCAGCAATTTTTCAAATATTTAATTAGAATTTTACCCATTTCTGAAGAAGAATCTTTTAAATCAAAATTATATTAGTGAATCACAGATGAAATCTACTCCTAGACAAGGGAGAAGCCTTTAGATTATTGTGATATTGGAAGCAACCTTTTCCTTTTCAGAAGTATATCATGTTGTCTCATAAAACCAGGTAGGTCAAGTTCTTACAATTTCATCTCATAGACGAGACTTTCCATTTTCCCAGTAACATCTCTTGGCACCTACCAGTCCAGATTTTAATTCGTCTTTCTTGAAAACAGATATCTAAGATGGCTACAGGATGCCAGATACTGTCCCTGGCCATTGTTGTCTGTTTATCCACTGGAAACGGTTTTTCTCCATCTCAAACAATACGTGCATGGGTTTGGTTCTGGTTGTTGGGGTTTTTGGTTGGTTGACCAGGGCTGCTCCGTACAATGTCACACGTTCATTCTGTGACTGAATATGATGTCCAGATCTTTCTTTTGCTCTGTTGTTTGGAGCTGAAGGCCTCTTACCCGATGGCTGGAATTCTTGCTGTCAGTCCCATGATGGGACTTTGCACTGTGTGTTACTGCATTTCATTCCATCGCTTTGCCCTGAATCTTTGGTTTTATCTGGTGGTTCTTACTTAATAGTTCAAACTTCTTTATTGACAGTGGCTCCCAAACTGATACCGTTAGCAAATTTCAGTAGTAGTCTGTTTGGTCTTGTTCCAGAGTCATTACTGACAGCACTTAAAAAAACCCAACCAAAACCTGTCCTTGGGCTAATTCTGGAGTATTATCGTATGGGCTCAGAGGAACAGGGTGTCTTACGAACTGTGCATCTCGCAGCTTTGCCTGGGTCGCTCTTTGGTTTGGTTCTCTGTGGTTCAGGCAACTTTGACGGGAGGGACGTTGTGTTCACAGCTTGTTGATCAGTCATTCTGCAATGAGTGAGTCAGATTACATTCCGTTTCATGTTCTGATAACTGTAGTGAGCCTGTACAATTAACAGAAGAAAATGTTTCATCCAGTAAACACGTAATAATTGTTATGCTCCAGAAACTCATTGACTCACAGGTATCTGAAGCTACAAGGTGTTTTTCCCATTTGTAGATGTCAGTTGTTTATGATTTTTGAGAGCATGTGATGTTGGCCCCTGTCTGTGCCGAGGGCCAGGCCAGGTGGCCCAGCAGCCTGGTGAGTGTGCCGGCTCTGGTGTCCTGCACGCCCGTGTGCAAGAGCCAAATGGACCCAGTTCATGGGGTTAGGGTACGGGGTCATTTTCCAACCAGAATTGCTGGTTAAAAATGACTTGGCTTGCTCTTCAACTCACTATTATTATTGCTATTATGCTAAACATGGGCCTGGCTCTGGCAGGCTTCTGTTTTCCAACAACCAACAAAGTGACAGATGAGTGAGTCACCACCATGTCCCCTTTTGTTTTGTACACAGAATGAAATGAGAAAATAATACAAGCACTTGGCAATCAAAGGTGACTTATCTCCAGATTCCAACAGGTGTCTTTGCATTTTTCCTTCCAGAATTAATGATAATCCCTGGGGTTCTTAACATTCAAAAAAACCAAGCAATAGCTCTTTTACAATTAGACATTTAGTTGACCTGTGGAGCACGCAATGAAACAGTAACTGTGTTCATTGCAACATCATTGTGGACATTTTACTACTTACATTTCCAAGCAGTGAAAACCATTCAATGTTACCGTTTAATCCAGTTCTTTTTCTGCCAAAGCTTGCTACAGGCTCATAGGAAAATATCTTGATGTTGTCGCTGAAGACAAAAGGTTAGAAATCTCGGGTTTGTGCGTGGAGCCGCGGTTGCTGGCTGAGTGATGCTATAATCACCTGCAACAACAGAAAGCAACAGCCACCCCATTTCTGTCTGAGAAGGGGAATGAGTAATGAGAGCTTGGACTGGCTGCTGGCAAAGCTGCTGACGGCCACACAATCTGAGCATCGAAAATTGGGTTCCCCAGAGAAGCAGGAACAAACACTGAGATATTTTTCTTACGAATTAAAGCCTAAGAAAAATAGCTTTGCATAATAACTGCAGTTCTTTCTTAAGCACGAGTTACATGTGTTTTTCTTGATCAGACACTGGCAGTCAAACTGGGTTGAAACAAACCAAATCCTTCAGCCCTGATCGCCTTTCTGTGTTGCTGTGAAGCTGCATGATGCTACAAAATGTGGAAGGACCAGGGAAACGCGGCACACCTGAATTTAGAGCAAGTTTCACCCAGAACTTGTCCTCGCTTCAGTAGATGCAAGATGTAAAAGTCCTTGCTGGTTTTTCACACTGCTGTATGCCCTCGGTGTTAAAAATGCTAGGAGTTTAAAAGCGAAATAATGTGGTGAACTGCGTGTTCGGAGTGAAGTTGTTGTAAATATTTGATAATTTGTGTGCAGCCCAGTTTCAGAGAGCTCAAAGGGGCCGCATTTTCAGTAGATAAGTACTTCGAATGTTTTTAAAGTCAAGATGTCTTAAGGTCTCTCACACCGAGTGTCCAGAATCTCCAGTAATCACTGAAAATATGGAGTTCTTTTCTGATCTTTTATATCTTTATGCTAATCAAACTCAATATTAAAGGGATTTCCAAAGTTTGGGTTTGGTTTGGGGTTTTGTTGTTGGTTTGGTTGGGTTGGGTTGGGTTTTTTGGTTTGTGTGGGTTTTTTGGTTTGTTAAAATGAGGAGGGGTGGTGTTTGCAGAAAACAGATTACTGCCTTCTGTTCTTTGTTGGTTTCCTGTCAAGTTTCCCTCGCAGGCTTTTATAACACAATGCTGCCATACAGCAGAGTAGGAAATACCGCAAAACGATCTGGAATTCCAACTGCTAAATTGTTTTCACTCAGAGTTTTCTTCTATGCTCACATTGGGCAAACCTGGTTGCATCAGGATCCAGGGTTTACACTGATTTAAGAACATTCCTTCAAATATCTACTCATTGTTTCCTCTCTTTCTAATCAGAGAACCGTAAGAGCTGGTGGAATCACAGAGGTTGAGGGGGGTCCAGATGTTCCCTGGTCCAGTGCCCTGCTCAGAGCTGCTTCCTGAGTCCTGAACACCTCCAAAGATGGAGATGCCACAATCTGTGTGGGAAGACTGTTTCAGTGTTTGATCACCCTCGTGGTAATTTGTTTTTCCAAGTATCCAAATGGGATTTCTCACGTTTTCACTTGTATCCTGTGCCGCTCATCCTATTGCCGCACACACCTGAGAACCATTTGGCTTCATCTCTTCCATGTCCTCTGACCAGGAGCTCTAGAAGGCAGTGAGGTCTCTCAATTCCCTTCTCTCCTCGAGGCTGAACAGGCCCAGCTCTCTCCACGTCTCCATGAACTTGATGTTCTCCAGCCCTCTAACAGTTTGGTGGCCCAGCGCTGGCTCCAGGGTGTCCCCATCCTTGGCTTGTGCTGCAGCCTCCCTTGGCTTCACACCTCTTAACTGACGTGGTTAGGAAGAGATTTCTCCCTTTTAGCATAATGAAAGGTATGCTGCCTTAATTGGTTCCCTTCAGATTAGTGATTTGAATAAAACATAGCTGAAAAAGAAGCAGCAAATTTCTCCCTGCTGAAGCAGCTCCATCGCCACCGCGGTGCTGTTGAGCAAAGCAGGCGGGTTTCACTCTTTTTAAACCGACATTATTTTCAGACGTGTTTGATGATTCTGAGGTACCATTTGGGGGATGGGGGCTTCCCTTTTTTCTTTTTAGGATTAAAGCTTTGGAAATTATTTATTTACGAGCCATGAAAATCTCCCCAAAATGGATTTTAACAAGTGTGTAATTGGATAATTTGACAAACTGGTAAGCTGAAGCCCCAGAGATCAGGAATTACACTTCACTACAGAGTAGTCATTCTTCATGTAGAATTAATTAGATTTCCCCTAGATTACAAGTAGTCAATTAAGAGAATTGTCTGATTTTCCATCCTCCTTTTAATTGCCAGCCAGTGGTATCAAGAATTCCCTTTTTTACGTGAGATGTCCTCAAGAGGCAGGAAGAGAAGGAAGGAGCGTGGATTAAACTCTGGCCCAGGATTCAGGAGACTTGCCCTGGCTTTGTGTGAGACTTTGCCTCACCTTCTGCAGGACTGATCATCTCTTGGGCCTGAAAGCCTCCAGGTTCATGGGAGGCAGACGGTACCATGGGGGCAGGTTCCTCATCAGTTGAGGGGAATGTTTTTCAGCAACTGCGCTAAATCAAGCAACGCTTATCTTCTCCCTCACCCCACTCTGGACTGGGTTAGCACAAATGTCTGCGCAGCTGCTCAGGGCTGGGCTGAGGACCTGAGCTTGGCTAAAAACAACCATTCGTCCTTTTTCTTGGGTCATTCTGAACCCAGCTCTGTTCCCAGTTTGCTTCATCACCTGCAACTGCAGCACCATCCAAGGAGTGGTTAAAAATCTGGAGGTAGAAGCCACTTCAGTTTCATGGCTCCTGAAATGACAACTTCAGGAACGATATTGGCAACAGCCTAAAAGATCTGGGGACAGGCTTACGTTTTGTCATATGTAGACATGGCTGGGGCAGGGTGAAGATCCCTCTGGTCTCCCAGTGCTCTCCAGGAGCAGGGACTGGGCACACAGCTCCGCAGGTGTTGCCTTTGTGGTGATTTTTGTTGCTTTAGAGCTGTGCAAAAGGAATTTGCCGAACTGGATTTACGTGCAGGCTGTTTCTGAACCTGAAAGCACACGCACGAGATCCCTGGTCTCGTAGCTCCTCTTTGGAGTGGCTTTCCGTGCGATGGCAGCAGGGAAGGGGGGCTCAGAGTGGGACTGGGTTTGGTTCAGACAGGAAGGGATAAAGCAGAGCAGAGAGTGGTTCAGATGGACGTCTGACCCAGACATCGTGCCTCCCCAGGCTTTTCTCCATATAAGGGTCCTTACACTGTGTCTAGGAAGAAATTCAGGGGCCTGTGCAGAGGGATGTTCTCAGGTGCTATGAAGTGTAGTCAGGAGGAGCAATATGAACATGGTCCTGTTCACCTTGGAATAAGGGCAGTAGAAATGTGTCTGAAGGTAGATGACATGGACCTGAATCACCTAGAAGATCCCAGAATTTATTATTTACTGAATGCAGAGAAAATAAAATTATAAGGGGACATTGTTTTCATTTGTCTTGTGTAGGCATAGAAGAAATGTAAATGTGAAATAAAACCAAATCGGTTTCTTTTTCATACCACCTCCTAGTAGTTCTATCATAGAATAACAGAACCACTACCCTGCAGTAGGATTCTCCAGAATTACTGCCCTGGAGACACAGTAGTTCCAGTTCAAAGGGACTTTTTTTCTGCCATGCTAAACTTCTATTTCCTAAACTTGTCAGCTCCAAACGGTGTGAAAGTTGGTGTTCAAACCGCTCTACGCTGTGCACGAAAATCAGCCCTGGCTCTTTGAAAATAGATTGCAGGACTTTCAAATATTCAAACCAGCAGTAAAATGCAATGATTGTTAAAATATATAGAAAAGTAGTTCAGTTTCGTAAAGAACAGCAATGCACTATAGTGATAAATGTTTTCATTGAAATGAATACTAAAAATCCCAAATTCTGCTTGTAATATTTGTGAGGCAAATTACCTTTGAATTTAGAAATAATTCTCCTTGTTTCAGCGGAATAAAGATACATTGTTTTCACATATGTATTTCTCTTTGATCTTAAAAAGTTGTCAGAAAGTGAAGTTAAGTCTCCCTGTCGTAACTGGGTACCATCTAATATATGGATATAGCTCTTTGCTGATAACAGGAACCACTAAAAAAAGGGAAAAGCTCAGACACGAGGGGAAAACAAAGGATTTCAACATTCAAAACAGAGAGGAAAAAGACTGAACATATGTAAAAATATGTAAAAGTATACATCTAATTTTGTCATAAACAAAACCAGAACAGAATAGATCTGCATTACAGCCGGCACCGAGGAAACCAGAGCTCTCCTGCTCTGAGAACTTGGTTGAGCGGATGCAGCAAAAGCAAACGTTGAATGTTGTCAGTTAAGGGTGTGTTTTGTCTTTTAAATGGCTCATTAATTTATTATTATTTAAAAAAATAGATGTTTTAAACTTGGCTTTCTGAAGCAATTTTCAGCTCGCGTCGTGTCCCAGCCCCAGTCTGTGTTCTGGCTTCTATAGAATCAGTGGAAGGTCCTTGGGTGAAATCAAAAGTACAGTTGCAGTTACTCTTGTTTCTAGTGTATCTTTTCTATACTAAACAGGGCAGATGTACATAAAGAATGAGAAAGTGTATTGTTGGTGTTCAGCCAGAATATAGATGCACTATTCTGTGAGTTTGAAGGTATTTCCTTGCTTGCGTTTTCCTTTCCCTCTGTCTCCACAGCCATGTTCCATAGTCTGCTCTCTGAGGCAGACACTGCTTTAAATATATTATTTATGCATAGCGTCCACAACAACATGGCTTTGATTTCACTTGGGTATGCAGGGTTACAGTATTATGCTAAGAATAATATATGAGCAAGCTCAAGTAATGGGGAATATCTGCCTGCTCAGTTTTTGCAAGGGGGCTTGAAGAAGTCATTTAGGACATTGTAATTAAGAGACCTGGTGAACAGAATGCATCGCCAAGATTCTGGATTTTGAACAGCAACCTTATGTGGGGATTGGCGAAGCCAAAACCTCCCAACAGTTTCAGCTTTTTCTCATTGTTCAACACGGAAATGTGACAGTATTGCAGTCTGGCGTTTGTTGGTTTGGTTTGCTTTGGACAAATCCCTGTGGTCAGATCACTCTCTCAGCCTGGTCCAGCACGAGGCCGTTCTGTGCTGTCCGCTGGCGTCTCTACCAGGAAAGAGAACACGACTGGTAGTTGAGCAGGGATTTTACCTTCTCTATTTTAGGGGGAAGATGTGCCAAGTTAGCCTGGTTTTGTGACATTTCTGTTTAAAAGTGCAGTGAGATACAAAAAGAGAAAGGGTTTCCAGCTAAAAGAAGTGATTCTTCCTCCAGAAGAACTCGGCCGAATTGCGGGGACAGAGGAGAGCAGCACAGGCTGAGACGCTGATTTATGGCATTGCAGCAGCTGAGAATGAGGTTGAGCCTTATAGAAAGTGAGGTTTAGTTAATGTGTGGGACTGTCAGTTACAAAGAACTGGGCTGATAACTGGAAAAGATTGGGAAATCCCTGCACAACATCTTTTCCTTTCACTTCCATACTTCCCAATAAACCAAATTAAGAAAACAGGGGGAAGCATCATCAGGGATGTCTTAGGAGATTGAGGCAGCAGGTTTTACTGCCTTGTACATGACTCTAATGGATTCTTATAGTACAGGAGACTTCCAAGATTAAAGTAAGAGGATATGGTTTCCTATTTCTCTTGATAAAATTGCACAGGGACATCAATGAAGAGTATAAATATAATCTGTGGAGAAACTCAGAAAATTTCAGAGTAAGGGAAGAACTGAAATAGTTTTTCTTCATTTGCCATTTTTCAGAGGCACTGAGGTTTCTGTCTGTGTGTTACCAGCAGAGTCTGAATGAAACAGAAGCCAGCACTCTTCCAGAGACCTTGAATGCTGACCTGAAAATTCCCTCTGGGTGTCGTGCAGCCTGATAGCCAGGGTTTTGTATTGCCAGGAATGCACACGTTAACATGGTTGCTATGCTGAGTGGTCCTGCGTGCCCATGTACACAGCTGGGCAGTGATCTCCTCTGCAACATCTGCCTCTTTTGTGGGCTGGGTTTGACCCAGCACTGCGAACATCGCCCACCTTGCTGTGCTGCCGTTCTGATCGCCTGCTCGTTTTCTATTTAGATCCTTTTCAGATTTACAGAATTTCGTGTTACTTTCTGGAGCGGCCAGCGTGGAGGTTCTTCAAGCTTCAGTGAGTTTATAATAGTGGGTTTGGTCTCTTTGCAATAAGGACTTTGTGCACCAGATCTTAATTGTAACAATTCTTGCTGCTGCTGTCTGAAAACAGTTAGTAAACATGAGAAAGGACTTAACAACTAGCCAAACTATTAGTGAACCGGTAGCATGTTGTGGTAAGGTGTCTGTAAATACATGGGCTATTTGTTTATGTCTATGGATGTTTGTAGATTACCAAAGTAAAGGCTGGTTTTGCTGTTCCCCTGGGTAAGGGGGCAGTGGTGTTTTTACAGAGCAGTTCGGCTGTACGGACACAGCCGTGGTTTCTGCTGCTGGAGCTGTATCAGGATCTTCCTGCACTTCTCATACTGTTGAGCAGCATGTGTGACAGAATGGTGCTGTGCAGGTTGTACTTCATCATTCTAACATTGGTCAGCCTTAGAGGAAGTAAAAAATGAATTTATCCATAAAATAATCAGGATATTTATATGCAGTCACAACAACACTGTAACATATAAAACTCAAATTACCAGTGACATGGATTTAATAGTGTGAAAGAAGGCAGTATGCTATGGCTGAGATACTACTTAAGACTTTAGGTTGTTACAGGTTTTAGACAAGACCAATTAGATAATATGAAAAACGGAAGGAAAAAGCACCAATATAGAAGCACATCTTAACAACATTAGGTGCAGAGTCAGAAGAAAGTAGTTTTAATCCCTTCCCTGTCCTGGCTTTCACTGGGCATGTAATTCTATCAAAACACAGCCACTCCCAACCAACTGGCCCCTCTGTGCTCCCCCTGTCACCGTGTGACAAGGAGATCATGGGGTTTGTTCCTCTCTTCTGAAGCCATACAAGTTTCAGTCAAATAACATTTGTCAAGCAGTTTGAGTTCCTCCAGCAGATATTGGGCAAATGCTGAAAACAGAAGAGTTTGGATGCTCTGATAGTGGGAATGCACTGATTGCTGAGAGTCCATCCCTGTCCTCCCACTGCCCTCTGCTGGGTGGCTTCTCTAACCTTCCCTGGGACATCACCTCCTCACCCCGGTGTTTGCAACACTCTGGGAATATCCTGTTGGTTGCTTTCTCTTGCTTATCTGTTTTGTAGTATTGCAGATGGAAGAAATGATGCCCAGGCGTGCCCTGTCAAAATGCACTGCATGCACTAGAAAATGTATCTTTGCATAATTCCTTTAGTAATGGTAATTAATGCACAGAAAGGACAGGGTGGGAAGAGGATGGGAATAGGACAGTAGCTCAAGTGTGCCCTCCTAACAAACTGACATTTAGATATATCTGCTACTGGATTTTATCTCTTCTTTTTCTTTCTTTAAGTGGATTAATCAAGTGTTGTTCATGGACATGTAGCTCAGAGAAAGCACTGGAGTTATTTGCACCAGCCCCATTGGGAGGTGGGATGAGCCCAGCACCCCGGGACACAGCAGGGAGCACTGGTCAGCCCCCTCCCTCCAAATCCCCACAGGAACTCCGCATTTAACAATGAAAAGCACTTGGGAAACCTGTCCCTATTTTGCTGGATGTAGGAAAAGCTTTGTGTGATTTTGAGGTACATCTGGACAGCGGCTCGATATAGGCTGGTGCTGCCCAAAACCAAGGAAGATTTTGGATCAGCAGCTTTGGTTTGGGCTGTCGTTTCGTGTTGCACTTAGAACATTCGACAAATGACTTCAAATGTCAACAGAAGATAAACTGCTGTGAATAACATATGCGGTCCGACTGCATCTAATGCAAACACTGCACCTTGTCACTGTGTCTTTGAGGGCTGTGAAAGAAGAAAACTGTTAATGGGCTCCAATTGGTTTTATTCAAACGTAGATCTCTTTGTGGCCGAAGAGCAGCGTTTGTTTTGTTGCTTCTTTTTGTGTCTGTCTGATGCTTTTTCCACAAACACTCTCGGCTTTTGAGTTGAAACTCAGGAGAAAAAGCCAAAGTGAACATTTCACACCTTGCCTGCCTAAACGGTTCATACTGTTGGAAAAATCCCCACCATTGAGCAAATGTAATTATTTATGTAACAAGAGACCCACAGGAGCTGTACTACTATGTGACTACAATTCTTTATGGCTGCACAGATTGCTTGCAGCTTGCCTCCTCTAAGCTGTTCACCGGGCATTAGAGAAAAGGATTGATTTTCAGAATTCACTAGAAAGAAATGAAAATGAGTTTATTAATAAAGGTGTCAGTATAAGAGCTCTGAGCCACGGGCATATTGACTTGTTCTCGCACCTGAGCGTATCTATAGGCAGACGATCAGCTTGCTTTTTGTCTTGCATACACTCGAGTCAGAATCATTCCCATTTGATGAACGTTTATGTGAAGAGAACAGTGTCTGTCCTGGATATCGGTGTAGAAGGGTATGAAAAGATCATCTGGTGATCTTCAAAATATATTAAACATAATTTTCTATTTGTAAATTGTCTGCATTGAAGAAATGAAGTGGAACAGAGAGCGTTTAGCGCTTCCCTGAGCTCCCTCTCGCACCTTTGCAGAGTTGTGGGTGATTTGCAGCCTTTGGGCACCAGCCGGACCGGCCTGGCAGGGGGTGCAGCTGCGGGCGCCTCACAAACAGCCTCCAAAAACCGGCCAGAGCTGGGAAAGAGGCATCACCTCATCTTGTGTTGCTTTATGGTTTGAGTTTCTTGGTACCCGTGACTCTGGAAGAGCCGATGGGACTCTTAGCACCCTGGGGGTAGGATGAGACCTTCATGGCCCCGACTGGTGTTACCTGGGGACTCCCCCAGTTCCCATTGGCCCCATTTCGGCTCAGCCCAGGTGGCTCAGTGCTGCCCCACGAGCACCAAACAGGATTGCATAGCTTGATTTTTATAACCGTGGCTAAATCAGCGCAGCAAGCATCACTGAATCTGATGGAAACCGCTGTTAACAGCATCTAAATGAAACATGGTTGCCACAGCTTTTCATTGCCGTTATCTGTAACATTTACCAAATGGATAAAACTGTGGTTTATAGTGTGCAAGAAAATTGTAGCTATATAATTAATGGAGACTTGAACGTGTTAGAAGAAAAATATGTTTTAAAAGTTCGAAGTTGGTTATTTTTCTTGTTCTGACGGTGTCATTCATGTTGTTTCTTGCCAGTGATATTCCATATGAAAACACAAATTGAGCTTTAGATGTGTCTGTATATTTGTTGCATTTTTGTTAGTATTTCTAATACAAAACCAGGACAAACAGCAATACTTAATGTTTCTCTGAATATATTTGCAAGGTGTAAAAACTGTAGACCAGCCTTGGCTTGAGAAAGGTTTGCTGCTGGGTCACAACTGAAGAGAAAGGTAACGTGAGGGCGACAAGAGGGTGGCCAAGGAAAGGTGCATTTGCATGTGGATGTTGTTATTAATTTGTAGAGTATTTCTTTTGGATCATGATATGTGTTTTTATGTATAAAGCAAATGCTACTGCGTGCATTATTTTTATAATCAGCTTTAGTTATTTTTTCAGGCACTTATAGTCAGTGCTGGCAACAGATCTGCTGGGACTGGCATTTTGTAGATGAGGTTTCTGTACCAATGCTTGTGGGATGTCATTAAAGGGTTACAAATACAGTTTGGCTGCAAAGAATTTGATTAGTGAAGCAGTGCAGGGTTCAGTCCAGCCAGGCAGTGCTGTTTGGCATGCACAGCGCTGAATGCACTTATTGAAGGCTCTTGGGGGGCATGAACTGTGACCTGAAAACATCCTTATTGTTTAAATATACTTTGCATCTTTGTTTTAAAAAGCAAAAATGAGCGTGTGGACTGTTTCTCTGGAGCATAGCTGGAGAATAGTTTGGAGGATTCAGAGCATGTGAAATCCATTTCTAGAGTATATCGATAAATACACTGCTCTTTCTTAGTGTTCTTAAATGGACCACATTGAAAGACTGCACCAATAAAACCCTCCATTTATGCAGGCAGAATAGGTAATTACACTCTGCAATGCCTGTTTAAGGGCACAGGTACCCATTTCGCAAATACTAATGAGCAAATGCAAATGCTGGATGCAAGGTAAGAACAACAGCATCCTTTGAAAATGCATCCCTTTAGACCAAGCCCTGTCCTTGACTATGCACACAGAATTCCCATTGATTTTGATGGGCTGTGCATTAATACATTTGACAGAAGAATTTCATCCTTAGAGTTCCCTTTTCTGCAGCTTCCTGCTTGGCTCTTACATTAAGTTTCTATTTTCTCTTGGCTTAGCTCATCAAAATATCCCTACATTGCTGCATTAAAAGGAATTTTTGCGGTGACACTGCTTAGTTTAAAATTATTATTCTTCAAAATAATTTTTAATGAGATGTCCACCATAATCAAATATTTTGGTTTATTTTTTCGCTGTGTATTCAGCAGACAACTGATCCAATAGCTTTAGAAACTGTGCCGTGTATGGTTACAACTGGAAGGAACATTGTGTTTTTCAGAACACAGACATGGAGCAGAGATAATCTACCTAAAATCTCTAACTAAAATTAAGGGTCCTATATATTAATTTGAGCACCAACCTTTTATCTTTGATGACCACTGGATCTGTATATCAGGCTCTACTCAGCTAATGAGAAACAGCCTGGAACTTGAGTGAACCAAATCCTGTGCAGCCAGCTGGTAGATTAAAAGAGATTGGGTTTTTCTAAACCGCTGACTCCCACTGGTCTGATTCTGCAGAGACGGCCGTTTCTAATCGCCAGTCTCTAAGGTGCATCATTTAAAGCCATAAAATTAGAGGACCTTTAATTAAAAAACCCCTCAACTTCGCCACCAGTCGTGCCTTCCCCTTTCAGCGTGAGGCACGGAAAAAAAGGAAAGGTGATGTTTCCCGTCCCAGTTTCGGCCAATATTTCAATACTGTTGATGAAGACTTGTATTTTTGCCCATCCGGGCTGATTCATAGAAATAGCTCTTGCCTTGCTTTCTGTTTTCCTGCTCACTGGTAAACTTTTCCTTTCGTGTCACTTCTTACTGTTTCTCTTCATGTCTTTTCTTGCCGAAACTCTGCTCTCGAATGCAGGCAACAATGACAAATTCAGGTTACCAGTCCTGGGCTTTTTCAGCCCCTGTTAGTAACAAAAATTTTGCCTATCGCCTGTGAAAGGCTTTTTCCCCCATATATGAAGCCAGATTTGAGTGCTCAAAATACAACCCAGATGGGACTTGGTATGAAAGTTTAATGCAGAAGGGGAGTCCCATTCCATGGCATATTCCTTCCCATTTAGGCAGCTGGTGGATTTCCTATAGGTGTTAGTGGTGCTGGGATGGGTCTTCTGCGTGTTTTCCATACAAACATCTTTAATATTGGCACAAATATTTATGTGTCTATATGCTTTTCAGAATGTTTGTGTTGGAACAGCTTGTGAGCTGTTGCTTTGATACACGTCTGCTTCTGATCAGAGTATGAAGGAAGCAGCTTGTTTAAATGCGTCGATTTTGATCAAAAAACGACCATGCTGTACAGCAAATATGGAAATGCCTCATTTATTTGCTGATGTCAGATTTTTAAGCGATACCGACACTATATTGTTACCATCATTGCACAGCCTCAACTGGGAATAATCAGTGTCTTGCCTTCTATGACAATTTTTGGAAAGCGGCTTGTGATTGACTGTTTAATGAAGGAGAAAGCGGAGTTAGGTTTGCATTATAGGAAACTACTGAAATGAAAGCAACCTCATCCTCAAAAGGAAAAAGCCCCTAACTTTGCACCTCCTCTTCTTCAGATATCTTCATTTAAATGCAAATAGCAGCTTCATCCGTAATGATTTTTTTTTAAAAAAAAAGCCTCTTTTTTCCCTGGGAAACAATAATGAGGGTAAATTTAAGTCATTTTTTGTAATAAGATAATCCTTTTCAATGCTCATGGTAATATTATGATAAAGGTTGATTTAAAAATTATTATTTTTGGATGGGGAATGTATTTTGGGCTTTTGTAGAAGCAGGAATTCTGAATTCACTGTATCTTTGCCCAGAGACTGCTCCTGGGGTCAGGAAGTTCAAGGATCTGCTCCGGGTTCTATTGAGTTTAGTGGGCAGATGCTCCATAACATTATCTGCACCTGCACCTTGTCCCACCTCCGCGTTTCGTGGCTGATGAAAAGGCTGATGTGGGATTTCTTTGTGGCATTTGTACACAAGCAGATTTCATCAGCCCAGGAGAGGCTGCATGAGCTGATTTATTGACTTTAGCGGCAGACGATCTACTGACAGCAGCGACAGACTTGTTCACACAGTTACTGGAAAAGAATGGGGTATTTTTCCTCTAAGAATAAGCACATACCAGCCTTTCAGCCACACACAGATGCAACAGAAATGAGTGAGAAGATCTTAAAATGGGCAGAGATCACATTCTGTAATTGTTATGATGAGTATTAGTAGTATTAATTCTACTAGTGTTCCTATCAGCTATGTGTATGGTGTTTACTTGGTCATATCAAGCCTTTTGTTTCACTTTGAATGCCCGTCCTCAAGGATATTTCATGTTCACATCATTAATCCTTGTTTGCTGCTTCAGATGGTGGATGCCATGCGTTTTGAAGTCCCCGTAAGC
This sequence comes from Patagioenas fasciata, assembly GCF_037038585.1. Taxonomy (NCBI): domain Eukaryota; kingdom Metazoa; phylum Chordata; class Aves; order Columbiformes; family Columbidae; genus Patagioenas; species Patagioenas fasciata. Next base: position 2,252,082 of record NC_092536.1, read on the forward strand.
ACAGCAAGAGAGCAATATCACATATTATGTCCCAAACGGTCATTGCAGTGCACTATAGGTGTATATTACCTGCAATTTGCTTTTCTTTCTATTTCATATTTTTACATTGTTAGACTTTAATTAGCACATTAAATACATAGTTTCCCTTTATGAAACCGGAAGGGTTTTCTTTGCGGTGAAAATGAGTGGTTCAATTACCCTCCTACTAATGGATAAAACATAATTAACATTGTCTTGAGGCTAATTTTCATTTATGTTGCCATTCTCCATAAGCCGAACATCATTCTCTGGAAAAAGTCAATGTGTCACTTTTATTAGCCCAGTTTGCACTTTAACACCAAGAAAATTAATTCAAGATACATTAGCTACTTAAGTTCAGCTACAATGAAATGATCTGATGACAGAAGATAGCTCTAACGTGCCCTTTATGAACTTGTGCAGCTTGGTTCTGAGTGTGTTTGAGGAATGGGATCGTATTTATGTGTGTGCCTTGTGAAAAGGACAGAATATTGAAAGCATTTCCAAGCCAGCTGCTGTTCATGAACTTCCCAGGCTTCACGTCCTCACATGCGAATGGCAGCCAGAAAACGTTTTTAGCTGGACTTTCCATCAGCTGTGTTTTCTTCAAAGGCTACAGCTATGCATTTGTATAATGTGTAAGTTTTTAGGCATGACAAATATTGTCAATAGCTGTTCCATCCCTGTAGCACTATTGCAGAATCATTTGCAATAGATTCTGTGGCATATTTTAGTGCTTTAGAAGCCTGTAAGGAAAATCACTTCAGAGATACAGGCAGCGGACCAGAGCCTAAAATGACTTTTTTTCTACTCTGTTTTTAAATATCTAGTCTGTGCTGACTGGGACGTGTCTGATTCACACTGGGATTTTACGGTCAGGTGCTTGTTAGGAAACATTTCCCCACATTTAGTTGATATTTTCCATCACCGGCTTTAATGCTAAAGCTCCTAGTTGTATTCTGGGCCCCTAAATAATACAACAGCTCTTTTCCTCCCCTTTCCTTGAGTCACTTTTCCATAAGTGACTCCTTGATGCTTCGTTTTTTGTTCTGATTGCAAAAGTATCAATCTGACCCTGAAGCACATATGTGGAAGTCAAGCGTTTTGCTATTGTTTTTCGGTTCGTACATATCTCCCATGGACAAACCTTTAGCACCTGTGAATCCGAACCAATAATAACCATGGCGATGAAGAGAGACTGTGGGGTGATTATGGTTTTGCTTTGCCCTCTATTGGGAGCCATTTTTATAGCAGTAACCTCTCTGTGTAATATTGTACAAATAAGTGGGATAGGATGAAGGCATACCAGGTGTGCAGAGGGAGATAAACTCAAGCAGCAACGTATTATGACAGCAAAATCTACTGGTTCTTATAGAAATCGTGCCTTTAGAAGAGAGCAGACATTGCCACAATGAAAAGCTCAGCAATTTTGCTTCAGTTTCCGCCACAGACTGCAGCAGGAGGAGTGAGGAGTGTAAGGCAGCTGCCCCAAATGGTCACTGTCCCCAGCCCTCTGCTTCTGCAGAGCTGAGTGCCCCCACTGCAGTGATTATTCCAGCCCTATGGAAAATGGGCAATTTTGGAGTTTGTTGCCATTCTTGTAGGTACCCAAGAATAGGGTTTGGCATTAGATTCTGCAGAACATGGATGACAGCAGTTCAGTATTCAGAGCGAACTTAGAGTGTGCCTCTGGTTCTGGCATTTAGGGACTGGTTCTGCATCCACCACCTCCCTCTAGGGTGAGAAAACCAAAAATAATCACAGAGCTATCATGAATGCAAAACTATGTATTATTGATAAACTTTTCCTTCTCAACTTACTTTCAAGTTCAATTTGCCTTGGGTAATTATCCCAGTGAACAAAGCTTGGAATCTCCAGGATGAGTTAACTGTAGTTCAAGCCAAGAAGTCAGTCTTGGACCAGCTGATCGCTGCTGTAATCAACCAAGGGTCTGATTTCAGGTTGCTTTTTATAACAGCGAGCTGCAGATGTGTCATCATAGGTTAATCGGTGCAACAGTGACTAATGGTTGAATTAAATGTGAAAAAGCCAGGAAGGGTGTATCTAATGCAAGGCTTTTCTTCCGTTATCTCCTTCTCAGGCTGCGTAGGAGCATGAATGTGGAAGAGGTTTTGTCCTCTCAGTGTGGTCTCTTCTGTGGTTAAGGAGATAGCATCTTCGGTGGCTTGGCGGGGGTAGGAAGAGCTGTGGGGGTCAGCCAGATGAATCCAGTCTGTTTGGTGATGTAGATATGAGTTTGGAAGCCTGTATTTCTCAGTATAGAGTGTGCAAGTTTGTGTAGAAATCATGTTGTAGGGTATAAACACTCCAGAGAATGGAGGGCACTTCTCTGTCTGTCCTAGCTCACAGTTCTGCTCTAAAGTCTATTGAATCGATCCGAGGATGAGTGAAAACCGTTCTGAGGATCCACCAGGCTCAGGAGTGGGAGTGAGGTCTGGACTCCAGTGCAGCCGATAAAAACAGGATTACCCTGTAGTGAGAAGAAGAAGAACACCCGGTAATGGAGACACTGATTATTCCCCAGTACAGGACAGGTATCGGACCTTGTGCTCTGCGTGGTGGAGGAGATGAAATCTCTCTGGCTGTTTTCAGTGTGTGGAAGTAACACTTCATGTAGGTTCAGCAGCAGGGAGATGTGGCAGACACATCCACTTGTGTCTCCGTCTGGTTCCCAGCTCCAGCCCTCGCCATTGGCACCTGCACCCCGGGGCGCTCCCTGGAGCAGCAGAGCAGTGACCACAGACTCACTGCCATCCAAATGGGTGACGTCTGGTTCCCAGCTCCAGCCCTCGCCATCGGCACCTGCACCCCAGGGTGCTCCCTGGAGCAGCAGAGCAGTGACCACAGACTCACTGCCATCCAAGTGGGTGAGACACGGAGTGTAGCTTCTTAATTGAGTTTTGGCAAAAAGCACAATGGCCAGCAGGTATGTGGCACAGAATAAAGCTTTAACGCATCTGCTTTACTTCAGCAAATTTTCAGTGGATCTAGCTGTTTAGGCTGAGCGTGCGTTTTAATAAATTAGGCCCAAATACATGAAATCTATGAAGAAAAAGAGCAAAAGCACATAACTCCAGAGATAAGGCACAGTTTGCACCAAAGCAACAGATTTCTTTCTCTTTTCTGAATTTGAATGTAGTTAGAAAAAGAAATACATTAAAAAAAAATCCAATCTTTATGGCATTAAATTTATGTATTTGTTAGCAATAAGGTTGTAAGAGGCCTGAGTGATAAAGTTAACATGAAAAGACACTTTCTTCTGTAATGTGCAGCCTGGTCCTGTGTACAGATGATGTTAAAAAGCAGTTTCAAAGACACGTTTGCTGCTCAGCATCTCATCGCAGCGGGGGCGCTCAGCCCACCTGCCCATCATTGCTCTCATTAAACCAGTGTGCCCAGTCTCAGCGTATTTAAGAGTCTGTCAGCATTTCCATTTCATAACCATCACATGTTATACATTGGCCTCTTTCTTTGTGTTGCACAGAGGTTATCAGTATGCTGTGGACACTATGGTATTTTACAATATATGTTTAAGAAACAACAGGATTTAAATTTGATTGAACAGTTTTGACTGAGATGCTGGATTAGCATTTCAAATACTTTTTTGTGCTAACCTCTTGGGTAAGCCCTAATTATTTAAAAGTAAAACGCTTTCAGAAATAGATGGCATTGCTAATTGAAACAGTCATAAATGAAAAAATAATGTACATGCTGCAAGTTAACCAAAACAATTTGGCTGTCTATAGGGACCATTACAGCAATCAAAGGTAGATTAACTGTGGGGAGGAGCAGGGGGAACAGGGAGTCTGGAGCAATGTATATTAACTAGGATCCAAACCACATTTGTTACAAAAGCTGTATGGACTACTCAGTCTTTCTGTTATCTGATATTGTGTAGTATTATTGTACAATTATGGGCATGCTACATCATTTCATAATTGTATTCCTAGAAAAATACATTCTATTTTCCTATTAAAATAAAATTAAAAAAAAAAAAAAGGAGAACAGTAGGAATAAAAGGAAATTTAATATCTTTGGACACCAGAATTCTGCTTGGTACTTTCAAGCTCAACTGATGACTGGTAGGTCCAGTGCTACATGCAGGGGATGGTCTGAGGACAGTCCAGCCCTTGGCAGGGACCTCAGCCACCCAGCCCCTGCAGATGGGGACAGAATCTTGGATCCAAAGGGTCGTTCTGGCCAAGCTCCAATTTATTAGTTTTTTTCCCACTATATAGACATCGTCTTTTCTTCAGTACCTTTTTTCCCCACTTCTTCACCTGCGCTCTGGCTCTGTAAGTGCACTCTTTCAAGCATGAGCCACAGGCCATAGGATACAAGTAGAGCCAGGAGCTTTAGTACCAGATTCCCTCCAGCTCAGAACTCCTCTCCACCAAGCAGCACAGCAATATTGACATCTCCGCATTTCAGAATTGAAGTCGTATTCTTCACACTATGTATTTTGGCTGTTAGGAATTGTTCAGAGACAAGAGAAAAAAATCTTATGGGCTGTACTATTGAATTCTATCCGTCCTAATGCAGTTTCAGAGCAAATCCTTCCATGTCATGTAAGTAGAGCATTAAAGGAAACAGCACTCAAGATGATACTGTAAAATGTGCTTTAATACCACAATCATTTATTATGTTCATGTTGCATCTTTCATAATAATAATGAATTTGAAAGCAAATGTTTATGCAACATAAACATAGCTTAAGGCAGACTTTAGAGTTTAGAAAGCTCCAAATGCTGTTCAGAATCTCTCTCAAGCACTCAAAAAACTTAAATTCTCAGTGTAGGATTTTTTTCCAATGAAATCTCTTCCGTTTCCTTCATTTCCTCTGCCTGGGTGACAACCCTTCCCCAAAGTAAATGAGAGATAGATATTTTTATGATGTGAAGCTTTGCCCTTTGACCTCCCTAAAAGCCTCAGGTTCTACCCACCAGCCCCAAAGTGCCCAGCAGCCTCCAGCCTGTGTCTCTCAGGAGGTCCGAGCGGAGTTTTGGTGGCTTTGCTTTAATAGGCTGTATCTGCTGAAGGCTTTAATAGTGCTCTGTCTGCTCCACAGCGCCGGCATTGCTGCCAGATGGACGTTCCCAGGGCCTCAGATGGTGGGAGCCTTTTATAATACAGATTGCATTTTGCCAGAAGGAGAAAAATATATGAGGAGCCTCTTAATATCACTACAGGGATGTGTCTTTCTCGTTTTGGTTTCCCTTTTTCGTGTATGCTGGAGCCATTTCTGTTTCGTTGTTTCCATAGCTCCAAATTGAGCTCTAAAGTTGGTGCCTTTCTCGCTATCCAGAGCCACAGTCTGTCACCCCACCGAGGTGGCTTTACTGTTGAATTTTGAGGGCAGACTGTGGGAGCTCAATTGGAAATCAGAGGAAGACACTGCACTGGGCCTTAGGGAAGCTCAGGTGCTGCTGTAAAGTGGACTGTCTGAGGCAGGATTCAAACTCCAGATGAATTTAAAGAGGTTGGATACTGGAGGTTCAGGAAAGGAGACCTTACACTCCATTGCCATCATTACAAGGTGAGCCAAGTTCTCCACCCATTCATGCAATCTGCTGCTGAATGTGTAGTAGGTGCTTTCTTCTGAGCCTGACCTGTGCCTGGGGTAAGTCTGATGGTGCTGGTGCTGGAGAGCATGGCTGTAGTTTTATTGTAGAGATCTATAGTTTCATAGCAATTTTGTTGGTTATTGTAGTGACCCTCTCACACATTCATCGGGCAGTGTAGGAAATAACTGAAAACAAAGTTTATCCCTGAATACATTGGAATTGGAGAGTATGAAAAAAATTCCATAACCCATTGATCCATTTGTTGTATTCACAATATTCTGGTCCTTATTCTGGGAAGTCAGCCTACCTAGCAAGGTATGACTGGTAGGAGTTTTACCTGAGGATGTCCTGGGAGATCAGGACTGCAGTCTACAGAGCACTTTGCCTTACAAAGGAGCTCTATGAATTCAAAACTTCATGTGCTGCTCCCAGCTCCCACTTGACTTCTCAGCACTTCAGCAGGATCCTTCTGATGTTGGAGAGAAGTGCGGACAGGGAAGTTTCCCATGTCGACTGTTTGAGCCCTGATGCTGAAAGAATATGTCACCATGAAGCTATACTGACAAATAGCAACCACCCTGCCTCTCCCATATCAAGTTCTGTTCAGCTGAATGGCATTGGATTATATTTTGTATAATGAGGTGTGATCTATCCTGAGTATTTAGCATAGTGGAAGAACAATAAATCATTCTGGAGTTGTCAGTGTAAGACTTGGATGCTTTATGTTAGGTAAATAAACAGTGCCTCCTTATACTCAGGAATTTGTGTGAAATCAGGAGGCAAGAATCTTATTATTCTGTTTCCAATCTCTGATAATTGTTTTAAACCATTGGAGTGAATAGATTGTAATTCATTTGTACCTCCCTTTTGTCTGCTGTTGAAGAAGACGTGAGAAATCGCCGTGCTTGTGAGCACTGCTGTGTGCCTGGCACTGATAAATGTATCAAACTCCAGCATGACTTTATCTATGAAGCAGATTTTGATAGCTTGCTAGGATTTAGGTCATTGGATAATTCAGTGCAAACTGCAAATCTTAATGCTATTGCCAAAAGACAGAGCACAAACAGGCAGCACTTTCTATAAATCCCAGACCTGTAAGTAGCTCTCTTTTCACAGATTTATAGTAAACATCCTTGAAAGACATATATATATATATATATATATATATATATATATATATATATATATATAAAAATGAACACCCTGAGTCTAGATTGACAGGCTGACTTTTCAGATTTGTCGTATCCATGTTTGCCCTGTAAGGCATGTTGTAGACCTGCTCTATAATGGAATGTGAATCTGTGCAGAATACAAACTTTCTAGGGTTCAAATCTAACCTCCTCCAGCATACAAGGAGAACTCCTCTGAAATTACTGGGGTCGTGCATCTACCAGACTAAGTCATCTGGGACAAGAGTAAATTCCTCCCAGTCGTCTTTTTGAATCTAAAGTAAGAGACTGTGATGCATCTCGGGAATTGGGGCGCCTGGTTGGTTTGTGTGGGGAGAAGCCAGGACACAAAGAAATTGGGAAAGTCAAAAAGAAAGGGTAACATTAGGTGAAAATATACATAGTTTTCTGAGGCATGCTTTGTTTTTGTTTAGCTTTAACCAGTTCGGTTCTATACCAGTTCATAAAGCCCATGCTGGGAATTGTAACTTTAAAACAGAGAAAGCGTGTGTGAGGGCTGGCACTTCTCTTCACGCTCAGAGCCATATCTGGGGTAGAACGACCATGAGCCAAGTGCGTCTTTGGGCACAGTCCGTTGGTGTGGGAGCCTGAGGGTTTTCTCCAACAGTCGCCGTCAAACAAGACCAGCAAACGATGGAGTAGCTTTTTCCTCCCTCCTGCCTCTTGTCCAAACATTACTTAGACAGCGCTGCTTTCCACCAAAGGCACTGAAGACCTTTCCTTAAAACACGTTAAAATAATAATGTTTTCCAAAAATGCCCAAATGCCAGGACTTTAAGATTATTGTCAAAGAGAGCAGCAATAGTTTATGCTGTCAAATAGTAAATCTATGCACAGAACTGCTCTCTCAAGTTTTCAAACAACTTTTAGCAGTATCTTTGTGTTCAATTCCAGCATTTACACACCTGTGGTATTATAGGAATTGCTCTAATATTTGACAAATGGACAAATCCGGGGATGTAAGTACCAGGATTAATCATTCTGTCAGATTTGAAATCGATTAATGTAGATTTTCTGCTTATTCTGTGATAGTGGAAAAGTTACCTGACTTGAGATGCATATTTCAGAACCATTCATTTCACTGAGGAAAAAAAAATCAGAATAAGACTAGTAGGAGTGCAATATGTATATATAGATATATCATCTACAATAGCTGTGCTGCTTGTGATCAAAGGCAGAACTCAATATGCAATTACATAGTATGGTGATGCTATGGTCAAGAGCTGGCAAGAATATTATCAGATCTAAATAGGCAGGATGATGAGAAGCTGTTTACAGAAATTGATCGTGTGACCTAAAATGTTCAAGTGTTCACCATGAGTGTGCTCGCCCTTTTCTTCTTCAAATGCTGTCATTTCATTTTCTGAGATTCTTTAATTCTTTGCCAGTCATCAGTTATTTAGAGTTTGAAGGCACAGTTCAGGTGTCACCTCTTAGTCAGGTGTAACTATGGTAACAAGGCAAGAATTAAGATTTGTGGTCTTCCAAAGCACATTTTGCCTAGGGTTAATAATGACCCCAGTGTTGGCAGTGCTTAATATCCCCAAGCAATTACAGAAGGAATTTAAGAAAAACGAAGAAAGATGAATAAGGATATTGATACTGGTAATTCTGGACATCAGAGACCAAATAAGAAGGAAATGAAGTCCTCGTGTGATACATGGGAAAGGCAGGAGTTCAAATTCCACTCTCTTCTGAAGACCAAAGATGGAGAGGACAAGTCGTGGCCCCATTTTGCTGCGAGGGGCCCATTTCAGCCTCCTTAGACCCCTGGTCTGGCAAAGGGCAGCGCTGGGCAGGCGCGAGCCCGGAGCGGGAGATGTGCTGTCACCTCTGGGCATTGCAGCCCAAATTCATTCCACTTGCAAGGAAACAAAGCTCAGCTCCAGCACTGAGCACGGGCAGATTTCAGAGACGTCCATTTCCAATCCGACCGCCCCCTCCTCTTCGAACGGCACTCGGAGGGGACGGCAAATTTACTGCACCTAGATCTGATACAACATTCTGGTAGGTTGTTAACCAGTATTAGTAGGCTTTAAATGCTTTGTCCCTCTGACTTTATTAGAAATAGATTACATCAGTTCATTGTAAATGAGTGTCTGACGCTGTTCTTTGCTTTCACTTTGGGTAGATAGCTTAGCAAACCAGCTTTTGTCTGAAGCTGCTGCATGTCCACTTGTAGTCTTTAGCAATCACAAATATATCTATTCCTACTTAAAAGTCTCTGCACACCCCCTACACATGGCCTGGAGAAGACCAAGAGATGATGTGAATATAGATTAAATTGTATTTTAAGTATTGCTTCTCTGATTGCAATTTCTGGTCCTCCTGATGAAGTGGTCTGTCTGTTTTCTTTTGTGTTATCAACAGAAATGCATTGAAAATTGCTCTGGTGCTAAGGAGAGCAGGAGGAAAACATTGCTTTGCGGCGAGCGTTTCGAAAGAATGTTTACACCCAGAGCATCAAATTAATTTCCCCAAAGAACAGGTTGAGCTGATCAAAACCAAAAATGATCATCGGTTTTGCACGTATCTGAATACAAATAATTTCATTTCAAAAAGTGTGTTAAATGCAGCACCTCATGGTTATTTCCATATATCCTCAAGCACAACTTAATTATTTTCTTAGGCTCCATTTCTTTGATTTTGTTAACCATAGAATAAGTTGTAGCATCCCTGTCTCGGGGATGCAGGTGGGTACAGGGGCAGCTCAGTGACTTGGGACAGGATGAGCCTGATCTTGGTTCACAGAGCTGCCAGCCGGTGCAGGTGGAGCAGCAGCACCTCATTCTTGTGGTTTCTTTCGTTTCTTAATGTTTTTCTGCAGTTTTTGTGAACTGCATTGGGAATCCTAATGGAGAAATAGTTCAAAGCTTCAAAACCTCTAGAAATTCGGACAGATCTTTATGCTTTCTCAAAAATTCTTTAGCATTGGTGAGAATTGACTACCACTAGCACCCACATACTTCATTTTTTATGGTTCTTCAGGCCTTTTGGGGCATATGTGACTGACGTAGGAGTCAGTGTGCAGGTCACCTGTACTTCTTTTAGTTACATGCTTGATAATTGCTGCCTTATTCCCTAAACTTGTTCTGAACCTCATCTGCAAGAGAGGTGGTGTCATGAACAGCAAAATAGACCGAAAAATCCCAATATGTGACATTGATTACAAAAATGAGAATGCATCCTCTCTAACATCAACATTTACGCTGTTTAATGAGGTCTGGGCCAGAAACCTTCAGTATAATCCCAGTCCTCTGAAAGGCCTAACAACTGGTATGGAAAACCTTCCAAAGTAGAGCTGGATGTCAGGAACACCAAAGGATGAGGTGCCAGTTGGGCGCTTTTGCTCTGCACAGTTGGTATTTAGCTGCAGGTTGAACAGGAGAGTGTCCAGTACTCCAGGACTACCCTTTGTAAAAATGTTAGGTACTGGAAAAAACAATTTAATTTCATTATAGGTACCTTGACCAATGTTTCCCACTAAGCCATACACTAATTAATTGGAGATTTTGTATCTTTTGGAGTCAAAACAGGTATGCGTGAATACTGAAAATGGAAAACCCTGCAGGAGCTGTTTAGCCGGTGGCAGAAAGGACGGCAGCCCTGCCAGAGCAGCTGTGCGCGGTGGGACCGGCCCCGGCGGTGCTGGGACAGTGACACTGGGACAGTGACACGCGCCTCTCGAGTGAAGCCACTCGGGTTGTGCTGCTGCAGGGAAACAAATTGTCAAGTGGCAGATGATCGTTCAACACTCAATTCGGATCCCTGTTCCTGGTGTGAGTGGGAACTCGACCCCCAAGATAAAAGGGAGCTCTGGTTCCCCCCACGAGCTGTGCAGGAAGGCACAGGGGTGGGTGACAAAGCTGCTACCATCAGGATGCCTGAGGCTGAAGGAGGAAAATGCGCAAAGTAAAGGAGACCTCGGGGAATCTCTGCAACATAAAAAGGGTACAGGTTTTTAAAATGCAAAATTCCGTCTATTTGTCACAATGTGAGAGTTTGTAAAGTGACACTGGAACTTTGCCTTTTACATATTATGTCTCACCCTTTATCCAAACAGTGATTTCGAGGGAGTTCGTAAGTACTGTCAATACCATCTCTCCAAAGGCAAATATGAATCTAATTACAAGGAAGTTAAAGTAGGAAAACTGACATTTTCAAAGCAAGGATCAAATTCTAATGTGAATGGTTCAAGTGTGACACCTAAATTCATATCCAGGCTCTGAATTATAACAAGCCTGATCACTGAAAATGCTCAGCACGCAATTCCCAGGCAGCTTGCTTGTATTGAATTTTAATGGAGTAAAGTTACTTAATTAGGTCTGTAAATATGGATTTAGGTGAGTAATGGCACCCGAGTTTGAAAATGCTGTGCTTTGGCTGGTCCAGCGGTCTGGCAACAACGGGTGATGCTGGTGCAGCAGGACACAGCCTGCTCGGAAACTCATCTGCTCCCAGACAGACACAGTCAGTAGGTTGTTGGTATTTTATCATGAAGCCTCTTGCGGGAGAGGCTTCTCTCTGGCCAGAGAGAACAGAAATTGAGTCATCTTACACATATCATTGCATCAGTGTCATTCATTATCTCAGATTAATCATAAAGTATTGTGGAGATAGGTGTTCCAGATTCTCATTAGGCAGGAAGAGGGATGAAGCTCTTGCCCGCAATAAAAGGTGAAGCTCTGTGCAAGTCCTCACTTAAACCACGTCAGTAGTTGCAGTGAAGTAGCTGAAAATCAGACTAATTACTGAAATGACCAACCTTATTAGTGTCAGGGGAGTCGTGCAAGTTAGATGAGGTGATATGAGAGAGAATGGGGTTACCTGGCAGCAGTGGTCAGGATACTGAGGACAGTCTTTTTGTAGATGATTATGTAGAATAAATAAGTCTCATATGGAATCTGTCCACAGAGTTATGGAAGAGCAGAGTTTAAGGTCTGAGCATCAGAGTTCAATGTGAAGAGAATATCTAAACAGAGGGTTGACAGTGTTGACAAAGGTAATATTAGATTTGAATGAGAAACTTTGTGCAGTTAATTAAAAATCAAAGACACAGTTATAATAGAAGTAATTATCCAGAAGTATTAAATCAGTTGTAAGTCCAGGCCCATAAAAGAATTAACCAGGAATAATTTAATATTTGATATTGAGGGCTTATTATTTTCCACTAATGCCAAAATCCATTCCATTAACCAATACAATTCTTCAAGTCTATCTATAAAATGAGTTGCTGAAAGCAGGACAATAGATGAACAACTCTATGGAAGAAGTTTTAATTCTGCTTTTAAACTACAGTTACAGTAAACAGAGTATTATTTCTATATGAGAATCACTTTGGCTATGGCCAAAGACTTTTCTGATGGCTGATAGCAGATGCTATGAGAATGATGCAAGAGCAAAGAAAACTGCTTTAAAAAGTATGTAACTCAGCCTGTTTGTGCTCTAGAAATGTGATCTAGTTCTTTCTTCCATTAAATTATTTCACTGCTCTTTCAATTGCAATGCAGGTCAGTACAGGCAAACATTTCTTTTTTCTGTGGCAATGAATTTCATGATTCACCTACGTTAGGTGGAAAAACCATCATCATCTTCAGCCCTGCCGCCTGATACGTTTCCCTTTTTCTTTTGTGATGCGAGACTGTGAATCTGTGGTCTTGGTTCCCTTTCACCAGCCCGCAGATCATCCCATGGATCCCTCTTGTAGCCTCTCAGTTGTCATTTTTTCTTGCATCACCTTTTTATCCCTTTTGGGGCCATTCTCAGTTGTCCTAGACATGAATAGCAAATAATTAAAGGAGGTTAGAGAGGAAAAACAGAAAGGATGATTTGCTTTTTATGAAAAGGGAATTGAAATGTTTGGGATGTTGTGGGAAGTTCTTAATGTAGGAAGCAGAAAGACATGAAAGAAGCGTTGAATGATGGGGAGATAGCGGTTACTGTCTTAACCACTGCTAAGCTACCGACTCAGCTCAAACTGGCTCTTACTGAAGTCATTGCAAACCATCACTGATTCTGCAAAACAGGCTTTTATGAGCAAAACTGTCATTTTATCAAGGTAGGTCAGGAGCTTTGTGCAGCTTTTGGCTGCAGGGCCCCCAGCTTGTAGTAAATTTTGAACAAACAGGAAAACCCAAGCAAATAACTGCATTTCCTATCAGTGTGGGTGTTGCGTCCCAGAAGTGTTCAGGTTCACAACTTCATAAGCATTACAGAGTGACTAGTTTTAATACCGTGCTTTATTCCTATGATTTTTTTGTTCATATTTAAAATGAGAAGAAGCTGAAGGAAGAAAAAGAAGCTGTTACTCTTGCACTGACATCAGCAGAATTATTTGATAGAGATTTCTGTATACATCAGATTATGAGAATACTTCTGATATTCTGGGCACAAAATATGTAATTTGATGTCAAGTCCAGCTTTATTTCCTTGAGGACATTGGACTAACACTAACATAAGTTCTCTACCAATCATTCCGGAGGGATTAGACATTAAACAATTGTTGCAGAATGTACAATATAGTCTTAAAGGCATTGAATCTGCAGCCTGCATGTTCCCCAGGGTATTATTACAAGACTCTTCATGTCTTTTTTCTTAATGGCCTTTCGGATTCCCTGCTTTCAACCTGCTACAACCAGCTTGACAAGTGTTCAGCCACTCTTTTTCTCCGTTATTAATTTTTTTTTCCTGTGGTAAAGCATTTCTGATCGTTCTTCTGTCTGCCCAAATGCTCCTTAAGTTTATTGCTTTTCTGTGGTGTTGTTAGGGATTTTGTTTCCCGACTGGTATTACTTTTTAACTACTCATGTAAAACTGTATCATTTCAGATTCATGCAGAAAAAGCAATTTGTCACAAATCTGCAAAGGCTAAATGATCAAAGCAGAACTTGTGAGCTCACTGCTGTCTTTCTCTGCCTACTTCATCAGACCTAAATATGTTCTGTCTTCATTCAGACTCTTATACCACCCTGTACCATAGCCTTTATGTATGGCTGGGGAAATAAACATGTGGGGCTGTTTATTGCTATATCTGCAAGATCAGCTAAGTCGCAACCATTCATACGTGCAAAGGACCTGACAGTAGTTGTTGTCATGGACCAGTCACACAGAAGAGGTTCTAAATCAGTAGTGCCACTGAAATCCAGGCACCAAAATATCTTTATGGGCATGGGACTTGTAACTAGGGAGGGTTCAGAAATAAAACCTTGGTTGCTGTGTCATCTGGAAAAATAAAATAAAATAAAGATTTCCTTACCAAGACCAAATGTGAAGAGATTAAGTGTTGGGCTCCTCAGCTGCAGGGATGGTGGTGTTATAATCAAAGGTACCTGTGGATAAATGCACTTGTCTACTTTTGTTCCTAGAAATACTGTGGTAATGCCCTTCTCAACACGTGGTGTGACACAGGGACGGGTGAGTTTGCCCGCGGTGGCAGGAGGGTGCAACCTCTGCAGCCACCACAGCCGGGGACCAGTGTCCTTACCCAGTTACTGTCATGGGTTTTTTCTACGGACAAACTGTGACCCAAATTCTGCCCTGGGCACCGTGGTGTCCCCAGGAAGGTCACGGTCACGTGTTTCAGAGCAGACTTTGGCCCCATTTGCCATATGGGAGCTGGAACATCATTTTTTTTTCTGAATGTCCCTTTTGTTTGTTTTCGTGGTTCTGTTTGCAGTTCAGATGAAGGGCTAATTACCAACCCAGCAGAGCCCTTGGCTGCAGGCTTCCCCGCTGCTTTGACGTTAGTCTGCTCATGAATGAATTTTTGGATTTGAGGCAGGTTTCCAGGGCCCCCATGAAGGTCCCAATTTAGCTCAGGCTGCTGATTGCTTGACATTCGCGAATACGAATGTGCTACAAAAACTACCAAGGCCATTCTGCAAGGAAACTTTGGAACGGGCAACTTAGTCCTTTCTCCTCTGCACAGTGACCAGGAGAACATGACTTGTCTTGTTCCTTACAAGCCTCCTTCTTCTCTTTAGAAAGGCAAAAAACCTGTTTGGTCCTTGCTCTCTGGCTCTGCCATGGGAGGTGACATTAATTGCCACACTGGGACAGATTTCCTCCTTGCAACTCTGCTTTTTGTCTCATTGTCACTGCAGCGTTTTCTCCTCGTCTTCCCACCGTGCTTTGTACATCATCTCTGTTGCTCTCAGGATTTCCGTGTGCAGCAGGGATGGGGTGGCAGAGCTCCAGGGATTGCTTCTGGCTTTGCCAGCGGCTCCATGGGAGGCTTGGGCAGCTCTGCTGACCTTCCCATTGCCCAGCCTTCGCCTCTGGAAAACTGCCAGCGGGGAGGAGAACTTTTACAATGGTGTGAAAATCAATGCTAAACACATTAGGATTGTTGTTATTGTAGATGATGCTAAATGGCTTTCCTCTCTGAGAAGTAATTTGTAGACACGGAGGGATCTGAATCTATATATATATATATATATATATATTTATAAACATCACATTTTCCTGTATTCGAGCAGCAACTGATTTCCCCTGAGAAACTGGGAGAGTTCCCCTGCTCTCCTGTCCCCTGCCCTGTTCTCTGCCTCAGATTCCTCCCCGCTCCCCCTCTCCCACCCTTCCCAGCCGTGGTTCTTGTTCAGCTTGTCGTTTGTCAGCTGTGACAGTACAGAAAAGTGGTTGTGACCAGAGCAGAGAGTGAGGACGGGGCAGGAGGGAGTCCCAGGAGGCACAGAGCCCTGTCCCCAGCCCGAGGGCAGTGCTGGCTGCGGGACCGGGGACAGAATGTGCGACAGGGAAGGATGTGGATCTCGTCATTGTGTGGCTCTGGAACGCAAAGAATGACAGAAAAGAACCTGTCAGATTTGTCTGCTGGATGTTTCTGCATCCCAAGGGCTTCTCTAGTCTGCTCTTTGCTGGCCAGGCCCCAAGGAGCTGTGTGGCAGATGGGGAAAGGGGTCCCCGGCTGCGTCCCTCAGGATTCCCTTTAGACCACTGAGTGCACAGGGGTAGCGCAGTGTGGAAGATGGGAAAGATGCCTGTGCAGCTCAGAGTACAGCCTGGGAGTGACAGCAGCACGCTGCAGAAGAAAGGAAGGAAAAAAAATGCACATATTAAATAAGACCAGTGATTTGTTTGGGTTTTTTAATGCTTCCCTCTATGAAAGTGAAGCTGTTTCAGTAGTTTGACCCCAGTCATTCTGGCTCTGTTATACATCGCACCAAATATTCACTCTGCTAAATTGCGTTGCTAGAGTCTCATTGGCATCTTTTCTTTGAAGTGCTATCCCAGAGCTTTCATTTTGTTGCTGGAAATCCCTCCATCGCATCCCATAGTCCACCCCTCGCAGAGCTCCAAAACCCCCGCAGGCACCAAACCTCTGCGTTAGGCCTGAGAATCAAAAGAGCCTCACGCTGGCACATCAATCCGGGAGCCGAGATACTGACCCCAAGTGTGAAATTTTGATTGGCTTTAGCTAATTTTGCGTGACATGTCCCTACCAGCCTCCCCAGTCTCAGCAGTTGGGCGGCATCAGACACAGTGCACCCGGGGACCTTGGGCCACATTTCCAGCTCTGATTTTCTGAGGAGTTTTCCTTTGACAATCAGACATGCCTTTCCCTCCTGCAACGATGTCTGAAAGTGCTGGCAGCCTGTTTAGGCAAAGCAAAGAAGAAATCTCCCCAAGTTTGTTTGTTTGTTTGCTTTTAAGAGCGAACCTTGTTGATTATCAGCTAAAGCAGTCTTTCTAGGCACCGAATGGGAGTACGCGCTTGCAGCTTCATGGAGTTACAGTTTGGAGGCTGTGAATTAATTAGCGATTTCTCTGAAGAAGCGCAGCCTGACAATTTGCAGACTTCATAGCTCTCTGACTTTGAAAAACAGACACCGTACATGACAGCTTCCCGGGATCCTGGTAGCCTGCTTAGCACTGCAAACCGCCAAACCACCCAAATAAACTAACACCATTCCCAAATGTTAGACATCAAAGCATCAAAGGGACCTTGTCATTGTAAACTTGAGACAAATTAAAATTTGCATTTACTCTATAGCTAGAAAACAGTGAACTCCTACGGGAGGATTTGACTCCTCAGCTGAGCGTGAAGTGATCCAGTGTGGCTTGGGTAGCTTCCTGGTGATGCTACAGACTGTCCTGTTGCTGAATAGCTTGTTATCCTCTACAGGTACTTTGCCTGTGTGCTGCCTGCTCCTTAGCAGAAAATACAGGCTTAAAATGACACACTTGTGCTCTGTGAAGTCACTGTTAGAAACGTTAAAACCTTGTGTGCCTTTAGCCCAGCAGCAGGGCGGTAAATGACAGCACTGAAAACAGAGGCAACGTCCTATGGCCCCTGCTTTGTCTTGCACTTGTTGAGTGATTGCCATGTTTCACCTTCAAGGAAGCTGTTACCTACTGTTAGTCGCTTCAGCATCTTGAGCTCGGAGCTGTACTGCGGACTGGACACTGTGCAATACCAAGAAAATAAAGATCCCTGTTTCGAGGCAGTTCCAATCTGCATATGGGAGACAGACAAAGGCACTTTTCTCTCCCTCGGAGTGAGGTGATTTATTTCCTGCCATTACAGATGTGCAATAATTGGCAGTGTCCACCGGCCAGGACTGCCCGGTTGTGACGACGTACACACGTGAAATGCCGGAATTTCCCTGCCCGGAGAGCAGCCTCACTCACCGAGGAACACACAGCAGCACCTGGGTTTGCTCCGAAGTTGCGTTTCTTTCCTTCTTCAGCTTTTTGCTGAACATCATAGGCTGTGTGATGAGAGACCTCTCACTGCTGGCCATCTTATCAGTGACCCCACCTTTCCCTTGTAAGATCCACCTGTTACTTTGCTCCTTCTCTCCCTATTTACTACACACAGCACTGCCATATTTTTAGCTTTTTCCCTCCTCACGCTTAACAGTGATAAATTATATCTACACAGCAATAAAAGTTTGTTAGTAAGGACATAAAATAGCGAAAAGGCTTTGCAAAAGTTGACTCTCAGATTAAGTATAATTCGGTACTTTTCCTCAATGCCTCGTGTGTGACAGTAGGAGGGTCAGACCGTCTCTGGGATTATCCCACGTTGCTTTTTCCCTACAGCACAACCCAGCCACGGGCTGTTCTCTGGTTTTAACTGGAACACTGTGATTGCTGTGCTGTGGATGCCACTCTATTTCTCTGTTTATTCTTGACAAATTCGCTCCCTCATCAGCCCTGATGCTGCCCCAGCGGAGGAGCGAGAGTGCGGCTGGGGGAGTCACCCCGGGCATTGGCAGGACTGAAAAATACATAAAGGAAAATATACGGGGGCATTGATTCCGCCACCTCTTTCCTTCTTACCAATGGCTTCGCAATCACGCTTTGCTATTAAAAAAACCCCATTTTCCCCTCTCTAGCAGCTGTGTGGAAGGCTCGGAGTCAGCAGGTAGATGGACCCAGAGAAACATGCCTTTGCGTTTCTGTTTATGCACCTTTTTAACACAGCTGATTGTGGAGATCTCTTGCCTGCACAGAGGAAAAAATGAAACCAATTAGGTAGCAAGTGCTTAAATTGGATGTGATTCATTTGCTTTTATATCCCTCCCCTCTCTCCTATTCCCAGTGACTTCAGGTTTCACACTACGCGATGGAAAGTGCACACTTCACAACAAACGGCTGACTTGGAAGTTCATGTCAGTCTTTTCGCACTTTTGCGTTCAGGTTTCACCATCACTTCTCACATTTTCAGTATTTCAAATTCTACTTACAACTCTTCTATTTTTATTAAAGGCCTCACAAATTATTTTGTGTTGTTCTGGCCACAAATCTTTTATTCCTTTGGACACAGAAGATTTTTTGTTTTCCTGCATCCTCAAGGCTTGCAAAGCACAGGGCAAATAAAGAGACTGGAATTCTATTTAATTTATTTCAAGCTTTCAGACCAACTACCTTGATATTTTAAGACTGAACCGAAGCTGTTTGCAAGCTCAGAGCTGACAATAATGTACCACAACCAAGGAAGTTTGCGTTGGAGCGTTTTTGGTTCCTCTGCACCACCATGTATCTGGCCTCACCAGCTGCTTCTGAAACTTGTACTTCAGCTGCCATAATCTTATCCTTAAAGGTGGATTTAAGTTTTAAGAAGCAATGAACAAACCTTTGCACTTGCAGGCAGAAGCTGGGAGATGACTCTGCATTTAAGGTGCAAGCTCAGCTTTACTCCAGCGTGGAGCACTAATCCAGGATAATCGAGTGGTAGACGGGACGAACTCGCAGCAGCTCCTTTAGAAAGATGCATCTATTTGCTTTATTGTTCAGCTGCTGCTTTCTGACTTCCCAAATCCCTCCTATGTTGTTGTTTTCGTTTCCCATCCTTGCAGTGGTAACATGAGGAAAAAAAAGCTGAATTTGGTCACATCCATGTGGATGTCAAGCATTGAGACTTTATTGGTTTAGAAGCTTACTAAATTTAAACAGAAGCATTAACATGGCCTTAGGCTCTCTTGACAGTTATAAACTCTTCCTTGGGGGGATTTCTGTAATGCTTTCTAATCAGCTTAAGGAGTTAATTAAACAGCTGTCACTTAGCTTCTTAATTCTGAGACCTGATGCTAAATAAGATTTGAAATTAGTAATGCATGACTGAGGGGTGGATTCTCTGATATAAATAAGATGGCTGCTAGCTGAAGAGGAGCAAAACCTGGGCCTTTTTAAAATAAATAGTGAAAAGATTGAAGGTGGTAACCTGGATTAATGCTCCAAAGGCTGATTAATAGAAAAGGAAAATGGAGGATATTAACGGGTGCCAAATGGGGTGGATTTTCAGGCAACTATTCCTTCTCTTCTGATGGTGTTACCGCTTTGTCACTACACCTGAGCCGGGGCCTCAAAGCCAAGCATGAGTTAGTCACGTATTTATTTCTTTTAAAAGTCATTATGAATGCAAACATTAGGAAATGTTGTGTACACAGAAAGAATGAGGGGAAGAAGAAGAAATCTCTTCAGATTTATCAAGATATTGTTCAAGTCCTTTCTGTCACCCCGGGAATTATAAGTCACAAGGTAACCGAAGGGAAATTAAATTGCAGGGAAGCTACCAATTAAAGTTGAAAAAACTAATAGGTATTCACTTCAGCATTTCTGCTTAAACAGATGCTTACTGTGTGTATCTTCTGAATATGTTTCTGCTGGAGGGCTTAATATGCTCAGTTGTTTAATATGTATCTCTTCAGTAGGCAAAGAATGGTCACTCCAGAATCCTATTTAAAAGTATTACTATTTTTTTAATGTGGTATCATTTTCAGAATAAGTGTTAGTTAGTCTTGCATTTCCATTACACGGAGAGAAATTGTTTTCTCTGTTTGCTCGTATTATTTCATTTTATTATAGGAGGGTTCCGTGTATGTGAATTATAGAGATACAGGACGTAATAGAGAAAGTTCAGCAACTTTCTAATAGCTGCTCAGGGAATCAACTTTTAGCAGTTAGAATATTTGGCTGTAGCTTTGCAAAAGCATAACTATTCCCACCTTGTAGTGCCCTGACTTTCTATCTCCTATCATCTATGTTAGTTATGGATAAGGAATATAATATTTCTGCAGAAGATTCTCTCATCACTTAAGCAGCAAAAAGTAACACTTTTAAATTAGTAACTATTTAGATTTGCAGCATTTACATGCTGAGATTCTTGACTATAAATCTCTGTATAGCTAAAGAAGTATCATGTTTGTTTCCTCAAAATGCAACGATTTTCATGTGCTTTCACCAGGAAAACATTAAGCCCTTTCTAGCCATTAAACAAATGTCTGAAGAAGCATTTTACTCTGCCCCTGCTGTGTAAATTGGTGTAAATGGTTGTTGTGCCTCTGTGTTTAAGGGTGCGATGCAAACCAGGTGCCTAAAGAAATCATCCTCCGAGTCGGTACACGTAGAGGTACCGAAACCTCTGCAAACAGAACGTGCAGCTCAGCTATTCTGCTGCAGATTAACACAGCTTCGGATCATCGCCAGCTTGCTCTGCCTTTCTTTTGCTTTCGAAAAGTATTGGATCAATTTCTTTTCCTGGGATCGGTCGAATAGTTGCTGATAGAAAGTCAGAAAATCCCGGCAGGGATTTCTGTGAACTGCAGGCGTTACTTCTTACCCCCCACCTCCTTCATTTCTCTTGGAGACAGAGGGGACAAGGATAGATGTGGAGGTTTTCATGACCGCCTAGGAACCAGCAATACTGAACGTCGTGCGGCCGTGGGCTGCGCGCGGGTCGGGAAGCACTTTGGTTCTGAGCGTAGATCCAGAACGTGGCTGCAGACTCAAGCTGTAATACTTTGAATCTGGGATCTTTGATTTTGGATAGAACCTGGTTTTGTGTCTGTTTCCATACCAGGGATTCAGTCTGTATTCAGAATATCCAAAGCCAGCGCTTGGAAAATTTGGAAACTCAAAAGAAATTAATGAAGCTTTGGAGTATCATTCTCAGTTACTAGCTCTCACCAGGGGAAATTACATTTGCTTTTGGTAAGGAGACCTCATTAATCACACTGTTTCAAAGACTTGGTTATTAAACTCCCCTTTGCTTTATAAAATAATCGCAAGGGTCGTACTGTAATGTATCAACTGGAGGAGGAAAGGGGGTCCTGCGTGGGGGAGCGGGTCTTTCCAGCTTTGGACTCAGTGCAAGTAGCCGGGCATGTGGTGCAGCCTCAAACAGCCCCACTGAAAGGAGATTCACGCCCAAGTGCTTGCAAAATCAGGACCTAATGTCTGCATTCTGTAATTATCGCGGATGCTTAATGGCCGTTGTTCTGTCAAGCTGCCCCCATTTGCAGCCCTCTGGAGCCTATAGGAGAGTGGGAAAAGTATCTAAATAACTTACAAGGAATAACTTTGCTGCAAAGCTCAGATCTGAGAAAAATAAGAGAACCTGGAAACTTAATTACAAACCTTTCTGAGACCCCAGTTGCCTGAACAATATATTCTCTACCGAGAACAAATGTGCACTCAAGACAGAAGCGCCCTACAGTACAGGCAGATATTCTCACCTTTGTATGAATTATAATTTCAAAATATCTGAAAGGCTTTTATGCTGAGGGAGGGAGAGGATTTTCTTCTTCTCTTTTTGTGAAATGCTGTTTCACCCTCCCCTAAAGATCATGGTGAGGATGGGGAAACTTTGGCAAAGCAGCTATCAAAGAGATCAGGAGTTTTTTTTCTTTCTTTCTTTAAATATTGCTTTGAGTCTGAATAAAGTGTCTCTGTTTCTTTAAGTAATAAGAAAAGGTCTTTTTGATCTGCATCCTTTAGATGAGAGAAATCCCAGCTTCTCTTTAGCCCAAGAGGCAGTAGGGGGAGTCATCATCTTCTGGTAACTTGGTTTCAATCTCTCGTTTTGTTTTCTTCCACAAGTAAAATCAGGTCAGTCCCCGAGCTCATAGCGTGAGCTATTTAGATAATGAGAAGTTAGCACTTGGGGGGCTTTGGAAGCCTTTATTCCACAAGAGCCAGCTGAAATCAAGAGCCTCTTGTTCTACAGGATAGTCTGTGATTCGCAGGCATGGTTCTGAAAGCTCAGAGACCTTTCCAGGAATGAGCAATATCTTGCAATTAGGAGCAGAAGAATGGAGGCATCAATTTGTGCTCTCTGCGTAGGTCGCACACATCAGTGATATTCGCTGTGCGAGGCCGATGTGACACCAGGCGACCGAGAGTGCTCTGTGGTCTCGTGCTCTTCATATAATCAGAACTCAGCACTCTTAAATTAGAAGTGATAAAGCAAACAGAAGGAATGCATTTTGCAGTCATCATGACAACAATGACATACCAGTGACAAAGGTCCCTGCAGGGCTTATTTTGTTTCAAGAGCCCATCCTTCCTTTTTGGCAGAGAATGGTTTTGCACAGACCTCGCTGAAAGAGAAAGAAAGAAAACTTGTGAGCAAGCCCACCATCACCCAACGAGAGCCAGGTATGTCCTAGGAAACAAGGCGAGGGTCCGATTGCCCATGGTCCTGTGGTACAAATCGTTATTTATGCAGGACTGGAATCATGGCAACTTCTGACTGTCCGCAATCCAAACCTGTTCCTAACGATTGCTCAGTGCCTCTTTGCTCTAAATGTTGACAGTATTTGCTTGACAGTGCCATACAATTTCAATATTTGTAGAAAGCCTCTCAAAAATAAAGGTTTTGTGGGTAAAACAACAAAACTTTCAGACATTATTTTCATGTGATCAGCGTAATCATTAGTGAGCTCCTCAAGATGGAGATTTCAGGCTTGCTAGATGCAAGGATATGTTGTTAGTGTGGTGCAGGGTCATTCCTCGGGTGTTTAGTTGCTCTGACACTTGGTGAGCATTTGCGAAATAGCAATTAGGGCATGACAAATGTCCTTACAGCCCCGAATCAGGACTGGGAGTTTGCTTCCAGGATTAAAGGGAGGAAATTTGTCTATTCTGGAACGGTTATTGGAATAGAAGAATTAATTCATAATCTCAGAAATTATAATTAGTCTTAGAATACAGAGTTCGAACAACTTTAGAAATGAAAGCTGGTACTAATAAAGCAATAGCAAAATGTGTTGACTAAATGGGCTTTTTTGGTTTCTTAGGAAGCAGAGATCCTGAATACAGCAATTCTCACTGGGAAGACAGTGGCCGTCCCTGTCAAAGTGATCTCCGTGGAAGACGATGGGACTGTGACTGATCTTCTGGAATCTGTGGAGTGCAGATCGTCAGATGAAGATGTCATTAAGGTAGGACCACAGTGCTCTGTTGCACAAAGGCCCTGCAAAACACTGTTCTTTCACCTTCTGAACTGTTTTGCCACTGAAAGACAAAGGTTTGTTATCACCCCTGTGCATAGATTAGTTCAGTAGAGCAATAAAAAACCCCAGAATCACAGATTTTTCCATCCTGCATGTCAGATACTTGGAATTGTCTTTCATTTCCCACTTTTGAAGTATTTCTGGAGTTCACTCTGCCTTCTGCTTCTCAGCTCTCTGGGCTGTGCAGGGTCAGGAAGGTTATCAATGAATATTCTAGAGAGGGGGGTAATTCCTCTGAAGCTGGTTTGCAACATTGGAACAGGAGCTCTATGACTCAGGGATTCAGCTGTGGTCTTGGTACTGACCCAACCATGTATCGCAAACAATGTTAAATTCATAATTGCTCTTAGGATGTGTCAGAGGAAACACGTTGCCTGCCAATCATGGCCTGGGGGCTACTGGATAATACACTTGGCCAGTGGATTTGCTCTGTACAGCAGCTCTGCAGCCTAAACTTCCTTGAAAGAGAAATGCTGCTCTTAGTTTTGACTCCCAGTGTGTACTTTCCGTACCAGTAGTGAGGATATTGCTTGCAGGCATGCCCTTAAGTGTCTCTTTGTTACTGAAATCGATGTCAGACTGGACCCTCAAGAAAATTGCTGCTTCTTAAATGCTTTCAACTTGCACCAATATTACCACCAAAAGCTTTTAGGAAGTTCTGTGTATCCTTACTCAGTTTGGTTAATGGTTAATGCACGTTAGTGGTGGTGGAAGGACACGGTCAGCAGTGGTGATGTGGGGGATGTGGTGGAAATGTTCCAACATGGTGACAGAAATATTGGCTTGTCTACAGCAGCATTTATCTTTTCACAAACTTATCTGTGGCTGTCACTTGAGAGCAGGAAATGAGAGACATGGCTACAAATAAAAGTTAAAATTGAATTCTTTTTTAACATAACCAGCATGTCACAAAACGATTACGAATACTACAGGCCACCCCTCCAGCTGCTGGAAATCACTGTTATCCCATTAACTTTTGTGAACTGCACCATATTGAGGACTTGGCCTTTGTGAAATTTGCCTTAGCCTAAAGCTGACTGGAATGCTAAGTTCTCTGCCTGTTCCATTAGTTCGTTTTAATTTGGATTTTTTTTTTATTTTAATTTGGTGTTTAGCTCCAATGCAAACCCGTCTGGGTCCCATCAGCTTTTTCAGGTATTTCCTAGCAGACAGTTTTTGCCTTTATAAGCAAATATGGGTGCGGGTACTCGGATTTTCCTCTTGTATGGGAAACTGCTGGGAGTTGGAGACATACCTGCAATTTCAGTAACTTCATGTCACAGGGGGGTGACAACTGGGCAATCGAAGAACAGAGCTGTGTATGGGTTTCAATTATCTTTCTTGAGTTATCTCTAAACAGAGGGTTTTGTGTCAAAAAATTGCAATGCTTACACTCTAGGCTTGTTTTAAGTAATTTCTTCATGGTAATTTCTTACACACAAGACAAACCCAAGCATTTTAAAAGCACAGCATTTTTGGTGTTTCCTTTTTAGAATCTACGCAGGGTTTCTATTGATCTGGATAGCCCCTACGCTGGTATTTTCTGATTAAATGTGTCTTTCTGGCTGTCTTTTCAATGTGGTAGATTTGCCACATACAGCAAACAGTGCGGCTGAACCTAGGTTTAAAAAGGTAAAGTAATTAGTTGGGGTCCTTGTGTTGCGGAAGTTAAATGGACTAAGTCTTCACTCACTAACCTTACTCATTAACTAACTTTAAAGCTTTTTCAGAGAACTAGAAAAAGAATTTGAAAACAAATAGATCATTGGGAAGATACTTTAAAAATCAGTTTTGTTTTCTAAAGATTTAGTTTATCCAAATTCTTTGGCGTGCTCACTGGGTGTTTCTGAAAGGGTTGTGTCTGCTATTAATCTGGATCAGTTTAAAGGAAGCAGTATGCTCAGCTCTAACCCTCGCTAAGAGGTTTAAGTGGTACTACGGCTTAAGTGTGCATCTATCATTAATTGTAAGTACGTTAATATACTAACAAAGGTTTGTGTGCTTACTATTATTAATAGATATACCTTTGCACAATTAAACTAATGATAGGCTCGATGTCAAAACAGGAAATCACTGGTCAGGGATCAAGACATTGTGGGCTCTGCAAACAGCCCCGAGCTGCGTCCTCCGCAGGCAGCTTTCAGCAGCACCAAAATGAGTTGCCAGTGTCAAATGAGCTCTTAATTGAAAATGTGTCTCTGAGTTTCCAGTTTACCTGCTCTGGTTCAGACCAAGCCTTATTCACAGACATCTTAGCTAATGAAGATAAAGATATATAATTACTGGCCAGCCTTCAGCCTGCAACAGTAATTAGAGTTTCTGTTCTCTGAGCATTAGAGGGGTGAATATAAAATGGAAGAAAAAGTCTACTTAAGATGCCCGTTGAAATACAAAGATTAAGATTACATTTGTTTGTGTCTTTGCTGTTGCTGTTTTTCAATGCATCTGTCATGTAGCATCTAACAGATTGATTACGTGTTTATGGCTTAGCTTTTCTTCTGTGTGTGTGTGTTGATTGATGATGAGTTTAAGCTCATTTTCCTTGCAGAATGAGGATACCTCATTCTCCTTTTAGTTTCAGGGACCACATTTATTACTCATTTCTTTCACTCAGACTTCAAAGAACTTTGAAGATACCAAATGCTGCAGTGACTTGTTTTCAGACAAACTTCTCCGCTTGGATTTGGTTGAATAAGTCAGGACAGAATTTAGTCCATTAAAACAATATTGTTATTGACAAATGATTGAAGTAGATAGTAAAACTCCCACTGACCTCATGGAAAAGAGAGATGGGTGACCAGACTTTTTTTGTTGAATTGTTGATATGGATCAAATACGCAAGATTATTTAAATCAAGAATGAGGAGAGGAGAGAGGAAAAGTCAACATCTTTTAATCTTTCATTTTGAAAAGACATTTCCATTTCAAATGGCCATTTTTTTCAAAGCTCAACAAAGCCTAAGGTCACCAAAGCACCATTTTGCCGTGCTCTGGGTTTTCAATTTGACGAGTTGATTGACAGTCTGCATTACATTGCCCTGAAATGAAAACGCATTCAGATTCATTTTGTTTGGTCAGTTAACTAACAATTCCAATATATTCTCAGCTCTGTCCAGAAGCCACTTGCTGGAAGTCACACAGTGAACGGCACCAGCTCTGGGAACAGGGTACGGTGTCTCTGGCCATTTTTGTCTTGCAGTATTTTGTAGAGGACTCCATACCAACCCCGTGTGCTCCAAACACACCCGTGGTGGGAAGTTACTGCTGATGGACTGAAGGGCTGGTGGCTGCTTCATTTTGTTCCCTTTGGACTGTATTAGAGAGGATAACAATGCAATTGCAATTTGTGAAATATTACTGCGGGCTAATAAATCTTTCAGTAACGCGGTGTGGTTTTAGCAGTGGCAAAAGAACTTATTTTTAATCAGGTGACAGACTTTACAACAAACTGAAGCGTCAGAGCACTTAAAATAGCCTGAAGTAGACCTTTTAAAAAAGCGTTAGGCTTTTAACAGCTGTTTCTCTTCCTTACACTGGCGCACTTCAGGGAAAGTTGAATTCTTCTGAAGTCAGTGGGGTGACAGAGTAAAAAATCAAAGGGAGGAGATAATGGGGTCCAGGATTTTATCTGTTGCTGAGTTCAGCGTTGGCAGCTCCAGTGCTGGAGATTTCACAACTGCATTGCCAGTGGCAGTCCATTTGATACTCCTCTTACAACACATTCTTGGGTGCACATGATTACACAGCAGTTCCAGCTTTCAACTGGCAAAGAAAGTCCCCATGGCTGCAGGTCACAATCATGGGCCCCCAAAATGCAGGTACTGCAAAGATACACAAAAATTTAAGAACCAGAGTGTGAAGAATCCCAGTTTCCCTGTGATCTCTTGAGTTTAAGCCAAGCTAAGAGTGATCTGAGATTCATGCTACCTGTGCCACTACCTGGCCAGAATGTGCAATATCCCGTTCAGGTGAGTTTCTTGCGTGGGTTGCTCGGTGTTCAGAGCACCCAAATAGAAGGAAAAAGCAGATGAAATCAGTGTAATTTGTTGAATAATATCAAAGAAAATACGTTACCGTGAGCAAATGGGATTTTGTGTGGATTAAACACTTGCATATTGAATATGGCTGTGTCGGGCTGAATTTTGTAATAGGAAGATAAACCTCTACCTTGAGGGCCGGGTGAAGATCAAGTTCAATCTACCATGGTTTTCCACAGTATAACAGTTTCTCTCACCAGCTGAACTGCCTTATTCCATCCCAAATAATTTTGATCTATTTTGAAACAAACATTTGATTTAAGCCAGCAAGGGGATGTTTTTATTTCCTGCAATGTCTAAACATTTCATTTGGACAGAAAATGATGAAATCATGTCCTGTCATTTCAAGTCAGTTCAGAATCCTTCTGAACTTTTCACCTCAGCATGAAGCAACTGTGAAAAAGAGAATGCTTTTCCTGGTCTGCTCTGGTAATCAGGAGACAGGACAAACTTAGAAAAATGCGCTATAGAAATAAAAGTTGGAGTAACTGTTGAGTTTAGTCCATGCGCTGTTGATGTTGGTGATAAGGGAGCAGGAACAGTGTTCCCCTCTCTCTGGTATGAAGAGCAGACATGGCAGAAACACGTTCTGCGTGTCGAACTGATAACGACCATCCCACATCTCCCAGGGATCATCAGAAACACCTACAGCTGTTGAAGTTACTGCATTTGCCTCTTTGGTATTCTGCCAGTTCATCATTCTGATGCGAATCTTGAGAAATGACAAGGTTTTCATGGAGCCCTTTGCCTTTTTGTAATCATCCATACTGAAACTCCCGGTGTGACTGCTACCATTGCTGTTGACTACAGTTTCTTTATGTTTGTGAAAGGTTATAAGCATATAAGCTACAAAACTCCTCTGTAACAGAAAAACCCAAATTTCTGAATTGCGACTTTCTCAGAATTCTACAGAAAATACCAAGAAATCGGTCTTTTTGTGCTTAATGGGAGTGGAGATGTGTTCTTATGGAACCAGGGGTAACTTCTGTGGGTATTTCTGGTCCTTCATGGGAAGGAATATGTCTATTTTCATGAAAAAAATGAGGCCAAAATCTAAAGAATAACGCAACAGTGACACCGAAGATGATCTGAGTGAGGAATTCTTTTGACTAATGGGGTAGAGATCGTGGCTTCCCTTCTTATCAGCTGCGGATCTGAATTGTTTATGAAGAGATACAGGCAGCTGGTAGTCAGCTGCGACCATGGGAAGTAAGAAAGAAGGTGTAATGACTGGACTTGTAGAGCAGGTATTTTTTCACAGATATAATTAATTTTCCCTGGCGGTTTTTTGGTTGTTTCTTTTCTAGGAAAATAGCTTTGCAATTCTGGAGAGGGTTGTTCAGTCTCAGAGCCTGAGTGTTTGCATGAGTCGACTGAGCAGATCCAATCACTCGCTGAACCCGAAAGATGAACGTCCCCGATGTATAGAGCGATTGCTAAGGTGCAATGCTGTGAATGTTTAAAGCGAACTAACATGGAGCTGCCATCCCTGTCGTTCTGCTGACCATGAGTGCAGCTGAGTGAAAATGAATCAATTCTTGGTTTGGTGGATGAGCTGCCTGCCTGCAAGCTCATGTCAGATGCTCACAAAGCTCATGCCAGCACCGGGAAAGAAGTAATATCGGAGTGGGAATCAGTAGTGAAGGGTGAGAGGTGGCCAGGAGTGCTTCTTTCTATTGTATATTCGTTAAATGGCATGTGAAATTACCGGTTTGCACAGACATGTTGTCACATTGTTAGTGTGGTACCATCCTTGTAAAAGGCTTCTCCTGGCCCTGTGGCAGTGAATGCTCCCCGTGAAGATGCTCAGGAATGGGTGAAGATCTTCCCAGTGCCTCATCTGTTTCTCACTGCCAGATTCAGGGCTCCTACTGTTTTTAGCTGCTTTCAAAGCCCAACTCATTGTATGATATACCAAATCCCGGTATTGAGAAGTGCTCCATCATCTCAATGAAAAAGAGATTGGCTGATCTCTAGGAAAAACGTGCCAAGGAAATAGTGAACGGACAAGAGACATTAGTTCTTTCTTCACTGGCCTAAGCCAGCCATGCGTTATGAGGCACGTGATGTAACACTATACAAATGAAAGCTAAATTGGGCTCAGATCATCTGATAGCACCTGTCTGCAAAACAGGAGTTTGCATTAATCATCGTAACTTGTGAGTCTCTTAAAAAGTTCCCTTTAGCTTTAAAACTCATTGTGTTCTTCAGTTCCAGTGACCGTCTGCCACTTTGTTTTAGAAGACGTGGTATTTTTAGCTCTTTGTGCCTGCTCTAAGCCATTCTCCAGATCACAACACAAACCTCTGTGTTGCTTTATTAGCATGCAGTAAAGAGTTACAACATGCCATATAAATTAGTGTCTTCTCAGCCCCATTTAGGATTTTTCTGGACATATCAGATACAGCATAACCACTGAATTACTTTGCTTTTGCTTATCATTTGCAGGACTGTCCAGAGATTGTATTTGCTATGGAAGGGATTGGTCTTACGAAAAGAAAAATCTATGTGACAAGATATTTTCAGCTGATTTAAATATGCTTGGATCCCATGACTGTATCAGTACTATGTTGATTAACATTAGATGAAGATTAGTCTGGTGATCTGGAATTAGTAGAGAAATTGCTGGCCAGACCTGAAATATCCTGAATGTTTGCTATGGGAAATTTGGAGGTCTCCTAGAGTTCTCAGAGGCAATTGGAAAAACAAGGGGCTTATTTAGGACATACATATATGAAGTAAAAAAAGTGCTTGCAAGTGTTAGGAAGGCTAAGAGGTCAAAAGACATAATGAGCCCGGGACTTGTAATCATGCCCAGTTTTCTCGTCTTCGTTGGCGATGAAGAAAGGAAGTCTGCTCCAGTGTTGAGCCTGGGTTGGGTTACAGATCCTAATAAGGGCTCAGTCTGTTTGCAGTGTTTGGCTTTTGATTTTCATTTCATTAGCCTCTGCCTTAATAAGATTGGATAACAATTGGATAACCCGTTGGATGATGTTTCGGATGCTGCATTGAAATGTGCTGGTTATAGTACAGGCTCTGGCGTAGGCAGCAGCCGTGACATTGGGGTGCTGTTGTGATCTTTGGCACTTTATTTATTTGATCTGTCTCAGCATAGGCACATACAAAAATGTAGAATGGTTCTGAGTTACCTTGACAGATAAAGAGCATTAATATTAGATCCTTGAAAATTGCTTTGGGATCTTTGCAGAAAAGGTGCTATCCAAGCATCATCATTGTGATTGTTAATAAGATGCATAACCCTAACTAGGACGGAGCACAGACTTGTTAGGAAGCACCCCTGTCAAATATAACTTAATCACAGCACATAAAAGTGACCGTCATGATAAAACACTAGTGGCTGAGTAAGGATTATAAATATTCCCGGATTTCTTATGTAACAGAGTCTGTGCAGGTCTGCTACTGAAGGTTTCTTTCCTTCTATGTCTCATAAGCACCACTGCTGCACGTCTGGGTCCTGCAGTTCCTTATTTAACATTTCCAGAGTGTTCAGCATCCCCATAGGGAGCTACATAAGCTTGGGCAGAGCAAATGTATCCTATGAAAGACCAATTAATCCTTTTCCAGATACGTTTTTGGTGTGGCATAATCAAATTTTTAAAATTGGTATCCTTAAATAGCTCGGAAAAAGCATGTTCTGAGGCAGATGGCTTTGCATCCTTTCTTTCTGTCGAGTGCAGTGTAGTCCTGGCTTGTGCCCTCAGCTCTCCCCTGGTTTGCCGTGATGACTTTTGACTACATGTTTACTTGTTCCCTTTGCAGTTACTTACAAAATTGATGTAGTACTTCTGAGCATGAGAAGGTGAGCAGGAAAACACCTCGGAAAAGTGCTTTGAGGTGTCAGAATACAAGAAGTTCTCGGAGTCCCGTTTATTATCAATAATAATTACCTGAAATAGTTCTCATGCTTTACACGTGTAACAGGATCCGGTCTATTGCCTTTTCTAAGAATGCGGTGCGGATGTTGTATTTGCTGTAGGAGACATCAGTGCTATTCTTTTTCTCACATAGCTACCTATGGAAATGCTGAACAACTTTCCTGTTTCAGTCATATTTTGCAGCACCGCCTTGTTTAACTGGTTATTGGGTGATAAGCCTGATTTCTGAAGCTGTTTAGGCATTCAAATCCAATTAATTTAATTGGGAATTAGAAACCTAAACACCTACAAAAACTGACCTTAATGGCTCTTTAATTTTAGTTAAAAGTATAATTGTGTATTTAGAGCAGGTGGGTATTATAGAAAGCTGATATTTTCTCCCAATTTATATAATCTCTTCCATATAATAACTATTAAAAATAACCCGATTGTTTGTGAGCAGGTAATTATTTTGCACCTGTAAAAGGGGTTGGTTTGAGTAAATTTAGAGCATCTTCTTCAGACTCCAGGATTTGAGTGCCTTCAGCAATTTCTTTTGTGAGCATGTGAAAAGCTGTTGTAATGTTTGAGATTTTGTGCAGACCTGGAGCTGATACCGCAATGAAACCTGTGAACACGCCGTTCCATTACACGCTCCGTTTCATTCTGCTCAGAGCCAGAGAGGGAGAAGTGAAACTTCAGTAATGAAGGAAAGTACCGTTTGCCTTGGTGCCTCAGCATCTAAAGGCACAGCGGATGTGTACGGAAATGCATTTTATGCATTGTCTGTAAGCATTAGATTAATTGCACTTGACTGTCACTTAAAGGAAAAACCAGGATCAGTCTCACGTGCACACATACAATTTCTGTTAATGATTGGATCTCGTTTCTACCACTGAAAATCCAGATTTAACCCAGTGAGGTTAATGGCATTGCTCTAGATTTATCTGATGAAGGGAAGAGAAAGTCCAGTCCTTATTGTGTCTAAGCACAGTTCTCGCCATCACTGGATGGTTTCGTTTGGCTTTGGCTTAATGCAGAAAGCGAAGCTCGGCCAGAGCCTTTTTGAGCGGTTTCAGTGCCGTAGCCGTAAGTCAGCCCATGTTTCCTTGAAAGTTCTTCACACGTTTTGATGATGCTGAGCTGAGTTTCAAGCTTGTAACAAATCTTGAAAGCAGCTGTTTCCCGAGGGCTGAGAATTTCATCACAAGGATTTCACACAGGCCTGCAGACGGGATCAGAAACAGCCCCTCTGGCAATGCAGTTGTGTGTGCTATACTAATTTTTGAAGACACCTTGACAAGTCGTTTTCCGAATTCTGCCCTTTGTTCCCGGGTTAAACAATGTGTGTGTCTAATCTCATCTTCCACTTTCCTCTAAGTAAATTCAGCTGGGCTGCATTCATTGGTATTTCCTCCTTTGGAACTCAGGCTGGTAGGAAAGCCGTACGTAGGTATGAGTAACCTCATCCTGTACTTTTTAGTGTCCAGATCTGACAGTTATAATCTGGTCTCCAGCAGGGCTAATTACAGATAAGCGTTTTCTTCATGGGCTGGTTGGTTGGTTGGTTTATTGCTATTGAGACACCAACCCAAAAGCAGGAAAAGTCTCATTCACCAGCCAGACACAGTGAGCAAATGTAGAAAATCGTGCTAAATCCTCAGACTTATTACTCAGCTATCATTACATTTTCCTTCTGAAAAAACTTTAGATGTAAAATCACCTGTTCAGAACCCCCTGGTATCTGCAGCACACACGTTGGAATCAAGAGGGGCGCATTTCTGTCTTCTGGAACCTAGTCCCCGTGCAGACCAGTTTGCTGCTGGTGATTTCATGGGTGCTTCAGGGCTGCCTTAAGTTTTAATGAGGTTTAATGAGCTAAATCATAATGAGCCCATCACTCAGGCAGGCTTTCCTGCCGTTTGCTGTGGGTTATCTCCCTGGGAACACCCCCAACTTGGCTCTTCAGTGGGAAGCGGACAGTGCAGTGACCGGGCTCGCGATCTGGAAGGGGACCGGGGCCCAAGGCTGACCCCAGCGCGGCTCTGGGGGTGCTCAGGGATACTCCCTGCTCACCAAAAAGGGAAACAGGAAAAAAACTGCTGAAAATAATCCGATTCTGCCTGCACTGGTATCATTGTAAAACAGTGGCAAACTACTGAGAGCAGTTTTGTTACAAGGATATAAACCAGTATAAAATAAATGCTGGCTTGTGAGGGAGTGGGGCACCACCATGGTCTCCCACTGCTTAGTTGTCTGTTCCATTATAAAATTATCTAGCTAGCCTGGGGCTTTTGGGGGGTTGCATCAAATCTGTCATTTGTTAGAGTCATATTTTTTCCCCGTGAAATATAGCCTGAAATACAGAAAAGAGCCATTTCTAATTAAACTCCCACCTAAATCCATTATAGCTTCTGAAGTCGTTGGGACGGGGCGATAAAAGAACTGTAATGATCCCAATATGTAAATATAGATGTAAAAGTTTGTTTGGAGGGATGGAGGTTAGAGGCCAGATATGAAACCCAACATAAAGCTTCTTGGCAGAAATTGAATCGGTGCATTAGTTATCATGGATTTTCATAAAAATAAAGTAATAATGCACATTCATGTTTCAGTTCATAAATGTGAAGTGACAGCCTATGAGTTGGCCACTGAAATGATATTATAGACCCAAAAAAGAATAATAGAGGAAATTGAGAAAGCAGAAGAGAGAGTTGTAATAGAATTGGGCATTGGCATAAATATAAATCATGAAAGGGAGACTGATTTAATGAAAGATATGAAATTCAGAAACCCAAGGTGTTAAAAAGATCATCCATTCATCTGATCAAGAATCCCTAAGGCTACACAACTTTTAGCTGAAACAGCCAGATTTACTTGAGGTAGATGAACTTTAAAATTGCATGAGGAATAACATAATACAAGGGAACATGATTCTGCAGTCCACACAGTCTATTAAGAAGCTGTGCAACAGAGGAAGAAACTTACATTGACCCACTGGAAAATTATCTTTGCTCATAAATTTTGTCAGACGATTTCCAAGTAGATATGGGAATGAGAAACTGTTGTAATCCAAAGAGCCTAAATGGCACCATTTCCGTGCTAGGGATGAGGATTTGGAAGAGAGCACTCTTGGAGAAATGAGTTGGCCAGGCTACTTCTGTGGATGGTGTTTGGTACATAAAAAGCAGGTAGGACAGACACAGACACCATGTGAGTGTTGTCTCCATCTAAGTGTCTGCTAATGTGGAAAGATCTATTTTAGCTTGTGAAAGCCTTTCAGGATTCACACATACCCATCTCTAAGTGCAAAGAAATGAAAATCTCCCTTGCCTGCACATGTCTGAGGGAAGAAGGCTCGAAGATCCAGATGAAACTGTGCTAAAATCTCCTCGCAATA
This sequence comes from Patagioenas fasciata, assembly GCF_037038585.1. Taxonomy (NCBI): domain Eukaryota; kingdom Metazoa; phylum Chordata; class Aves; order Columbiformes; family Columbidae; genus Patagioenas; species Patagioenas fasciata. The sequence goes on from NC_092536.1 coordinate 2,286,942, forward strand.
TCTGAGGGTGATAGAACAACTCTTTTTTAGTACTGCTTTATGCAAAAAAACATGGAAGCCACCGAGTTTGGAGTGCAGCTTCATTCCCAGCAATCCTATAGGCGTGAATAACTGCATACCCAGATCTTGCAGCAATCGTAGTTCTGTTGTAAATATCACATCTTTCATTTTCCTTCTCCCGCCGTTGTGTGGAGTCCTGCCTTCCAAACAAATAAAAAGAAAAGGATTAAGGAACCTCTTCTTAACTGCTGTATATCAGCCTACTGAAATATGCACATATGTACACAGAGATTGGGTGAGACACAGCAGAGAAGAGCCCAGGGAGGAGCTGTATGTACTGTAATCAGCCTTTCTCTGTCCGTAATGTGATTTTCTGTGATGAGGATCACCCCCGCTTCTGAAAAAAAACCAAAACTGAATAATCGTAGCACCTTCCTGAGGCAGACAACCCTTATTCACCCGAGGGAGAAACAGGGAGTTCAATAACAGCAAATAATCCTTGGAGAAGTTCAGAAGGCTTTGTGGAGCCCACCCCGCACAAAGAAGTTGTCCCTCTTCCTTGGTCCTACTCTTCCTGCAAATAGATGAGTGGCAATTGTCAGATACGTGCAGATTTGTTCGTAGTAGGTCTAGAAGTCGAGTGCAGCTGAGATGGCAGAGGCACCTTCCCCCAGGGGCAGTGACGGGATGCCAGCAAACCTTGCAATCTGCTGCTTTGAAGCTGCAATGGCACAACACATGATCAGCAAGCACAGGGATAGCAAATGAGCCCAGTTGCTGCTCTGTTTTAGATAAAAAAAAGTAAGTTTATGAGCAGCTGGAATTGCGGTACCGGGTTGGGCTCAGTACAGCTGCAGTAATATTTAGCCCTTGGCACCAATCATCTACTCAACCCACTGGTGAATGTTAATGGTAAAACCAGGGTGAGCTCCTGCCAGCTCGCTGTGCCGAGTGCTTGGCATGAATATGGGCATTTTTCGAAGGAACTTTGCATATGGTTGAGCTGTCCAGTTTGTTCACGTTGTCTGGAACCCAAGAGGAGAGGCTGCAGCTGCCCGGCCGCTCCAGGTGCCTGCGGTGCAGCCAGGGTGCGTTGTGCAGGGAACTCGCACATGAGCATAAGTGGAGCCCTGGAGACTGAGTGTGTCTGGCACACCATCAGCACTAAATACGTGAGTGTTGCTGGGCTTGGGCCAGGAGGTCTTTATAAAAGAGCAAGTGTATCTGTGAAATGCCAGAAAAGATCTGACAGGCTGCGCTGTCATATCACTTGCGTGCCCTGTAAAGAAGTGAAACACTCGTGTATCCATCCAACCCTTGAACAAGCAATTCCTGAAGATCCTCACTATAAAAGCTTCTCCACTTACCTTCCTGCGAATTTCTTAAGAAGTTATATTAGCATCTTGGTAAGAACTAAGCAAAATGGTTCTGCTCTTTCATGTGGGTGTATGTGAGGAGCTCAGATCTCTAGCATAGATCCCAAATGTGAGCACTCCTTGCCAAGCTGAAAAGCACCAGCCTCCTGAAATGCACTTTCCTTGCCAGCTCTCCTCCTCCCCTCTGAGCTGTACCTGCAAAGGTGAGTGCTGGAGAGGAGGCAAAATCCAGATTAGAAGGCTTCCTTATGGCTTCATCTATTCTTTTCTTTGTGTCTTTGTTGCCTGTGTGCAGAATGCAAACCCGGAGCTGCTCTTCTTCTTCCAGCTGTGCTGGGAGAGCCCAGCTGCTGCCTGCTCCGGCTCCTCCATCAACAGGAGTTCGCTGGACGAGGTCCAGTTGCTGAGGACACAGCCCCACACCTGCTCGTTCCTGTAGCTCCTGCACCCTGGTGTCTTCGCGTGAAATACAGCTTCACCAGGGCTTCTTGACCAGTTGTGCAACTTGGTTATTAAGATAATCAATCCCTGAACACTGAGGATGTGCAAGACATGTCAATCTAGCACGGTAGTGTACTTTCAGGTGGAGTCCCTTTCTCATAATCTGGCTGTTCTTTCTTCTTGATTGTTTGAAGATAGTTCAGATATCGAAGTTCAGGCCTGGGTTTAACAGTAAACAGATACCCGGTGTGAGTGTTTGTCAGGAGGGAAAGAGCATGAAAGCATTTGGAACATCAAAGCAACATGATTCCCATCAAAGTCAGTGCGGAACAAGCAGCTAAAATCTTACAAAAAGCTTTCAAATTATCCTCCACCTTCGATTCCCCATCCTCACTGAAACCGGCTCCTGAAATGTTTTATTGAAAGCGTTCCGCTCGTCATTTCTTTGACGGTGAAAGGCAGCCCAGGGGAGCTGTGGCTCAGGTTAGCAGCAACATCAACTGCTTTTCTCTTGGAAACCTTGACAGCCCCACCGTGGAACCCCGTTAGCTGCAATAGGGCTGGCAGGTCGAGAGCTCGAGCACAACCTGGCTTTCTCTTTGGTTACGTGAGAATAGCTGATGTTTTTCCAATCTTATACTGACCCTGAGCACGTTGTAAGAACTGTTTTGCTTTGCTGACTGTTAGCCCCAAGCACATCGTGGCCCAAGTCCTGTATGTATCTGGCCCATTGTTGTCTCTGTGTTAAGAGCCATAGACACAAGACAGCTGTTGGCTCTTACCATGTTTATTACTGTCTCTTTTGGTACATTTATGTGATGGTAACACCTGCATCTTCCAGCAGCACCAGCTCTCGATGACCAGGCACTGCAGTTCTCTATCAGACACTGTCCTGTGAGACTCTGAACAGCTATGAATAAAACATGAATGAATGATCAAAATGAGCAGAAAACAAAACCTTTTGTGAGGTCAAATGGCAGAGATGAAATTCAAACTGCATCTCTTCTGTCATCACCTGGACTTCTATCCATTCCATGAGCGTGCTTTTTGTTTCATAATGTTTTCTGGAATATGTCTGTGAGAGGAAATGGTTTCTGGCCTGCCTTTCCTATCTATGCTAAATATGGCTGTTTCCATGATTTGGTTGATTATTCTCAAACCTTGGAGTAACGAGGCTTCGTTTCTAGCCCCAAATAACATTTGCAGATAGTGTTCCCCAGCACTTTGTGACCATGGGGAAGCTACGTAAACGTTCCATTCGTTCACTTCCGCAATGAGGACAATAATTTCTACGTTATATAAATACCTATTTCTGTAAAAACATGCACACATAGACACGTTTATGTCATAAGCACTGAGACTTCACTCTGATGTGCTTTACAAGGTGTTGTTGGGAGATTTTTTTGCAAAATGCTGAGACACTAATAGGTAATAGGAATAGTTCTAATATAATATGTTCATCATCATCACCATTGTTATTATTTTATTAGGCTGCACAAGGAAAGAGATACGGAAATGAAACTGTATTGATCCGTAGTAATTTAACTGGTCCTAAATCAGGCCTTTTTCTAGGTCTATGAGGAGAATGGGATGGCTATGCTCCCATCTTTTTAATATGTTTTTCCCTCGAATTTTCTTGATTTAATGAAATGCAATCAATTTTCAGGCAATGGCTGGTCTTGCACATCAGAACACTTTGCAAAGTGACCTAAATTATCACCAGTGTTGCTATAAATACAGGTGAGAATAATATATTCAGCATTTTATCACATCTTATAAGGAAAGAGGAAAGTATGAAATAACATTTACTTTCTGCACTGCAAACTTATTTAATTGCATTCTAGCAATTTAAATGACGTTGCTACAAAGGCTTCAGTTCAGTGCAGGTCACCGGAAAGGGGCTGAGTGCTGCAGGCTGCTGTCCTCTCCTGGCTGGACGTTCAGAAGAGCTTCACGTGGTGGCTTTCACATGGGTTGCGTTGTTCTGTCTGTTAGTGTGCAAAATACATTTTCTAGTACAACAGGACATGATTCTCTTCACTGCTCTCACCAGGACAACCTTTCCCCATCCTGTACTTACTTGTTTTATCCAACTTTGCTCTTACCTTCCTTGAATTGCATCTATTTGTTTCAGTCTATTTTCTACACTATCTAGACCGCTTTGAATTCTAATCCTGTTCTTCAAAGTACTTACAAGCCCTCCCGGCTTGGCATCATCTGCAAATTTAATGAAATTAATTAAATGAAAATTAAATGAAAGACTCCCATTGACTTCAAGGGGCATTGGAGTAAACCCGAAGTGTCTTACCTCTTTAAGAAGTGGTTCTAGTGAAATACACTTATTGCTTTACAGGCTGTATTTGTAAGGGAAAAAGACAGATGCACACTGAATAATTCAGGGTCATTGTTGCTGACTGAGAGAGATTTAACTAATTTGTCAAAATAATGACCTTTGTTCACGGTGGGGAGCGAGTGGTTTTGGATTATTTCGCTCCCCAGAGAGATGCTGGAGGGGGCGGGTTTAGCTCAGCACCACCGCGAGGGGCTTGTTCGGAGATGGAAAATGAAAGGTAAGCATTAGCAGCGGTGATGTCTGCAGAGGTGGGAGGCGTGTTAGAATGATGGTGATGTTTTCCCATAAGCCTAATGGAAACAGCACTGCCAGACAGTCTGGAGTACTGGAGAATACTGGGATCACTCCCATCCCCTTCCCAGCTTTGCCCTTGTGTACATGTGCATGCGTGTACATGTACACACACACAGAGCACTCGATTCATTGCTTTTTCCTCATTACAAAGAAACCAAAGGCATTTGGTTGTCCAGAAACAGGCAACTGGAGAAAGAGAAGGTTGTGTTGGTGGGTCAAGTGAGGACAGAAATCCCTGGTCGCTCAGCATCCCAGCGCACCGCTCCAGCAGGGAAGGGTGCTCTTTCCCGTTCCAATCCAAACTTTGCAGTCACTTTTACAGTGAGCGTTGTTTGGAAGACATTCTCTGGCATTTCAGCCTGTCCGTGTTGGCTGATGTCAGCTTTCCTCTGGCACTTGTGTGTTATGGCTGCCGCTCTGCTGTTGGAGCACAATCCTGCTTATACACGCTTCTCTGCAAGTGATTTTTGGCTTAAAAAGGCATAGGTCTCTTCGAGAAATTCTTCATGCTTTCCTGTTGCATTATTTTTTTCCAGTTACTGCAAGGTGTTGGCCAACATTCCAGAGCCTGGCATGCGTGCATGAGTATACGTATATTGCAACAGATTTTTCCTTTTTCTCCTAAGTGGTAGTGTTGGATATCTGAATACTTGCCAGAGGAAAAGAACTAGACTTTGCCTGCACATACTCAGTATCAGAAAGAGGACTGAATCTTCCAAGACTCTTTGAAGTCATCCTATTACCAAGATGGGAATGTCTTTGTCCTTGTAGCTCTAACTTCTAAAGCCTACCATTGCTAAACATATTTCAGCTCCTTTAACCTGTGTTGGAGGGACTGAAATGCAGTGCCCTTGCTCAGAATGGTGTCTAAGTGACACAAGTAATTTCAGCAGCATTTGGTCGCTGTTCTATTACGTACCGGCTGGTATGGCTGAACTCGAGGAGTTGCCCGCAGCTCTGTGCTTGTGGGACGCTGGAGTCTGAGAGCACTGAAGAGTTCAGACTCCTGTCCTTTCATCTTGGCGTTCTCTTCTCACTGCAGGCTCTTTTCATTCACTCCTCCTGTGTGGCTCTCGCCTCCTTTAAGCCTGTGGAGGTCTGGTCTCATACTTGTCTTAGGTCAGATCAGTTCTCAGTGGTGTCCATAATTAAAATCTGTGTATAACCCGTTATTCTTTGGAAAAAAAAAAATCAGAAGAGCAGGACACTTCTTGTTTGAGGGCAGAAATGCTGGCCCTTTAGGGTAGGATCAAAGCTTAACAGAGTCAAAGAAATATCTGAAGTTTGGATGAATTCCTTGCTCAGAAATATTGCATTCTTAATGCTCCAAACATTACGGTTTTCCTATGAAATAGGAAGTCCTGTTGTCTCCACTGAATGGATGGAAAATGGCTCTGCTAAAAACTGGATCCTTGAACATCCAATCCAATTTGTTGCCGGAGGGCTGGAGATGGGACATGCATGTGATGTCGGGGATGTGCCATGGCCTGTGTCACAGAGATGCGCAAGCTACTGAGTCTACACAGTGCTGTGCTCTATGGAGCAAGGTATGGAGCTGACTCATGTGGTCACAGCACCACACATACAAAACTATTATTTCAGTGCTCAACTGATTAGATATGTTGTAAAACTCCATAGCTTGAGGTTTGGCACGTCCGTAGTCAGCCCAGGTGCACCTTGCACATGTGTGTTTGGGAAGGCTTGGCAGAGGAGACAATATAACCAGGTCGTTTTGGTTCCATGCAATTGCGTTCACCCTCTCCTGTCTTCCCTCCTCTATGGCTCTTTTTGTTAAGAACACGGGCCAAACTTTAGAATCCATTTGCAAAAGTCAAAGTGTCATTTCTGAGTGTTCGGTAACCACCTGTCGCTGCAGCACGAGCAGCGTAATTAGAACTGACAATCCCTGTCTAGAGATTTCTTGGAAGCTGGAAAAATGAGAATGTTGTCAAAAAAATAGCAAAGCTTCCAGTCTGCAATGCAGTGATGGAAATGAAAGATGAGTGATTCCAAGGAGGCAGAGAATATATCAGCCCAGTGCCTTTTTCTAACTAGTTTAGGAGTTCAAAATGGTCTATAAGGATTTACCTTTCTCTTATAGCCTTAAAGAAAATGTATTTTAAGCTGGCTTCTCTATTTCTCTCTTTCTACTGGACCAAACCAACAGCAAGTCTCATAGCAGTCATGCTTAAAGCCACAAAAAGGGTGCTAATTTCTTTTGTATCACTCGATGCAAAGGAATTTTTTTAGTAATTCTCCATAAAATTATGAATACCCCTTAGAAGAGGATCTCATATTTTCTAACAGAGAGAGAAAACCTAACTTTAATTGGAGGCAGTGTTGAATCATACTCTGTTCTCAGTTCTGAGTAATAGAAACAGATCTCAGGATGTGACGTGAATTTGTTGTTGGTGGACAGTGACTTCAGCAGCCTTTAGTGCTCACATTTCAGGGCAGAAACTCATCTGCTGGCGAGGGAGGGATTTCTCTTCAGGGGCTGTTTGGAAGATCTATATGTAAGAACTGTCGCCTTGGCTGACAGCTTGAGAATTGAGCTGGGGACCTCCTGAGTTAGGAGCTCAATCTGAAGCAGGGCAGGTAAATCACAGAGCTCGTCTGGCCCTGGGATCTTTGCCTGAGCAGCCGGGCGTGCGGAGGAGCCGCGATGCGCAGGGCTCAGCACACGGTGCGTGCTCCGCTCCCACCCACCTACACCCTCAAAGCAGCATGTGTGCACTTGTCATTTGGGTTTGCTCCTGAAGTAGAGCTCTCCTTTGCACATGTACAATATATCAAATACGACACACTGCAAGTGTGTCTCAGGGTAACGAAGAGAAAAATAGGAGTTCTTTAGAAAGACAGACTTGTTAACATAATTGTAATATATGTGATGGCGGTGCCAAAAATGAAAGCTCAACATAGCCAATGGAAATACTGTACTGTTGCAGAGATTCAGAGTCCAATCCATACACCTGCCTACGTGATTATAGTGCATCGCCCCAGAAGGAAAAAGGTACCATGGCTGGTGAAGCCACGAGGGCAGCAGGAGCGCGTGTGCCTAAGGCAAAGCGTGGGGCTCCCACGGGTGGGGGGACAAGGGAACTCACAACTGAGAGACCAGGGTCTGGCCCAGGCTGGAATGAGAGGGCACTGTGGGAGGAGAGCCCTGTGATTTTGGGATTCATTTCTTGGCTGGGTCGGAAATGTTCTGTGAAGCCTTAGGCATGTGATTTGATCTCTGTGTGATTCTGCTCTGTGTCTCAAGCAGTAAATAAAAGATTGTTTTACTGCCTTGGTTAGGTGTCACGAGCACTTTGTGAAGGGAACATCACTAGCTGGGTATCGAGGGTCTCATCTCCTCTGTGACTATAAAGTGCTGCTACAATATGTTAATCAAACATTTTTAGGAGGAGCAAGTGTTTGTATTTGGTGGTTATCAAAGGGGAATGATCTTCACATTGCAGGAACCATTCCTCACTGAGGAGCAACCTGTCACAAGACCCCAGCAAAGGCACATGTGTGGTCCACCCACCCCAAACAGGGGGGAAGAGTTCAGAGAGGTGCCCGTTTGGGATGAGCCAAGGACTCGAGCATGGATGAAACAGAAGTTTCCCAATTAAGGAAGGCTTAGTAAACAGTGGGTGTTGTAGTCCAGCTGTGCTACCAGCACTTCTCCAGCTTGTGAGATGAGGATGAGCCTTGGTCTCTGTGGGAGGACAAGCCCCCAGCTTGCTGCAGTGGGAAGGGACATTTTGGGAGGCTGCATTCGCCCTGGGTGGCACAGATGAGAGATCTCTTTTTCATGCAGGGAAATCTTTGCTTAAAAGAACCTTTTGGTTTTGTAGAGAACAACCAGCATTCGAGTAAAACATTTCTTTTAGCAGTATGTTTGTTGCCCTAGCAGGCAACTGGGAATGACGTGCATACTTCATGTGGTCAGCATACGAGTGCATAAAGCACCTGGTAAATTCATCCAAATACAGATTTGTGGCTTAATACAGTACAAAGCAGTCTAAAATCAATAAGTATTATGGTAGCCAATAGAAATATTTTTGACCATCTGTGAATGAAAGAAATACAGTGAAAAAACTGGTATGCCTTCAGCTGAATCGCGTGCTGGAACAGAGAGGATTTGGCAGAAATTTTCAGTTTCCTATAGAAGAGGGGAGGATGAATTATCCTGGATATGGCAATTAGATGCTTCACACACCTAGTTTTATTGTCATGATAATTATAGACAAAATCAAAGTTACTGACTGCAGCAACTGCACCGCACCAGCTCTGCCAGTTCTCCTGTGCCAGGCCTTTTTGCATTCGGGGACATTCAGTCTCCTGTGGTCCTTCAGCTGCCCTGAGAGAGTATAGGAGGTATTTGAAATACTTGGCCTTCCTGTATATTTGGTCAGATCCATACTGCATGCAGTTCTGCCCATTTTCTTCTGTATATTCAATCAGATCCGTACTGCATGCAGTTCTGCCCATTTTCTTCCTAGCTGCTCCCAAAGTGGGGGTCCTCTCCTACAGTGTGAGGCTGTTCCAGGCTGTATGCAGCTCGGTTACCTTCCTTTCCCCAGCATTGCTTCACTATCTGGATCTGACAAATCCAGAGGACTGACCCGTCCCCTCTGCAGTGTTGGGTTTTTCAGTGTTTAGCTCACCCAATTTGTCACATTCTTTATCAGCTCCGTGTCACTTGGAAGTCAGATATTTATTACCTGGAGACAAACAAGCAGCTTGTGTGTCTCCTTTCTTTTCACAAGTGTGAAGCAAAATTGTTCTATTGTTATTACTCCTCTTTAAGCTTTACTGGAAGGAGAAATGCCATTCTCAGTTTAGTAATAAAAAGCTTGGGGTACTGGATGTGTTTAACATCCCTCTCCCACTCCACTTGAATGACTGCCGTGAGTGATACACAGTGCATGCAGTTTTCAGATCAAGAGAGAAATAGGAAGATGTAACTTAATTAACATAGGCAAGAAAGTGTTGTCACATTCATTACAACCAATTGTGGCTTCTAAAATCTGAAGTACGAGGCGGTGGGTTGAGCCCAGCAGCTCTCGGGCTCCTCGGCAGACAGTACTCGCCTGTCTAAAGCTCTCGTACGTGACAGCGCTGACATTCCTGTGTCCCGCTGATTTAGAGGAGCAGACACCGAAGCCGTCTCCTTCTCCTGCTTATCCTGTGCTGGCAGGAGCGCCGCTCGCTGAATATCAATAGCAGCAGGTGGGCAGGAAGCCGCCACCTTCCTTTTCCAGCTGGAAAGCAGGGATTGCAGCCCAGCCAACAGCAAATGAGGGATGGCCATAGCGGCGAGAGGAGAGGGGAACAGCAGGAGCGAATGAAGCCATTTGATTTCTCTGTGCATCGCCTGCTTGCCAGGGACACGGTTTCACCCTACGCCGCGTCCCACAGAACTGGGTTGTGCCCTTGGCGTGGTTGTGATCGACTGCTGGTGCGGCTGGAAAAAGCGAAGGACTGTCCTTAAACTACAGAGAAATTTAAGCAACAGAAAGATGTGCTTGTGTAACCTGAGCACCTGAGCTCTGTCTTGTTTCTTATAGATTAAGCTTTGCAAAAACCCTGTAAACAAGGGCGTAGTATCCTCATTTTACAAATACATAAGCCAGAGATTAAAGCCCAGATTCTTAAAGAGATTTAACCACCAAACTCCCCTTGAGTTCGCTTCAATATCCTTGAGAGTATGGATCTCAATAAATTATAGAGTCATCTAGGAAGTGTGCGATGGAGTTGGGAATTAATCCCAGATTTTGGGAAAGTTGTTCTGTGCCTTTAGATTCGTTTCCACAAATGAGAATTGCACTATTCATTGAACTAAAGGTGCTCCAGATTTCATGTGATTGGATTTTAATTGAGCAGACTTTCATTGTGATGGTTTCGGTTTGATTTGTGGCCCCAGCTGATTATGGCTTATTGGGGGGAAAATTTGGTGGAATATATTGTCAGAATGTGTAGTTCTGTAAAACAGCTCCATGAAATTATGCTGATTTCCCTGGAATTTCATCTCTGACAGAAAAAGGAAGAAAAAGATGCTAGTGGGTTCCCGTTGTGTCGCAGAAACATCTTGTTTTGACGTTTCCAAAATGAAATGTTTTGATTTCTCATTTTAAAATAACTTTTTCCTTGATGTTACAGTATTTTTTACATAATTTTAATCATTTGAAATTGAAATGAAACCGAATTTCATGACCCAAAAATGAAACGGAACGTAGGTGCCTTGAAAGGCTGAAACGAAGCATCCGTCCCCACCGGTCCATGGGAGAGGGGAACGCGTCACCCACGGGATGAGATCAATTGGGATGACCTGGGTGGTGGAAATGGGTGTAAAAGCAACACAAAAGGAAAAATCCACCATCATCTTACATGCTAAATCTTGATTAAAAAACATAACAAAGCAAAACAAAGGTGATTCCCGAGGAGACGCTTTTAATGAGGGCGTTTTTCAGTTAGTAACACCAACACACTGCAAACACGGTGTTGGGTTCGTAACGTTCACAAAGGAAGCATTAAACCTGCAGCTGGAATTGGGTGCTTGCCCAGGATTGTAAGTCCTTTTAAAATGTGCCATTGCCTATGCCGCTCAGGTATATTTTGCTGAGAATAATGTGTCGACGTTTGCCACAAAGCTGTAGAACAAAGTAAAAAATTTCTTAGAAATTAATTGGCATCAGAGTTCTCTTAATCAATATGCTCTTATGATGTGCTTCAGGTGGATTAGTGCAGTAAAACCCATCTTTCATTGGCATGGGTCTCTGCTGATATTGATTTATGGCTGAACTCCCTCTGAAGCAGCGCTAGGTGTCCTTCCACCAGGACACTGTGGGGATGCCTGGCTGAAAACAACCTCTTAAGACCCTTAGAAACTAAGGAAGATGCTTGTCTCTGGGTAAAAAAAACCAGATACAGCTGTAGATGACAGTATTTTTGGTGTTGTGCAGCACCTCCTCTAAAAAAGGCCCAGCCTTTCTGCACAGAGCGGAGAACCAGCTATAAAGGAACATCATAGTGTGAAGGTTTGTGAACACAGCTCATCGTTCACCGACTTTGAAACAGAATTTTCAGATTTTGGCTGATATTTTCATATAGTCTAATCTTGAAATATTTAAAATTAAGAAGACCTTATGCAGTGTAAATCCCCCCAAACAGGGAAATCTGTCTGAAATCCAATCACTAGGGTTCAAGCCAAATCTTTCTTCCTTCAGCAGCTGAGGAGCAGCCCAGCTTGGGGCATTAACTCTGGTGAATGTGCAAGGCATGGGGTAACTGAGGAAAAGCATCCCTAAACTTGATGTGATACCCATTTCTCTGCAACGCAGGAGGTGCTCTAATTATTCCTCAAGAGCAGCTGTTCAGTGGCTGTTCCTAATTCCAGCAGCATCCAGGGTGGTTTAACAGATTTGTTGCTGCCATCAGATCTGAGGATGGGGATTTCTTACCCTCAGGGTCCTCACAGAATCCCCTTCTCGACACACATAGTGGGCTTAGGGCTGATCTACCGCCTGTGCTGCTGCTTCATTATAGTCATTGATCTCTGCCGTGCGTAATTTCAGACTGGATTTGGTTATCTCAAGAAGGAATCTCATTCCGACACCGCGGGTTAGGTGCGGGTGATTAAAGGTGACTCCACCTCCCCCGGGTCATTTATAAGTGACTCACAGAGCTAATAATGGCCTCATCCTTTTGTACCTTGGTACACAGCTTGTGTTTTGGAGTCTTTTATAGCTCAAATGAGCTGCTTTTGCTTATTTATTTCCCTCCTCATTCATTTTTAATGGTTAGAAGAGCCTCCCCCATTCTTCTTCTGACAGCAATGATTTAGGCAGGACTCATTACCATAACTTACGTTACTAAATATCGCCATTTACGCTGGTAGACCAAGGAAAATGTGTGCGGTGATAAATCAGAAGGGATCCCCTGAGCTTGCCACGCTGGCAGGGCTGTGTTTGAAGTGTATTTTATGAACAGAGAGCACTTGTACGGGGGGAGCATCACTTACAGAAGTGTGGATCGGGGACGGTGTCCCAGAGTGTTCCCAAAACTCAGATTTTATGTGGAAATATCAGAGGTTTACTTTCCTAATTGGCCACCCTTGAAACGTCTAAGCCAGAACTGCTCTAGGTACATCTTATTTTCAAAGATTTATTCACGGTGACTTCGTAAGAGTTTGAACAGAGTTACTGCAGCAGAAAAGCAGCTTCCTGTGAGGGTTTTACCATTATCTCATGGGAATTTGATAATGATAATGAGGTGGGGAAAGGCTGTTACAGCCACTTGTGAGATCCGGCAGTGAAATGCTGGGTATGTCTTCTGGGAGTGATGATGCACATTCCCCTTTCCCTCCCTCCCATTAGGTCTTTGGGTTCTGTTCAGCCCAAACCTCCCAGAGAGTTTATGGGAGCAGAGGAAGAGTCAGCCGCACAAATCTTCATCCACCATAGGCAGCTTCTGCAAAAGGGTAATGGGAAAAGCGCTAAAATCCTTTTAGGAAAGGGATGGCAACAATTTGCAGTGCAGAGGTGGATGCAGGAGGTCAGTGTGATGGGGATCACGTGTGATTTGTGGGGGGCCCTGTTGCTTCTTTCCATGTTTTTCCCAGGCTGGCCGCAGGCCTGATACTGCAAGGCTTCAAAGGGCTCAGTGTTTTCTGTCACAGAGTCTTGCAAACTGTGAAATAAAAAAAGAGAAATTAATAAAACCTGATTTTCCTTGCTTGTGATCACACCTGAAGAGCATACAGAATATGGGGTGTTTTGAAGGAGAGTGATGACTTCTTTTCAAATAACACAGAAGAAGTCTTTTAAGTAAACAGAAAAACAAAGAAGCGCCTTGGACCAGCAATATTCCCCTCATTTTCTGGTCAATGTTTGCTTGCCAAGGAAATGATCCTGTGTTGGAGCGACACAGCAGCATCACTTTCACAGCTGCAAGGCTACCAGCTGAGCTCTGGGCTCAGTTTTGAGGTGCCCAGTGTACAGAGCGGCATGTGGAGCTGACAAATATTTACAGCGAGGATTCTATTGTAGGAAACAGCAGTGACTTCAGTCTATTCCCCTTTCTGCCAATAGGGCTGGGGGGGTGAATTAAATGCAGTGCTGAGCACGTTTGAAATATTCCGCTCTGCCCATTTTGTGGCAGTGCTGATTGAACTCGACATCCAGCTTGCCGGAAGCCACGTGTTTGGTATGTACATGGCGCACTCGGGAATCTAATTCCTGATTCTATGCTGTGCTGGCAATAAGGGACCTCTGACCTCTGCTGCCCTGGTGCCCGGAGATTAAATGTGTGCGTGTGACTCAGGGGAAGCTGTCTTAGTCGTTCACTGATGGAAGAAAAAGAGGTGGAGCTGCAGGAGCCAAATGAAACCCAAAGCACTTTTATAACCTACCAAGTTCCTGCCCAAAAAAGCCATTCAAACCCCAGTTCCCTCAAGAGATCAAAGCCACCTGTATTGAGAGAGTTTCTGGAGCATCTTGTGAGCACTAAGTACAGCCTCCCTTAATTAATGGAAGGCAGCTCAGCGTAGTTGTGTGAAAAGCTCCTGTGACACAAAGCCCAGAAAGGCTTTAGCGAGGGAGCACAGCACCAGAAGGGTTTAATGGTATTATAATGTCCTTGAATTACAGTGGCCACAACACAGAGAGATGTATTCCAGCAGTGCATTAGCAGTAAAAGCAAATCCACTCTTCCCCTATTGAGCCCTTGTCACCTTTACTGAAAACTGGAGTCACCATCCCCGAGATATCAAAACTCAAAGGTGGGAGGAAAGGAAAAGGAGATATAGGTGGGATTCCTGGAATTTGGAAAGAAAACGATTTTTCTCTACAAATTGCCCACCCTACTCCAGCCCCTTTGTAGTTCCTATTGCATTTTATAACGTCGTTAAGAGTTTTCTGAAATCCATCTCTTTTGGGACAAAGCTTTTGCAACCTCCTAATTCCCTTCCTAGCTGACTGTCGGGAAGCGGTTTGTTGATTTAGTACAGACCCTCTCTTTCCTGCGCACACATATCCGAGGGTAAGTGCAGTCACTCCGTTCATGCGTTTAATAAACTTGAACCACAGCCATTTCTGATGTGTGTGGTGAGGCGTGTAAAGCAAGAACTGTACTACAGGAAGGAGGGTTGGTAGTTAAAGGCTGTTTATATGAATTAACACTAAAGAAAAGGAGCTGCTCAGCAGACTGAAGAATTGGAATCCATTACAGACTGAAAAGCAGATATGCGGGCTCAGAAAAGGCCGTGGCAGCGGAAGCTTCTCTGTGCTGCCCCCACCACCGTGAAGGTGGAGAAGCCGTGGGAGGGGGGACCCATCGGCCGCCTCTGCCCGTGTTGGCCGCGGGGGCCGCCCGGGGCTGCCAGCCCCTGAGCCGTGCTTGACGCTCTGTGCTCATGTGCGTGTTTGTCCTGCAGGGCCGCCCCTGGGTCCCCTCAAACTCATTTCACCGAGTATTTGCTCATTTCTAAGAAACAGTTTAGAAAACTCAATCTCAAAAGAGACAGAGAAGCTCAATTTTTCTTCTTTCTCTGCATCTTGTTAGTCTTTCTCTTGTGCTGGAAGATGAATGGTCCAGATGTGTCTGCGGTAACACAGGCATGGCTAATCTGCCTTCCTATTGATGATCCGTTTCTGAATGTCCTGGCCTGATTTATGAAAATGTACTGTACTTTGCACCATGTTTTGATGTTACTCTGTTAGGACTGCATGCAAGCTGCAGCAGAACAGTGATGCTTATTCATTCAAACAGTGAAGGGCTGGCTGGGAACTGAATAAGCTCATAGTTGTTGCTGTCTGCACTTAGAGAAAGGGAAACAGAAGAAAGCGGGTATCCCAAGCCTAGTGATTCTTTTCCTCACCATCAGTTTGTTTTATAAATCATAATCTTTGAAAGCACAAGGTCATGAGATGTATTTAATTATTCATAGAGTAGGTTTTTAGGGATGGATTCTTATTTTAACTCCCCTTTCTGATAAAGTTGGACCTGAGGTCTGTTTTTCTGCCAGATTCCCTTTCGCTTGCTACTCCTTGAACCTTAATGAGTTTAAAATCGGAGGGTCTGATTCTCATCTCTTACTAGCGTAATTCAGCAGTTACCTCTATTGCCTGGGAGAGTCTCAGCCTTGCTCCAGCCTCTGTGTGCTGATCTGCTCTTCACACACACACAGACCAATAAGAACAACAGCAAAATCCCACCTGTGCTATGTAAGTGTGCTTCAGAAGCCGCTGCTCGGGCAGGGAGACCTTCCCCTGGTGGAAGGGTGTTTGGCAGCTCATGCGAGGAGCCCCGGTGCCCGTGCGGGGGGATCAGGAGAGCTCTGCTGGGGACTGCGCTGCTTTGGAAACCCCTCAACCCTGATTTCTGTGCTGCAAGGCACAGAAGTTTACCTGTTGCCTTAAATCACTAGGAAATGGTTTGAGTCGTAGGTTGATCACCCATGGGGACATTTAATTGCCTCATATTAATTAGCTAAATATGCCCTACTAAAGAAAATCACAGTCTTCAGGCTGTTCAGTTGCGTGTGGTCCAGCCTGCAGAGCACAAAGGCGAATGAAGGACCTCAGGGCAATCAGCTCCCAGGCAGAATATTTTCCTTGGGACCACCTTGTCTTCAGCTTTGATCTGTTGCTCTCGGGTGGAAATCAGCATTTTGAGACTCTGCCCAGTTTTTCTTCTCACTGGCATCCCAGGGAAAAGAGGAAGGGTAGAAAGCAGCCCATGGAGCTTATGAGCACGTCTGGTTAAAATACAAAAAGGCAACAGGGATAAGTGTAGTGCCAGCAAGGAATAGACAACTTTCACAGACAGAAGCAAGGTATCCCATGGGTGGAAGAAGGAGCACGTGTCCGAGGCACTGCCTGAAGGTCTCTGACTTCCCCGTCTGTCCGGCAGGCCAGCAGACATTGCAGGTAGGAAGCATGATGTAGTTCTTGGCCTGAAAATATTACACTTACATTAGCGTGCCCTCTGCAAGGATGCAAGGATAACGTCTGCTCTCTCACTGCTGCCCAGACACGCCGGTCCCAGAAGGGGAATGTTCCTGTGCCTCCAGCCTTGCCTGTAGCCATTTCTGTAGCCTCACATGAACCTTCTCCCGGAGTTCTGCGGAGTCTCATCCTCCTCAGCTCAGTCTGGATCAGCGTTAGGGTGAAGTGGGTGTTACACTAGGACACAGCCCCCAGCCGGGGCCGCTGCGAGGTCGTTCCCCTGTGTCACACACTCCCCTGCTTTCAGGCTTTTTCGACAGAAACCAGGTTCTCTTGCTGTGCAGCACAATGAGATTGGATCCTGACAGGAGCTGCTAAGAGCCAGTTTAAAACACACTGACATGAGAATATCCTGAAAACTTAATTCTACCTGTAAATAAACTCCTTACTTTCCTGCTGAAACCAATGGCAACCATAAGATTTTGTCCTTAAAACAGACATTGTTTGCGAGAGAAGCATTGCAAGAGCCAGGATAACCTTTTTTGATAGGTTACCTAGGCTCAGACAAGCAAGGCTGGCAATGGATTTGCTATGGATCTGTCTGTAAAGGGGCTTGTTGTTTAAAGATAATAACATTAGGAATGCAAATTGTCCTACAAAAGCTGGTGATATTTAAATACGATTTAAATTCATTTAGCATTTAAACAGAAAAGTAGAAAATGGCATTAAATTCAGATAAGGATAAGATTATGCATTCTGGAATCAGAAATATTAAATACCTCTACAGAATGGAATAGAAGGTCTGGCTGGTAATAGATTGTAAAAAGAGTTCAGGGTTTTAATAGATCATTCCTTCAGATCATCTGCATGGTAAAGTGGTAGTTAATAAATTATTTGACATGTACATTTACTCATATATTTTAACTAGCTGTAATGAGCAGGTCCTATCAGCTCACTTAGATCCTCGCAATAGCTGCTAAATCGCTTGAGTGAGATTTAGTAACTCTCAGCAACATTGGTAATAAATAAAGTGACATCAGGACTAGCTTGAGCTTAGCGTTGTGTGAGACCTTTGGCAGGTTTGTGGCAATTCCCAGTGAACACCACTGGGCATCAGTGAGCTCTGCCCTGGGGTTGGTTTTGGTTGGTGTGACCACCCCATGCCCTGGGACCTGGAACGGGACTCCTGAAGCAGCCTTTGTCCCAATTTGGGGTTAACTAGAGAAGTTCATCCCCTACTCAATGCTGGATGAACAGGTCCCTGTTCCTCCTCACGGGTTCGTGGTGTCCCTGGGGCTGCACACACGGGAGAGGACGATCATAGCTTTGGGGAGAGAGAGGAATCCTCTCGGTGCCGTGATGCCAGGACTGTTCTGATGTTGGAGTGGGAATGAAGGACAGAAAGAAGCTGTTCTTCTATCTTAGATTATACTGGAAATGTTTATAGCAGAAAAAGCCTGCCTGATAAAATTATGCCAAATTATACAGGCTATTAAGGACACACTAGGCACCTTTCTTGTTATTCCTAGCTGTCCTCTGAACTTGGAGCTAGTTTAAACCTATATCCTTTCTCTTCCTCCCACTCACTTTCCCAGCATGTGGTGTACTTTATAATTTGTGAAGAGACTCGTTAATTTTTGGTTTTCTGTCTCATTTTTTCAGGTTTCTGACAGATGTGACTATGTCTTTGTCAATGGGAAGGAAATGAAAGGCAAAGTGAATGTCATAGTTAATTTTACTTACCAGCATCTGAGTGCCCCTTTAGAAATGACAGTCTGGGTTCCTCGTCTCCCGCTGCAGATAGAGGTCTCTGACACAGAACTAAATCAGATCAAGGGGTGGAGAGTCCCCATCATCTCTAATAAGAGGTAGGTTTCATTAGAGGATGTTCACTCTGGGCTGTGCACTTGCCAAAAACCTGTCAGGGCCAGTGGATCTGAACATGCTTATTTGGCCTTAATGCAATTCTGGTGTAAATTTGAAGGTCACCAGACATTTATTCAATAGGCTCCTGCACCGGACTTATGAGGGAAATGGAAACTGCAGGTTGCACGATCCTACATTGGAAATCAATTTCGTATTATAGCGCTAGTGACTGTGATGAAAAACTGCAATTGGTCAGGTTAGGCAGGACCAGCCACGAGGCAGCAGGAGGACACCAACAAGGACCAGCTCTGGCAAGACTGGTTGGTCTCCAACCCGGTTCACAGGCTCTTCCAGTTATTTTATTCATCGTTAATGACCACAATTAGTAAATACTTGTTTCTTATCACTGTAGGGTCCAGTGGCACTGATGAGTGTCCCAAAGTGATGCACTAGGGCTTTAAAAATACTGTCTGTGCCCACAGATCAGTGACTTGAAAGTGACAGCACAGCAATGGATATAGGCAGGTATAGACTGTATCTGTTGTCATTGTTGTTATGAACAAGAAGAACGAAATTATTAAGTAGGTACTTGGTATTCCCACCTACCTATGAAGACGTCATTTATCACCTGGTTTCTGTTAGTATCACAGCAAAGAGATGGGGATTTTGATGGAGATGTGATTTCAACCCAGGTGCCCCACAGAAGGGGACGTATGCAGGTTCAGACAGGGGAGACTTCCATGGTGACACAGGGATATTTATGGGAAGATCCAGATAGAGAAAAGTGTGAATGTCCTGAAAGGAAGGACTTAGCATGGAAAATAATGGGAGGTGTTTGGAGAGGACAATGTAGTAGCGAAGCTAGCAGGTGGGTTGATGATCTCAGCAGCTGTTTTGAAGATACAGGCAGCCTGGATGCTGTTGTAAACAAGGGAAATGGGATAAAAGTGGGGGAACCTGACTGATTTCAGAAATGCACTGAAGGAAGCAGCTTCAGCAGAGCAACAGAAGGGGCCAAGGTCCCTTGTTCCAGCAACTGGGCTGCAGACTTTTGTCAGCAAGAGCTCTCGTGCCGCGAGCCCTCCCAGCATCAGTTCCGACTAATTTTTGATTCTTGGTGTCCTGCCAGGCCAGCCAGGGACAGTGATGATGAAGAAGAGGATGAACGTAAGGGCAGAGGCTGCGCCCTTCAGTACCAACACGCGATGGTGCGGGTCCTCACCCAGTTCGTGGCGGAAGCCCCGGAGCCCGGCGGGCAGCTGAGCTACTTACTGGGCTCTGACTGGCAGGTTGACATCACCGACCTGGTGAGTGACTTCATGCAGGTGGAGGAGCCACGAATCGCCAAGCTCCAGGACGGACAGGTCTTGATTGGGCAGGAGCTTGGAATGACAACCATCCAGGTAGGGAAAATTAATTGCTTCATCCCTTTCCTCCATTAACCCACCGCTTTGGGAACCGAGGCACCGATCAGCTGTGCAGCAGCTTCTTGCATTAGCGACAGATATTGAAGCCATGGACTTTTGAATGGAGGAGCATTGCAGTGAGGACTGGAAGACAGAGAAAATGTGGTTTTCTCTTCTTATCTTGTGCCCTGAAGTAGATAGATTTAGTAAATTTAGCCCAACCTGTGTACTTGAAGGCTGTTTCTGATTGTTTTTTCCTGAGGCTGTTTTTGGACCTGAAGCCGGCATATGGGCTATCATAGGCATGCAGCAGGTGAAGCAGCTCGGTATTCTCAAAGCCTACATTGACAGAGCAAAGGGTAAAGTAAAAACTAACAGGGGGTGCCTGAGGGACTGGGGCTGGAATGTGAGTCCTGTGGGATCAAATCCCTGCACACCTTGCAAGCTCAGGCAGTGTGTTACAAAATATAAATGTTAGGATATGCACAAAGCAATAATAATAAGTGGCACCTCTAGAACGATGTTAAAAGACTGACTGATTAGTGACAACTAAGCTATGTTCTCCAGGGATGCAGATTTAGCTTCATCAGTTTCAGCCAATATGGCCAAGAATATGGCCTATAAATAGCATTGGATATGTGGCTGTGCTTCAGTGTCCCCATTTGGAAGTAATTCACCTAAACCTGTGCCTTGTGTCGTGGGCAGCTTTTCACGTAGAGTTCTTCCTGCTGTGCAGAGAAATACTGGCCTAGATGAATCCATTGCTAGTACAAAATAGACAACATGTTAACAAGCACTGGAACAGGAAAAAAATCCAGCTCTCCAAACATCCTCCACGTCCCAAACTGTCAAACCAGAAAGCAGCAAGCACACCTGTCGATAACACAGCTTGTCAGCGCTGGAGAAATGGGATTTGAGATTTTTGACTTTCTGCAAAATCTGTGAAGGTTTTCTGAGTGACTTTCCAGAGCTCTGGGGCTTACAATGCTCCGACAAAAAAATCTAAGGGAAAAAAGCTGAAAGCACGTTATATTTAAAGAATACCTCTTATCAACAGCTTCCAAAATGCTCTGCACCCTCTGTGGATCTTTACATTCAACTTGCTTGCTAACGAGTGGCTTTGGATGTCGTGTAGCAGTGCACTGACCTCCTCGCACATTTTTTTAATCAAAACAAGTTTTCTCTGTCCATTTTGTTTGCAGTTTCACGACTGTTCATTGTAGCAATACATTAGCCTTTCTTTCTATAGGATAGAAAGAAATGCTATTTATTCTATGGATTTTATGTAAATATACAGATTGCATAGAAATATATGCTACATAAAAACCTGACCATTATTAAAATAATTGTGTGTCACATAAAGATTACATTTACAAATACTAATACGTCTGTGGCAGACATGATTAGCGTATCTCATAGGTGAGTGGCGTAGCTGATTAAAACTACATTGCCAAAAGGTGTTCTAAGCACCCTATTATTGTGCAAGAGTTATAAAATGTGACCAACTATTTTTAAAGCATATTTTAATAGTGTCTGTCTGCTAAGAGTAATCATGCCCATTACTATAAATATCGCTTATCTGTACCGCAGTAGCTCCATGCAGCTGTTTTGCTTGGTGCTATGGAAAAAAGGCTGCTAACTTTGATTTTTCTTTGCAGATCTTGTCGCCCCTTTCGGATGCTATCCTGGCCGAGAAGACAGTGACGGTTCTGGATGAGAAGGTGACAATAACGGACCTGGGGGTGCAGCTGGTGACGGGGTTGTCGCTGTCTCTGCAGCTCAGTCCGGGCAGCAATAAAGCCATTTTTGCTACAGCAGTCGCACAGGAGCTGCTTCAGTCTCCCAAGCAGGTACTACTGCCCACAGGTACTGTTTGTGGAAGGACTCTGATTCACTATACTGAACATTACAAGCTGATGGAATCAAGCAGATTTTTATTAATAATATGATAAGAAAATTTTTTACTTATGGGCATTTTATTCTGAAGGCCACAAGGTGCCTTAACAGAAAAACAAAGATCTCACAAAAATGGCATTATATCTATACAACCTCAGTCAGCAAACACTTGTTGTCTCTGCATCCCGTAAATAACACATACAAGTCAATGACGTGTCAGAATTAAGACACAAAAGCCCCCTTACACACCCCCATCCTCTCCCTTTCTGTCCCATCCAGCAGCTGGTAGATCACAGGAGAAGTTCCCACCCAGATTGCCAGTCCAGCCTCCCACCACGGGCAACCAGGTCAACCCTTTAAAGTCTGTCTTTAAATGAGAAAGTATTTTGCATAGTGCCAACTCTCCTTCCTTTAGGTACTTTCTGTGAGCATTTTCAGAAGCTGGGGAACATCCCTCTCATTCTGATTCATTACTAGAATATGAATCAGCATCATTGACTCATTTCCTGATTTATGATTTCATAAACCAATTTTTAATTCCTGTTATTCTCAGTTCCTGTATTATGGATCACTATCATATCATGGTCCCTTTCTCTTCACTCAGATCTTCCCCTGACATGATAGATCTTACAACGTGCCTGAGGAGAATGGGACAGTTTTCTCTCTACCGCAGATAAGCTTTGTTTCTGCCTTTGCTGTGGGGTTGCTCCATGAGCAATAGGAGACTTGGACTCTTCTGGTGCAGGGAGCAGTTCACTCAAACCCCACACTACACAAACTCTCACAGATCTGAAATGCTTATGCTGAGCCACCCACATGCTGTCACTGTCCCTGTGTGAGGTTACCAAGGGCTTTTGGACTTGGCCATGTCCCCATCAGCTCCTGTTTGATGGTTTTCCTTGTGCTTCTGTCTATATTTGAAATTTAAACCTTTTTTTTTTTGTATTTTCAACCCAAATCCATCAGTCTGGGACGTGCATCAAGGATGCACTGGGCTCTTAACACTTAAACATATTCTGAGCTTTAAAGGTAAACGATCATGGCATGCACGTTTGGAATCTGCTGAACTCTTGAGATGCTTTAATTCATCACAGGGTCTTATCCTTGGGGTGCAGGATGAGAAATAATGCAGAACTGCAGTCTTTACAGGGTGATAAAATCAGGCTCCCGTAGTCTTCCAGGAGTTAAGAAATCAATGCCAAGCAGCTAGAAATAAGGCCAGCGAGGTAATCCATTGCTGACATGGGGAGTTAAACTACGTTGAAATCAGCCCAAAAGCTGGGTTGGTGGCATTCAGTCCCGGTGTGCTGCCCAGCACCGACATTTCAGTGCCCAGCAGTGGAGTCTGGCTGAGTCCCTCTCTGGATGCCAAGGTACAGTCAGAACAACATTGGATCAGCATTAAACCAGCGAGGAAGATTCGCATCCACTACCCTGCCAGGACTGACTCTGTTTTAAAAGCATCTGATCCCTACCATTGCTTAGTACAAGATTTTCAGAGCACAATCCCTATAAGCAAGGCAAGGCAAAATTATTAAATGATTATGCAGGGTTAAGCAACACAGTGGGAGGATGAGAGTTGATGACATAAATTCTATGCAGCCTTCAAGAAATATCCAAAGATTAATAAACACAAAGCCGGGATTTATGACAGTGTCAGCAAAGTCTTAGGGCTCTGTCCTGAAATAGAGGCAGAAGAAAATTTCCCATTGAAGCAGGGGGAGCTTTATGGCTGTAAGGATTTCAGAATCAGGCCGGTAGATTATGCACAATACAATCCCAAAAGACCAGAGGCTTATTCTCTGTGATCTGAACTGGTGAATGACTATGTGCTAGAAACAATTTAAAAGATAATGATAAATATTTATTCTCTCTATATATGTTGAGTTATAATCTAAATACTATCCGTTTGAAAACCTGCTTATTTAAAGAAAGAAGACTTGTATAATCATGCTTTGAGCAAGTATGGGTATTAATCTTTGGGTTGGGTGTTTGTCTGTCTGTCAGGCTTCCCCTGAGAGCAGGATGATCCCAATTCTTACCAACCAGAGCTCACATCATTTTGCACACCAAAGAATCCACTCATCAAGCCAGGAGTCTTTCTGGTGTGGATTCTCCAGTGTTTAACAAGGCACTGATATCCCAGGCAAAACAGAGCAAGTCAGACCATCAGAAGCAGGAATTACATTCCAGGAGAGCCGAATGAATTTTGTCTGTAAAACATCGATGTGCGGATGCCAACATTTTTTCAGGTAGCAGGGCAATTTTCTGTAGCCATTCAAGAGTCCTTAGAGGACCTGATTTTCAAAAATGGGTGAGTGCATGTTTTCTAAACTCTAAGAATACTTTGAAATGTTTCAAATTAGAAGCCAGAAGTCAAGGTTCCCAGGAATACTGCACCATTGCACATGAATAAGTACAGAATTAGTACTCAGGTCTGACCTATTTAAACTCGGGAAACCTCCATGCACTCTGAAGTATACAATCTGTGTTCCTGTAAGACGAGATTAAACTTCGTTATTGTCTTGCTTTTAATTGCTAACAAGCATGAAAATTGCCCTGGCTGTTTCCTAAAGAAGCAACGGATTGGTTTCCTCTGCTTGTACAAAATGCTTATTTAATTTGGGAGACAAAAATCAAGGACTGAAGGTATGGAGCCATGTATGGACCTCCTTGCTATATTAGGTATTTTTTAACATGTGTTATGCGTAACAAGAGGAGACTTTGTATTTTAAGCAGTTTAGAAATAATGTAATTTTTTCTTTCATTTAAATATACAACAGTAAATGATCTCAGTCTCTGGTAATGCTATCTGACATGCAATTTATTATGGTGCTGAAGTAGATTCTGCAGAGCCCAGGGGATACAGCTCCTTTAAGCACCTTTGGGGAAACAAATCTTATTATCAATGAGTGTTTTAAACGAGTGTTTTTCTTCACATCTTGGCAAGATATTAATTTTATTGCTTTCCCTGTTCCTTTCTTTTCTGGTTATAAATGTTAGATGGATCTTGTGAGGAATAGACCAAGACAGAACATATTTCCCTCAATGTTTATTCTGAGCGTGCATATATTTGTTTTATATATTATAGGAAGCAGCCATCAGCTGCTGGATCCAGTTCAGTGATGGGTCCGTCATGCCTCTGGATGTTTATGACTCCAAAGACTTCTCCTTGTCAGCCACATCTCTGGATGAGAAGGTGGTCTCGGTTCACCATGATCCCAAATTCAAGTGGCCTGTGATTGCTGCTGAGACAGAAGGCCAGGGGACACTGGTGAAGGTAGAGATGGTGATCAGTGAATCGTGCCAGAAATCCAAAAGAAAGAGCATCCTCGCTGTTGGGAGTGGTAGCATCAAAGTCAAGTTTGGGCAGAGTGATGCCAACCCTAACATCAGCGACAGTAAACACAGGGGTGCTGGTGTCCACCTAGAGAATCATGCGAGTGACCGGCGTCAGAAAAGCACTTTGCAGGAAAGAGCTGGGCTAGATGGTCAGTATTACAGCTCCTCAATGGGCCACGAGCAAGGCAAAGGAACCACCACTCAGAGGTCCATTTTAAGTAAAAAAGAAGACAGAGAAAGCCTCCTGGATGATGACAGTCATCTGCAGAACATCCCAATAGACTTCACAAGCTTCCCTGCACAGGTGGATCTGCCAAGAAACAATGGCGACTTGGAAGAGAATGACCTAGTCCAGACCCCCAGGGGACTCAGCGATCTGGAGATAGGGATGTATGCTCTTCTGGGAGTCTTTTGCCTGGCAATCCTGGTCTTTCTTATCAATTGTGTCACTTTTGCTTTGAAGTACAGAAACAAACAAGTTCCCTTTGAAGAGCAAGAAGGCTTGAGCCACTCGCATGACTGGGTTGGGCTGAGCAACAGGACAGAACTGCTGGAGAATCACATAAATTTCTCATCCCAACAAGATGAACGTATCACAGCCATTGACAGAGGAGTGGACTACGAAGAGAGCAAATATCTCCTCAACACAAATACCACCAAAAATATTAATGGACAATCTTTCAGGTCTGCTGAGTCCACATTCACTGAAGGGAAAGAACAGAAAAGTGAACCAACTACTTCTCCTACCTCTAAGAGGAAACGGGTTAAATTCACCACCTTCACCACCATCTCCTCTGATGATGGGTGTCCAACTGTCAACTCAATCTTGATGAGCAGTGAGGATGACATTAAATGGGTCTGCCAGGATATGGACCTGGGGGAGTGCAAAGAACTTAAAAACTATATGGAGAGATTACATGAAAATGCGTAATGAGATACAAAAGACTTTTCTGTTTGATTTGTTCGTTTTTTCACTCACCTTCTGCCTTTAATTTTGGGTAGTGGGGCAAAATGTTATATTGATAACAAGAATCAGCTGGTGGATAATAACTCAGTGGAGCCCCAAGGAGCCACCCAAAAGCAGCTGGGAGAGCAGAGATCCTGGACAGCTCTTAACATTCAAGTCTTCTCTGTGCTCAGAGATGCAAGTGAGAGGTGTGTGTAGGTTTTTGATGCATGGTAACATGAAAAAAACTTAGCAAAATAATACTGTCTCAATCTCTGAGCTTGCCCAGGAAATCAATAAATATAACAAACTCCAGTGCGGTTTGGATATTACAAAGTTCGCACAGCTCTACTGTTCAATATTGCAAGCTTTGGTTAAAAGCAAAAAATTGGTTTCAGAATAAATAGATCCATGAAGAGAGCATGTCATTCAAGCCACATGCAGAGAATATCCATCCTGAACTTTAATTTAAAGCTGACAAAAACCAACAGTGTGAGCAAAGCACCTCCCAGAGCTGAAAAGTCATGAGTGTCCAAAGAATCCGGATGGGAAAAAGGAGTAACTGGGCTGTTTACAAACCAGCATGTTTGCCTCCCAAGCGCTGAGAACAGATACACATATACAGTTAAAACTGGAACTCTCTTTTTAAGTAGATGCCAAGGTAATAAACTTTGCCAGCCAATTTTCTGTATTTCTTAATTTGTAAAATAGGAGAAGATATAATCTATACTCAGAATATCACTCATCTAAAGGAAGGTCTGTTTTGGAAAGTTTGAGAGAACAAGCTATTTTTCAAAGCCCACTTGATTTGATTGTCCTGTTTCAAATTTGTGTTCCCTGGGGCGCTCCCCGTCCAGCACCCCGAGGGCACTTTGGAAGGGGCGGTTCCCTCCCTCCCTTCCGCGCACACCCGCTCCTCCACCGCCTGCTCTGGCCGGGCACGGACACCGTGGGTACCGCGCTGGCACTTGCTTTGCGTGCTTCATTTACCAAAGCTGGCCGCTCTCTCCTGGGTAAGTGCAACTTGTGCTGGACTCGGACACCAACAGCAGCCGCCGCTTGGTCCATCCCGCGTCCCGGAGAGGTCAGGTTGCTCAGTTCCTTCTGCTCGCGCTGCTTCAGACCCCGCTCGGCACGTTCGGAGGGCGCTCGGAGGTCACAGAGGAGGCTGCACATGCGACACTGAACCCCGAACAGCCAAACTCCGGAGATAATATTTGTTTCTCCCAGAGGTGATGATTATCTTTTGTTGTCCTCTGATAAGGATGTACATATGGTAGGATTTCAGTGATTACCCTTTGAATCCGACGCGCCCTCTGGCCCTAAAGCGCATTTTGTTCGGTCCAAAAGCAGTCTCTAATGACCAGTGGCAAAGTGCCAAAGCACTAACTAAAATCCAGCTTATATTTCAAGTTGCCCTTTATTTTCCAGAGTAAGTCTTTGCCCTCCTTTTATTATTAAGTCTCTGTCGTTGAATCTAGGCTGCTCAGTTTAATACACACCCGCCCTCCCACAAACACTTAGATTGGATCCCTCTATATTTAGAATGTACTGTAGATTTTAAGAATGTAATATATATATATATTTATAAACATGCCAACTGTGAATAAAATTTGCATTTTAGTGGCTTCATCTTTTTTCCTACTCTTAACGCCTCTTTCCTTTCACTGTCAGAAGTTTTACCCTAAAAGAGGCTGGCAGCAACATGGAGAATTGTCCTTTGATGAAACAGTCAATTAAGGCTCTTGGCACAATTAGTCACAAAGCTTTACATCGTGCGATGTTGGGTGGAGAAGATAGAACATCAACAACGTGTTATGCTACAAATGTATTTGCACCAAGTCACCCTTCCAAGATTTGAAACTATTTGCAAATAAATCCACATGTATATTTCTAGCCTGAAAGCCTGATGTGTGAGTTTCTGATTTTGGTGCGATTGGGAGGATCCACATTTGGCTGAACGCCTTTGAAGACAGTTCTAAAAGAGTAAGTTGGTGTACATGGGGCAAACACGCCCAAGATTTTGGAAATCAATACTTGCACATCAGATGGTCTTTGCTTTCTTTCAGCGTCTCTCATCGGTACCTGGATTGCTCAAGCTCGAGGACAAGGTGCAGCCTGAGGACAGCTCAGAGCAGGGCCCAGACTAACTCAGGCTGAGCTCAGGTGAGGGGAGCAGCCTCCCAGCAGGTTCCGCACTGTTCTAGCTCACAGTCTAGAGCTATTTTGGGCGATTTTTACACATCGCTACATCATGTCCACAAAGACTTACCCTTAGTAACGTGGAGGTCAGGGGAAAAGTGGTCACATCTCAGCTGGCAGGCTGTGCGGAGCAGATGCGTGCGTGCGTGCAAGGCTGCCTTGCACAAGCGGCGCTGCTGGCCGGTCTTTCTCCTTGGGCAGGAGCAGGTACAAGCCACGCTGGGAGCAGGCTGTCACAATCGCTTTACCAGTGAGCTGCTGTGGTAAATCCAGATTCCTGCGTTAACCGCCTCTGGGGAACATGAAGAACTAACAGCGAGTTCATCTGGTAGCACAAACCACTGAAACGTTCTCCTAGGACAAAACAGCCGCCAGCTACAGCGCTAAGGATACTGACATTCAGATTTATGCCTCTCTGCTTGCTCTGAGGTCCCTGCTGTCTCTAACAGCTGTAGCTTGCTATTATCCATAGGGCAATGCTATAAATAATACCTTGTATTTAGAGTGCTCTTTGTCCACAGATCTCAAAATGCTCTGAGCAAGGTGGATTCCTTATTGACGTGGAGAACACCAAGGTTAAGTGATTTGCCCAAAGTAACATAGGAAATCTATGGAAAACCAGGAAAAGACATCGCTCACCCGCACCCTTCAGTGCATTGCAGTCACCGAGCAGGACCCTGAGCTCCGCTCCAGGAGAAGCCAGGGTGGATTGTGCCCATCTGCATGCAAGCAAACATTCTTAATTGATCTGCTAATAGCAGAATAAATCAACTTCCTATAGAGATTTTTTTGTA
Organism: Patagioenas fasciata; assembly: GCF_037038585.1. NCBI lineage: Eukaryota > Metazoa > Chordata > Aves > Columbiformes > Columbidae > Patagioenas > Patagioenas fasciata. The sequence goes on from NC_092536.1 coordinate 2,315,797, forward strand.
TGCATATATCTATTTATCCATTGGGGTGCGTGTGTTTGTCTACGTTCACTTTTGCCATAGCACAGGACCCAGACTTCTAAGTGAGAGCTTCTGCACCATGGAGCACCTCAAGGGGGAAACTTGTGCTTCAGGTAATCACATGAGAATCCCATTTGGCAAACGAAGGGGGCTAAATTCTGAGGGTGTTTAGATGCTGCAAACACATAATAGTTTGCAGCTGTGGCTCCCATTGGCAATCTCTTGAGCCTGATAATGAGCAAGAAGTCACCTGTGGTATTAATTACCTTCCTTTTTTTTTGCAGTTGCCTGCTTGTTTTCATGTTTGAGTCTCTTTTCAAGTGAGTAGCTAGACTGGTACGGGCAATGGTAACAAAAGGAAACGGATCTGATGCAGTTGGGCTTATTTTTAGAGACTTAATGCATAAATAGAATCAGGAGTAGAAACACGATTGTCTTCTAAATCAGGTAAGCTGGTTCTTTATTGTCTTCCTTCATTTTAAAAGCTTCTTCTTCAGTGGTCTTTAATGTGTAGTGGTTTAGACCAAGCTGCATTAATACGCTAGTGAATCTGAAGTCTGAGGAATGCAGCTAAATAATTGGTTTGGAACAAGAGTTCTGTGGAGGTAACTGACTTGAGAAGCCAGAATAGGTATTAAATCGATGTGCAGCCAGCACTAAGTAGCTCTAGAACCTACTTTCACACCTCGTTTTCATAATGAATGAGATGTAAATGAAATGAGCGCACTGGAGACGCGTTAGCTCGGCTCTGTGTGTGTTCAGCCCGCCTGTCTGGTTCCCCTGGGCTCTGGGGCTGCTGCTTTGTGGATGATCCTTAGCGAGAGCTGAGGACTCGCGTACTACAACTTAGAAGAGTCTTTCGCATGTGTCGCTTAGGAGGGAGTGTCGGTTGGACTCAGGTGTGTATCGATCAAGCCAAGTCCAGGGAGCATCACTGAGGAATTAACTGTGGCAAGGAGCTATCGCTGCCAAATGTTGTGTTTAGAAAATGCCTCGAGCATTTAAAAAAAACTCTTCGGAGGTGAATTTGTTTGGTCTTTGAAAGCCCAGGAACTCTGTTGCATGTTTCTATGTGTTTATTTTAGTACCATATCCTATCCACACGCAGCATTAGAGCACAGCGGCGACACATCTTATTACCTATAGCTCAATGCCTACTATATAAAATCAGTTCTATGTTGCTACCATCTCAGAAGTACACAAGACAATGTGTTTATTTGTAGTAGGAGAGGCTTTTGTCCTGCAGGAGAGTTACATGGTGGCCACCTAAGCTCCCCATATGGGGTACCAGGACTGACCGTCCTTCACTGCCATGTCCAGCCCCAGAAGGAGCTGTCTCCTCCTTTAGACCGACCTCTAAAATGAGTTGGGATATCGCTTGCAAAGTGCTGAGGAGATAGGATTTGTGTTCTGCTTCCAGTTCACTTCTCACTGTTTGAAACCTCACAGGAGGGGCTGCTTATGCACTTAACACCAGGCACATGGTTAAGCACCTTTCTGAATGGGTGTTTGGTCTCCAACAGCCATCATCTTCCTCATGCATAAATAACGCCTCTTTCCTGTGAAATTAGTGAGTGTTATTGTGCTATTTGGCTTGGTGAAAGCTTTAATAGATGAAGTTGAAAAGTGGCAGCAATAAGGGCCTGAGAAGAGCAGAGCACCTGGTACGTTGTGCCCATAATCAGGAGCGTAGGAAGGGCCGAGGTTACGTGAGCCAAGCCGGTATGCCTGAAACTGCATCGTTTCCTACCTTTTTTGCTGATGTGATATGAAGACCTCTGTCAACAAATCCTTCATTATTCAGGCTTCCTCCTCCAGCGCTGTGAGGAACAGCAAATTAAGCAGCCCACGTATGTAATATTAATGGCTGGAGAAGCAGCACTGCTACTCTGTTTGTATGTACTGCCAATGCTCATTAAGAAATTCCTGTCACACTGTAAAGATGGTTGGTAGATTACATACGACAAGTTCCTGCATCTTCCTCCTTAAAACAGCCCCCGGAGCCTGGAGGGACCCATTTAGTACTGAACCACGTTTGTTTGCACAATCTACCAGAACTCGCTTTCCCCTTGTTTTAGTGGATGCAAATGAGGCCTCCTGTTGCATTTTCACTTTTGCAATTACAGATGCTTCTCTGGGTCTGGCTGCTGCTGTCCTGGCACATGGACAGTGCCCGGATTTTAGCTGTTTGGTACCTGAGAGAACTCAAACCAACATTACCAGCACCAGAAAGCTGTGGCTTTGAAGTGTAACAGGGACTTTGCTTATTCATGTTCAGCCCTTTGTTCCTAGTAATTAAATCAGAGCTTTCTACAGTTAGTTAACATATTAATGACCTAAAAACCAATCCAAGGAAATTCGCTGCTCAGCCCTCATGATAGGAGACTGTAAAGATGACCAAGAGTCCCATTTTCAACATTTCACTGTGCTCAGTAAGCACAGATGAACAGAATGGGAGAGAAATAAGGAGAGGAGTAAGGGGGCTGTGCTCTCCATTAGCACTGGATGGGTCCAGTGCTAGCTGTGGATTTCCACTGCCGCTTCTCCCCCGTCTGCTCCTGTGTGTTTGTATCCCCACCAGTGCTGGTCCTGGGAGCCCCGGCTGCATCCCTGCGTGGCGATGCTCAGCTGCCCAGCACAGCAATGGGCTTTGGTGGAAGGTGATGCTGCTGCTGCCCTGGCAGGGCCATCTGCATCCATGTGCTCAGTTCCTGGGGGTTCTCCCACCAGCACAGATGCACCTCATGCCTCCCTTTTTCTCCAGCGAATCCTTGCTCTGATTGACTGTGGATACCCATTTTCCACCCTGTTGTCATCAAGACAAAACCCCAAATCACTCTGTTCCTCTCTGCCATTAACCTTTTACAGCTTTCTTTCATCAGTCCTCCCTCTCAGGCATAATCAATAGCTTCACTCTTAGTGTTTGGCATTCCCTTCTGTTCTGCCAGTCAGGATATCAAGGTCAAATCAGTTCCTTTTGTATTTCTCCCTTAAATAAATCGTGTCAGGCTGCCATGCTGTAATGCAAAATATTTTGTAATATTGAAAAATCTCAAGTATTGATTGGATGTAGCTCTATATCTAGCTCTCTACAGAGCCTTGACTGTAACTTTAATACAGCACTCAATAACATGTCATTTGTAAGACCAGTTCATAGAGCTGAAGAGGCATTCTTGGCAGGCTGCATGTGCAAGCTCGGAAAGGGTTTTTTCATCACATCACACAGCCCTCACGCAATCACAGCAGCCCCTGAAGAGCAATAGGATTTTAATCAGCTCTTCCAATTGTTTTGTCCCCGGTGTCTAGTACAGAGCCAGTGTCCCCCACTCCTAAAGCACCAGTGAGGAGGGACTGTAATTGAAGAGGATGCTCTTCTAACCCACTTTTAATATGATTTGTGAGGCTACTGGGGATGATTGCTGCAGAGCAGCAGAGAGAGACGACAGACAGACAAGCCAAGCGCTGTTACTCAAGTCAGGTCTTAAGCCAGAGAGAATTTCAAGTTTCTGGAGCAAGAACCATGCCAGAGCATAGAAAAAATCACGAACACCTAAATTGTGCTGCTTTGTTGCTCCTAAAAAAAACCAACATCCCCCTCGCCTCCTTCGGAGTCGCACTCTGACAGCTTGGAAACCTGCTCGGCTCCTCAAGCCGGCAATGGCCCCGGCTATAAACAGCGTCTCACCGTTTGCGTGTGGGCTGGAAGCTCTGCAGGGAATAGAGAAAGCAACAGAGAGGGGGAGAGAGGAGCAAAAGGGGAAATGCCCCACTCATGAGTGGTATCTGCTGCTTTGGCTTTGGATGGAAGCAAAGGGTGGGCGATTATAATTATATATTAGAAGGCAACAGGAAGCCTTAAACAATACATATTTCTCTCTGTTTGTATATACATGCACGTATGCTTTCTGCATCCGCAAAGTAGATTTACGCCATCCTTTTTTCCAGAATTAATTCATCATTTACTTACTACAACTTCCCCAACCCCCATTTTAATATTTTCACTTACTGTACTTTGAAGAGCTCGAAATAGCTTGTCAGATTGAGACAGCTCTTGAGAAGTTTAATTTTCCTAATGCTTGTTGGAAATCCCCTTTCTGAATCTGCAGGAATATTAAGGTTCTTAGCATGAGCTGTGCAGAGAGGGAATTTGCAAGTAAAGCTGTCAGTGTAATGCAATTGGGTTAGGGGAGGCTCGATGGGCAGCACTGGTGGGTGCAGGATCTGTGTCCCGAGGAGGGAAGGATGCGCGCTGAGCTGGAAGGGGATGGGAAGGTGCCAACCACTTGTTTTCTCTGTGCCAGCCATACATCCAATATAGGTAGTCAGACAAAATTAGAGCAGAGGCACATGGAGCGTTTACAAGCAAAGGTAACAGTTGTAATGGCTTTTGCTGCAGATTCTACTCCTGCATTTCTAATGTCCCTGTTTCTGGCTGTCACAGCTGGTGGGAACTTGTGCCCTGCTCCTGGTTGCTGGGATCCTGTGACGGGGTCTCTGCAGAACATGTTACTGGCTCTGCCCAACTGGGGACAGCACTGAAAGGCGCAGGGACAGGGCTAAAAGCCTGAACTAAAGCTTTACTGCCGGCACTGCGTGTTACCCCAGTGTTCAATGCATTCCCAGAATGGCAGTACTGGTGTGAAGGGTTCTTCATATAGACAAGAGAAATGAAAAGGTATTTTGCAAAGAGCCAGAGAATAGCGGGCGTCCCCTGGGTATTGACAGTGACGGGAAAGCACGGTAATTTGAGAACAGGTAACCTGTCAGTGTCTGGCTCCTTGTGCTTGGTTCTGTGTCCAAATAGAAGTCCCTGTCTGACAACTGCACAAACCAAGGGGGATCGCTCCCCTGTGTCATCAGAAACATGAATCAGTGGCCACATTTGAAAAGCAGGAGCGTGGCAAGGAGCCTTGTGCCCATGGCAAGCTCTGGGGTCTCGGCTGAGTGCAGACCCAGAACGTCACCGAACCCAGCGCTCCGCGGTTCGGGGCGGAAGGTGACAGTACCCTCGGTAAGGCCGGTTGTAGCTGCTGCTGGAGCTGGGCTCACACCAGACTGCAGAGCCACACTTTGCCACGTGTTCTGGCTCAGGTTCGCTCCTATTGCACACCATTGTGTATATTTTTAATAAAAGGCAGATAATTTGCGGGTGGAGGTGCTCGCCCCAGCAGCTCATGGGCTGCCGGCTGTGTCGGGGACTCCAAACCCACGCTGGGCTCACACCCCAGCTCAAAGATGCAGGCGTTGCCATCAGCCCCTTTTCCTCCATCCTAAGCAGAAGCAAAATAGTTAACTGAGATCAGAAAAGCTGACAATTCCTCCTCCTCCTCTTTTACCACCTGCTATTTTCTTCTTGAGTATCTGGACTCAAAGTATTACTGAAATTAAATATAACAATTTAGACTTTCCATTGTTCCCTGCTCTGTAATGTGCTGGAGTGGCACCTTTATATTCATCCATCCATCCCCATCTCCTCAGATATGCTGCTCACACAATGGATATTGTTGTAGAAGGGACCTGGAATGAGCTCCTGCATTATTCACTTCATTTATTTTGATACAATATTTGGAGCCACTTCATTAAATTCTCTTACAATGTCCTGTCATTTTTCCCCGTCTCCTTGCTGGTGCCTGGCTCATACAGATAGTATAACAACAACAATATGGGGTGTGGGGAGGTGGGGGAATAGACTTGTTTTCTATGAAAGGGACAGCTGTGCATTATTTAACTTCTCTTATTGATCTCAGGATTCCCTCCTTCCCCTCCACCCCCAGAAAAAAGAATACAACTAGCTTAAAACACATCATTTGCGTGTAGTAGATACAGGAAGTAAATACTCAAAACAATTAAGTCTTGAACAAATTAAAAAACATAGAGCTTTACAGACAGTGTGAATGAGCAGAAAATGCATACACTCCTGTTTACTAGAACTGAAAAATGAACTACAGTTTCTCCTCTTTCAGTGTTTCCATAGATGCCGTAGGTCAGCCTCATTAAATGTTTAGTTTGATCTTGTGGTTTTTGGGCTTTGGTTTTGGTGTGTTTGGGGTGTCAGGACCTTTCCTGCCAGGCGTGGCTCACAAATCGCTCCCGGGACAGGGGGGATCTGGGCTCAGGGGTTCAGACTCCAGTGAGAGCGGTGGGTGGGAGCCCCACGCAGCCCATCCTGCTCCTTGATTTATGCCACAGAAAACACGTGCTGGCGGTTGAACATCAAAACGTCGGGACGCCGTGGTTCCAGGAGCACTCAGCTGACGGAGCACGTGTCGGCCATTTGGGAATCGGTGATTGTCTGAAGAAAAAGCAATGAGTGAAAAGCCACCCCACCAAATAAATACATTGCATCCATGGGGCTGTGGTGATGCCTTGAGCGTTGTCTTGGCCAGGACACTCAAAACCGGGCTGTGTTTCCAGCTTAGGCTCCTGTTCTGCGACACATGCTTGTCTTTTTAAGTACATAGTTAAGCTTATTGGAGTAATAGAGCTACTTCTATGTTTACCTAATGTATGTAAAAAAATACTAAGTTTCACCTCTTTGTCCTTATATTTCTCTTTGCTGTTCATCATCCAAAGCCAAAATACCCGAGGAAAGGTCTGTACTTGTAGAGAGGGGGAAATGAATAGTAATCTGGAGGTAACACATGGAGCAACAGCTGAATTCTTTTCTGATTATTAGTGTGTACAATATCACTATATAGCAACCACTCGTGTTTTTCAAAGCCCTGTGAGCCGTGTCCTGCCTGGCACCATTTTGCAGTGGAGCTTTCCCACAGGCTGCCTGGCACCCGCTGTGATAACTCCGGGTTTATTCTGGTTGGCATCAGACGTTTTCCAGCTCAGAGCCCCGTCTGCTGGTGCTGGAGCCGCTGTCCTCAGCAGACCCGGCTGTGCTGGATTTGCAGCCTCTCGCAGGTACTGGGCAGCACGAAAGAGCTGGAAGTGAAACCTTTTCAGAAGTGCAGGACTTGATGTTCCTCGTTGCTCCAGCCGCTGCCCCGGAGTCACGCTGGCTCGGAACGGTAGAGGATTCAGAGAGGGGGATGATTAAAAGATTGGAAAACGTCTCATAGAGCGAGAGAGGCAAAGAGTGCAATCCCCATCAGGTATCAAATGGAGCTTACGTGGTGCTTTGATCGCAACCTGCAAGTATTTATGTGGTGAACATAAATTTAACAGACTCTTTAATCCATAGGCAAAGATGTGACCAGCAGGGTATGAACGTGGAGCTGCGCACGTGCAGAACCAGTTTCTCGTAGTGAGGGAAGAAGTCACGGAGGGTTGCAGCAGGTTTAGGGCTGGCGTTCTCAGGTGTTTCTCTGGAAGCCATGTTCTGGTTCAGGTGCTGCCGCTGGGCCAGGCTTAGGAAGTCAGACGTTCGCTGCTCTGTATATTTTGAATTAGATGGCTGTGGGGCTTTCTTTCGGTTTCAAAAAATAATCTGGCAGTCTCTGGGTAAGGCTTTCTGTAGAAAAAAAGGCAAACAACAATGTTCTCAGCTCTAATTCCTTTGGATAGTAACCATGTTGTATCTAAGGCGTGCTAAGGTTTGGTTTTAATCTGGTGCAAGTGCATGGACTGCGGTTACGTTATTTCTCATTTCACTGAGGTTAACTGAGAATACGTTTCAAGCTATATTTTGCTCATTGATCGTGGGGCACTGAAGTCCCACAGACTTCAGTGAGCACTGAATCCTTCAGCCCTAAATTCTAATTCTAACCACACCAGAGCACTCCGGACGGTGCCCCCCGCGGCGTTCCCGTCGCTTTTCAGCATCACCCGTCTCTCAGAATATTCTATTAACCTCTGTGGTGTTGGTGGCTTCCACTTGGTAGTAGGGATAAATCTCAGCCTGCCATCTTCTGCTTTTCATCCCCACCGCTTGACTCGGATTAAGTTGCGTGTTTTGAATAATTCTGTGTGTTTTCTCAGTAGAATTCTGAGCCTCGGCCTTAACCTTCCCAGTAGTTCATGGTGGTTACAGCCCAGTTATTTGATTAAAATATTTTTACCAGCTACTTGAAAGTACTGCAGCAATCTGATTTATTCCCATTGTTAATGCTTGTTTGTTTAGTTTTTCAGACGGAATGAATTTACCATTCATTTAGTACTCATGCCAAGGGAACTATTGTTTTCAGAAATAATGGAGCACAATATGCAGGAAAACACGGGTATTTTGTTCACGCAGTTGCATATGTACACAATGGAAATGATTTGGTGGCTTAGGGTGTTAATCTGCTTCATCTGGGCTTTTGTACCAGCGCAGTTACCCCGGTGCCGGGGGCCAGCGGGACCCCCAGGGCTGCAGAGGAGCCTTTGGCTCGGTGCTTACGTGCCCAGTGTTGTCACAAGTGACAACGTGCTTGTCACAACTGCTCTTTTCTGGAGTTCTCTGCATTTTCTGTTGGCCTGAAAAATAACTAAAGAGATGGGATGTTTAAAATCCTCGGTTCTAAAGCAGGGGTTAGTGTTGGGTGCCCAGTTTCTGGCACAAAGGGCTGAGTTCAGAGGGGGCCGTGCAGTCAATGTTCTTAATGAAATCAGTGGGAGATGGGAATTCCATTGGAAATCAGACCCTGGCACCTCAGAGCGAAGGCACCTGAAAGCTGCTTGGAGCCTGGCATCTACATGGTATTCTTCATGGCCAAAATCTGAACACGAGGTCTCGGCCATTAATGTCCTTCTAAAATGTCTTTGCAAGGCTTATCCTCTTTATTTTTTAATTACATTTCTTAACAAATTTCTGCCAGTTGACAAGCTGTTGAAAACGCAGTTTTAACTTCTCATGTGCGTGGATACTCAGTCACACATAAAACTTCATGTAATTGAATTTTAACACTGCCATAACAGAAGTAAAACCTCACTTATTTCAGACTGCTCTGCAGAGAGGTTCTAACCCTGGAATCTGTTGCAGGGAAAACTGGCAATAAACAAAGGGAAAAAAGCAGGTAAAGGATCATCGGCGAATCCTCATTATTGCATTGCCATTCCCATTGATTTTTGTCCCTTCCAACAGACAAAGCAACAAGGTTTTATTTAAAATAAGTTTAGCTCACTCAATGCGTAACGGCTCAAAGTTAAAGCCCAGAGGGATGACTTATTTTCTCTTCTTTTCTAAGGCAGCGATGCTCCACAAACCTCCCCACCAGTGCAGCCAGATTCCCAAATCTTCCCCGAACAGTGTGTGCACAGAGCTGCCTTTGGTAGCTCCGCAATGGGCAGGAGGCTGTACCTGGTTCTCCCGCCCGGTCAGACACCTGCTTCAGCTCTAAACTCTTCTGACATTGCTGAGGGAGATAATTACAGTGCTCTGGGGGACTTTTGGCCTTACCAAAAATAGATGGGAACAGGGGGACATGCGTTCACAGGGAAAACTCAGAAGGTGCTGAGCAGAATAACATCTATATTACGTGACAGCTTCTGGAAGAGCCTCACAAAAGCGCCCGCTCCATCCCCAGGCTTCCATTTCCCAGGATTAAATTTCTGTCTTTCCAGAAATCTTCCAATATGAAGGCGTATTAATGGAAATCCTTGCACTTGGTTGTGTGACAACCGTAGTGGAGCAGGAAGGTATTTTACATCAGGTGGTCCAGGGTGACACGTTAGGAAGGTCCCAGTAAAGATGTTGGACGCTGGGTTGTGTGGGATTTGAGGTCAATCCGTCACGTTTTCTTTGCTTAAAGTAGAAGCCTGGTTTGCCGTGATTCAGAAAACAAACTTCTCTTCAATTGGAAGTTATCTAATTTAGTTTTTGCGAAGCATTCAGATTGCATTTCCTTCCCCAAATGTTATAGCAAAACTGATGGATTTATTGATAGTTTTAAATGTATATAAATACAGAAATAATAGTAACATCTAAGCTGGGTTAGGAGACTTGATCTTGCTGTAGAGCTGACTGATGGCAAAATGTGAGCTTGGCAAGCGGTGGGATGAAAGAACAGAAGTAGATTCGCTATGGAATATCGTTACCTTAACAATGACGCTGGGACACTGCCCCCATGCAGCCTTAAAAACATCCTGATGTTTCATTCAAACAAATGACAAATGTTTTAAGAGTGGAGGGGACAGAAAAATGATCTCATTAAGCTATAGAAAAGTAACTAAAAAGGATGGAAGGTGCAGTAGGTAACAAGATGCATAATGCTCCAGGGCCAGCTTGGAGCACTTCCCAAGGCTGCAACAATAAGAGATGTAATCAGTAAAACACAGTAAATACAAAACCAAAGATGAGCTGCAGGCTTTGTGAGAGACTTGCAACCTGTTCCGAACAGAGTCATTACCAGGGTCATACTGAGATGAAAAAGAGAGTGAAACGCTATTAAAAGATGATGAATATTCAGAACATATAATAGTAATGTTCTCCTATTCCAGCAAATGGTTATTATATTTCCCCATTACCTCTTACTTTGCTGTACTTGGATACACAAAAAGATGCAGCTTTTTGCCTGCCTTGCAGCGCAGTCTGTAAACGTGAGATTGCCCCGAACTCTTGGCCAGGACAAACTTATTTTAAATCCCGTTACAAAGTGTGAGCCGGACTGCGTGCCTTGGAGCGCCTTTAATCCCAAAGCGCCTCACGTTTGAGGAGCGAGAGGGAACTCGGAACGCAGCCGCTGGCTTGCAAAGTGCTGGTATTTTGTACCAATATTTGAGTGTTACTCCTCCATTAGAGTGCGTTACCTCCTTAAACAGCTGTTGTTGTTGCTGGGTTATGCCAGGTGTGTAAATAGGGTTTGCAGAGCCAATAGTTCCTGCCAATAGTATTGATTATTGGTCTGTAGGCAGACAAGGCTGCGCTGAAAGCTGCGTCCTCCCTGCTGGAAACCCCGGGTGAGGTGAGAACACCTGTGCAACTTAAGCAGGAATTAATACATCTTTTAATGTGATTTCTTACTTAAACACATTTTTAAAAGAAAAAGCTCGAAAGGAAGCCCAGAGGCTGTAAGGGATGGCAAAGGCAGTGCTTCAAGCCTATAAGCTTTTGATAGAGCACTCAAGTTAAATTAAAAGATTCCATGGCTCATTTTACTTCATTAAAGCCACTAAAATAATAGGGCAACTTTTCAACGGTGGGGGTTAATTTTTGGAGCAGTACAGGGGCATTTAGCTTCAGTGCCTGATGTAAGTTGATTGAATCAGACAAATGAAATGGGTGACCTCTGTCTAGCACAGTTGCAGTCGCAGCCGGCCTCGTGTCCAGAGAATGGAAACTGCAGTGTAAGAGGCACCTAAAATAGCATCAAAGAGGTGGTGGGACCTGCTCTGGAGCACGAAGGGTTAAAGTGTCGTGGGGGTGTTTCAAATGCTGCTTCAGGCCGGGTGTTCACTGCGAGGATTTCTCAGTAACCAGATGTTCTCTGCTGTTCTTACTAACATGTATTGTTTCGTTTTAAACAAATGTTTTAAATGAGCTCTCGGTAATGCTCTAGGAGAAATGAATTTCCAGAATCATTTTTTCAGGCACTGGACAAAAATGCTGGCTTACGATTTTGGGAAGGATAAGAGATTTCAAGCACCCTCAATATTTAAAACTTAAAATCAGATGTTATAGGAAAGATGTGGAAAAGTTAAGTGATGAAAATACGGTTCATTTAAAGGGGATTAAATTGCACATAATTATCTACCCCTTTAGAAAATGTATGGTTTTTAAAAAATTAGAATTCCTGGTTTGTTGTCATTGTTGGTTTTTAATAGTAGATCCTTAGTTCTGAGGTTCTAAATGCAATGAGGACTTTGGAAGAGCAGACTCCACTTTGGCGATGCCGGGCAGAGTTAACGGTACCTGTGGCATCCAGAAACACAGGGACACGTGCGGGGAGATGGGAATCAACCGCAGCTCAGGCTCTTAGGTGGGGTTTCGGATTCAAATGTTCAAGCGAGTGGGCTTGGACCAACCAAGCAGAAAGGGCCCAGCAGGGCAGCACCCGCTGCACAGGTCACCGCTCTCGGTCCGTTCCTGGGGGTTCAATGGCAGAATTAATTGCAAAATAAAATGCATGTAATTGGATTAATTAACAGTACATTTCAAGGGGGCTGAAATGCAGAATTAGCTGTGGGTAAATGCACAGTGCAGGTTTTTCCTGTGAATACAAGCGCTATTTTTGGAGCTGTATCTGTGGCCCATTGAGGTGTGCCTTGGAAAAGCTGCTAGGGGAAGAAATGGGGCTTTGAAGCAGGAAGATAAATACTGTAATTAGGGCTGCAGGACAACAAAAGGATTATTCTTAAATATAAAATCATTTGAGTGAAGTTGCTTCCAAGATAATTATACCTAAAATTGCTTGCACGGGTCTAATGTTTTCTTTACAAGGCGTTGTAAGACTCATTGAATATTTATGGACCTGGAACACAGGGCTGGATGAAATTTGAACCATAAATTCAATAGCAATTTATGATGATGAAATTCCCCAGCAGTTGTTGGCCCAACCTTTTAGCCTTGACAGAGAAGCGGAACACGAGCCCGCGTGATGAACGCGCTCGGAGCTGAATGCCCGTGATTGCCGAGCGCTGCCGCGGTTGATGCTGTTCAACAGTCCCGTGGGCTCAGCTCACCGATAGCTGGCTTGTTTCCTTTTTCTTCTTCTTAATGCATACATTGCAGAAGGGTTGTTTGTGCTTCTGGTATGGTTATCACATGGAAATGATCATGCTGTATGTATCCATATGTATGGATTAAATACAGCCTGAAAAATCCTATGTTAATTACGTTCTGAGGGTGTAGCAGAATTTATCACTTGAACATGTTTTGTTTTGCTAGAAATAAATAGTGTAAATTCCAGATCAATGCATTTAGCTGCTGGGAGCTTGGTAATAAATATACCACGCTTTAGAAAAAGCTTTTCAATCATTACTATTACTAATCATTTCCCGTTAGCTCAATGCTTAGACTTCTAGCCCACATTACGTATTAGTTTATTTGTTGTTAAATAATGTGTATTTCTCAGAAGACAAGCAATACCACAGGAAGGAGGGGAGGGGGTGGCAAAGGATCAAAGCCAAGCAAGCAGATTATCAGAGAGACACGGGGAGATGTTTTGAGAGAAGGGGACTCCCTGCAGGCGCCTCAGGTAGCTAGAAACCATCTTTTTCTTTTTCTACTGCTGCAAATCCATGTTGCAGGTTCTTGCTTTAGTACGGAGTTTGCTGTGGCCCAAGGAGACGCTGCGATCCCAGCAGAGCCCCCACTGGTACCAGAGATGGCCGAGGGGACACCCGGCTGAGCCAGCTGCAGAGTCAGAAACTGCTCAGTGTTTCTAAACTGAGAACTAGTGCAGATGTGCTTACAGACCTGTGTGCCAAAGGCCATGCCCAAATAATGAGGAAAACGTGCTCAAAAGGGAGCGCAGCAATTATTGAATTGCCAATCAGGCCAGTTTTGCCCATGAGGATTGCGTTAGCCAAGGCAAGGCTGAGCAGAACCTGTTGCAATAAAAGAGGGGGGAAGTTCTGAAGAAGTCAAAAACGTTCAAATTACTTTTTTGCTTACTGTCCCAACAGTAGCAAGAAATATCAAAAATGAAGAGGAAAGTTTAAAATACACCGTGAGCTTTATTATTCCAAAGAAAAGTTTGACACAACAGCCATTCAAATCAATAGAAGACATCCCACGGGTTCAGCACTCGCTGTAAGCTCTGTGTGCTAGAACGCTCATCTGTGCACACGAAATCGTCCTCCCTTTGAGGCCTTACAACAACAACACTGGTGTGTCTACCTTCCCCTACGTGATGTTACAAAATTAGACTGGTCTGTGATGAATTAATACAGTAGAGACAGTGTGTGGAATTAGATGGATTTGATAGTTTGAAGTAGCAGGCGGCTCCTGTCACGTTGGTATGCTTAAACAGAAGAGGAATGCATGTCTTACTATCTCTTCTGAAAAGAAACCAAGAGAAACCCAAACCTAATTACACATCCATCACTAAAGTGCTCTGCACAGGCTGCCGGGTAGCAGCTGTAGTCTCGCAGTTCACTGGAGCCTCAGGACAAGGTTCTGATAGGCTTTTCGTTCACTTTCCCATGAGTGATGCTTCTTCACGTAGTCTTTGGCCCTTGTTACAATTTCTCTTTCCATAATGGGGTCATTTATCAAACTCTTGGAGAGCACAACAAACTCCTGAAAAAGATAAAGAAAATAACAAAAGTTCCTTGAAGTTCTAGTGATACTGAAATAGCTTGTACCTCTATCTTGATTCCAGTAAAACACTTCAACTGTGAGCCAAGATATGAATCTACTCAAAGTTATTTTCAGGGTCAAGTACCATAATAATTATTTTATATATTATTTTTACACAGCCCAACAACCAAGATATGTAAAATCAAAGGCAATCCCAAGAACATTAAGACAAATACAAGCAACAAATTTAATGACCCAAAAATTGTTTGCTTACCCAGGTATTAGAAAAGCAGGCTGGTTATAAATGAAAATTCACTTGTTCTGCTGTATTGAAGACAACTGGCATCAGGTGTTTGATCTCAGCTCAGCTAAACTTATATCGCATTGCTCCTATGATCTCTTTAGTTAATTTTATGGTAAGACTGAAAAACAAATCACTACATAAATAATATAGTCATAGTAGGAAGAGAAGAGAGGCATCAGCAACAAGCTCTTCCAGAGTAGCGTTAGTGCAACAAGCTCTGCAAAAAAGCCACATATGAATTTACTGGCAAACTACTGGACCTCACAGATCACAACTATTCCTTTGCCTGCTCCTCTGCCACTCTAATTTAGTTCCAGGGAAGAGAAATAGTGAACTTCAAACATTTGAAAGGAGATTTGATGTCTGAACTAATCTATTCTGAGCAGCTGGTCTAATTTTTTTATCAAGAGACTTCCAATACTTCAGCTTGATTACAAACGTACTTAGATCTTTGCAAAATAGTGTCTGGGTTCAGCTCAGAAAAGCAGATAGCTATCATGTCAATGGAGAATGAAGATAATGCATTTCTACACAATGGATAGTGAAGATCAGTGCGTAGGGATGAGGGGGACAAAAAGGATGAGGGAAAGAGATACATTATTTACACAATCTGTCAGCTATGAAAGGAAATATAACAAATAAGACCAGAGTTCTTATCAACACTCGTTTAACTACCAAAGTATACTTGAAAACCTAAGTACACGGTGTATATAAACACACCCACAGATATAAAATCTTTGGTTACCACAGAATCAATGTCGCTGTTGCAATGGAATTGATGGTTATGCATAATACATAACGATAACGTGGCCCCTGGGAAACACCGGTACATGAAACCACATTGAACACGTTATAATCTCTGCTTTGACTCTCACTGACCAGACAGACTGTCAATAGATGCATCGCTGCTGTGAAATTTAACTAGAGATGCACTTCGGTTCTGCTGGAAAGGCCTCCAGCTGCTCTCCATCCCAAGTGCTGAGTTATCCCGGGTATTCCGTTCCTCACGGGGAGGCTGCAAAGCGGGTGTTTGCTGAGATCCCGGCCCTAAGGAAGATACGTGAGGCTGGTCTAGAGCGTTTCTTGAGGCTGCGTCTACCAGACGTGGCACCTACAACTGCAGAGACACTGCCAAGAACACAGGGAAGGTGGGAAGGTCTTACCTGACTTACGGTGGCTTCAGCCACTTGCCTGTATAATCACCGTGATAAATAGCGCTCACACTCAACTACATTCCAACTTCAATTTTATGCTCCTGTGGAGGATTTTATTTAAAGTAATGTTTAAAAATAATTTATGTAAATTACCTAAGAACAGAAGCAGCAATGTAACATTTCTTGACAGGTAGTCCTATTAGCATTCCTTTAAAATGTGGATACAGAGGACAAAAACTTGGAAACATGTAAATGATAGAAGAAATGAGATCCTTTTTCACAGTTACAATACTTAATATGCTGGGGATAATTTCAGGCAAATGCCAAACTGAGTCCAAAGCATAGAAGTTGAGAAACTGCAGGAGGGAGAAACAGCAAATGGAAAAATACCAGGAGATGGAGAAAAAGGCCTTCCCAGCTTTATCCCCACTTCTTGCGCTAATCAGATGTGACCACCTACAAGTCACGTGCAGTCTGAGTGGAAGCCAATGGGAAGATTCACGATGACTTATCTGGGTTTTGGCTCCGACTCTGTGAGCCGCTGGCTGGGCCTGTTTGCAGGTTTGGCCGCTCAGCTTTACACAGCAATAACCTCATTCTCCAGGTGCCTCCCTTAACTCCTGCTGACTCGCATTTCACTCGCAGCTTTGTGTAAGTCTGAAGCATGGGCTCCCACACTCAGAGAATCTGCATTTAATGTTTCTTTTCTAGAAGCCCATGATACACAAACTACTTACAGTGTGATACGTGCCTTTTTAGCAGCTGTCATCGCGTTTGTGCAAGCGATATTTGCACAAATACTTGTGCGCTCCCATATTGTAGATGTGAAGCCAGCCTCGCTTTTGGTGAGAGAGGGACAAAAATCACAAATGACTTTTCAGTTATCAAACATGATAACTGAAGGAGGTGATTTGCATGCTAACTTACTACCCCAGGGACATCCATATTTCTAACCATCACGTATAGAAACGGCTATAAATACTATCCCTGCGACAGGCAAACACAGTGGAAAAGGTGAACTTCAGTAGTTAGCCACAACCCAGAAAAAAACAGGGGAGAAGATCATCTTACATACATCCAGAACTAATATTACATGTGCCCTTTTTATGGGTAGTACTTCACTTCAAACACAGGCATTTTTCAACAGCAACAGCCATCATACATTGTTCTGCTGGTAAATTGACCAATCTTCTTCAAAGAAAATGTCAGTTTCTCTATAGATTACCTAAGGAAATTCTGTATAATGTTTTGCAGAGAACCAGAAATACAGGTATATGGGAGATATAAAGCTAGAAAATGAGTGCAGCGAGTAAAAAGAATGAATATTCCTTCAATTACCATGAGAACTACACCGGCACCGCAGCTCACACGTAATGAGAAGAAGATGCATGGTTAATATATTATTGATATAATGAAAGTAAGTCTGCAATTAAACCATTTCATAGCAGCTTCGGCAGATAACAGCACATGATTCTTAAACAACAGAGACTCACCCCGGATGTGACTGGGGAACAGATGTGCCCAGCGGCAGGTGAACCAGAACCAGCCATGAACCACAAACTGATCGCTGGCACTGCCAAAAATTGCCAGTTAGGCTGTTCAGAGCGAAGGTTCAAAGGTCTACAAAATCAGGCTCTATTCTGACTTGAATCCCTCAGACTCTGGTTATTCTTGTCCTCCCTCTTCTTGGCTTTCAAGTTTATTCACCTCCTCCTGTTTCTTTAGCTGCTTCTCTGAGCTTTTACAGATGCTGAACATCTGATTTTGAAACTTAGCGTGCTCAATAACTCTTTGGTCTTCCCTTCCAACACGGTTTTGCATCATTTCTTGCCCAAAAGCCTCTGGCTATTCTTATCTCTCACTTATTTTCTTATTTCAGGTGCCATAAACGTAGTGTTGAATATTCAGTAAACTTGCAAATTCAAGCAGTGGCAGGATCAAACCGTGATTGCAAAGCAACGTGCACAGATGATGTAGTATTAAGGACAAACATTTCACAGCTTTCACATTCACATTAACTGTTTCCACCTTTGTCTTCAGCGATTGGCAAAGATTTCTCTACTTCCAGCCCCGAAGCCTGAGGCTGTGTGCCAGCGATTAACGATGATTACAATCACACACAACATTTCCTACTTTGACATAAGCCACAAAAGCTCACTTGCAGCAACAATAAAAGAAAACCAACAGCACTCACAATTTAAAACAATTGTCATTGCACAATGTTCAACTTACATCCCTCTAATTTAACTTTCCAAAGATAAGATAGATAGTCCATGGACCAGACACAGTTGCTCATATCTAAGCCAGGCGTATTGTAAAGCTTTCCCTCCCTAGATCAGTAACAACCTGAAAATAAGCAGTGTTTTCTACTCCTGACCTGTGCTACAGTCTGTGTCACCACAACCACACAGGATCTGCTGAATGAAAATTCCTTTCATGTTTTCTAATCTTTGGTGGTCCAGATTCTTCAAGCACCTGAGCATGGCACTCATTTCTCTGCAGGACTGAAAGCATTTCCATAACCAACCCGACGCAACTGAGGTTACAACAGAAAATAGTTTACCAGATACTTAAGATGTCAAAGTAATCAGAGGAACAAACCCCAGCAAACTGCTTCCCAGAACATCTTTTCTGATCCCTATTGTCAGACCGAATCATCTAAGGCAGCATTCAAAGTGCCACGGGCACACTGTTCCATCTTCCACCGATAAAATTAGGAGATATACCTTGAAACTCTAAGTGTTCTAACTTAATCACATTTTCTCCATCTAATAACTCTCAACCTCCGATAAACTGTGTACAGTGGTTTAAAAACTGTATTTGATATGGTTTGGGGAGATAAGGAACAAGAGTAAATGGTAACTTTATCTCTAAAACCATGGGCGATGATTCGCATTCGGAGCTCATCTCTGCAAGAGAGAAGTTTTTCCACAGCTCTGCAGTGGGATTAGAGCATTACCCTGTACACAGATATGTTCCTGACCCATTTGCAGACTTTGATAGTTTATATATTATTTGACACCAATGAAAGTATAAAAGGGCTTTTAATAAATGAGATACAACTACTGTTTTACAGAGAAAGAAGGGATATCAGTTTCCTTTCTAAGACAGGTTACCTGGAAAAACACTGCTATGGGCGTACAACAGCCACTATGGAAATGCAAGTTACCGTCTTCACTTAAAAGGAGATTCAGTGGAGTTCTGAGATAGAGTAACAGGAAAATGGGTCAACAAGCTGCAGCAGAATAAGGGGATTTTTGATGTCGGGCATAGCACGGTGCAGAGAAGGAAACTCAGACAGAAGGGGTTTATCTAAACTAAGATTATAGTGTTCTAGACATATTTGCCACCTGTGACTCTAGTTCTGATATACAAGAAAGTCCTCAGCCACTTGTACAGAGTCATGGATGTCACTGGGACTACTTCTGTGCTTAAAATTGCACTTTCCCCTAAGTGAGGCAATACATAGCATATTTTAAATTGATCTCAAATTCCAAATAAACACTTAGAATGTAGGATGCTTGGAGATCACAGGAGAGGCTTCTTAGAAGGATGTATGATGAACTAATTGGGTCTGGTATGAATAATGTATTTGAATTCCAAGCCAAACGTAACCAGCATGTTGAAGGAAACAACAGAACGTATCAGAATTGGTATCAGGAGATGCATCAGTCCGAGTGTTCAACACAATCACTTTGAAGTTTTGAAGAAGCATATGGTAGTCAATGGGCTTTTTTTGCAGGGAATACATGTACAAATAATTCTATAAATAGCTTTACATCTCAGCCTTTGCTAGCCTGGAAGCCCCCATTTGCAAATGATATGGCAAGGGTGGGGGGGGGGCGGAAACAAACCAAACCAAGCAACATGCTGCAAGAATTCTTCTATTAACAAAGCCTCCCAAACTAACTGAACTCACCTTCCTGAAACACAGCTTAATAGGATGCATTCATCACACTCTCCACAAAGTAAATAAATATAATACATTTTCTACTTTGCAAAATCATCTAACGGACTATTCTGTAGGTTGTCTTAATCTTGAGTTAGATCACAACACTCAGAGAATCCAAAAGGCATCTTCCATAACATACACAAACATGAAACAGCAAAGCCATAATGCTGGAAAATACACTGAAATTAATATTTCCAGCATTTAAATAGGAGGAGTGTTCCCTCTCTCCCCGCTCTTACTTATCTTCACAGAAACTCCATTCTAACACTTAATTTTAGTCACTAATTATTTATTGACTGAGCAATATCTGAGACCTAATAATGCTTTATATTAAGAGTAACTGCTAGAAATTATAGATAATATATTCTCTAAAACTTCAGGCTCATAATTCCGTTTTGCTTAGGGACTGCTTGTCTAATATAGGGTCATATCACAGTTAGTCCTCGAAGGAAACGCGACATACACGCAGCATCTTGCAGGGTTCGCTTATGGAACCGTCAAAGCTCAAGCGCCACGAGTCACTGAGAACCGACCCCATTCCCAAGGCAGGTTCTAAAGCAGCACAGGCTGGAGAAACGCTCAGCAAGGCTGACACCTAGGAAGAGCCTGGAGAACTGCAAAGGGAACGTGAGACAGCACCAGAGCGCCCACCGAGGCGGCCTGACACCCAGGATTGCAGGAGAATCCGAGGAAAAGCCAAGTTTCCAGACACAAGCACATAATGGACAATGAACCCAAGCTCTGGAAGGGAAAGAGCTAAGGATCTGTTGTTTTCTTACCTGGGGATTTGAAAATAGCAGTCCTGTCTCCTTGTGGTTTATTATTGCTGCATTCCCAGGAATGTTCCTTGCCAGCACTGGAATATCTAAATCCATTGCCTAGGGGCACGTAGAAAAAGGAAACAACAGGTTATTAGGGATTTCAAGATGTTAATGATGACAATTTCAGAATGAAAAGCAGAATCAACAAACCAAACTTCTTTCCCATGTCTCTCTGCTTTTTAGGTGGAAAAATACCATGTCTAAGGTGATCTGTATGGAGCTTCTCCAAAATGTAAACCATTCCCAAGGCACCTAATGCCTGGCAGCTTTTGAAAACACAGCTTAGATTTTGCAGTAACCAGTGTGCAAGACCCTGGCCACTCCACTCTGTTACTCATGCACAGCCTGATCTGAAACTTTAATTACTATTGATTGATTTGGAAGTCTTGAGATGCACTGACTGTAAAACCAGAAAAACTCATATTGTACAATTATCACAGCGTCAAACAAGAGAAGGAAATTCACTCCCCCTAATCTTCAATCTGCTTTATACTGATTCCCTGTCACTTCAGAGTGAATGCATTTTTAATTACTGTCATTACACTCCCAGATGGGGAGCAAATTTGCTTCAGCCTACATAGCAAGAAAGCAAAACTCCAAGAAGAAAAAAACCATCCTTTTGGACAAAACTGAAGACAAAAATACCCTGGCTGATAATGTACAGAACCAATTATGCTTTGAACAGAGAGGGACTGCTGTGACTTCAATATTTTAAGCTATTAAGACATGTTGCCAGGAGAAACACTGTTTAAATCACCACTGCAGATGAATTTACTCTGGACATAGAAATTCTAGAGTCCTTCTGGCACAAACATCTGCTTTGCAGCACTTAGCTTGAAAAATAACTCTTAAGGAAATAACCTGTTCTGCACTTTGTATCAGAAACTAGTGGGTCAGCTGGAGGTAATTCAGACAGATTAATGAACTGACCAGAAACCAGAATAAATAAATGGGAAATAGAAAAACTACAGCCCAGATTTCTGAATTTATCTGAGTGGCTAAAGTTGAGATATAGAAGCACCAACATCTCAGAGACAGCATTTCTGATTCAGTTCCTTTTCAGCCCTTCCTATTGACAGCCTTAAACCCACTCCTGTTCAGCCTCATTCAAAGCTGTTCAACGAACAGTGAAGGTATTTTACTTCTGAACTGAAAATCAGGAGCTTGATAGTGGCAGCAAAGTGTGTCACATTCATCGTCATCTGCCCAAGGCCTTCTCCTCACCTCCCTGTAGCTCTCCTTTGAACAAAACCAAAAATGTAAGAGTATTTCAGGTCTGGCTACTTTCCAAACAAGTGATTGTCCATTCAGGATGAAAGAAGAGAAAGAAGAAAGGGAAAGGGAAAGGGAAAGGGAAAGGGAAGAGGAGAGGAAGAGGAGAGGAAGAGGAGAGGAAGAGGAGAGGAAGAGGAGAGGAAGAGGAGAGGAAGAGGAGAGGAAGAGGAGAGGAAGAGGAGAGGAAGAGGAGAGGAAGAGGAGAGGAAGAGGAGAGGAGAGAGAAGAAGAAGAAAAAGAAAAGAGAGAAAAAGAAAACACCCAAACCACAGCACAACCACCGCAGGACTGAGGGTTCAAAGCGCCACTGTCCCCACAAGCAGTTACCTGCATAATGATTTCTGAACTCTAAAGGGCAAGTCATTAGTTCTGTCTCACAGACTTGGAGGCAGTAACTGCTACACAGGAAAACTTTCAGGTCCCAAAGCACACAGGTACCCATGAATTAGAGCCGCTAAAAGCGGAACAGATGGCCACATACATAAGATGAGGGGCTGGCTTTGTACCAGCGAGCCTTAAACAAATGGATTGGGCTGTAAATAATTACTGCATGAAGTAGCTTAGAATTTAATTTAGATACTTAGTCTATTTTTAAGCAGTAAAAAAAAAAAATCATTTGCATTGTTGAAAATGTGTATAATTTACTGACCCAGGTTCTACAAATAATAGCATAAAATAACATTTTAGTCCACTGGCCATCTGTTTTGTTACATTATTCTGACTGCAAATATGTTTTAATGCTATTTCAGAAGAATGCAGGGTGTAAATTTTAGTTTTGGAAGCACGTTATGGAGACAATACAGGTTTTATTTACTATTTTGTCTTCTGGACTGTCCCTCATTTTCTTCCTTCCAGCCTATGCATCTTCTTGTTGGCCTCTCTTCATTTTCACTGCTCTACAACATCCCTTCATTTCTATTTCTTTATGGTTTGCTGTGGTTTACATTGCAAACTGCTGGGCTGGTTCTTCTCATGTTGTCGGAGCCTGGATTCTGCCCACAGAACCGAGTCTGCCCATCCTCCTTTTCTGCGATTTTGTGTGTGTGGTTTGGTTTGGTTTTGGTACAAGTGTAACAACCCAATGATTTTTACAACAGTTGTCACACTCTTGAGAGCACAGAAAAAATCCTCTGGTGAAACGGCGCTGGAGTCAAAACGTTCTTGTTACCAACTATATTAAAAACATATTCAATTTTCCAGTAGTGCCTTTTTCACCATCACATGCCTGGGAAGACACATTTTAAATGCTCACTAAAATGCTTGTTTTCTCTTCTTCAAATTCCAAACAGAAAATAGACCGTTTATGGGAAAATCTCTGAGATACAGTACTAGTGACAAAGTAATTAGTCATGGCTTCTAGATCTTTCATAGTTTTAGGCAGGTTGAAAAAGATATGATTATATATTTATCTAATTTATTTATATTTATCTCCTACTAAAATACTGTTTCCAGATTCATGATCTTGTTAACTTTTGAAGTTTGAAGAGAATGAAAGTTGCATTTCTCAATTCAGGCAAGATGTTCTCTCCGGCCTAGGAGCAGAAGACTTTTATACATAGTTTTCTGCCTTATTAATTTAACAAGATCCTAACAGATGGGCCTTCCTACCACTGGCCATCTCTAGCAGAGACTTGACTTTATTAGACTGACACTTCCTCTGAGAGAGAGATTTTTACTGGAGATGTTTTATAAGCGTGTCATCAAATCCCACTGTACAACTGTCTAGTTAAAAAAATACACAATACCAAACCCCTTATAACTTTAGAAGAAGAATTCAAACAGGTCTGCGGTACTAAAAAGGGCAAACTTCGGGTAGTTTCTCAAAAGATAAAGACCTAATTCTGCATGTAAAAGCTCCGGAGGCAGCTGGGAGCAGAGCTGCTGTCTCACACCACTGGTGCCCTGTCCATTAGGCTTTCTTTCCTGCAATACAAGATATTGGGTTCACCCGTAAATGATAACTCATTTGCTTGTGACCCCTGTGCACCGAACCGCTGTGCTCAGGTTTCTGAAAGCACACCAAGCTCTTTTGATCCCTGTTATTTTTTCCTAGAAAGCATTTGACACTAAGCAGTGCTCTACTTCAACAGGTACGAAATAAACCTAGTTATTAATTTTCAACACTGATGGCAAAAAAAAACCAACCCAAACGAACTGAGCATGCCATTCATGCATTAATCATTTCAGAATTACATAACCAAATACAGCTCTTCGATTGCTTTTTGAAAGAATGTAAGAATTAATAAAAGTCTATCCTAGCAACATTATAAGGAAGTGGATGTTGAATCAAGAATAGTGACAACTCCAGTAAATCAGAATGATTCTTGTATCTCAGGTCTGTATTGTTAACCTAACAGGATTAATAAAACCACATTTTGTCCTTTAAAAAATAAATTGACAAAACATAAAAAAACTGCCAGTTCATGGGAAGAAAACCTTAATTACCAACACTTGTAAAAAGAATATATTTTAGTCTTCACTAGCTTTGAAACATGGACATAAAATGTTGACACACATTTCCACCCATAAAAGCCGATTCCAGGTTCACTGTAAGCTCGGTGACAAACCTGCCTGCTAAGATGCAATTACCTCCAGAATTGCCGCAGACATCCCCTCCGAAATGGAGCTGTTCACCACGGCAAAGCACATTTTCATAGCAGCATGAAGATCATCTTGTGGCATCTCCTGTAATAAATGTACTCCGGGGGCCCTAGAAATAAAAAGCACATAAATAGGGAACCTCCAAAGAACGTGCTCTAACAATTCTTCCTAAAAGTTGGGGCAATGCAGGAAGGTGGGCAGAGCAATTCAGACACGGTTCTGATGCTAAGAAATCACTTGTCCGTGGGCAAGCCACTTCACCGTGCTTTTGTTAGCTTTCTGTCTCTAAAGGCGCTTAAAAGCTCAATACAGAATCCACTGCTGTCGGCCACTTCATTGGCCGTTGTTCTGAAGTTTCACAGTTGATCACTTAACCCCAGGCTCTGTTCACCACAATCAGGCTCATAAACGAAGGAGCTGAGTTGAGCAGATCGGGGTGCAATTTTCCCTTAAAAACATTGTGTATTAGAGGGAGGACGCACGCAGAGATTTAGGAAAAACACAGAGCTTAAATACTTAGGGAAACGGAGCACAATCATCAGAATGGTCAGCTGCAGGAGATGCTGGCTTTTGGGGATGGATGTGGTTCTGAAAGATCTTTTCTGCTCCTCTGTTATTACAAGCACTCCTGTCCTGAAGGGTGGAAGAACAGGGTAATTGGGCGATCAGTCTCGGGTGAAGTGAAGATCTTTAGGACTGGTGGTCATTTGGAAAAGCCATTTGGAAAAGCTCCTCCGCTGGACGAGCCTGCCCCTGCCTCTGTAACTCTACATGAGGTCACTAAGCCAGATGGAAACACAAGTGCATTTGACATTATATCAGCTCCCTGTTCATTAAACATTGCTTTTCTGATCGCACAGCAACATCCAACTTCTGTGAAGATAAACACCTATATAAACTGGAGTATAAATGCATTATTGCAGGAGTCATGTTTCCCATGAATAACATCATAGAAAACAAAACCAGTACCTCATGCTCCAAAAATGGAATTGCAAAACACATATTCTATGCAGATTATCAGGTGCGATCAATCAAAGATAATATGGTTGCTGTGTTCAAGTCAGACAATTCTGGGTTCTGCAGGCACACAAAAAAAATCCTGTTTCTCTGACATTAATATCCTTCCATCAGGAAACATATAAAGTAGGGACAGAGAAAAGCTGTACTGTGTTATCTTATCTGGTTACTCATTTACCAGCCAGCAAGCACACAAAACCTTGCAGAAGCCAGGATGAACTAAAAGACCCAAAAGAATAACAAAAATCATGCTAAATCAGATGTGATTGAACACAAAACATGAAGAGATCTACTGGTTATTCTAAAATATTAACTGTGTGAGAATGTTGCATGCCCCATTTGTTAGTCATATAAAGAGTTGTATATCTTCAATTGTATATCCAAAAGAGTATTTATACACATGATTTAAAAAGCTCGTCAGCCACCTGCTTTCCCTTGCAGCACATAAAAGGCTTAACATTAACTTCTTACCTTTTAACTTTTTCCTTAACTTCACTTGTAAAAAGTGGATCAACCTAGAAAGGAATATACACATAGATATAAGGCATTGCTTTAGGAATATAGCATATGTTTGAAATACCAAGAAAAGAAAGATGAATTTTAGCATTTATTTTACAGAAATATTTAAATAAGGGATGTGCTGAGCTTTAAAGTCACGCACGGCTCTGTGAGCTGGCGGTTCAGTTGGCTCTGCAGACAAGTGCTCTGGTGAGCGATGGACACGTAGGATACCCAGCTGGGCTGACCCCACACAGCAGCTCCGTGCAGCCGAAACAAGGGCCGGTCCGCGGCTTCCCCCCACATCCCTCTGGCTGCAGGTTCTCATCAGAGCCAGATCGATTGAACCGGAATGATATTTCCAGAGGACTCTGCTCAGGCTCATCCGATTCAAATGACCCATTTGACAGCTTACAGGCTGAGGAGCAACACCTGTCCCTGGAGGGCTGGAGCAGCCACTGGGAGGAAGAAAAGGAACTTTTCAGGCTTTAGTTAACACGGGAAACAATCCCCATGTAATCCGGGACAAAGAGGTGTCCTGCACTGCCAGAAATATTACAGAACTAATAAACACAAAATTCTAATCTATAGTCTAACACGAAGGCACGGTAGTGTTATTGAAAAGTTACCTAAGCTGGGCAATTAGCTCCAGCAGGTTTATTTACAAAGCTTAACTATGTCTGCTCTTTTAACACATTTAAAAGAAATAAACAGAATGTGGAAATCCCTAACAAGACATAGAGAACAGAACTAGACTTTTTTTATTAAGGCAGAGTGCCTATATTAGATTAATTTGTGACAGCCTGCACAGCAAGCAGCAGTTGGAAGTGCTGGGAACATGGCTTACTTTTTAAATGCATGTTAATATATATAGTTGTTTTTAATTTCACATTATGAGATAGAGAACGCTAACAGAATATTTCAGAAAACTCATCTGGAAAAAAGTCAGAATTTATTTTATAACTATAATCGTGTACTTTGAACACAAATTAATTACTTTATGAAAACAGGGCTTCAGAAATTAAAAGATTCAAGCAAATCACTCTTGCACTAAGGAATTAATTCCTGCTGAACGCAAGAAATAAAAGACTTATATAAGTGCTGAAGAAAGTATTTTTGGTAACAGCAGGGGGGAACCAAAATCAAGCACCTGAATCTCTACCTGGTCCTGTCCAGACCCATAACTAAACCAGTG
This sequence comes from Patagioenas fasciata, assembly GCF_037038585.1. Classification (NCBI taxonomy): domain Eukaryota; kingdom Metazoa; phylum Chordata; class Aves; order Columbiformes; family Columbidae; genus Patagioenas; species Patagioenas fasciata. The sequence continues at coordinate 2,342,742 of NC_092536.1, forward strand.
TGTCAAGTCACAGCTTCCTTGGATATTTCATCCTGAACTTCACAATCGCTGTTTCTATATAAACATCATTTTAGCTTTTTCCCTAAAGTACTATTTTGATGCTGAGTTCTTCTCATGAGGAACTATTCTCCGTTTCCATTAAAATCAATGGAGCACTTGCAAGTGATTTAAAGAGCAGTGGGATATGGTCTTTCGCTCTTCTCCCTTCAGAAGGATGAGAAAAACGACAGCCTGTGACTCATAAAATTTGTAAGATATTAATTTCTATCCCATGCACTTCTGTGGAAGCCAAGAAGTTGCCATCTGCCTCATAACCAGCACAATCCTTTAAGCTACATTCTCCTATTGGTAGATATTCCAAGAAGCCTGGCCTGAATATGAGAACTCAGTTAAAATATTACTTGCAGGATGGGTGTAGCACTGACTTTGAGCAGTGATCCCCTGAGCTACATTTAGGAACTTGTGGGGGCACAGTTATCTAACCGCAGGCTCAATATAACACAAATTAGATACAACATAAGCTGTTCAGTAAGTTGGAAACGCTCTGAAAAGATGTGAGCGCTTCCAAAGCCAAGTGGCTATGGCAGGATGCCGAGGAGCTTAGCACAGGCACAGAGAAAGCTTCTGGAAAGAAAATAAAGCTACTGCCACCCCAAATGCCTCCAAGATCCAGTTCTTGTACAGGTAGAGTGTTTGTTGCCACATTTTGTTACCTATCAATGCTGCAGGCAAATATGAACATCAGTTACCCATCATCTTCCGTTCAAAAATCATCCACCCAGAGGAAGACCCTTCAGAAAGCTGCGAATTTCCTCAATTAGCAGAGATCAGAGGAAAGCAGCTTGTTTTGTATGAATAGTTTCTATCAGAAGAGATAAGATGACACATGGGAAGTGGAGTGGGCACGCAGTGAGAAACCACACCAAACGGAGCCAGATCCGCTATCGGGGACGTTGTGCTCTGCTGCCGGGCACGGGAACATCTGAGACGTGTGGGACAGGGCAGAAAGCCACAGATCAAACGCTGCACAACGATGAAGGTGCCCGTTGAGTGCAGGGCTCACCACGATCAGGATCTAGCAAATCTATAAATACACTGTGTTAAATTGCTGTCATATAAACATTAACTCAGAAGCAACAGTCCAGAGACACCTTCATGGTAATGCTGGGACTACTGTGGCCCTCTAGACTCCGTAGGGAAAACCAGTTTGTTTCAAATTTCATGACAGCAATGAACAAAAGGGAAACTGGAAGAGGAAATAAACGCTTAAAAATTTACATTATACAGGACCCACTCCTGCAAAATTACTGAGATTGTGCCATTTGAGACAATCAGGCATAGAAAATGCAGGGAAAAGGTTATAATCTCATGGAAGCAAAGCAGAAAGTAGTGTGTGGGCCTTTGTTCTTTATATTCTTCATTAATATAATCATAACATGTATTTCTTCCATATTCACAGCAAACATGACTTGCTTCACAGATAACGGCACTGATTTTCTTCAGGTTTTGTGGTTCGAGAAGTAACACGGATAAGAAAAGTACAGCTAAATACCAACAGAGCTGAGATTTATTTTCATCCCTTAGCAATATTTTAGTACTGTGGGAGAAATATGTTTCTCGGTGTTTTAAGGAGGTTCAGTCCTTGATCCCTATGCGCTGCCACAGGGTTATTTCTGGTTGCTCACTGTAAAGACACCAGCTTATGAAAAAGTGAAGCAAATTTTAAAAGATGACAAAAATGTTTCAAATCCTCACTGGAGGCAGCAAGTGCGTCTTTGGCCTCTAAAGCCCAGCTTCATTACACCTGCTCTAGATTTGCCTTCCACACCGGTTCACTTCCAAATCACTTTGTGTATTAGCGTGGAAAACAATGCAGATAAAAAGAAATGTAAAAACAACTTCTGCGTTCCAAAATGTACAAAGAACAAAACTGAGTGAGAAAATAGAAAACCCGTTCTTATTTGACCATTTGGATCCTAATTATTTTCTTCTAAACCAGACTGCCTGCAGGTTTTCAGGCTCACGTGAAGATGAATCAGAGATGAGATTTACAGAGGGACGCAAACACATTACGGAGATGAAAAAGTGAAGCTTTTAGTGCCCTTTTAGCAAGAGTTTCTTTCATATGACACAGCTGCCTACTCGTACCTTTTCCACCGGTTAGATTAAGGCTACAGCTGTGTTTTCAGGGCTTCTGCCGCTATGGATACACATGGAGCACAACTGGTTTCTTTTGATAAAGTCCTGCAATTAGTTTTGTCAGTTTAGCATAAAGTGTGTTCCCTGGACAAAGGCACCATTGATTCTCTAAATAGTTTTGTACTATCCCACAAGTATAAAACCAGAGGCCAATCTTAAAATTGCAATATTTTTGTACTTTTTATCTTCAAAAGTTGACCCTGTAGTCAAATGAAACACTAAAGATTTTGCTCTAAAAGACCACAATAGGTGAGAAGCATTACCAGGTCATGTGCTTGCACTAAACAGAAAATCACAGCAATCCAGCAGTTGCAAGTCCTCTGACTTTGGTTCAGTTTGGAAAAACATCTCAGATGCGAGTGAAGTGTAGAGTCTTGAATCTGGGTAGGAACAGCCCCAGGTTCCAGTATAAGTTGGGGAATGAGCTATTAGAGAGCAGTGTAGGGGAAAGGGACCTGGGGGTCCTGGGGACAGCAGGGTGAGCATGAGCCAGCACTGGGCCCTTGTGGCCAGGAAGGCCAATGGTACCTGGGGTGGGTTAGAAGGGGGTGGTCAGTAGGTCAGAGAGGTTCTCCTGCCCCTCTGCTCTGCCCTGGGGAGACCACACCTGGAATATCGTGTCCAGTTGTGGCCCCTCAGTTCCAGAAGGACAGGGAACTGCTGGAGAGAGTCCAGCGCAGGGCAACAAAGATGATGGAGTGGAGCATCTCCCATGTGAGGAAAGGCTGAGGGAGTTGGGGCTCTGGAGCTGGAGAAGAGGAGACTGAGGGGGGACTCATTCATGGGGATCAATATGGAAAGGGGGAGTGTCAGGAGGATGGAGCCAGGCTCTTCTCGGTGACAACCAGTGGTAGGACAAGGGGCAATGGGTTCAAACTGGAACACAAAAGGTTCCACATAAATTTAAGAAGAAACTTCTCCTCAGTGAGGGTGGCAGAGGCTGCCCAGGGAGGTTGTGGAGTCTCCTTCTCTGCAGACATTCAAACCCACCTGGACACCTTCCTGTGGAACCTCAGCTGGGTGTTCCTGCTCCATTGGGGATTGCACTGGATGAGCTTTCCAGGTCCCTTCCCATCCCTGACATTCTGGGATTCTGTGAACCGAAGTATTTAGGAATAAACATACAAATAAAATAAAAAGTTACAACAACAACTTACTGCAGGTCCAATTATGCCCAGATGGACACTGGGATCCCTTCTGTGCCAGTCTAAAATGGAAGAGGAACATCATTTTATTATTCAAAATTCTTAATTTTAATTTAATTCATTCTCTGAAATCAATGTAAATAGTTCCACGAATAAAGAAGAATTAGGCAAATATTATATTACTACTTAAAAGACTGAATGAGGACCACATTTCATGCTCAGCCCTCACTTTACTCCTCAGAATTCCAAGGATTAGCAGATCTGAAAGTTAGTATTTAGCATTTCTGCTTCATGCAATCTCTTATGATTCAAGGGTTATTTAACTAAGTTCAGACATTAATTTTGAATCATCTCAAGAGAACAAAGCTCTACAGAATGCAGTGACTCTGGCCACAAAGACAAAATGATCTGAATTTGTCTTCCTATGTAAAGAAATGTGTGGAAGCAACTGCAACCATTGTAATTAATACTCACTTATTGTGTGTGGAAGAGAAATGTGCCACTTTTCCAACACCAGAATAGAACAAAAAGAGTTACTTGACTTTAATAAACTACATTTGTCACTAAGCTTCACAAGGTGGTAAAGGCTTAGAAAAGTCAAGTGAACAGTGGAGGCTGCATTTCCAACTTGGAATATCTGAACCTTTCACAGACACACAGAACCTGGCAAAACATTCACCTCCATGACTATGAGGAAACTTCAGCCTAGCTTACAGTGCTGAGCCATGACCATGGGTGGCCAAATCTGCTTGTAATTTCAACTATATTAATTAGCACACATGCAAATTGGTGTAAGAGCCACAGGACAGTGACTTAAAAAGTTATTTTGAAGTAGGTGAACTCTTCTTTTGTCTCCCATTAATATCGTATGTAACAGCCAAATAGTTTTCCCAGGAAGTAAAATAACCACACATTGTTTTGATTTTAATGCTCTGTTATTCCCAGCCGGCTGGAAAAGACCCAGCACAGAAATAACGTGTTGAACAGATCGATGGTTACATGAGCATTTTTAAAACATGTAAATATATGATGAAGTTTTCTGCAGTTTTCTGCTTATGCCAAACTTAGAAGCATTAAAAGAAATGCATCCGAACCCAGGGACAAAACAAGGATATTCAAAGAGCAAGTACCTACCTGAAAATACTTCTACTAAATAGAGAGGATCTTTGACTCTTCGAAGTCCGCATATCAACAGAAACACGTGTAAACTGGCTGTATTGGTAGGAATATCTGCAACAAACAAGGTTAAAAGTCTGAATGCAGGTAAAAAAACGCTGCAAACTGTTCCATGAATGAACACAAAGCGTGCTAAAAGCAGTACCAGGGTGGACTCCAAAAAATTCCCGTTATTGGTCGCTCTGTTTCTTGCTCTCACATCAGCTCCATGGAAAACTTAATCATGCACATTATTTTATAGGAGTTGATTTCAGAGGCAGTGAATGTATTCTTGAACAACAGAACCCGGCTTGGACTGACCAGGCAACTGTACAAATCAGTTGCATCCATACAGTAACTCAACACCTGCTTCAAGGATATTGTGAGGTTTAGTTAATCAATGGCTGTAGAGATTAGAGCTCTTGATCTGACACATTTGTTATAAAAGATGAGGTAAACGTCCCATAGTTACCTATCCCTAATATGCCAGCACTGCTGCAGAATAATTAACTAAAGTGATATAATTGCAAAGCATTTATTTTAACCTTATTGCTAAGAAACACAAATGAAAAATAATTTGGGAAAAAAACCTCAACATGTGAGTTCTTAACATTGAAAATCTCTCTTGCAAATACACAGCAACAACCCATAAAAACAATTTTGTGGGCCGCATTAGAAAAAGAAGATCTGATGTACGATACTGCAGTTGCCAGTGGCTCTATGACAGCACAATTAATTCACAACATACTCCTGGAGAAGGGTCACTACGTGATGAACTTTGGTGAAATGTGTTTATGATAAACCAACATAATTCACAACTTGCTGAAGGAACACGCACAAAACAACAACATAATTTAATAAACACCAGAGGGGTTGGAATGTTCACGTTTGATTTACCGTACTGAACAAATCACTTCGCTGTCCTTTAGTTCACCTATTGACGGGGCTCATGGCAAGGATGGATGAGATGGATTATCTAACACCGGGCGGTTCAACAAGGAGCAGCCAAGTGCCGCTCTGCAGGTGTCTGAGGGACATGAGCACACGGGTCCCGCACTGGGGCCAGGTCACATCGCTACCAGCACATAGCATCACTGAATTGCTCACATTTGTAACTTAAGATCACGCAAACTTGATACCAGCTTATGGTTCACAGAATCCCAGAATGTCAGGGGTTGGAAGGGACCTGGAAAGCTCATCCAGTGCAATCGCCCCATGGAGCAGGAACACCCAGCTGAGGTTACACAGGAAGGTGTCCTTCAGAATCACTATACACTAAACGCAAGTCAAGCCTTGCCACTGTAATCTACATCTACTTCAGTGTCAAAAATAATTGTTTAATACCAGGAAGAGATGGTCCTTTAAACACACATCGTCGGTATTTGTCTGTGGCTGTTGTCTGGTTTGTTATACTGGCTTTATCTATGAACACCAGCTGCACGTTGGTCACAGCTAGTCCTGCATCTGCTTAGCACGTCACCTGTTTAGCAAGATGTGAGAGGTCAAAGCTAGAACAGAGATTGAGAGGATTATGAAAATACATTCCTCTCATCAGCTGGACAGTGTTCTGTCCTGATACACCGCCCAGGACCACGGGGATGGGAAGAACTGAACTGCAGGTGAGCTGAAATGAGACAGACACCGGGGAAGATTAAGCCTGACATGGAACTCCCACAGTCATGCAAATCCCTTTTTGTGCAGAGCTGAGGTGGTATAATACTGCGCAAAATTGAAATACAGCAATGTGCATTGGCTCTTACAGTTTCAGAGAGGAACTGCGATCAAAAGGGTATCCAACTGCTGTGCCAGGGTATTTGTTGATAGGATTGGAACCTGGCACAAAATGTATTGGCTAATAGATGAAATGTGATTAATCCTCAGGATTCAGGTTCTCCTGCTGGCCGTGATTCTGAGTCATGGCGTAGCCTGGAGAAAGTTTGTCAAATCTACACGTGTCCATCTAGACTCACCCATTCGTCTGCATCAGGTTTAGTAACTGCTTGACATGAAGCAGTGGCGCTGGGTTTAACTTTTGGTAAACTGTTTTGAGGTCTTCATTTACAAGACAGAATGAGATAATGGAGTGTAGTAAAAGCAGAAAACCTTTTCATAATGCAACACTGGAAATAAGGAGTTTATTACTGAAGATTTCATTGGCTCCTTGTTTGTTATCTGAAACTGTGTAACTGTCACATCAACTATTTTACTGTTATGGCACACTATGATAGGTTACACTTTGGCCTTTATAAAAATCCATACTTTGGTGCCAGGACAACAAAACATGAACACAGACAGCTAACACTAAAGCCTAAATCATTTCTGAAGCATTAGTAAGTGTAATAATTAATCAGATGCAATAAGCATCTGATCCCATGATTCTGTCACCTTCCCGGAAACCAGTTTTTAGTCTTATCTGTTGGGCAAACGAGCTTTCTTAGTTCATTAGTATAGACTTTGTTAGTTATCTACATCTTCCAATCATATGATGCTTGAGTGTTTATTAGCGTTCACATCTTACAAGCTTCAGCCGCTTTGACTGAAATCAAAAGGAGCCTTTTCTTGTGGTGCGATGACACCGAGCCCGTGATCTGAAGCAGCCACGCTCCATCCTTGGGCTCGGTTGGTACAGGAGATCAGTCTCAGTTTTCGCATTTACTTTGACTTGTGATCTTCTGTCAATCGAATCACAGCAAAAGCCTGAACTATCATTATCTCGACTCTATAGAGAAGCATCTAAAACTGCTAATAAAACCAATTATCACAGAACTCATTGGGAACTCCTAATTAGGCTGTGGTAGGTGTAAAGGTACAGCCAAAAAATCTGCCTCCATGAGCAATACTAAAAGAAGTGGAAATTGTAGGCTGGACAAGAGGCAAAACTGATCAAATAAATGAGATTAAACAGTCACTAAAAACAATATTGAATAATCTGATGCCGGTTTTCAAGTTATTATTTAACAGGCACAGATGTTAGAGTCACGTTTTAGTATGCTTTTCATGTACATTATGAATTATTTTGCACTTTTGCATTAGTACGCATTAGGCAAAAAAACTGTCTCTAATATATTAGATGAAATGCACCTCAGGGGGAGCGTCCCCCTCCTCAATCTGTTGACGGATCTTTTAATCATAAAATGGTTGGACATGAGATCCGATGAACACTAAGGCTGTGCTAGCAAGTGACAAATCATTTCGCTTCAGAAAATTATTAATCTTAGTGGTGCTGTGCTGGTGTGCCGTGATTTACTGAGAACAAAATAACCCCACAATGCTCAATTTAAAATTGGACACTGGTTTTGAATAATGGCAGACATTTACTGATGTGATAAAGCAATTTACCAGTGAGGAATCATTTGTAACAGAGGGAACAGGCGTACTATCAGAGATCAGATTGATGAGGATAATATTGAAATAGTTTTACCACAGTCAAATGCCTACGGATTCTTCTTTTGGAGAAAGGCAACTGGAGTAATTAAAGCATTGCCAACGTCAGGTTCTACATTTCTGAATCAACGTCACATTCTAAATTTCTTTCACCAACATCCACTAACTATAGTGAATACAGGCAAAAAAGTGAGTTTTACCTGCGTTTTGCAGAAATCTGTACCAGTCAAATGTTTCACTGGGTGTTGTCTTAATTCCTGCATTGAAAAAAAGAAGAAGAAACTCAACATGTTTTATTTGTCCCTGGATGGCTGGACTATGGTTCTTACCCCATGAAAACGGTATTTCTGTCAACCACACTGAATTCCATACACAGCTCTTCCCATCCCAGCAACATCAGGTTGTCTGCACAATCCCTCTATAGCCATCTGATTGAAATTCAGCTGAAAATTCTGCCCCATCACACAGTGCACGAGCTTCTTTAGCAACCCAGGGAATACAGCTCACTTACACCATGCTAAATTCAGCCTTTTAAAAGCTAAATAATATTATCTAAGGGAGCATATTATTCCAAAACAGATACAGGTTGGTCGAGACCCAAGTCCTTAACATAAGGCAAAGAAAGTGAATTAAATTTATATAAAAATTAAGTATTAATATAAACTGAATATTAATGTATTTGTTTTGTCTATGTTAAAGATTAATTACCTTACTAATGAAACTATTACATTAATCTATTTAATCTCTTATATTTTGGATTAGGTACTTGTTGGGTGTCATTAAGCTGGGAATTCAAAGCATTTAAAGGAATTTGGGGTTTCATTCAGCATCGAAACTTCCTTATGTTTTGAAGAAAGCTTCGTATTACAGTAGGTGCTACCTCATCTTTCAGCCTCCTGCTGTAAGACGTCTGGGAAAACTTTCTTTAAAAGCACCAAACGAGTTGAAAATTTAGGCAAAATATTTCTTGGGCAAAGAAGGTAGAGCCACACTAAACACCTGATTCAAATAAAGTGAATGTCTTGGTCAATAGTTCAAAACTCTCACCTTGAGTTTGGACATAGATTTTCTTCCTAGCATCTGGCTTTAAAGAGAAGGAGAAGAAAAGTCACTTTCATAGTTCACCATAAAAGATCTGTTCAGTCTTCAAACAAACCCAAATAGTATAACACAACGCACATCAGCGTGACTTTCCTTTCACTGGTAAAAGATAGAAAGATACATTTAAATAACACCAAACGCCAGCCAGCAATTTAACTGACATTTACTACGAACATTTACAGTATCAATGGATCAATTTTGTAATGAACACAATTACCGAGTTAGTACAAACACATTTTTAGTTTATCTCTGTATCCTTTCTCATAATCATTAACCTGTTTATTGCATAGAAAATTAAAATATTTCCCTAGAATAGAAAGATTTTCAACTACAGAACAGCCCTAGTTCCCAAAAAGGTCTTAGTTCTGAAAGAACAGTTGTAGCTGGTTTTGAAACCACAATCTACATTTATCCACACAAGGTTTAAACACATCAGGCATGAAATACACCGCACCTACCTCTAACCTTTTCAAAAATTGCTGTCAAACTTCTGTAGACTCGACTATATAAGAAAACTTGCCAGTATATTGCAGAATATTTCCAAATACAAATTGCTTAAGAAATTATTTTAAAATAGCTGCAGTAGAAGAGGTAACGACTAGACTTCCAAAGCTACTCCTGAAGTGCTACTATGCTTAGTTACATTATTCAGGTAATTAAATAAGCAAGTTCTCATTTCAGTATCTTTCTATATCTCCAACCATGAATTTGTGGAATATATTTTTCACAAAAATATCAAAATATTATTGGGATCTTTCCATTATTACTGTCAGTTCTTTGCTGGTTAAATAACCTCCTTAAAATACATTGGTATTTAACCACTTTACCGTTGGATGAAAATAATTGTATTCAGTATTTTTCGATGTATCAATCAGCATAGTGTGTTTTGTTTGTTTGCAGGAGGAGAGATGAGTTTTAAGAAAATTAAGTGCTATTTATGTGCTACATATCCCGCACGGCCTGGTCACCAGGGCTGTACATGACACATTGCTGGGCTTAGTGTAACTGCAATTTTAGCTTTGCAGTTCATTCTCTTTCCAGTGTTGACAAAACAAGTATTTTCAATTTGTTCTTCTAAACTCTTCATTGTAAGTTAGGCTGTTCAGTGGAATTTCGGCAACACACAGTTTACTAAACGATGCAAAAAGAAACAATATATGCGCATGGCATCAGAGAGACTCGATAACAACAGCAATGATTAGTTTTAAATGTTACAGAGAAGCACTTTCCAAACTGCTGCGTACTCTTTTCAAATACTAAACAGCTTTTAAATGCCAGATCTATTTGACCTGCTGAAGTACATAAATATGAAATGCTTTCTCTGACAGAAAAAACAGCAATAGACAATATGAAGATGAGTACAATTCTCTAGCATTATTTAGAACACGTTTTAGGAGGATGCAGAGTTGCTAATACTATAAGCAGCATCACGTAAACGTACCCACTCTGCTGCTGCCAGTTCCTTCATTTTCACTGTGAAAGCCACTGCAAACCTGGTGACAAGGACAAAAATAGTTGGAATCATCTGCTTAAAGTGCTAAAACATAAAAAGAAGAAAGTATTCAGAAAAACATCTTTATCAGAACAAAGAGCAGAGGCTTATAAAACAATTACAGATGGAAAGACAGAAAGCAGGCTTGCTATTTGTTTTAGCAGAAAGTACTGGTAATAAACATGGTATCTCTTCAGGCTTTATAACTTAGAGCTCTTGGGGAGTGCAAGTGAGGGTTTCTTAAAGTCAGAGAACTCAAATGAAGGGAACATGCCCCCGTTTATCTGGATTAATCTACACAGGCTGCAGTGGCGAGTTGGCATGTCCTGCTTCTCCATCATTGCAAGTTAAAAGCAGAGAGATGATCCAGGGCCCAGGCTTCACCTCTGGAACCTCTGGGCCCGGGACGCTCAGCTCTGATGTTGCAGATTTCGGTGGAGACGACACGTGCAGCGCTGAGTTACACACCTGACGCTCCTCGGCATGAACAGGGGACAACTGGGTGCCCAGAAATGACATTGACCACAGTCACCGTTTCAGGCAAAGAGACCGTTCCACTGGTCAGACGTAACACTGACAGAAAGACATTTTGACTGTTTTCTGGTTAAGACTTTTCTTCGTTATGAGAAGGGCATTTAAATGAATGAACTGTACAACAGTATATGAACACCTTCTACTCTTCCTCTGCAATGTATCTAAATCATAGCATTGAAGTAAAAACAAGCAAACCAAAGCGTACTTGAACAACTGAATGGCCATGAGGGAGGCTGGGGAGGGAGAAGACAAACCTATTCCCAAGCTCAATTCCACTTTTTCCCTTGTGGCTGTTTCTGATGGTTCACTCGCGCTTCTATTTATGTGCCTTTGAGTTAAAAGCAGCATCCATACAAACAGTGTTCTTTTTTGGGTGTCTCATTACAGAGAGAATTCAGCCACACAAGTCTGATTTCTAAACATAACTAGATAAACCAGTTATTCTTACGGGGAGCTTGGTGCAATACCGAGAAGTCATGAGGTACTCAGTGGAGTCAGTTAACAAAGGATCCCTGTTCAGACAGGAACAGAGTTGGGCTGTGATGTAGCTTTTAAGTTGTGATGAAACATAAACACGTGCTTTGACGGTTCTTAAATGGAACTTTAGCATTAACTGGAATCACAAATGGGACCATTTCTGCAGACTGTCATCAGTCCTGTGGAACAGAAATGTTTGAATGCCTCCTTCATACGAGATGCAACGTGTCTGCTCCGCAAAATCCTTTTTTTTTAATTGCCTTTATAGGTATTTAATGTAGAATAGAGGTTCTCACATATTACGTTAGCGATTCGGTGTTTCTTTTCACAGAATGAATGCAGTGTCTCTGTCCCGAGCCAGCCCTGCCACCTCAGCCCACTGCTGAGTGACCGCCACAAGTGCTTTTCCATTGCAGACAACAGGTCATCGTTTGAGGGCTTGAAATCACCGTCATTCATTAGCAGTCTCATAAATGCTGAATTATAACTCCTACTTCTGTTTGTTGAAACAAACCTTATTCCCATACATTTGTTTTGTAGTATCTGCTTTATGGTGCTGCAATGAATTTCACATCTACAAGTTGACAGTTTTAAGGTTAATAAAGCCTTTGCAAACGCTTGTTTTGTCAAGTTGCACATGCTCGCTTCCCAGTTATTGCAATTATACTTTCAATACATCACAGTAACATGCACAAAAAACTGTTGCTCCCAAGTCTACAAAATACTGTTCAATAGAAAAAAAACACCCTACAGGAGTACAACCACCATTTAGAGGAATTTGATTAAAAATGAAACACTCATTATAAAGCTAGACAGTGTTCAATACTCAGTCCTATGGAATGTGCTGGTATATTGTACTGGACAAGTCATCTACAATTCATGATACTTTCTGCTTAGAACCCTGCAATCAATAAAGAAAAACAAAAAATCGATGTTTCTTTTAATAACTATGCAATGAATAATGCCGGTGATAATATTGGAGAGGAGACCCATTCAGAATAACTTTTAGAAAACTGAATTGCTTTTCCTGTAGCAGGGAAAATATTACGGACTGCATAAGGATGCAGTAATATATTTTGAAACACAATATGAAATCCAAGCTACTAAACTATACTTCAAGTTCCTAACTTAATTATCATTAAAAAAACATCCAGTAAAGCAGAGCTTTTTCATTAGCTATATTTTGACAAACCATATTTTAAACACAGAACTGTATTAAACGGATACACTTAGAGATTCTGGTTTTATATACTTTTCATTCTGTGCCGTGCTGAAATTTAATTGACACATTAGATGTATTTTTTCTATTCCTCCTGACCTGTTTAAAGAGTAACTTCTGATTATTTGATAACAAAAGTAAACAAGTATATAAATTTTGCCTTGAATGGGGCCTTAAGTTCCTTTTCAACTACAAATCACACTGAGACGCAAGAACATGCCCTAATGATTTTTCAATGAGTGTGATTAAGTGCTGTCTTTAAAATCTGTTTACCTACCACATTTTACAGGGCACTATAGACAGAACAGCATATCTATGCCAGTGGTATTAGCCAAGATAAAACCATGAGATATGACCCTGCTGCACGTAATCCCTCACTGTGAACAGGAACCAAACCCATCCTGCCGTACCGGAGCAGGGCGGCGAGCTGCCAGCTGCAAGGCGGCGCTGAGCAGAGCATCCTGAGCAAGCTCCGCTCAGCCAGATAGCTGAGCTCTAAGTAAGCAAGCGGTACCACTGGATTTGATCAGACGGTCCAGATGTTTAAACTCTGTCACACCTGGGCACACTCAGGGGCCCCTTTGGCTCACGCAGACCCAGTTGTGGAGCGATGGCTCTTCAGAGGGCTCAGGTGCAGCTCCCTGCCACCACAGACACCCTCCCTGAGTCCTCCCGCAAGGCGACTTTTCTTGTTAATGTGGTAAGAAACTAAGTGAAAAGAAAAAAGGCACCAATTTTACATCATTTATGTAATTTACTCTGATTTCTGATCTTCTTTAATTACATTTGATGACTACACTGACACGTCACTGGAACTTTTTGGGATTTTAAAACATCCTGAAAATAACCCTTGTTGATTCACCTACAAAACAAGAGAATTTGCCTAAAGACATTTTTCAGTCTCCGCTTTTTTATGCATCTAGAGAAAGGATCGCAATAGCAGGAAAAAAGAACAAACGTTCTTTTCAATCAGTCTCTCTGTCAACAAGTGACACATGAGGCCTCCAGAACAGCTTCGACTCTGATGCAACAGGACAAAGGTCAGGTCGTTTTAGTTGTTTTTTCACTTCAGCCAAACTGCTGGGCACCTTGGTCTGGATGTACAGGTAGCACTTAATGCATAAAATATGCTCGTTCCAATACAGAATATATGTAACATAAACTAGAATTTACTAAGAAACAGAGGTAAAAAAGCCCAAACTTGGAGTAACATTTAGTACTTCTGGTACAGAGCCTTGGCAAAGGGGGTCCAACTGTGTTTAGGCTAATAGTATTACTACAATAAGATTTAGTGAGAATATTCATACCTCCACCACTAATGAAGATTTGCTATTTAAATAATCATTCCTCCACCACTAACACACTGTTAACCACTACTAAAGATTCACTATCTAAATACTAAATATCAGTCATTCCATGGCCAGGATCATTCTGTACAAATGAGAACTGTTTCAGTCTTGTTGGAGATAGTTAGATGTGCATTTCTTTACCTAAATCTCTGCAAATATAAACACTCTAAAATAATTTTGGTCATAAATTAAAACTTGATTGCATAAAATGGTATCCATTACAAACACTTCAAATAAACCACAGCGAGTTGCTACAGTCCACAGTTATCCTAACCAAAGGCTATCTTTATAATGTCTACCCATAAAGCAGATTATTCTGCAGAGCAATATGATGCCAAATCCCAGGTTAAGTATTCTTGCTATTATTTTTCTCATTTCATTTACCTGCCTTAGAATTTTATACCCTCATCATATGCATAGTTCTATTATTCTACAAAACAGCCATGATTCAGAAGATAAAGCACAGGATTAGTTAGCAAGAGCACAGATTTCATTAGCTGTTAATGGGATTTGAGTCTTTTGGAAAAATCACAGCTCAAGAGACCAAGTTTCAGCGCCACAACTGCCAACTCTTGCACGGACAAATACGATGAAACAATAGTACCAGAGGAAGTACAAAACGAACAGACTGCATACAGACTATATTTTATGAAGAAACCGTTCTACTTCCCTTGCTGAAGCATAAAATAATATGCAGAGATCGTAGGGATTTCAAGTCCTCTATCCCCTGTCCGCTGGCGTACAGATCTCCCAGTGATTCTGCGCATTTATGGAACAGTTCCTAAAACAATTTCCTATCATAAACCTTCCACAGATGTGTTTACCTGGCTTCTTCTAGCACTGCTCCCATTACCCGATGTTTCTCTTCACATTTGACATCTTCATTTACATCTGTCCCACCGAAGATGATTCCAAAAGGAATTCTGCTGCCTGCAAAGCAATGAGAAGTTGGCCAACACGTCAAGGTCCTTCTAGAGAAAAAGATAGTTCTAAGATGTTCCATAAGCCTCCTCCAAAACAATTCTAGGTCTTGCCACAAAACCAATCATCTCTGTATTCCAATGAGAGAAGTCTTAATAGATATGTTAGCAGAGATCACCTTACAGACTCAGAAATCAGAGCTCCATTGGAACAAAAGAGCCACAAACATGCCAGACATCGTAATTCAGGCTTTCTGAAGACCCAACAGCACAAATTGCAGGGGGACTTCTGAAGTCTGGAAACCAGTACAATACAAGTTATGCGGAGAGCTGATGGAACTATCAAATTATACACCTTTGTCCAAGTGAATAGATTTGTACAATATGAATGCGATCTCAAAAACGGATACACACTTGCAATTTCGGTAGGTGACAGTGTCTGTAATTTTGAAAGCCAGTGCTTCTCCTCTGTCATTAATGGCAGGCTAAAATTTTGTTCTACATGGTTAGATACAATAGAAAATTTTATTATTTGTCTGATAACATCCTGTCTCCTACAGTTTAGTTGGCATGAACGACATCTCAGTTATTTCATGTCCAAAAAACCCTGACTCATTTCTGAGCAGAAAAATCAAATTAGCCTCTCTGCTTTCTCCTATTTGACCTCAGCTCTACTCAGCCAAGCCACTGTCCTCTGAAAGAACACGTTTGCTGAAAGTATTTTAATGCTAATATGAAGTTCTTATCGTAATGTAGTTAAAGTACTTAATTTTGAAATGTGCTATGTGTTTAAAAGTACATTCATTTAGTTGTCTCCTCTCTGGATCAGATCTCCCACAGAAAAAGATTTCCAGCATTTCTGAACATTCATTGAAGTGGATACACAGAAGAACTATATTAAATGTGGGTTTGGACATTCATAGCCATTTATAACTGTTTGTATTCATTCTCTTCTCTTTCAGTACCTTTTCCAGAGGTGTTTTTATTGTAAAACGGGAGGAGGATTACCTTGCAGAAGTCTGCCGGCTTTATAAAGATGAATGGCCAGGGCCGCATCGAACTTGTCTGTGCAGGTCAGGTTTGCTATTTCGGTTGGACTTTCATACATGAAAGCATCTTTAAGAATGCAGATATGGCCGGCAGCATGGAGATGATTCCTTCATTATCAGAACAAACAGGAAAAGAAAAAAAATACTATTAATGTTGTAGGCATGCCAGTATATTACATAAACATCATCAAAGTGTTTTTCCTTATGAATTATTGCTCCAACATTCACCTTCATGCTAATTTTGTTCAAGCAACCATGAAGTTATTTACAAGGTTTTGGTGTTGTGCTTGTTTGTTTGTTTTCCCATGGAAAATATTTGTTCCCTTCCAAGCAACATAATCTGCATTCACTTTACAGCCCAAGCCTACAAAGTATCAACAGCACCTTTGGAAACCAGCAGAACTGAAGCATGAACAGAATCCTTCCTGATTGAGGTGCTGCTCAATATGCTGAAAAGATTCTTTTTTAATTGAGTGTGTGAGACCTGGAATATTGTGTCCAGTTGTGGCCCCTCAGTTCCAGAAGGACAGGGAACTGCTGGAGAGAGTCCAGCGCAGCCACCAAGATGCTGAAGGGAGTGGAGCATCTCCCGTGTGAGGAAGGGCTGAGGGAGCTGGGGCTCTGGAGCTGGAGAAGAGGAGACTGAGGGGGGACTCATTCATGTTTACAGATATCTAAAGGGGGAGTGTCAGGAGGATGGAGCCAGGCTCTTCTCAGATCAAAAAACAACCACCCCTATTCTAGTGTCAGCTTACCCATTTATCCATCTATCCAGTGGTTCATCATATGAAAACATTGATGAAAAGATTGCCAAAGTCAGGAAACTGATTGATTTCAGGGAGCTTTACTTCAGGCATTTCAGGGAGCTGTGTTTTAATCTTTCCTTTTATTCTCTATGCTCATAATTCCTCCCACTGAAAACAGAATCAGTTATCAAGGTTTCCAATGACATCAGTCGAAAAACACACAGGAAAAAAAACCCATGTTTTGATAGAAAGTAGCACACTCTATCTGCTGACATGTACTGCTTACATTATGTTTAATATTATTAAAAGACCACAAGAATGTTTTCTGCTTATTACATATTGTTACAGCTGATTTATTTCTCATGGCGTATTAATTGTTCTGGCATTAGATTCCTGCTAACTCAATAGCTTCTTGGATAATGTCAGCTCTTTCCTGATCATTTCATATCCTCCCAAGGAATGCAATTTTCTGTCCTGCAGAAGTTAGTCATTACTGCACAAATTGGTGCTAAAAATGTTGTAAAATGTCTCGAGGCCTTGGCAGGAATGTATTAGCACTAGATCAGATAGAGCTCCACTGGCACAACATATGGTGCTGTATTTCTTCCTTATTCTAAAAAGAAATTCATTTTACTTTTAACTTCACCATTTGAAACCACACCAGTACATCATAAGAAGTACTAATAAATAATAAAATGCAGCCAGATTGTATGCTCCTTATTTACACTGTTGAGCAATTATTTACATGGGTTGTCCCACGAACTTGCACCAGTACCTGTTTGCCTTTTGAAAGAGGCTCTCGATTTGTATCTGAATCACGAAGCCCAAACCTCACGGCTGTGGGATGAAAATCTCTGGGGCAAACGCTGGGGATGCTCGTGCGCACATTCCATCGTTTCACAGGTGCTCATTCAATAGTCCAAAAGAATTTCTTCCCATCAGTATTCCCATTACCATAAATCACTATCATGTACAAGCAATATGTTTGCATACCACAATTAATTTGAAAATAACTCTCTCAGGACACGAAGAAACCAGCAACTCGACTTGGGATTGCAGTGTAAAGTGCCTTTTTCTTTTTAATATACTAGGAATGAATGCTTTTCCTTTCTTCCCCAGTTTCCAGAGCTCTGAATGTCGCAGCTGAGCGGCAGCTGGTTCTGCAGTAACAGGGGGACTCCCCGGGTGTTCCCAAGGCTCACAGACTGCACCACCTCTAGTACTTCCATTTATTTTGTATGCAGAATGACTCAGGAGCATGGAAAAAATTTGCATACAGCTTAAGAAAAAATTACCAAATTATTCCCACAATAATTTGAATTCCCAGACGTAAAGAAGCCTCCATCCCATAAACATACCATTGAGTTCGATGTGATTAGTTTCAGATTATGGATGTATGGAAGTGTACGTGCGTAGAAGCAGAGGTACTGGGTAGTATTTAAGTGCTGAAATTTACAGTGATATTTTTCGTATTTTCTAAATGACTTTTCATCTTTATAACCAAAAAAAGCAGACTATGATTTTCACACATAGGCTCTTATCAAGGATCATGATAAGACGGCGCTGCAAAGATATTGCAGATTTCTTTTGCAAGTTCATCTGTCTATGAGGTCACAGATGTCCTTGAATGGAGCCAAGACAAGAGACATCACCCATATCTCTCCTGTTCATGGCAACGGTGGACTCACATTATTTTGCCATTTCATAAACAAAAACTTTCCGATTGAATAATAAAAGTGAACGTGTCTCCTGCTGCCTGTGAATCTAAGATAACCCTGAAAATGCCCAATCTCTAGGCTACATGTTCTCTCTATCACAGTTTTGTACGTGGTAGATAAATTTCCAAGTAAGGGTCTCAACAAGCACTGACTCTTGCTTGGGTCCAGAATTTGCCTCGCTCTGCCATATCTTTCCTTTCTACCAAAGCTCTCGTGGAAGTCAATGCCACCACTCGGGGAGGATTTCTTAGAGTATGTTATATTAGTCACTGCTTACGCTCTGATATTTATATACGTCTGAATATTGGACAAAATACTTCCCAATATACCATTGATTTTAGTATTCAGGAAATTCATATTTTTTATTCTCTTTGGAAATCATGAGGCTTCCAAGTGAAATTTGTGTCTGCTCTGGACCCATCCTCTGTGCAGAGATATTGCTAACAGGTACAGCCCTTGTCTGGCACGTTTTCACTTTATTAAAGATTTCTATCGAGAAACATTATTATCTAACACAACTATGAAATACAAGGTGATGTTTTACAATGTTTCTTTTTTGATTTCCTACATTCCTGATCAGTACTTCTCACTTGTCCTGGCTGTCAGTCTTCCCTCCTTCAACCCTAATCTGCAGTTCACATGTCTTCATATACAAAACCAGTTTTATGTTTCCAGACAAAGCCTGGCTGAAGCTAAAACACAAGCAAGTTCAAGTCATTCTTACTTCTGAAGTGTTACAGTTTTGAAACCTGCTTTATTTTCTGTGACGTCTTGCTCTCAAAAACATTTATGTCCTAATTTTACAACTGATATTTCAATGGAATTGCTTGGAGACAAAGAAAGTTTGATTTCAAAAAAAGCTCGTGGTAGATAGATACATTGACACTGAACAGCACAAAATAGGTTTCATCCAAAAATATTAATTAACTCTTTCCATGGGCTGTCTGTTCTGCAAAGCAGCTGTGCAACAACTGCTGCTAAATCTATACAGCACAATCCAAAGCTTGTTAAGCGAGCAGAGACACTTCCACTGCATTTCCGAGACTCGGCCAGAGCTGGATACTTGCAATTCCCACTGAACTTGATGGAATTACATGAGTTGAAACTCTGCTTGTTCTTCTCTGTTTTCTTTGTAATTTTTTTTTCACACTTGTTAAAACATTCTTCATTTTATTCCTCTCTCAAACGTCTCCTTTAAGCAACACAGACAAATTGTGTTGGCATGAACAAACTATGAATAAAATCCCCAGTGAATAAGAAGAGAAATTTAAAATGTGAGTGCAAATGAGGAGAGAATCCTTCTGTCTCTGTGTTCTCAAGTCAGTAATTGTCTTCTAGAAGGACAAAATCACTCTGCAAAGTTTAGCCCTGCCTTATAAACAGGTCTAGCCATGGGATGCTGCTCGGCGAACGGCCACAGGGAGCAGAGGATCTGCTGCACCAGCGCTCTCCTCTGTCCGTTCAACGGGAGCAGATAGGGCAAGAATAAGCAGAAGAAAAGTTGGGGCTCAGAATTACTCCAATACATGTCTAAGATGAAAAATAATTGTAAAGAGGAATAATAAGCGTTACCGAATTTGTGGGTTTCATTCTCTCGCAGTTGGTTACCTGAAGATTTACAGAATGGCTACCTCCACTGTCCAATTTCAAATGAGACCTGGAACAAATTCTCCCTCTAGAAAAGATATTTACATATTGATCAAATACTTCATCTAAATCTTTCTAATTAACCAATTCAAGATTTCTATTCCTCCTTACTATCAAGCAATAAAAGATGAACGGAGTCTATAAACTGGCAGAGAATATTCATTTATTTTCTTTCCTGACACCTCCTTTGAGCTCATTCCTATGGCTGAAGAATGGCAGCCTAACCAAAGATTTTTGCTTAGTATTTTATTCTCTACTCATGGTTCATAGTTTTTTAAGGTGAATAAAGATTTTGCACACCAATGAGAATAAAGTCCACAGCACATTCATTATATCACTTGGGTTAGCAAGCTGATTTCTAACAAAATTAGATTCTAGTATCTTCGTCACCACTTACTTTAAACTCAGGAAATGAGTATCTTATTTATGAAAAGATGAAGCAGTTATAGGAACAGCTGTAATATCATAAACATAGTGTACCCAGTGATATTAAGCCATAAAATGAATCTACGCTGGCAAGCGTCCAACCTGGAGACAACTTCATTGTTTCATTTATACTTAATCAAAAGTTGCCATGGTTCAAGAAAAAAAAAAATTGAATAAATAAATTCATGAGCACGTTCACAGATGCAACTGAAGCCAAACATTAATTGGAATATATATTTTCTGGGTATTAACACACACACATACTACAAAGGTTACCACATGCACTTCACCTCAGGTATGGCAGATCAGTGCAAGAAGTGACATACCAAGCTTTTGGCCATACATGTGTGTGTGTGTATATATATATATATTTTTCAAATGGCATAAAGCCTTAAGAAAACCAGTATTAGATGGAAGTATCTATGCTGGATGGTTTTAGTGGTAGTGGTCACTTGAATAGCCTTTTAGTGAAGAAGATGGATTTAATTGCTAGTTAATACTCTTTCCTTTTTTCCTTTTCCTTGATCAGTTTTTCCTAAACAGGCTCATTTATATTATTACTAAAGTAACATTTATGGTAGGTGACCAGATAGCAACCGAACATTACATAAATTACCGAATCTTAAACATCATTTGTGTTAGAATCCATTATTATGGGCGTGAATTAAATTGACCTTTCACTATGTAGCATCCACTTTCTCTAAGGTAAGGATGCTAAAGCAAGTCTATGTACTCCACACAGATCACTGCAGATGTGTTCACACAGCTGCAAATGATTGCGTTAACGTGGTAATATGTTAAACCGTCTGTTAACTGGGCTGTTGCACCTCATTGAGTCTGTGGCTTCTTCTGTACGAAAGCACATCAGGTCAGGCCACCGTGCACCAGTCACAGCTGGGGAGGGTTACCCAAAATTGCTGGTTCCCCCGCTGAACCACCGTATCTCGATGCAGGATGATCACAACCTCATTGTAGTTAAAAGTCCATCTGAAATATTATGTGGACATGCGTTTGTCTGGCTTATCCAGGCTTAGTTTAACTAGAAATAATGGAAAACCAGCTTTCCACTAGTTTACCTCTGAATGGCTCCACAGTCTAAATGTTTGTCTGACTTCCCTCATTTTGACATGGAAGGTGAAGGTAAATGAATATTTAGTTTGTAAAGGTTGCAGAAATAATCTTCTGGAGCAAGAACACGCACAGATATCCCCAAGAATAAGTAGTTTTATCCAGTGAAAGCAAAAGACTAAAGATGAACGCAAATACAGAATGCCACGCTAACTACCACACGTGAACTCTGCTGACATACAGGTAAAAAATGTGTATTATAAACATAAGAACATAATTATCTCAACATTTTATCAATAATTATTCTTTTAAAATAAAGAAAACTTCAGCTTTCTCTGGTCTCTACGCTCCATTTGCTTTATATCTTCAGTGCTGGGGTGACTGACACCAGGCAGCCGGTACATTCCACTATTATCTTACACAATATAGTAGCCCTGCACAAAAGACTGAAATTGGTATGACACGACTGGTGTGGAGACTTAAACCATGTCAGAGGACTATTTCTCTGTATAATGTATAATATACAGACCAAGATCTGGGAAAAGATTAATCCCGAGAAAAACAACTGAACTCTTTGACAGGTAACAAGCCACCAAGTCCTTATTTTGGGCCTCAAGAGGACAAAACCATTGAGAAATGGTTTCATTTTTACAGTGACCTTTTTTTCTTTAAACAAAGCTCACATGCACAACGAAGCCCTCAGAAATGCTGTCAGCCACATCCTTTTTCCACATTTCACCGAAAACGTTAAATGGGGACATTACAAATAGTCTCTATTGATGCAGTTCCGTTAGCCCAAAAAATCTCGAAGCTCTACAGATTCTTGTCCATCACCCCCACGCCTGTTGAATCCCACAGCAAGGGCACTGTCGGGAGCGGCTCTTGCAGAACAGCTCTAGGAAAGCTCCTCATTTCAGAGCCTCCTGCTTTCCACATGGACTTCTCATATCCTGGGTACTCAGAAAACCCGCTGCACCGCCAGCTCCAGCTGGGCAAGCGCTCGGTGGGGCGGCTGTGAGGGGACACATGCACCAGCAAACTGCCCTGAGCAGAAAGGTCTTTTGTTTGGTTTCATGGGGTTTTTTGGGGGGGAACGAAACCCCTCTTTCCCCCCTCCCTTGCACGGGCAAAGCGGGGGACGCGTTGCCTAGGCAGAGCCGCATGAAAGCCGCAGCGGAGGCCGCCCCACAGGCACAGGCTCGGCCTCAGATCCAGCAGGCCCTGGGTCCCCTCACACGCCCCCGGCCCGGCCATCCCCGCGGCACAGACGCCGCCTCCGTGCGCCGGCGGGGACAGCGCATGGCGGACAGCCCCGCCGCCCCCTCACCCCGCACCGCCAGCCCCACAGCCCCCACGGCCCCGCCGCCCCTCAGCCCCGCACCGCCAGCCCCACCGCGGAGACCCCTCCGAGCGCTGCGGCGGCCTCGGTGTGAGGGGATGCGCTGCCCGCTCCGCCCCTCTGCGGGATCCCCAGGGGTGAGCGGGTGAGGAGGCAGCGCGGTCCCCTCTCCCCCGCACGGCGCGGCGGGGACGGCACTCACTGTATCCTGGCCGCGGTGGTCGCGTTGCCGGTCTGCGCTCGGAGGGACGCCAGCAAAAGCAGCCTCATAGCGGCCTCTCCTGCCCGCCCGGCCGGGAGCCGCCGCCTCCTTCACCTGCCGGCGGCCCCGCGGAGCCCGGAAACAGCCCCTGCCCACCCCGCCCAGGTGGCTCCGACCCCTCCCGAGAGGTCCGCGGTCAGAGGGCACTTCTACAGCGACAAACTGCCCTGGTGCCTGCGGGTTTGGGTCCCGTCCCTTCCCTCCACCTCTACCTCTGAATAGCGCTGTGGTTTTTTTCATTCAACAGCCACAAAGATGATGTGGTCAAATCATGGCCTCGGAGAAGCCTCAAAGATCTCCTGAGATGACCAGGGGAAGGGGGTTGGCATCAGCCACGGTCTCCTGAGGCGGTTCCTCAGCTTCACCATGGATCTCCCGAGTTGGAGGTGGTTCGTATTCAGTGCGGGGATGGAGAGAAAACTAATTGTGGGTAAGATACCAACAACCACAAAAGCTGTCGGAATGCGGTTGTCCAAAGAACAAGGCAACGGGATGGTCAAAGACCACACGAAGTATCAGGGTGGCCATCTGCCGAAGCAGAGCCAAAGACGTGCTCTGTGGGGAACCACAGCCTCCAGGGCAGCACGCACAATCCAAAGATACAACAACGCAGGGAAGAGAGAAAGGAAGAGCCCAAACTCGGGATCATGACAACTGTTATGTCAAATTATCGAGCCAGTCTTCAGGATAAACCC
Organism: Patagioenas fasciata; assembly: GCF_037038585.1. Lineage (NCBI taxonomy): Eukaryota > Metazoa > Chordata > Aves > Columbiformes > Columbidae > Patagioenas > Patagioenas fasciata. The sequence continues at coordinate 2,366,667 of NC_092536.1, forward strand.
CAATTATAACCAGCAGCTACGAGCAGATGTGTGGGGCAGCAGGCAGTGAGACTGAGAGGCCAGTTCAGGGAGTCTGTTGGGAAACTGATAGGGGCCAAGTGGTTGACTGTAGATATCCATGGCCTTGAACTTAACTCAGCATTTTAAGAAGGCATGCAGGACATTTGTGGCCATGAGAAGGAAGGCTTGATCTAACGAACCTCACTCTTTTGCCTGTATACTGATAACATGGTCAGGTTCCCTGATGGAATTCACCACAGGGCCACATGGATGCTTGTGCTTCCCCAAGGCTGTAGGAGACAGGGAAAGGTGGTCTGCTATCTGCAGGGCCTGGTCATTGTGGCTTAAATTACTTTTCCAGTCAACAGCGTCAGGTAGAGGGAGAAAAATATGCCACATACAGAGAAAGGCTCTTAAAATTAATGATTTTAAAAAATAGTAGTTCTTCAAATAACTTGTGTGAATCTCTGAGGATGACAGGTATTCTGGAATTGAGGGTTTAGAAGTGATAAAGATATATATTGGAGGGTATTCTGGCAAATTGTAAGCACTTTGGTGTGCTGGCTCACATTTTGCTAATGGGTCTTCGTGCTGCAGAGCTGTGTTCAGCTGTCTGCATCTCACCGAGCTACCACTTGGAAAGAATTCAGCGCAACGTTGTTCAGACCATTTTAAACTCCATCCAAACTAAAGATGGCTACAAATTAACAGAGCAACAAATCTTGCATAAATGCTAAAAATAGCATAAATGCTAATCTAAAGGTAGGCAGGACCAAGCTATTTTCATCGCCACTTTAGAAAGCATTTCTGGCACGAAATCCCAGCCCCATTGAAATTTAGAGGGCTTTTGTCAATCCAGCCAGGATTCTACCCCTGAAGTTTGTTTCACTGTAAGTGGCCTATACGACGCATATTTGGGCTTTTGGGAGTGCTTAACCACCCTCAAATCTAGCACCAGCCGTCTCTGTTGGTCACTGCTGCCCAGCTGTCCGTCAAATGGACCTGTCGGGTATCAAACAGACCGCAGGAAGCTGATACAGCCGCCTTCCATCTCCTGATACGTTGCTACTCCAAGTCCTTTCCCACCAGACCCTCCTGCTGGTCCCAAGGTCTCCCCCACACACCACAGCTCATCCAGCCTTATTGCACCAAGGGAGGTTGGCAGTGTGTGTGTCAACCAAAAACCACCCCTGGCCCTGTTGCTCCAGCCCTGTACCTGAAACAGCCTAAACCAGACAACAGCTGTCCAGTACATTTTGTGTATAACACAAAGACAAAAATGCAAACATCAAAGTAAGACAAGGCCTGCTCCATAAGACAAATGAGGAAACTTAACCAATCAACTGGGAAATAAAGAGGAAATAAAGGAAACAGTCAAAGAGGTCCTAACATTTTATTACTACTTATGGTAACCGTTCTTTATGCTATATAGGCCTTGACTAACAGAAATCTACAAGTCTTTGCAGCACTAAGTGTTATTGTGTCTTTGAAAACACATACATGCACTAATATATCACTATATACACATAGGTGCATTAACTGTATTCAAAGAAAGAATCATAGATTTACCTTAATGAAGAAGTTTTAAATATACTGTAGCTAAGTGTTCTTTTTTGGAGGAAAATTAAAAAATCACCTTTGTAAAACTGCTATATTTCCAGAGAGAGTGTTCTGGTTACAACAGTAGTTCTTGAATTTTAGTGAGAGTGCCTACTTCTCAATGCCTGAAGATTTAAATAACATTTTATAATGTACATTTCAAACACTGTTCATCTTTGCAAGGTGTTTGTAAAAGCTGCTGGGTAGGCCAATATAAAAATCTCACCCCACTCACTAAAGTAAATTATGAAGGGCATAGAATGTGGTAACTGCATTTACTGAAACACACAATAATGCAAAATATGCTTAATTACTTTGCAGTCTCCAGGAAATACTACTAGGGCCCTTAGAAGATATAATCCCAAATTTCATTATATACTGTATTAAGCTAAGCAAAGCTGAAACGTAATTTAATTACAGAACCATTCATGTTACAGTTCACAAAAAGAGGTCTCTGTACAGCCAGTTGCATTTTCCTCATTGTCCTTTGTCATGGGATTTAACTACTGAAGAGAGCAAATATATTTAATGAGTCATTTTTATGGCATGTTATTTACAAAGGCCCATCATTAAATGAACATAGTTACTTTTACAAGCATCACTTGCTCAATTACCAACTGTTCCAAAAATGTTAAGTCATACCTAGATGTTGGGTTTAACTGCATGATGTCAATAAATTTACCTTTGTCATTGAAAACACACAACCAGGAGTATCTTTCCCACTTTGTTCTGGTCATAGTGATGACTTCAAGACCTGCTGTTCAAGGGAATTACATACTTTTATGATCTTTACTTCAATATACGTGATGGTGGAACAAAAGAACATCTCAGGGCTCCGAACTTGCAACTACTAATGTATATTTTCTCATAGTACATTTTGTTCCACTCAGATCACAGTATTCATTCTCCGTGTGTACTTAAGATGTGTTATTATGGCAGGAACACCTCGGAGAAGCCAAATTTCCCACAGGGCGGTACCACCCCAGGCTGGTGATCAGAGCCAGCCCCGGCCTGGTTCTCCTGCCACCACCAGCAGGACACAGGCAAGAGCCACTTCCAGCACACATTCGGGTTTGTCTGCAGAACAGCCGCTGTACAGGGGCAATCCTCACTTTTGCTTTTCCAACGAGCAGCAAAGTAGGGAAAGAAACGACATTCCAACTTCGCTTTCATTATTGCTGAATAAAACCATGGAAATGAGGGCTCTCATGGAAGCCAGCGCTGAAACTGTGTCATTAATAAAGCCACACAGCTCCAGTTAATATCTAAAATATAACTCCCAGCCCGAGCTAATGCACCAACAACCACCAAATCGCTGCTGCAGCGACCGCCTCCCCCGCTTTACCCCACTCGGCATCCTAGCGAAGACCGCGAGGGGAAAGCTGCTGCCGCCCCGCTTCCCCAGCGAAGCTCTGCACACCCCAAGGCACAACCGGCCGTACAGTTCGGTTCGGTTCGGCTCAGCCCAGCACTAAGAAGATCCCCGCCGGGCCCACCCGCTCTCCCCTCACCGCCGGTAACTCCGAGCGGCCCCGCCCCGCAGCTTCCGGTCCGACACGCCACGCCCCCTCGCTAGCCACGCCCCGTCTCGCCTCAGCCGCCGCTCCCTGCGGCCCAGCCGCCCATGTGACGGCACTACCGGCGGAGTGACAGCGCTCTCAGCCAATGGCGGAGCGCCGTCCCCCCGCGTGGGCGGGCCGGGCCGGGCCCCGCCGCGCGGCCGCGGCGAAGGTTCCTCAGGGCGGGCCGGGCGGCGCGGCGGGGCCGCCATGGAGGAGAATGAGCCGAGTGAGCGCAGCCCCTTGCTGGGCAGCGGGGAGCGCGGGCGAGCAGCGACCAGCGCCTTCCACGGGCGGCGCTTGGCCTGCGCCGCCGTGCTGCTGGCCGAGCTGCTGGAGCGAGTGGCCTTCTACGGCATCACCTCCAACCTGGTGCTGTTCCTCAACGGGCCGCCCTACGGCTGGGAGGGGGCCCAGGCCAGCCAGGCCCTGCTGCTCTTCATGGGCATCACCTACCTGGTGTCGCCGTTCGGCGGTTGGTTGGCTGACGCCCTCCTGGGCAAGTTTGGCACCATCCTGCTGAGCATGTCGCTCTACCTGCTGGGCATGCTGGCCTTCCCCGTCATCGCTGCACCGCACACCCGCCAGGGCCTCTGCGGGGACATCCCCCTGTTCCCGGTGGAGAACTGCTCCTCTCCAGCGGCCAACGCCACTGTGGCACCTTGCTCCCAGGTGGGAGCCACCCGCTACTGTGCCACCGCCACCTTCATCGGACTGGTCCTCGTGGGGCTGGGCGTCGGATCGGTCAAGGCCAACATCACCCCTTTTGGGGCGGACCAGGTCAAGTATTGTTTGGCAGCTGACAGATTGTGTGTGGGTGCTGAGGTGAACCAGGGGATGGCCGTCTGTCAGTCATGCAGAGGGGACTGCCTTGGTGGGATGGACAGCACACCTACTGATTCACATCTCTGGAGATGTTAAGTCTCGGAGGGAATCAGATCATCCAGCTTTGTTCCCTGTGTAATGCAAGCTGTTAAGTTGTATCCCATTAGATATAATTCTGGTGTCTGTGTGGCGCCTGATTTTTAAGACCCTTGGTTTCCTGATAGCCCAGCCTTACCTGTGGTGCCTGCAATGGCTAAGCCACCACAATCTTGAGGAGTTGGGTTGAATACTTAATAGCTATTAAGTGAATTTGACCTCAGAGCTCATCAGGTGAAATATCTGTTATACATTTCAGCTTTGACAAGGATACCATGGGCCTTCTAGAGCAGTGGTCATAGGCCTTTATCATCCTGAGATAAATGAAGGATCGAGAACAAAGTTTTTTATACCTTAGATATTCTCTGTGTGCCGCAGTTTGCCCTTGAGCAATATTTTTGTGCAGTCTAATATTGTGCCAGATGACGGGTGGGAAGGTGCTCTCAACGTGATAAACGTGTTACCTGGGCTGTTCTCATAAGGACATGTCCTGTCAAATGACCTTACTCAGATCCACTTCAGTGATATCACTCATTGGGTCATCACTGCAGAACCAAGTAGCTTTACAGAAGATATTTGAGAGACAGCTCATAGTTCAGTATCAACTGGAATGTGCTGTTGCACTCATTTTTTTTCAGTCTTATGCTAAGGTAGTATGCCGATTGTGGATATTGGAGTATAATTTCTGCTCTACAGTTGAGAATTTCAATCAATTAGATACAGAGCAGCTTTTCTAACCAAACTGTTCTTGATGACAAAGCAAGGAAAATACTGCCGACCCAGTTGCATGTCTGTTTACTGGCCCACTAAGTTCTGCTTAGTGCAGGTGACAGAAATGCCATGAAATTCTTTGTGAGAGTTGGGATCCACCACAATATCTTTTCAAAACATACCTCTGTTCTCTGTTGTGCAGTTTACATTTATCATTCTTTGGCATTTCATATATTATAAGTTCTAGAGTTCTGGATGAAAGGCAGTATATAAATATAAAACATTATTATAGCCTAGGATTGTGTGTCCCCAATGTATTGGTTCTGTTTAAGCCAGCATAAGCCCATCAAGTGAAATAGCTTTAATATGACTTTATCTTGTAAGGTGTTTTTCAAAACTGACTGCTTATCCCCGGAACACTTTATGAACGTTAAATATAAGAGATAAATAATGACAGGAGCAGAGCAAAAGAAGAACCATTGCCAATGGAAGTGTAGCTGTTGTAGCTGGATTTTTTAAAGGCTTTCCCCCCAGGATTTCACGGAAAACAGTTTTTGGCGAGGTCTGCAGATAATTCACAGTGATTTATGTAGGGTGAAGCAAAAGAAATACTCCTTTCTGGTTCATAAGAACCAGTAGAGCTCCGCTGAGGACTGATTTTTTTTCTCCTTCTCTTTTTTTTTCTGGCTGATCTATTGTTAAATATATTACAGCACACCACTTACCTTGTTGTGCAGTTCTGGGCCCTCTTGGGTGCCTTCTCCCTCCATAGGAATGTAGCAAACGGCTGGGCAGATGGAGATGTATTGCTGAGAATAAAGTCTCTCTTCCAGAGTCACATTCTTGGGAGGTCAGGATACAATGCAAACACGTTCTGGCTGGACGTGTGCTGATAAGATTTGTCCTCTTTCCTTAAATACCAAACAAAGGAAAATATGAATTTTATGTTGTGTACTTTAGCTGACCTGAACCACCTTTCAGATATTGTTAAGTACATTTTGTTGCAGAATTCTTTAAAATTACCATGTAAATTTTTTCTGATTTAACAGATGATCTATAATTCGTGTGGAGGACCCAAATATAATGAGGGGGGCTTTTAATTTAGAAGAAAATAATCACTTGGTGGAAATCTGGAAACTAAATTCCTATACGTATTTTCATCTGAGGTTACAAAGATATAGTTTCTTAATTTCTGTTAAATGGATGATTTTAGAAGTGCTGTTACAAGTGACCAAGTAGACTTAGTATAGAGTAACTTCTGCCAGTCAGCTTAGCAAAAAAGCAGTTACTACAAGCCAGGTATAGAGCAGCTTTACTTAACTGTGGTTATAAATAAGGGCCGTTTTTCTAGAAGTTGGAGATTGGTCTGTTATACAGATCTAAATCTGAACGATGGTTCTCAGAACAGTGTTCACAATCATGTGATATGTACAACCTGGCACTTTCCAGTTCCCCTTTCAAGAGCGAGTGTTTTGCGGTCACTTCCTGTGCTCTCTAGCAGTTTGTGACTTTCTGTTGTTAGGAAACAATCTGACTGTCCCTCATTATTGTGAAAGCTGGTTTAATTTCAGCGCTGGAGCCAAAATTAGTAGTAGACTACTGATCTAATATCAGCTATAATAATTTTTGTGAATGTACACGAACCTGTTTTGGGGTTATGGTGATTAGACATGCAAGTTTTAACCCACGGTATTATCTTCTTTTTGAATTGCCATCATAGTAATGAGGTCTATCAGCCCCAAACCTGCCCAAAATCTTCTAGATTGGCTAAAACCATTGTTACAGTAGCATGGCCAGAGGCAGAGTGCTATTGGAAACTGCTGGCGTAAAGTTACCTTTAGAGTGATTTTCAACCTTTTTTTTATTTATATTTGTAGAACTTAGATTTTCCAGCCTCAGGGGAAGGATGGGGGATCACATAGAAAGAATCGATGGTCACTAACTGCAAGTTACTTTGTTGTTGTTGTTGAACTTCTTAGGAAACCATGGGCATCCAAGACTCTGCAGACTTCAGATTGAAAAGCAAAGTTGTGGCATTCACATGGGCAGTACTCGTTTTTTTTCTGACAGAGACAGATATGACATGAGTGAGAGGAAACAGCCTTTACATTTTAGTATAAAACATTGAAATGGTTTAGCAGCTGGGTAGTACTGTACAGCTCTGTCACCGAGCTCTCTGCAGATGCTCCCAAAGAATAACTGGTGTCTGTAGTGCTGGAATTCTGGTCAGAGTTGTGGAAATTTGACTGCGGGAAACCGTTTGCATTGCACTTTATTTTGTAGGCTGAGGGCGAACTTCTACGTTTTCTCCCTTGCTCCGTGGCGTTGCTGCCCACATAGTTGGCTGAGATAAGTTCGGGGGTTTTTGTTACGTTGGTCACTTGTGACTGTCAGTTGATTGCACCAACAAATAAAAACAGCTTATACCAGTAACTTTTAAATAATCTTTTTCCTTTTCTGTGAGTCAAATAGGTCATAGCTGTGGATCTGTCGTGATGTGAAGAGGGCGACAGGGAACATAATGACACACTGGAACTCTGAAACGTTGGGGTTTAGGAAATACTGGAGATCACGAGCAGATGGTGTCAGATGTCACTGTGGAATGCTGGGCACCAGACAGGCACTCACTGGGGCAAAAATAAGAAACTGTGTGGAGAACCATGTCTATGAAACCAACCTGGCTGTACAGGGAAATGACTTTGTGACAAAGCACAAAATCTAAACACAAGAACCATGGACAAGCAGTGATGTTTGTATAGATGGCTGGCTCTTTACAGAAAAATCAGGACAATCCAATACAATCTTAATATTTGAGCAGTGTAATATTTTTAGTCCCAAGCTGTACAGACTGCTTGGGTTAGTACTTGGGTCATCTCCTAAGGAAGATGTTGGTGTTGAAAAATCCAGGGGAGGGCTAATTCAGCAAGTGATCATCTTTGTTCTAAGTCAGAATGAGGTCTCAGAGTTGGATGTTACCCTTGGTCAGGTATTTGTGATGACTTCTCATCAGGTGTTGTAACTAAAGATGTCGTTACTCTTTGCTATAGTTGCATTTAAAATTTTGTTTTAATTGTAAGATGTTAACCGTGTATCGTAAATGACTTTAGGGAGCTGTAGTGCAGAGTTACACATCTGGCGTGTCCTCTGCTCCAAGTGGCTGTAAATAACCTAATGATTACACAATTCCCATAACACGGTGTTCCCGGCACTCAGGATTCTTTATCATGAAAACTGTGGTCGTAATTACATCTCATCTCACCAAAATCAGCCTGATGGAAGTGTTTTGCATTGGAAATTTTGATTTTGAGAACTATTCCTTTACTGTTTTGCAATCCAGTGCTGCGTAGGTCCCAGTTATGAAACTCAGAGTGCCACTGTGCTGCTCTTTCTGCATTTGGATTAACTGTATGTACAGTTATCGGATATATCAAGAAAAACACCTTGTGAAGTGTAGAAAAATCGAGTGTTAGGGTAGATTTTCTTTCCAACAGTTGAACTAGATGTCTTGCAAGTAGCCAGAGTATTTTATTTCCTCTTTGGAGACCCACCTGAAAGCAAGAGCGTTGACACGTGGCCAATGACCGACAAGGCAGCTGTGGCCACAACGCTTAGAGTTGCTCATTTCCCTCAGTTTTTTTTTTGGTGGGGGTTTTCAGTGGGAGTTTTTTGTGTAGCTTTTGGGGAGTTTTGATGGGGTTTGGGGAATTTTTTGTTTTGTTTTTAATTAGAATTTGCCCTTTAGTTTAAAAGAGGAACATTTTGGGTAATTGGGATGCTCATGATGTATTTTTCTTGAAGTAGAAGCACTACTGGATTGTTCCTTAGTGTTCTTGGAGAATGATGTGCTGTCCCATTTAGTGGGGAAAACAGCTGTGTAAGGTTTGACGATGCAGAACAGGGAACTGGAGACTTAGGGCTGGATATTACGCGGTGGGAGGTGATCTAAGTAAGTGACAGCTGTCCAAGTGCTACATGCTGTGGAAAATGTCTGAATCTGAGTTCATCTGTTAAACAATGTTACCTAGAGCAAATAAATTGTGTGTATTAGATACTTAGTGATGTTCGTTCAAGTCAGGGCACCTTTGAAACAGTTTTACTACAGTGGTGTTTTTCAGCATTGCACGCTAGCCGTGGCATTTCGCTCGTATTGTTTGTATTTTCCTGTTGTAAGGAGTTTGACTAAAACATAGTAAACAGACCTTGCTCTATGACTTCTTTATCCTTATCTTGGTCTTGTAGAAGGTCACTGAGATAATGGGGTAGCTCAGGAAGGTGTCATTTCATCAAATACCATGCTAAGCCCAAAACACTCTAAATTAAACTTAAACTCTTCAGTGTGTTGAACTTGATTGAATTTTAATAAGCAGGCTTAATTTTCTTCAGATATTCGGTGACTTGTTTTTAATCTTTTCCAGGTTAAAGATCGGGGTCCGGAAGCCACAAGAAGATTTTTTAATTGGTTTTATTGGAGCATTAATTTGGGAGCTATTCTCTCTCTGGGAGGCATTGCGTACATTCAACAGAATGTGAGCTTTGTTGTCGGATATAGCATCCCAACGGTTTGCATTGGGATTTCCTTCATGGTTTTCTTATGTGGTCAGAGTTTCTTCATCACCAAACCGCCTGACGGGAGTGCCTTCACAGACATGTTTAAAATCCTCGCATATTCCTGTTGCTCAAGAAAGAGACACGTGGACCGATCAGCTCAGAGGTTTGGAAAGAGCTCTTTTGTACAGTCTGAACTCAGTGAATCAGCCTAAGAGTTGCAACTAGAAGTTCAAACTAGCTAATAGGAAGTCACACTAGAGAACACACTAGAATAAGCGGTTTTGCTTTGAGAACTGGAATGGGAAAATTGGGAGTCCAGGAGATATTTTCTGGGCATTCTGGGGTGAAATAGAGGCATGTTTTGAGATCACTGGATCTCCAGGCTATAAGATCAAGTCAGCTGTTTGCGATTCAATGCTATGTCTTGCCAGTGAAGAGTTTCTGAAAGTGTAATGTAACCCAAGTATGATGCTTTTAAGCATTAGTTAACTTTCCTCCCTGCTCATATATGTTTATGGGACGCCTTCTAATTTGAAAATGCTAGCATCTGCATTTAATGTTGCGAGTGGCCTGATGAGCAGCTGAAATGCGTACTGGTTTTTTGCTTTCCAAATGGTTACTCCACTTCTAAGAGATGCCCATGGAATCCTGAGATGTCAGGTGCCTCCTCTGCAAGAGGCTTTCATGTATTCAGATTGCAAAACTGTTCAATGAATTAGAATAACCTGTATTTTGTGACACTCTTTCTTAATTTCTACAAATTGCAGTGCCAGCTATTTATGCACGGTGCGGGGAAGATGGGAAATAAGGAAACCTTTGTAATGCAAGTTTTCAGCTTGTGCTTTCATCTGCTGATGGTCCATTCTGGCCTAGTTGTTTTGCTGTAACTTATATAGCTTATTTTGGAAATGCATGAGCTTTTTATAATGAAAGGAAGTGTCACAGGATTGCCAGTTATGTCAGTTTTTGCTGTTGTTTGATTAAACGTTTCAAATTCTTTTCTAAAGCGAAGGCCAAGGAGTCCTTCAGCAGCCTCGCAAGCAAAGCCTGTTTGAGATGGCCAAGCTGTCCCGTGGGGGCCCATTCAGAGAAGATAAAGTAGAAGATGTGAAAGCTCTCGTCAAGATTATCCCTGTCTTTTTGGCTTTAATACCTTACTGGACAGTGTATTTTCAAGTGAGTAGTTCCAAATGGTCACATTTTTATTTTACATGTCTAAAAACCATGATCTAATGTAAGAGCCATAACTTCTTTCCCCCAGTCGCACTTGAAAGGCCTCGGGGCTTTAGCTTTGAGCTGCAGTTCTGAGCCTGTGTTATAAATCTTAACTCATTTCGGAAAATTACCCCCCAGAGCAGTTACCTGGAGGAAACACACAAAAGCTGTTGGGGGGAAACTGTTCTATAGGTTTACTTACAGTTTGCATTCAGTAGCTGTGACTCTAGAGAAGATGAATATTGAAGTGGATTTTTCAGAGTTCTGGTATGGACGGTTTGACTTGCTTAGCACCCGTGTGTTCAATAATGTTAACTGCTTGTCTTTCACACACCTGGGGTTGCATTTCAGCAATCGTTTTAAAAATACTGTGTTTGCAAAAATAATACTGCATGGTGGTAGCTGCTTCTGAATGTTTTTATTTGCTAGATAAAATAGTGGTGGAAAGCTGGATTAGCTTACCAGTATGCCAGAGCATCTCATCTCACACTTTTCTGGGGGCTCTTTCATAAATATGAAACTTACCCTGACACTGAAAGATGAAAAGTGGCTACTAAGAATACTTTCAAATAATATTTTGGCTTAATAATAAAAAAGAAAATAAGTCATTAAGATGATAGTTGAAACTAAGGGTTGTACAAATTAACATAAATATTGCGCTCTGTTTCATCGTGCTGTTGATTCAGATTGGTCAGGGCAAGAGGTCTGGGTTTCATTTTAATTAATTCCTTTCTGGTTCTTCTGTCTTAGTGAGATAAATGAGGATAGCAAATGTGTTTGGGGGAAAAATATGCAGAAATTGTTTATAAAGTCACATGAATGATTCTTTGTGCTTTAAGTAAAAGCAAATGTAAGGGTTAAAAAAATCTTGCAATGTTCTAATAATAATTCTTTTTGGTTTGCTATACTAGCACTTCCTCTCTGGTATAATCTTTGTTAATTATTAAAAAAGTAAAAATATTGTGTTCTCAGTACTCCTTGTCCAAGTAATATCAACTCATCTTTCCTCATGCCAGATGCAGACAACGTACGTATTGCAAAGTCTCCATCTGAAAATTCCCGAAATATCAAATGACACCAACTCTATTCATACGGTAAGCAGGGCAAAACAAATGGAAAGCATGTTTTCTTTAGCTGAAATGAAAAACTGAATCTGTATCAAAACCACATATATCAAGCAGTGCTCGTATCATGGGTCAAAGAGTCAGCGTGATGCGTAGTACAGTATCACACTGTTCTGAATGAAATTTGAAAAACTATCCTCAAACCAGGTCATTTTATATATCTATCTTCACACACTCTTTAGTTTTCTTTTCCAGTGTCTATCAATTCACTGTGCTTTATTTTGGATCTCAGCGTCTCGTGAAAAATACCTTTTCCTTTGCAAAATAATAGAACAAATCAACCTGTAAATCCGAAATCGCTAACTGAAGTCATCTGGCCTCTCAGTTTCCAGCAGCCTGGCTGACTATGTTTGATGCAGTGCTTATTCTTATCCTAATACCCTTAAAAGATAAATTGGTGGACCCCATTTTGAAGAGGAACGGCCTGCTCCCTTCCTCGCTGAAGAGGATTGCCGTTGGAATGTTCTTTGTGATGTGCTCCGCGTTCGCTGCAGGTAAGAAAGTCTGACTTTCAGCTATTAAAAAAGCAAAATTTTACCTAAAATCCTTTCCCTTTATCTGAAATAATGAAGTTACATTATGGCTGACCAAGAGTTTCCTCCCACTTTGGGTTTTTTGTCCCCTACCTTAATGTTTGGGAATTACTGTAGTGTAAACTAACTTAGCTATAGCATAAAAGGACAAAGATGGCAACTCCGTTCGAACCATAAATCAGCCACTTTGAGATGATTGAAAGTTGTTAAGCACTGCTGGTGTGGAACTGAACACCTCTGAGCAATGCGTCATGGAACCCAGAGCCTTCACACAGCATCACTGCCGTGAACATATTGATCAAGCATTATAGCATTAAATACATTAATTCCAGCACTTGTAATCTCCTATATTTTAGAGAGAAGGACACTTTATATGGCTATTAAGATTTCTCTCAATGAGAGAGATAATTACCTTATTAGGCCAAGGTCATTTTGTACGCGGTCAAATAAAGTTCTTAAGGCAAATTCATTTAAACTTAAACCAGGTCTGTTTCTCTGATTGCGTGTTACTTAGGACACTGCTACCAGCAAAAGAAGATGTAAAACAATTAAATGTCAGCTCTTTAAACAGAACCTGCTGGCTCACATAGAAGTGAATTCAACAGCAGCAATATCTGTCTTTATTACTACTGGGGAAAAAACCAACATCTCAAGCTGAGTTGGGAAACGGTTTCATAGAGCAGAAGGCTTTAAAAAAGTCTTAAAAGTGTCAGATGCCTTCTTGTTTTCTGTTCAGCTACAAATGTCACGTGTTATTTTGTTCCACATTAGAAACTGAGAAGGTGAATTCTTTGGGTGATTATCTGCTACCTGGTTGGAAAGTTTATTCTTTTGGAGTAACTGTACATCCCTTCATCATCACGTGAATTTAAGAACTTCAGTTGCAACAAATTTGGGGCAGAGGAAACTGTTTCTTTCTAGCTGCTGTTGGTTTATATAGTTCACAAAACGTTTATTTTCTTATTAAATTATATTTAAAGAAGCCGCAGTTTAATATTCTTAAAATACAACATCACTGTCAACCATTTCTGCCTCAGAGAGAGATACTGATTAAAACCGTAAACGCGTGAAGATGTTAATATCTTAACTTTCGGTCTTGGAAGTATCTCAGTGATTTGTTTGGGCCATATTTCCATTTTAACTCCTTTCACAGAGGTCCTTCCTGGGTGAAGCAGGGACTTTGATTAACTATTAGCTATTCTGTGAATTTTATGTAACAATGAGCAAATCCTTTAATCTGGGCAACTTCAGCAAAACCGCTACAGCATTATTTGATATTCACTTTCTACTCTAAACTGTTGTGTTGAGCAAGCTAAAAATGGTTATATTTTACGATATTATGTCTATTTTTCATTCTACATGAAGTACTTTCTATGCAGTGTGTTGCTTGTAAATCAAGCTGTAATGAGCTTTTGGATCTCCTGAGATTATAAGTGTCATATAAATGTCATGATCATATTCCTAGAGGGTTTTCATAGTTCTACAGCCATTTCAATAAGAAAAATGGTCTGTAATTTGTTAGTACTGTGGTGGCAGATGCAACGGTTCAACACTGCAAAGTAGTAGTTTGTGAAAATCAGATTGTCTTTAAAGAAACCAAAACCATTTTTTGGATGAGAAACCTCTAGAAAAGGGTTAGGTGTTTGTATCATTGTTGCTACTGAATATGAATATAATCACTATTTCTATTGCAGGAGAACTCTGTGTCTTGAAATAACAATAGCAAAAGCAGTCTGAAATGCGTTATGTTAGGAGATAAGAAGTACAAAGTCCCGGTTTATAATTTGTAATTGCAATGCAGGACTGAATCCTAATTTAATTCTTAACATGAAGAAGCAATGTTTGTATCTTAGATCAATCTTTTTTCCCCTCCCTTTCCATGTAGGAATTCTGGAAAGCAACAGACTGAAAATTGTGAAGGTGAAAACAATTAATCAGACAATTGGGAACGTGACGTACCATGCCGCAGATTTGCCGATATGGTGGCAGATTCCTCAATACGTGCTGATCGGATTCAGTGAAATATTTGCAAGTATAGCAGGTACGAGTCTTCGTGTGTTTTAAATCTGCTTTCATATCGATCATTAATGATGGATCCTTAGAAAAAGAAAAAAAAACATCATTAGAAAGATTTATCACCAGTTTAAATGCATGTTACTTGAGTTTTTACATCTCTAAAATAACAAGTTATATGACTCTCAATCCAGCTCCCTCAGCCTTTCCTCACACGGGAGATGCTCCACTCCCTCCATCATCTTTGTTGCCCTGCGCTGGACTCTCTCCAGCAGTTCCCTGTCCTTCTGGAACTGAGGGGCCACAACTGGACACAATATTCCAGGTGTGGTCTCCCCAGGGCAGAGCAGAGGGGCAGGAGAACCTCTCTGACCTACTGACCACCCCCTTCTAACCCACCCCAGGTACCATTGGCTTCCTGGCCACAAGGGCCCAGTGCTGGCTCGTGGTCACCCTGCTGTCCCCAGCACCCCCACGTCCCTTTCCCCTACACTACTCTTATATTCTAATTTTCTGTTCTGTTTCGTAGACATGCAGGGCTCACGAGCAGGAGGAAAGCGAAGGCAGGTTATCCGCTGGCACTGGGTGTGCCTGCCACTGGTTTACTGTGACTAACCAAGGGCAATGCAATTGTGAATCTCTTAGCACAGTGTTTGCAGATCTAGTGCTTGGGAGCGATGCTCAGTTACCAGTAACAGGAACCTTTCCTGAGCGTAGCAGTAGCTATTCTGATACTACTTAAATAGAATTACAAAGCCACCTGATGCAATATATTGGAACTCCTCCAGTGACTTGATTTAAAAGTCATTTAGTATTTGCTTAACTAGAGTTAATAACACTTTGAAATACTGTTTCAGAATATTGAACTTTGAAGATCATCCATTCAGCTTTTTTTCTTCGATTCCTATGACCGAGTTTCCTGGTTTCATTTCCCTGGCAGGAGGTTACTTTCATTCCTCACGCTGGGCAGGCCCAGTGGGTTAAATGCGATTCTCTAGCTCTGTGAGATCTCGCTGGCCGCAGCCCCAGCTGTCACACGGCCCATTTGTTCCCCTCTTAGTGGAACACATAACTTTACTGCATCGGGTTTCCGGTTACATGTGTTCTCCTGTCATCACAGCTGTCAGGGAATAAAACAAGGCGGCAAGTCCTTCAGTTCATCTGCTTCCATAAACAACTCATAAGATGTGGGGAGCGTTCATTGTCTTTAAGGCACACCAAGCCCCATGATGCTAAACATTTTAGATTCTGCAATGGGAAGGATGCTTTAGCAGAGCAGTCGCTATCTGTCCTTTGCTGGAGGCCGCACCTGCGTAGTCACCGCTGTCCTGGATCACAGTACATTTGTTACGTGGGAACAGTACCGTCACAAATCTACCACTTGGAAATCTGAAGATGGAAGTCTTGCTTAGTCGAGTTACTCAGATAAACAGATGACTTACCAGCAATGCAAGTGTTCATGCAAAAACAAATACCTCTTTCCTGTTTCTGTGTCAGGCACTGTTTCTAGTTCATAGGTGTTTGCAAGGAACAAATAACAAACCTCTCTGCAGCTTGTGGAAAGGTCAAGGGCTTGATGCATTCTCTGTTGAACTCCAAACTGAGGATTGTTTTTTTCGGCTGCTTTAGTGGACTTCACAAGAAGCAAAGCACACGATTCTTACGTGAATACCCTGCTGAGTCTCTGCCAACAGCTTTAGAGCTTCAAAAACTGTTGGTCAATGTTAGGAAAAATGCAAATGCTTCTCTTTCTTTGAACCAGAAGTTCTATGCAGAACTTAATTGCTTTGTGTATTACACTTTAATTTGTTTTGTTTTACAAAGCTTTTTTTTTTCCTGCCTTCTGAATGTTAATCTAAACTGAATTCTTATTATCTTTAAGAAAGCTTCTCAAGACCTAACGGAGTATACTTCACTAATTTGCTATTAAAACTTGATAAAGGCATCTATTGTGCTATGCAATTCAGATTTAAATTAAGTGAAGTGTTAATGGTTACAAAACTACAGCGATTTGGAAAGGTTTATTGTGAACAAAAAGTGACTGTATATCATAAGAGCAGAGACATGTTTGTTTTTTGTTTACTGCAAAACTAAGCATATTCTTATTAAGCCACATTAGTTCCACTTGAGGTACCTTTAAAAAGATGACACACATTGCATTAATCTTTTGTATTATTCTGTCAATCCTCTTAAAGCCACCTCATTTAACCGGCCATCGTAATCTCACATGACAACACCAACTAGAAGGTTTCATTTCCATACTGCTCATTTGAGGCAGCATGAAATTGTTATCAATGGCTGCCAGCAGGCAAAACCATCTCTGAAGGCAAAGGTTTTATATTCCTTGTGCTAAATTAAATATTAGGGTTGCTGGAAACATTATTCAAGTTCAGAAACATGCCTTGTTTTCTTGCAAAAAGCGCATAGTGTTGCACCCATTTTGGTTTTTGATTTTAGTCTTAGGATCTTTTTCCAGCAGTACCACTCGCATCCAGTAGAGCTGTGAAATGAACAGGAGAGTATCCTTTCAAGTGATATATTTGAGCTTAACTTGGACAGAACGTACAAAAGCCTGGTGACCAAAATGTGGCTGATACGCTGGAGGCTTGTGACAACTATAACTTAACAAGAGGTTAAGAATCAAGTTAATGTATCCTGAGAGCACTCTATTTTTTTTCTTCCTTTTAGTAAGGTTGGCCAGCTAAAGACTCCTTAAAAAATCTGAACTGTTTTATTAATGGTAAAGACTAGAAATAAAAAGACATCTTTAATTTTCGAAATAAATATGATTTTGCCCCTCCCCGTTTGCAGGTCTCCATGCAGCAATTCGCTGCTTACCGTTTAAACTGACAGCAGCTCCCCCAGCCCAGTGGCACCAACGTTTCAGTTCCCTTCCAGAATCACAGGCGGGTCACTGGTGGCTCCTTCTAAGGTGTTTTGGGATGGAAAGGAGAAGCAGGTGCTGGATATCAGCGGTGTCTGGGGTGGCGGTGCAGGATGCTGCTGGGGCAGCAACAATAGAGTTCTGGTTCTCTGACAAGAACTAAGTTGCTCCCCCGCAACAGGCAAATTGACCTTTCTGGCTTGAAGCATTAACCCTGCTATTGAAAAGAAACACCAGTGCATTTCTAGCAAAAGTCGAATAGCAATAATGGTGAAAATAAAGCACGCCTTTGTTATGCAAGACATAAGAGCTGTGTCATTTGCAGGTCTATAATGTTCTCTTTGCCAAGAAAAATGTTAGATGAGGTAACATTAATTTTCAGTATGAAGTAGACTGTTTTGAAACAAGCGTTTCACCTGTCAGAGGAAACGCTCTGCTAAGGATGTATTTGACTGTCTCTCGTGAATAATCCCATTTGATTTTTGACAGGAGTATTATTCTAAAAAACAGAGTTAATCACGGCATTAGTCTTTGCCCAACTCAGTCTGTTCTGTCGGTACTAAAATTCAGTAGCACAGATTTTCAAATTGATGCCACTGATACGTTTTATTGGTTGAAATTTGAGTAAGGATATTCTACTTCCACAAGCCTTAAAAAGAACAGGCCAGCAAGCCTAAACCAGAACAAACTAATGTTATTTCTTAGCTCTTCCAATAGCATTTTTTCCTCTTTTAATACAGGTCTGGAATTTGCGTATTCAGCTGCTCCCAAATCCATGCAGAGCGCTATCATGGGGCTGTTTTTTTTCTTTTCGGGGATTGGCTCATTTGTTGGCTCTGGATTGTTGGCACTGGTGTCTATTAAAGAAATTGGCTGGATGAGTAATCACACAGATTTTGGTAAGTTATTTTCAGTATATTTGTGGTTTGTAAGGTAGAAGGCTTCCTTCAGAAGCAGCGGAACATCAGGCATGGGGAACTGTTGAGTCTTAGCACCGCTGTTATTTTAAAAATATACATTTGTCTACTGTCTTGTTAAAGACCAAGTTGCATCTTGCATGTTAAGTGTGAAGTAACATGATTATGCAAAGGATATATTGCCCTCGGGAAAGCAGGGGAGACACAGGGAGTATTTTGCCTCTGTAAGGCCTGTCAGCTACCTGCTCAGCTGTGACTGCATTTCATCACTAGAAATGACTTGTAAATCTTTGTATTTTAGTAACAACTATTTAAAATATGTGTAGAAGAAGAATATATTTGCTGTAAAGTACTGAAATTACTTTCTGTGGTTATGGGGAGTAAAACGTACCCATCTCTCTTCATGATTATTCAGCTTCCTAGTTTCAAGAGGCTTCATTGGCATTACCATGAGTTAATTCTGCATTGCTGTCTGCTGGCTATTTATACTCTTAAAAAGTCCAATGTATCGTCTGCTTTGTATTGCCAGTTGAAGCTAAAAATAATTATTGGCACTGGTAGGTGGCACCTTGGGAATTTCAGAAAATCATACCGTCATCAATGAGCTAATTAGTTCCAACAGGAGTGTGAAGAGTTCTTAATTTGTTATGAGGGAACTCGCCATTTAAGCTTGATTTGTATGCTACCAAACAGCGATGTTGTCTGGAACAGTACACGTGCCACAAATTGTTGTCTTTAGTTTATAAGTTGTTCTTTAAAAGACTGCACAAGATGACAAGCAGCCTTAACTTCATGGAAATGTCCTCACCACATGAAAATTTAACCACCTTGAGGCTTTTTCCCCCCGGTCAGTTTCAAAATTAGCAGAGCATCTTTTTCTGCAATTCTCTATAGAGATAATTCAGTTAAGAAGAGCTCAGTGGGAAGATAATAATTTAATACAAATTACATATATGTGATACTTTCTTAGGCCTTCTAGGGTGGGAATCGTAAGGAGTCGTTTTTATGAATGAATTGGATTTTTTCATTAGATGCTTTGCAATAACCATAAGCATGTGCACCAAGTGTCTGCAGTTTGTGGTAACTGACTGCTCCCAAAATCTGCTCAGCAAATTCCCTCTGCTGGCACCCGAGTGTTGGTTCCTGCCACTGCTGTTTGTCTGACAAAAGCTGAGATTTCCTGGGTTTAATATCCCATCTCGTAAAGGATAATTACTATTCTTTATACACGTCTGCTCTTCAAATGGAGATTCACATGTATATTGTATTTTAAATGTCAAGGAAAAACTCCTTTTACTTTTATTGCATTTTATTATAAGTTCATTTAATTGAATCTTAAGTTTCAGTAATTAAAAGTAATTGAATCTGAACATTTATAGGCGTGCTGCATGCACAGCTTGTTAGGATCGATGTATACTTCACCATTTCTACTCTCTCTAACCTTTTTGATAATCATAATGGTCCAATTGGCTGTGGCTCATGTGGCATGTTGGAAATGAGCCACAATATATTGTTCTTGGAAGTAGAGCAATAGTTAGTGCTCATTTCTTAATAGAGGAATAATGTTTTAGCAATGAGCTTTCCTAATTTAACATTATTTAATGTGGTATGAATCACTAATTTATAACAACTTTGAGGGAGTGTTGAAGGTGAATTGAAGCAAAAAGAAACCACACACGGTTTAATGAATTCTAAACGTTACTCCAAAGGAAGGCTGAGAGAAAACCTCAGTAATTGCTTTCTTTGTTTCGACAGAGTTGCCAAACTTTTTCCTTAGTAGCATTTGGGTTCTGACTTTTTTGATTTCCTCTTTGCCTTAGCAGAGAAGGGAGTTCCAGGCCTCCAGAAAGACCATCCAGCACTAAGCAGGGCTGAAAAGCCTGCTGGAGGGGACCCTCTAGTATATATAGTACCAAAACCATCAAAATCATACTTTTACCTGTTTCAATTAAGCTGTAAAACATAAGAGACTTTATTATTTTTTCCTTGACTAAAGCCTTATCACTTCACTGTATTCTCCAGGCTCCTTAAAAGCATATCTAGTGAAGACAGTAAAGGCTTTAAATTACTGCCTTTTATGAGCATAGCTCGAATGCTGCACTGCACTGGGAGCTTTTTTGTACCATCTTTATGAATGTTGATTTTCTTTTCTCCCCAATCCTTTCTAGGTAATATTAATGGCTGCCAATTAAACTATTATTTCTTTTTGCTGGCCGCTATCCAAGGAGCAACCCTCTTGCTTTTCCTTATTGTTTCTGTGAAATACGATCATCAAAAATCCAAGGGTCACGAAGCGGCTGCCAACGGGAGGATCTGAGCGCGGCTCCAGAGCAGCCGTCAGCGGAGCAGCGCGCAGGGAAGCGCCGGTGCACCCGGAGCCCGCGCCGTCCTGTGTTTTCTCCGGTGAGACTCTTTCTAGACTTGCATGTTCCAAGAGCTCTTGCCCCCTCGCTCGTGTAACACAGGTAAGTGCCTTATGTCGGTGGGGTCGGTTCTTGCACTACGTCCTGGCACAGGAGGACAAACCCAAACCTCGGAAGCGTATTAACTCGAGGCGTTCGAGTTGCTCTTTGTGAATCGTGAGATGTTTACTTACGTCTTGCAAGTTGGGATGCTTACGCTTGGAAATGGAGTATAACGAGTGACGTGGGACATGGATCGTTACTGATGGAAAACTCTGCTTGGTGAAGAGCAGAGAGGAACACTCAACGGGCTCCAGCCTACGTGGAGGACACAGGAAAGAGAACATTCTACAGAAACCTCAAGTAGTGGTTACAAGAATAAATGTTCAGTCCTGAGGGTCATCATTGGGGGAGAAACAGAGACAAATGAAATTGCAGATTAGCCCCTATTAAAAACATATGTGGTTTTATAATTGACCTTTCATTGACAGTGTCTCAAGGATTGAAGTCCAGACTTGCAGTCAGGAGTAGCCAATACTGAAGACTGAATTATGTGTCACAGGAGCTTGTCCTGTAGCTGCTGTAAGTTGTGGTGCACAATGAACGCTTGTTGGGACTGAAATGGTTTTACTTCAGACGTGTTTTTAGTTTTGAATCTGCATTGGATGAAGCATAGGTCATTTGACAAAGCACCGCTCAGTCTAACACTGTTACTTCCCTAAGGAAAATTCTAAATATTTGCAGAAAGCAAAGTGAATTCTCAGCAGATGAATGCGCAATAACTATTTAGAAGCCTTTCAGCCAGTTTCTTCAGTCTTTTGTCTTACTTCTAGCTAACGTGCTGCAGGGGTTGGATCTTTCAGCAACACATTCCTATAGCAGAGCAAGTGGGTTTCTGTTCAGCCTCTTGAATTTTAATGATTCTAACAACTGTACTTAAGATTGCCTGTAAACTGGTATGGAAGATGCAAGGAATTATGCAGCAAGAAAGAAAATAAAAACTCAACTTTTTATTAACGTGTTGAATTTTTATAGTTTCCTTTGTCTGCATTTCCGTTGTTAAAATGTCCTCCTTTTGTACATGGACATCTTTTAAATGAGTTTACAAAATAAAATGAACTTCCATGCTGTGACTTTTGACTCTTTGTTTCCAGGCGAATAAAATTATACTACAAATATTTTGTTCCTTAGCCTCTATTTCCTAAATATAGAGTGGAATCCTATTAGATTTCTAGAGCTGGGTCTGCTGATTATAGTTCAAACTGACTTTAATGAAGAATGGAGGATAATCTATGGATTATCAAAGAAACTCAGTGTCTAACAGCAACTGGATAGGCAAGCTTCAGTAAAACTTCAGTAAAACTATTATTTAAGGAAAAATATAATGAACAAATAGTAGGTCAGCCTAGTCAATATTTAGGCAAATGTCTTGTACCCTGTTACAAACATACAGCAAACACCTGCAGGTGTCTGCAGGGATGTGGTGGTTCTAGCACTGGAGATGAGTCTGAACATGCAATCAGTTGTACAATTTAATTTTGATTTGGAGTGACCTGGCTGAGCTCCAGGCACAAGTAATTACGACCATTTATGAAGATTAACCTGACACTTCTCATCAAAGGGATGAGGCCATTCTGTGACTCAAAGGCTTAGCTGACTTCTCCTCCCCATCTCACCTTTTAGTGTCCCACTCCTGTCACAGAAATAAAACTAATCAATTAGCTTTGTGACTGAGCACTGCACCTCATTAATGAGATACCTTGAAGTGTACAGTTTGAATTTAGATACATTCATTTCTTAGATTGTTCCAGTGCAATGGAAAGATCTGACAGGACTCACCCCAATGGACATTTCTAAGCCTCTGTCTTTCCAGGCGTCTTAAATTCAAAATACATTGAAAAGTAAGAACTTTTTCAACACGAGAGCAGGTATCTGATTAATGATCATTACTTTTACTCATAAAGAATTATGAAAAGTATAATCATGGACCTTACAATGCCTATGCAAGCTATAATCTAATCATGTATGAAGAAAAGCTGCCTGGGCCGCTGTGTTCAGATGAGATTCCAAGGTATTCCCAAGCATTGCTCATTTCACTATGGATCTTTCAGGAGTGCAGCAAGACTTTTCCTCAATCCTTTGTTGTCTCCAGCCCATATCCCTCCTCAGCAAATGGGAGTCTTTTATTAATTGCTTCTGCTTATATAAACCTCCAGAGTGAGTTTAATTACAGTAGTTGAGGTATCTGTTATACAATTTCCCATGGAAGTCTGCAGTCAACTCTGAGTTGCTTTTGTTTTGCTGGGGTCATTTTTTTTAAGAGAAGCTGCTCAGGGCTGACACTCGTCAAACAAGGTTTCAGCTCAGCAATAAACCTGTATTAAAAGATGCATGGAGTTCTTAACTTGTTTTTTTTTGTTTGAAATTGCTTTTTGAAAAATGTTATCCTAGCGCTTTTGTTTCTGTGCAGGGCAAGCGGTGTCAGTGCAGACGAGCCCTCGGGGGAACAGATTACAATGCTTTCCATCTGAACTCTCGATAGCGCGAGATGCAAATTCATCTCTGAGCAAGCGGCGGATTTGTAAACCAACACTCGGTGCTGCTGGAGGAATAACGCACGTACCTGAGAGCGTGTACCGGCTGGCCCAGAGCAAGGATGTACCTGCAGTGAGAAAAGAGAACCGAGGTCAGAAGCTATTAAAAGATAAGTATGTAAATAGCTGCTTCGCTCCAGGTAGCACTAAGTTCAGCATAGCAGTGAACGCTGCTTTCAGCCCAGATTGTCTAGTGACGGTTAATAAAATCTGGCTCTTGGCTGTTTTTTCATATCACATACACAATATGGTTTAATAGTCCTTTCCATCTTGGCATTAATTTTTCCATTACAGTATTCACAACATAGATTTTGTTCTCTAAGTCAGTGGAAGGAATAGTTGTCAAAACCTAGTTACACAGTAATTGAATCCACTTACAGTGGTTTTCAAGTGAACCTTCCTATGCAACTAGTCAGCCCTAACCTGCAGTCTGCTGGGCTTAAAAGATCATAACGAAGGATGAAAAAATTACACCTTTACAAGCACAGAACCGGGAATTAATTACACTCCACCCAGTACCTTCTTTCTGCCAGTGGCTGTAGTAATGCTAGAAAAAGGAGGTAACATCATACAACCGAGTGTACTGAGGAATGATCAGAACAGAAAGAACTGGGAAGTACCTGAAGAATGAAAGCTTACTTCCCATTCTTTGATTAATTCCATACTCCATTGTATGTACTTTTTTATTGTCTTTCTTAAACATGCTTCCTTTATCAGGCCATTGTCCTACAGTGAATAAGTTCAAAATACATATGTAACATTAACAGATGTCCTGTGATGGAAGGAACGTCTGTGCTCGGCCAAGCTGTGAGAGCATTTCACTCTGAGCTGATGAGACCCCGACGGGCAGAACTGCAGCACAGGTTGGGGGGACCATCCTGGGCCAGGGGGACCGTCCTGGGCTGGCTCTGCTGCTTCCGAGCAGAGACAGGACCTGAACTCGGGTCCCACCAGCGCCCAGGATCTGACCCACACCAAGCACAGGCACAGTGAGCTGCTGCAGTGCTGCATTTGTACAGTGTTGCACTGATAAGACTCCTCATCCCTCTTACTAGGAGGTGTTAGTAATGAGATTTAGTGATACGACAGAGTCCATAAATCACTTTTGACAGGGATTAGAACATTTTAATGAACAAGTGAAAACAAGGCAAATATTGCTTAGGCTTTTGAAGATGGAACTTCAGACAGATAACGTGCTTTCCAAAAGCTGTGAAACACTCTGCTATCTCTGCACATCTCATGCTGTACGTCACAATCTCTCCATCTATCCCACCACCTTCTCAAAAGTAGTTTTTGCGTGGCTCTGAACTCTCAGGAGGCCCCAAGGTCTTGAATTGTTCTGTCTGCTGTAGCTATGGAAACTGGATAATACCATCTATCAATATAAAATGGCTATAGCATATTTAAGTAATAACAACTGTTAACTTGATCATAATGACAAATGGCTTTACTGTCACGCAGACAACACATCTGCAAACTAAACGTGTGCAGAGCAGCGCTCTGCTCTGAGTTCAGATGGGGAAGATGCTTCCAAAGGTCTGAAACCCTGCAGACCAGTCTGGATGAAACAAGCCGGCTGTGTACTTCATCTGCTCTGCAAATAAAAGAAGCTTCTAGGTTATGCAACCTACAATTTAAGACTTGATACATTTATTCTTGATTCTTCTATAAATGAATTCAAAACAAGGCAAATGTTTCCACTTAAAAGCCTGCAGAACTAAGTGGAGGCAGATGATTTCTCTCCAACAGCAGACATTCCACCTCAAAGGCAGAACTCAGAAACATGAGCCAGGTGGGAAATACAGCACAGCGCTGGGAGAGGTAAATTACTTAAAATGGCAGAAAAACAGAGTTGAATAAAAGCAGCAGAAGTGATCTCTGCTGTAACCCAAGCTTTTACTATGCCATATACAATTAAAAGGTGAGTAGCTTGAAAATTAATGAATAATTACTGCACTTTATAACTTCTTCACTGCTTGTTGCTTATAAAAGCGTGAAGCGCTACCATAATTTTACATAGTGTGTGCTTCACAAAGCACTCCCGTATTGCTGCAACACTTCAAATATTTGGAGAAGGATGTCAGACTGGAATGTGGTCAAATTGCCTTTTGAAATAAAAGTGGAAGACATCAAAATACAATCCACAGAGTGAGAAAAACACTTGGGGTGTCTTTAAAAAGAATAGTTTCAGGTCATTTGCAGCTTTCTGAAGGAAGAGGCTGTATTTGGTGCAGTTAAAGCAAGAGGTTTGTGCTCGCCAGCACCCACCAGTGCAGGTCAGTATCTCGCTCTTCTGCGGTGAAGGAAAATGTGACAATCTGCAGATCTACATTGTCCTCATTTGTCCAGATTTCCACACTCG
Source organism: Patagioenas fasciata (assembly GCF_037038585.1). Classification (NCBI taxonomy): domain Eukaryota; kingdom Metazoa; phylum Chordata; class Aves; order Columbiformes; family Columbidae; genus Patagioenas; species Patagioenas fasciata. Next base: position 2,392,049 of record NC_092536.1, read on the forward strand.
AGACAGCCGCTGGCTCTCAATGGAAGTTCATCCGCTCTCAGCCACCACCAACATACGTGCTCTTACCTACACATGTCCATATGTGCCAGGTGCCTGCCTGTGTGCGCATCACACACAGTTCTAAGGAACTTCACCTGATTTCTCAGCAGTTCATATATGCTGAATCCAGCATATTTGGATTTTCTTGGAAAAGATGGCTAATTCAGGGTTCAAATTCATTCTGTTTGGATTTTCACATATAAGACCTGACATGAGCTGCCTCTAATTAAAATTGTGCTACTGTGTCACTCAGTCCCAGACTCAGGAGTGGGAAAATATGCCATGATAACATCTCCTTCAATTTCCTCTTTAATTTTTGGTACAATAGATGTATTTTCTTCTGCCTTCTGAAGAAGAGACTAACGCATCCCTGAAGTTAATAAAATGATATGGGGTCATTTTTATTGCAAGGAAGTTGAACATCTGCTCTGTCTATTGCAGCATATTAAACAATATTTTATTATTCTCACTTCCCTGACCTGATTGGTGGCCCTGGCAGGCAGAGAACCCTATTGTCTGCTTTCCATACACATGTAGCAATTTAAAATGTGCCTGTGAAATCAAACGTGGAGATGCCACCCAGCTGCAGACACGAGTCACAGGCAGGGGGTGTTAATGTCCCTGGCTGTCCCACGTGTGCTCATTGAAAGGACACGTAGGAATCGCTTCGGGGGACACTGTGCTTTGCAAAAGAGGAGTGAAGGGCAGTGCTGGAAAGAGGACACAGCCCCAGCAAACAACATCTGCACTTCAAACAGATCAGCCTTTCAGTACTTGAAACGGGCCCATAGGAAAGATGGGGACAGACTTTAGCAAGGCTTGTTGGGATAGGACAAGGGGTGATGGGTTTAAACTAAAGGAGGGAGATTCAGGCTGGACGTGCAGAAGGAATTGTTGCCCCTGAGGGTGGTGAGAGCCTGGCCCAGGTTGGCCAGAGAGGTGGTGGATGAACCATCCCTGGGGACATCCCAGGCCAGGCTGGACGGGGCTCTGAGCAACCTGAGCTGGTGAAGATGTCCCTGTCATGGCAGGGGTGGCACTGGGGAGCTGGGAAGGTCCCTTCAACCCAAACCATTCTATGATTAGCAACTCCCCATGGATCAGCAGCACCACATGCAGCAGCCACACCTCGTCAGTCTGCTCAGAACTTACCCCACCCCACTCGCACAGACCAGCTGGGGGCTCACCCAGAAAGGAGCTTTTAATGTGTGTGCTAAGCCTGGTGCAAGCAGAGCACAAGAGCATCTGGCCCCAGAATGACACCAGGGAATGGGTAATGGGAGAGGCAGAGTGCTATGGGGCTCACCCACACCTCCAAGAGAGCAAATGGGCTCCCAAGAGACCCACATATCTACAGGTTTAAAGCAAGGCCAGAGTAACACAGTGCCAGGCCTGATCTTGGTCTCTTCCATCTCTAGTAGGAGTAGGATGCTACAAGCTGTTGTGAATGAGAGGCCCACGGTACTGTTTTGTCTTTTATACAATTCAGGTTTACACAGGTGATGATGGATTCTTTGTTTAAAAGGGTTTTCTCTGCAGATGGGAAACCAAGACTGCCGGGCTGCTTATGGGCCTGCAAACCAAAAGGTCTGCCCACAAAAATAATGATAAAAAGAGGTTATTACTGCTGAAACTCATTGGGATGTTAAATGCTCAACTGTGAGGAGCAGAAGCACTGTCCCAGTCCAGCTCCCTGCAGTTCTCTGCTGCAGCCAGATCTCCTGAGTTTTACCAAGGTACAGAGAGGGGAAAAAACCATGATGATTTGCTTTCCCTTAAGCTTTGTTGAAATTACAGCAGCTCCGGTAATGCTTCGTATCCACCGTGGGGAAGAGGAAGGCGGCTGAACATTTTTAGCCATTTTTCATCCCGTCCTGATGGAGGCTGGGAGCTCAGGGACAGCACGCAAGAAAAACACTTCACTTCACATTAACATTTCCTTCCGCCCACTTAAGAGCCCTGTATGTGCCAGCAAAAAAACCAAAACTAGAGCATCCGTGGGAAGGGAACACAAAGCGATGCGAGGGCAGCCTGAGCTCGGCGTGAGTGGGATTTACAGAGGGGAGGAGAGACTGGCTGAGGCTTTTGCCCAGCTCTGGATATTCCATAGAGATGTTTGCCCCAGTTGCCAGGATTTGAAATAGATTTGTTTATAGCGAGCATAGTAAAGCGACTGTCTACTGAGAGGCTGACAGTTACAATTAAGCCATCATTATTGGCAGAAGATACAGATTAAAACAGATGGCAGGTTTACGTGGTATTAGAAAATGCCCATTCATTCCACTACTGCTTTTTTTTAAACAAAATCAACTGAATTCTGTTCCTGTATGAACCGAGATAAAGTAACACCTATTCAGGCCAACTGTTTGCCTTTCCCACCATCCATCCCCTCCCTTTCAGGTCTGTCATGGCTGCTCACAATTAAAAGGTAAATTATATTTACAGCCTTTCTCAGAAATCAGCCTCTTTATTACTGGCAGGTCTACAGAAACAGAACTGGCAAAGTTCAGCCGTCTTGTGTGTGAAGTGGCATCACTTTCCTCTTTCTCAGCACTCTCTCATCTTTCTGTACGCCAAGTGCACATTGAGAGAGAAATAAAAGACACTTCAGGATTTCTGCTTTTTCAGTGCTTAGAGCAATCCTGGCTTATCTGTTAGGGATTTCCTCAGACAATAATATTGCTGATGCGGGAATCTCAAGCTTGAGACTGCGTTTGAGACTGATCCAACCTACTGCGTTATTTGCACTTTGTCTTGTTTCCAGTGCTGAAGAATCCTACACATTTCAGCAACAGTGAGCGGCCTCACCTCCCTGTACCAGCGTGGAGTGATTGCGTAAACCTCGTGCTCGGCGTAAACCGAATATTCCCCTTCCTCCCCCAATCCCCACTGCAGAATGGCCTCAGTCTACTCACACAAGCCTTGCAGCCTCTCCGTGATGAGCCACTGAGCAATTCACCGCTCACCACGACTGTAATTCGGCATTTTCCCACTGCACAGCAGCCGCAGCCCGAGACGCGGCTGCACGGCGAGTTTCGGCGACATCCCGTTCTTTCCTCACCAAAGGCATTTGTTCAGCCCAACTTTTTGCTCCCGCCTACTGCTGCTCTTCCTGTCACCATGGAAATAGCGCTGCAACTACAGAAACGGCGACTTTGTGTTGTCAGCCTGTGGAAGTCACCCCGCAGCCCATGGAGGGATGTGCCTGTGGGATGGGGACACGGGCTGTGCGGGGCCCACAGGGGGACATTGCATTGAGCATCGTCTGGAGCCCGCCCTGAGCGATGGGGACACCTCATTCCACTCCTGACGCGACTCCTTCAAGGTCAAATAACAAGTCTGTAGCAATCACCTATGCCTCAGCTCTCCCATTTGTGCAACGATTTTGATTTATCTGATGGGGCATTTTGGGGCTCTCTTCAGTTCACTATTGTGTTTACATACCTTGAGAGTCTTTGTTTTAAAGGATTAAACTAAGAATTAGAATAGCATCAACATCTTGTCAGATTCAAGACTTCTTCATGTAAACTGTAATCACAGGCTTAGGTAATTATTGTGTTTCCTTTCCAAGAGACAAATAAATAATCAGCGTAGCCACATGTGAAATTCTTCTAGCTATTACAGGTTTTTATACCCCATTGGAAACTGCAGCGCCTCGCTCGCCAGCAAAAGCTTCTCCACACTCTCCTCATCCAGAACTAGAGCACAGAAGCCTCTGCTCTCCAGTCCAGAGCTCACGGCCGCATATTCCACACACGCTCCATACACTCAGCACCACCCGTTGTGTATCAGATGTGTCTCACCACGAGCATTTCAACCTCCAGTTGCAAAGAGGCAAGACCAAGTATTCCGTACTAGAGAACTGTACATAGATCAGAACCAGGGATGAGCCATGGCATGGCAGCACACACGGCTTTTTAGGATTTCCACACCAAACAGCCAAGTCCAGGGCACACTTACTCCGAAAGACTTTGTGCCAGGGAATCCAGTCCAACCCCCTTCATGAAGCCCACACATCAACAGCCCTTGGCCAGATTTGGTGGGGAAAGTCTTCTCTGTGAATGAACACAAGTCCAAGCCTGGCCTGGCGTTACCTTCTCCCGACACTCAGCACACTTTCCCCCTTGGGAATCACGTATTCACATCACCTTTCTGGTGCCACTTCCGTACACCCTGTGTGATGATCTGCGTTTGTGTCATTCTCCCCAGCCAGACAAAAAGCTGATTACCACTAATGAACCCTGACGAGCCGCCATGGAGAGGCCGGGTCTGCCATCCTGCTCACATTTAGCGCTCACCTCCTGCTGCGTTAGCGGCTTTTTGAGCCTGGATGGACCCAGCTCACCTGGGTTTGGATGAGCCCACCCTCTCCTGGGGGCAGCAATGCTGGTGTCTGCAGGGAACTCCATATTCTGGATGCTTCAGGCTCTCTAGAAAAGCCAGCTAAGAGACAATTGGGTTTGTTTGCAGCAGAACTTTCTCTGGATTTCAATCCTGCATGCTATGAACCCCTCTCATTTAAACACTTGGGGGAGCAGCACCCCAATTTAGGAGGCCAGATGGATCAGCTGCCTTGACTGCTCCAAAATTGCTCAATCCTCCTCTCCTTGCATTCTCTCACTGATAACACTGGGATTCAGCTTTCCCTTGTACCTCACCCTTGAGCTACAGACCCGCACTGATTCCACTCCCCATCCTCAGAGCCAAACCACCACTTTCTGCATGGCAGCTTCCGCTCCCAGGAGCCTTTCCAGGCTTCATGAAATTCAAGAAAGAGTCACTGCTATCCGTCCACTATCTGTATATCAGGAAGCATTCGAAAGAAATATGTTCTCCCTCCCCCCCAGTCATTTCCACCTAAACCCTTCACTAACATTGCAGTGAAATTTTCCAGCTGGGAAATCAAACTTCATTCTCCCCCAGGGCAGCTCAGGTGATAACTGCTTAGCCACGAGCAAATTTTATTACACCAAGAGGTATTCTCCTTTTGTTTTCCATCAAACTGACTTTCCAGCTCTGCTCTGTACCAGTAAACGCATTTGCTTCTCTATTTCTTGCTTGTCGGCTGTGCTGCGCTGGGCTCCGCGTGGAGGTGCGGGAGCGTGAAGCAGAGCCGAGTGCTGCTGGCACCTGGAGGGACACGGACCAGGAGAAAAGTCACAGAACCAAGACGTGAAAACGCGTGTGTTAAAATATTAAAACCCGTCTGGGCTTTGGATGTGGTTTTAGAGTTTATGGTCATCTAGAGGCAATGACGCATTAAACTGGAAAGGTATTTTATTGAATAATGTTGGAAAGGCTGTTTGCAAAAAAAAAAAGTGAAGGTTAGGGGACTACTGTGATCAAGTGGCACAAGTACAACTCAGGCAATTCATTAACCCCCAGTACGCTGGAATTCTTAACAGAATCAATGCATATAAGAGATAAATGAATGTTTTCTTTCCCCAGTTAAGCAAAGCCAGGACTTCACCCATACTCCACAGCCACAACACTGCAATCACAGATTGTATCACAAATAAAACAAAGCAAAGCAGCCTGACTGGGGATAGTTGTGTAAATCTGGGGTCACAGGATCCCATTCTGTCAATTGTCCCCAAGGAACACAGACCTCTCGGGGCTCAGCCCCATGCACTGAAGGGGCAGGTGCCTCATAGGACCACAGGCTGCTCTGCCATCTATTTGCTTTTTCATTATCTCCGAGGAGCCGAGAGCCTCACAGAGCTGGGATTTTCCAGGACACTTCATTTTCATAGTGACTGTCTTAAGAAAGGCAAAACCTCACCGGGGAGCAATCCTGAACCCGTTGGACAAACTCAGTGCGTGAGCATCACTCAGGCTGCTGGTTGTTTCTTGGCACTGTCCAAACATCGACTGTGCTCCAGTGCCACTAAAACAACATGCAGTGCTTGTGCAGTCAGCTCAGGCTGGGGAAGCTCTCTGAGAGCATAAATATTTTGCTGGAATGTGGCTTTAAGAACAAAAACCAAACCCACTTTGAGAAGAGGTTATTGTCCCACAGTCATTTTGAGAGTGGGACTCGGACACAAGCACGGGCCGATCTACAAACATCCCAATGCAATGGGCAGGGCTGGTGCCACCAAGACCATCCAAGCAACTTCCTCCCTAGTACTGGAACAAATCTGATGCACAACGTCACAGGTTGCTGCATCTTTCAGAAGAGTTTTGTTAAGGAAAAGATGAGTTTTAAAGAAAACTTTAAAGCAAAGCATGAAGTTCTGCTGCTCCCGAGACTCCCGAGGCCAGAGTCCTTCCCTCTGGTGTCACAAGCAGCAGAAGGGGTGAAATGACACGGATAACAAAAACCAAACATAAATAACGGGGAATGGGAAAGTGAATGAGGGAAATAACTCTTCCATTGTTAGAACAGTGCTAATGGCAGCTTTATAGCAACTTATCATTTCTATTTAAAGCCTGGTTTGGGGGCTATAATCTCTCAGCTGTTTTCTGTACCATCTGGCTGAAATTTAGCATAAAATTTGTTATCTCAGAGGTATATGAATTCTTTTCCCTTTATCAAAATTGCAGTATTTGGGCAAAGAAACCAAGATATAGAGACCCACATTCAGGAGTGTTTTGATCAGCTAAGGGCAACGTTCCAGTTAAAAATAGCTTGTTGAGATAATAAGGCCATGCGAACAATGTCTAATTCTTCCAGAACATTTTTCAACATCTGAAAGTCCCAGGTGTGAAGCCTCAAAGCCAGATGTGTTGAAATTGCCCTCCAAGAAGCTGCCGGGACAGTGCAGAACCCAGAACGCATCCTCCTGTTTCCCCCGAGCCACTTGCCAGGGCTCACACGCAAAAGCCCCGTGTTCAAACCCAGGTCCGGCCACTGTGGGAAAACAGCACCACCAGGGCTTGGGGAGCTTCTGGAAAGAGGTGAGTTATGGGCAAATGAGTACCCAGGACATTCAGTATTCCATGTGGATGCAGCTGCTGAGGAGAAGCAATAGCTTCAGACCGTCTCTTCTCATCTCCCACAACACTACCTGATAAAAATGCATCATTTACTGTGTCCAGACAAAGGCGTGTTGTCATCAGGGTGGATGGGGTGATGGTTTTAAACCCAAGAATGCGAGATTCAGGCTGAACATGAGGAAGAATTTTTTTGACACTGAGAGTGGTGAGAGCCTGGCCCAGGTACCCAGAGAGGTGGTGGATGAACCTGGAGACATCCCAGGCCAGGTTGGACGGGGCTCTGAGCAACCTGAGCTGGTGAAGATGTCCCTGCTCATGGCAGGGGTGGCACTGGGGGAGCTGGGAAGGTCCCTTCCACCTCAAACTATTCTGTGATAACTGTGCAAATCAAACAGCTCAAAGCCACTGAAGCCACGTGCAGCATCACTGCACATGCTGCCCATTCCTGCCTTGCTCTGTGTCCCTGGTCCCATCACTTCACCCTTCTCACTCCACTCCACCAGTTGCGTTGACTTTGGTCAAGCACTCAGAGCTTCACTGCACTGCTGCCACGTGCTGCGGTGCTTGCCAAGAGCAGATGACAGACTCAAACATCACTTCTTGCCCCGTTTCCAGGCCACCACACTTGGGAGCCCGTGTGTGCCCTGGAGGGACGCGAGCTGGTCACGAGCAGCCCTGGGACACGACTCAGAGTCAGCAGCTTCTCACACGCTCACTCCCCATCTGTTAACCTGAACAAGGGCGCCTTCCAGTCCCAGTCATGGATATAAATTACATCATCTATTTCCCCACCCATTTCACAAGCTGGGGACACTATAGCTCCATTTCCATGTTTCACAGGTGAACAATTCTTTTTCCCTTAAACCCTAGGCAGGAACTTTCTAATTCATTTTACATAAATCTGATTATTTCCATGCTCTGTGCTGCTTTGCCCCGCTATCATCTTCAGTCATCCTTTGAGTTAAAGGTGTAGAGCTTTATCTGCTGAAAGAAGTCTCTATTTTCCAGCCTGGACTTCAATTATGCAGCAAATAACACAGCTCAGTGGAGGAAGGTTGTTGGAATAATTTGTATCTTTTATACAAACTGATAATAAAAATTTAGCTCCTTGATGTATTTTTCTCCCCTAAACTGTACTTATGTTTCCTTGAATAGATAAATGCAAGATAAATTCAATTACAGCATAATTTTTCCCAGGATGAATAACCTTTAAATCAGCTCTGATCTCAAAACACATTATGAGATAACATACTGTCCATTACGTTGTTGAAATGGGGGCTATGGCAGTGCCTGGAGTTGTCAGGATGAATATCAAACTATTTATGTTCCTCTTTGCATCCCTGAATACCAAACAAGCTCAGGAATGCTGGCAGCAAGAAGCCGAGCCAAGAGGCACTTGCTTGACAGCTCTAGCAATGGTGACACAGGGAATTAACAATTAACTAATTAACACTTAAAGAACTAACACTTAAAGAACCAAAGAGCTAACACTTAACCCACATCACTATTGCCCAGCCCTGCTTAGCTTTGTGTAACTTATTGTACAAGAAACAGGAGTTCGGTGACGCCTTGCAAAGATAAAAGCCCTTGGGTGCATCCTTGGGTGAACTAGATAACAGAAATTGGGCACAGGACATGAGATACACCAGCTTTAACCAACTCATCACGCTGGACCAAAGGTGACCATGTACAGAGAAGAGGACCCAGGTTCACCATAACTGTGCAGCTGCAACCAGGAGGAGCCGGAGGTGGACACTATGGAAATGGTCTCCTGAACTCATTGTAATAAGAACCGCCTTCTTGGGGACAGGTTATGAATATGTATAGGTGTTCCTAAAACTTTCGTGACTATGTAACACTCTACTGCATTTACCCAAGCTCACAGCTACTGAAAATTTACAGGTCCTGGGCAGAGTTACCCCCATGTGTCCAGTGCTATATATACTATACCTTCTTTACAGTCTCAAGGGTTGTAAGGTCATTTCCGTGCCTCAATGGCAGTGCTGTTCACCACGGAGATGAGCGGCAGCACCATGGGCTCTGCTGCTGCCACCTTCCCAGAGTTTCCCTCGTCACAGGAGCAGCTCTCAACGCAAAGCTGGGTTAAATCTTCCCCTTGGCTGAGCGCGCTGCTGCTGCTGGAATCAAACAGGAGCCACCAGATCACTCGGAGTGGGCGCTTTGGGCTGTATAACCAGCAGCAGTCCTGAGGTGCCTTCCCTCACCACGAGATCTAAGAGTTCTTTACCTCCTCTTCCATTTTACGAGCCTGAGTATTTCAGCACAGCTATTGTCTGCTTTTAGGGGAAGCTGTTGTTAAAACAGTGTTCGGTACAAAAGCGACGTGCCCCAATGTCCCCAGTGCCGTCCCTTTGCAAGGTCAGTGGTGTCAGACGCGGAAGTCCGAGTGTTGAGGAGCAGCGACCACTCTGTGCACCATCTAAACAGACATGGAACATCCTTCCTGCACACCAAGTTAACCCTACATTAAATGTGACAAAGCTTGAGACAGTCCAGCTTGTTCAGACTGCACAATCCCGTGTAGTTTTAAGTGCAGACTTAGGAGAGGCTGTGGGTTTTTGTTTGGTTGTTGTTTTCCTTTCTTTTTAAGCAAAAGGGCAAGTCCAGCTTCACTTTGGAAACAAATGGAGAAGGGTCTTACTTAACCTCTGCCAGGTCACCTTCTGCAAAGCAACCTCCATACAGGTGGTTTGAGACCTCTCTTCTGAAAAGCCACCATCCAATAGATAGTTAAAATCTGAAGCGATTTGAAATAGGGTCTGGGGGATAAAAACCCGTATCAAAAAAATAGCTGTGCTTAGGAATGATCTTAGTTTAAATAAGAGGAAGTTTAATAGTTCATTTCATGTTGGAAAAGCAATGAACCTATAGCGGACTTGTTCTAGTGGGACGGATGAGGGGAGGATGAAGTGATTTTCGATTCTCCCCAGATAAAACCCCCTTGGCCAGCTATTCAGTTTGGTCTGTGAGTGAGAAACAAAACCAAATTACTGACACAACCAACAAGCTGTAGGACACACTGGAGCTTTAGAAATCAGCTTTTTAGCTCTCTAGTAGTCTCTTTCTTTCCTAATTTTTAAGGCCATCAGCATGTCAAGCAGAAAATCCAGTCAGCTGTAGAGAGCTGTAATTACCAAGACTGTTTACAAGAAGCTTTGAGGGCAACAAGCCTCTTGTGCAGGAACAAGTTTCCCATTGAAACAATCTTGAGTGTCAAAGCCTCCAACTCGAGTGCCTGGATGGTTTGTTCCTACCTAATGAAATGACGGGGGCAGAGCAAAAGGTGCCATTAGAGCTGCTAGAGGCAAATAAGCGTGAAAGAGAGAAGCCCCGAGCGAGGAGAACAGATCAGCAGCTTCTCCAAAGCTGCGGGAGCCAGCTGAGCACGAGCGGCCATGAGAGACCCCCCGAGCTCAATGGGGGCCAAAAGATGCTCTGAGCTCATCAGCATCTGACCTCTGGGAGCACTGTTGGACTTTGTGCCATGCACAGAGACGGGAATTTAAAATAAGGGTTGGTGCATACAAGAAACGCTGCAAGGGGGAATGGGGAAGGTGGGGAAGGGCAGGAGTCCACTGGGGGAAACGGTGCTTTGCTTAACACCCAGACAACAGGCAAAATGATTGTTTAACAGAAGTGCCTGGAAGCTCCTATTCCTGATGCTCCTATTCCTGATGCTCGTTACTCACGTTTTCTTTTGTTAAATACTTCACAATAGAAATAATCTTCTAGGAACTCAGTAGAGCTCAGGGCCAGGCAGTGTATTTGAATGAACACAGGTTGTCTCACATTCAGTGACCCTAGATGCACACTAAGTATGGGTTTTTTTAAAAGACACAACCTAGACTTGAATTAAAACACAAGCACTCAACTGAGAAAACCTGGAGCTGCCACATGCAGGGTGGTTGGGCCTCCCCAGGCCCAGGGCGCCCCGAGCAGCAGCTCCCCCATCTCCCCAGACAAGCACCAGGCCAGGCTTCTCTTCACTCGGGACCAGGCAGCCTTCTGCAAGCCACCTGCAATGGGCTTTCTCTCTCCTACAAGACAGAGCTGCTTCCAAAATCAAAGCCTCAAGGCTGAATTCAAGACACGCATCTTTCTCTTCTTACAGTGGGAATACACGGGGTGCTGGCAGAGGAGAAGTTGCTTTCTCCAAAGCAGGAGCTGAGCTTGACAGTGCAAAAAGCTCCTGTTGGTCACAAACCAGCAAAGGGCCCACGTTCATCACTGGGGTGGTGATCCCAGTGTGATCAAATGGGAATGGTGGTCTCATTTGATAAGCCCCTGCTAAGTGTCTCTGCAAGTCACGTTACATTTCTCTGCCTGTTTTCCTCCAGCCAAGGCAAGTCACTCTGTACAAACACCAGCTGTTAGTCACAACCTTCCAGTCCCGGGGAGCTGGCATCACTCATGAAATAAGACTGCTGGGTGTGATTCACACCAAAGAGGGAAAACCATCTCAATTTACTTGACATAACCAACTATAATCACTCTCTCCATCTGAATTTTATTAATATCTGTTCGTTGCTGGTGATGAAGTACGATGGAGACAGAAGATGATGCTTTGAAGCTGGGAAACAAGGTTGGCCCTGAGGGGCTGGGTAAGTATCTGTGTCAGAGGAGCACACACAACAGGAGGTGTCATTTTTATGGCACAGCGAAAGCTCTGTGACAGAAAGCAGAATTATTGTGGCAGTAACCTTTCTGAAGAGAATCTCAGGTGGGGAGGAGAAGGGACAGGTCTTCTGATTAGATGGGGTTGCTCAGACACTGAACCTGGGAGTATTTCTCACTGAAAATACATTCGGTAGGTACCACCTGCACATTCTGTAATGTCATTTTGCATGTTAGCCTCAGTTCCCCTTCATTGTAAAAAGGGCAAACTGTTGCTTTTTTACACTATTTAATCATTTTTTTTCACTGTTTTAAAGCACCTAACGCAAGGATTTCTGGCTAGCAGAAACTGGAACTCAGGCTGGGCTGAGCATGACATGGGGCTGCAACCCTGGAGATCCCAAAGTCCACAGTAAAAGCAAAGCTGGGTTTGCACGAGTGGTCCCCCAGGGCCGGGCACAGGCTGTGTTCAGAGGGGGCGGGCAGGCACAGACCTGGACCCACACTCGGGTTTAACGCTCCCCCATCACCTCCAGAGCTCGGATGCGCAGCTCTGGCTGCTCCGTTTCCAGCTCACAGTGGGCAAAACGGCGTCTGGTAACAGAACATGTGTCCTACCCACCTCGTTACGAGGCTTTTGTATCTTGGGCTGGCTGAATGCTATGTAGACACTCTTTGGCACAAAGTGCGAGACCAAAGCGAAGCAGGTCAGAGCCGGCAGCCCCCACCGCTCCACCGTGCCTGTTGTCCTGAGGTCAGCCCTTATTAAGGCTTCACAGCAAGGTCCAGATTCTTCCTGAAGCCACAGGAAAGCTCCTTCCACTAACATCTGCCAACTTGTTAAAGACCTTTAAATCCTGCAGAGGAGGAAAACATGATCAAAACCCCTTTCTGCTTCTCTGTGCTTTGTTTTATTATCAGAGGCAGCAGGGGAGCTGCCTGCCTCCCCTCAAGCTCTTCTGTTTCTGCAACAACCTGTCTGGGAAAAGCTTTCCTCCCATGCGCATCCCTCAGCATCACCAGCATCCTTGCCAAGCAGGCGGTTCCTGGGTACCGCGGTCACGTCAGACTAGAACAGCACGAGCTGAAGCTGCCCAAGGACTCCACAAGTGCATCCGCTGCCTGAACCATCAGAGAGCCCTAAAGACTAAACCAAAGTAATAACAGAAAATGAGCAACAACACCAGAATCAACCCTAAAGCATTCACCTGCTGCATGGAATCTCTCCAGAAACTCACCCTGTCATTCTAGCCACTTGCTACACATCAAAGAGTTTTAAAACCTTCAGCTTTTACAAATACCAGAATTTTCCCAAACAGCTTTTGTTTTATTCAAAGTTTTCATTTTTCATTCATTAAGACTTTAAACAAGCCAAGCTGGATTCAAGGAGAATGATACCTTTAGACAAACAGTCACTTTACTTCTATTACCTAATGCATCACAAGTGATTCGAGAAAGTGTGGAACTTCCAGTACCGAAATTAATCTACTTTGATAGCAGATTGCTCTACGACTCTTTTTGGAAAGCACTCGCACAATAATTAAGCTAATACCTACATTATTAACAACACACCACCTATATCATCCCTAAAGTTGTTCCTCCTTTAACTGACAATCTGATTGCAAAACCTTAGGCTATACTTATTATACAGAACTCCATCAGCTCTAGGTCTGCATGTGCATGAACTATTATTACCCAATAGATGAGGAGCAAGCAGAGAGGACTGCAGAACACGCAGCATTCCGTACTTGGAGTGCCATCTTCTGGCAAATCCCGCTGCATGCACTTGGGTACGGAGCAGTTATACAATGTCTGTGGTGTCTGGACAGGGTTAAGCAGCTCATCTCCTCTTGCAGTCTTGCCCAAGATTTCTGCACTCCATACTCTCTCCTTACTATGTCAAAGTAAGCACTTACATCCTTGATATAGCAATTTTTTCCTTGGCTATTTAGGAATACACCAGCTCCCGATCTTCCCCACTATCAGTCTGGTTTTAATTAACCTTGAAATCTTAAAGCTACCTTTTTCTTATAATAGATGCATTAGAATTTTTCTTCATAAGCATCAGACTGACGAAACCTCTGGACGGAAGCCCAGGACAGACAGTGCCCAGCCCTATGGGGCACTGCACGGTGCCAAGTGAGTCCGGCTCTTCCAGCTTGATTTTCTGCCACGTAATTGCTAATATTTCTTTTAGATGTAGAGCTCAAAGAGATGAGCTCAAGGATCATGATTTTCTGGAGCTGAATTCTATCTCAGAACTCAGTACTTGCTATGATTTTAACTGTTTCCTACTAGATCACATCCTTGAATCCAGGAACACCAAGTTCCCATTTAAACCAAAGGATTTAGGCGCTTATCAGTGAAAGACTTCACGTCCAAAGCAGCTTCTGTAGCGTTCAGCAGTGATCCCCATCTTAATTTTGACTAACAGCCCCAGGCTGAAGAGAGTCACTTCTTGCAGCTCCGCAATAATGGGACTTCTGCAAAAGCCTTCAAACTGCATTTTTAACCATCATGCCACCAATATCTGAGAAAGACTCAGGAAATCCCAGTTCCCGCAGATTAGCGATGCTACATGGAACTGAACTAATTAAACTTGTCTAATTCAGCCACAGGGCTCTGATGGGAAATTGCCAGCAATCATATTTGCAGGCCTCTTTAGACCCCAAATTGCATCAAGCCTTGTTCAACCATCCATTTTCGGTTAACACTCGAACGCAGCTCCTGTGAGGCACCTCCACTGACCACCTTTCCCTGGGGCAATTCCTGCATTACCTGTGAATTCCCGCTTTGCAATAAAAGCTGGTTTGAATGTCATTATTATTTTGGTTGCCTTATTTTGAACTACCTACTAAAGGGCCATGGGTTTGCTTCTGAATCCAGCGTCCACCATGCCAGCTTAGTGCAACGAAATTCCATGGTCCATACGGACACAAAGCAGACACATTTGCAGACAGAATTTGAAGTGAATTTACTCTAAAGGGCAAGACAACTTGTTCTAATAACTCCAAAACACAAGTTATGACATTACCTGTACTGGTTTCCTAATTTAAGGTAGGAAACAACTGATGCTTGATGAGAAAAAAGACAAATGGGCTAATTAGGTTAATACTTTTTCTTAAAGTGACTTCTCAGCATATGGAGATTTTTATGTCCATTACCTCAGCTGGAAAGCTGACATCAAGCTTGTTGGCTGGCCTCCCCCTCTCTGCCCTCACACTGCTATCAGAGTATTTCTGAAAGAACATACGCTTCCTGCTAACCGAGCAGGTTTTGTGAAGTAAGGAGGTCATTTATCGCCTTCCCTGTGCCACTACGGGCTGGCCCTGGCAGTGCAGGACGCTGCTGCACTCCAAAGCAGGCAGGTGGGAAACAGTCACCTCGTCTCCTGAAACTCCTCCAACATCACCCCGATACCCAAGTCTGCTGGAAGAGTCAGGGTGCTGGCGGTGAAAGCGCAGGACTGGGAGAAGAGAACGAGACCCAAACAAGCCACGCGTTCGCTGCGCATCCTGACAGCTTCATGCAATGTATACAGGCACATCAATTTCCCGCATTCGTCTGCACTGAGGCACATCCCCGGAAAGGGCTTCATGTAATGTCCCACCTGCACACCCTTCCCATGTGCTGGTGCCCTCACCAGCTGAAGGGCTGTGCTGCCCAAAGCTCTGGTTTATATCCATTGAAAGGACTTTGCTCCTCCGTATGTTTTTTCCAAGGAGACCAACACAGAGCAGTTCCTCTTCGCATCAACTGAATCTGATTACCTGCTGGTTTAAGTTGGCAAATTGTTAGTTTGAATCCACTTATTTATGGATTCAGCTTCAATTGCAGCCTTTGATTGCTGTATTATTCCATTCTGGTAGTTTGGTGAAATTGTACCGCATTCGTTCAGCAATATGCCCACTTCATTTTAGATTTATTGGCTCGTCTATTTAATAAAACCTGTTAGTACACAGGACCGGTTATCTTACCAAAGCATAACCAGGTTCATAAACCCAAAGCTAAGGGTGATTTAAATTAGGATATTGAAAATACTGAACTAAAACAAGACACAACAACAGCTGGGAAGACATACAAGCCTCCTCTCCTCTTTCTGTCCTTTCCACACATGCTTCTCCTCCCCACCACTCCCCAGTAGCTTATGCAACTGGGAATTAACTTGCTGCAGGTCCACACACCTGCACTGGCGAACAGAAGGACACTGAGAAGAGGCACATCTGCATCTTTGGCCTCCACTTCCAGCTACCTCAGCTTAACTAGGCTGGATCTTTCAGCCCAGCTCATTCCCTTGTAGGTAGAAGGGGGAGGAGACTCAAAGAAAGAAAATAAACAAGCAAACCTCTGTGTCTTTAGCCTTTTCTAAACAGGAAAAAAAATGTTTTGATCTGCTCCTTCTACAGGTAGCAGCTGAATAAATACGAGCCCTGCTACAGCAATTACTTCATGGCCAGCTGATGCTACTGAAGGACTGCCAGGAGGGAACCTGAACCATGCAGGGCTCTCCAAAAACCTGTTTTACAAGAGGTCTGTACTCAGAGACCTGCGCAACGTGAAGCTCTGGGAAACTTAATGGGAAACGCTACAGTTCATAGCCATTCATTGCTACGATGAACCGCAGCACTTACTCATCATTGCACATTATCGCGGGTGATAATTCACTCCGGCCACTTTAGAGTCACACACTTGTAATTCTTATATAAATGTTTAATTTCTTTCTGGTGGAGATCAGCTGGATATCTCACAAGCACATGCCTGTGGACCTGCCCTTCAGCCACAAGTGTCAGGCCAACTCCAGGTAATAGTGGGCTTTAAATTAATAAGACACAATGCCCTACAAAGCAGAGAAGATATTCTTGGAGGACGTTAAAAAGAAGGGTGTAAAACTCGTGTGAAGCTGACGGACATGGTACAATGAACCTAGAGGCATGATGGAAAAAGTAAATGGCAGATCCCAAAACACAGGGGCGGAGTGAAAGACTGGGAAATGGCGCCTTGATTTGCCAAAGTGTTGTTGTTAAAGAATATTAATCTTTTCAGACAATCCATGAACAGACCCTGTAGCAATATCATACTAAATGAATAGAGTCTCATCTTTACAGTAACCTCAGCTCAGTTTTACAAGATGTATAGTGTCATCATAACCAAAGAAGAGTCCCCAGATGATTCTGCTCCTATAGCAATTGCTACTAAACGGCACTTTAGTGACAACTGTCAGCTACGCAGCATTTTGGGTGCCTGTCTGCCTCCAACGGGGCTTTCTGCCTGCAGTGCAGCCTGTCCAGCTGGAGCCTCATAAGCTGTACAACTCAGCTTACAAATCAAAATCTTCCCCATCATCAGAAAACGTACAATTTTGACCTGTCCCCAGAATAATTCACTATCCCATACAGCCAAATTACCAGTTTATGTACAGCCCTAGGTGATGCTCGCACTCCACATCAAGACAGCCATGCAATGGAACCACGCTAAGCCTCAGAGGGGTTGTGTCAATCTTACCCCCAAACCAGGAAAATTATCATTCCCAACCAGGGAAATCATACACACATTACAGAAAGCAATCTTAGCCTTCACACACCTTAAGTCTTCATCTTTTCTCCCACAGGACTCTGCTTTCATTCTTCAGTTCTGCACTATAAACCGTCCACATCTCTCTCCACCTTCCCTCTCCCCACAGCCAACAGATCTGAATAACATGGATTTGTGCCAAGTGGCTTTTCATTAGTGATGCTGAAAGCGAAATCTGCCACCTCAGGAAGCTACATGGCAGCTTAAAACATCCACCAGCCACAGGAACAACAGCGAGTGAGCAGTTTGACCTGGCTGACAGCAGAACAGGCATTTCTCAGCCAGGTGCCTCTTCCACCAGGGCCACGTGTGAGACGGTGGTACAGTTACCTTGCCTTTCTCCAAGATTTCCCTCCTATCCCACATTTGTAGCCAGACAAAAGCTTCCAGATAATTACGGTGCCGCAATCTGCTTATGGAGGATTCCAACCTACACTGTGGCCTCCAGGAATTTGGTTGCTCCTCACATTGTTTGAATTCAGGAGCTCAGATGTGACCCTTGCAGCCGTCTCACAGCACAGGGCTCAGCAGGGATGAGAAGCTACAGCCAGAACACAGAGGGACTTCAGTGTCCCTGCACTCATCACCCTACACAGCCATAGAGCACGCTGGAAACCAGCTGCCTCAAAAACCTTCAGGTACAGGCTCGAGGGGCAAACAGAGGGCTAAAAAAAGTCACCAAGTATCTCTAAACATGCTACTGCATCTCCAGAAAGATGCACGATGGGCTGCAATGTGCCAAACCCCGCACAAAGCAAACCCCGCACAAAGCAAACCCCGCACAAAGCAAACCCCGCACAAAGCAAACCCCGCACAAAGCAAACCCCGCAGCAGCCAAGAGGATGATTTGCACAGGGTGTCTTTGTGGCTTGGTACGGCTCAGCCAGCATCAGATTGCCTCAAGACGCTTGCAGCTGGCTTTGACACCATCACTTGCACAAAGAGCTCTAATCCCTTCCTAGCATAAGCATAAAAAGAATGGGTCTGAGTTTGTCCAAAATAAGTAATCAAGAGGGAGAGTTATTTAGTAATTTGCATCATTATCTCTGTCTGCTGTTGCGTTTTTGCTGATAGCTTACTTTTTAAGCTCTGAAATCCAGCCTAGGATTCTTCCAAAACAGAACAATGCTCTTGCTGCTATGGCTACTTGGCCTTGGAGCTTGGCAAGGAGGAAAGAAGAAAAACTTATGCAGACATCGGAGGTCACTATGCTGTTTCCAACCCAACAAGCTGCGTGTAGCACCATGAACTAGCAGCATCCTTGCTTTTCAAAACCAAAGGCTTTTTTTTTTTCAGGTAATCTCTCAAATTTAATCAACATTAAAGTATTTCTAGAAGCTGAGGGCAAGTCAGCATGCTCCCCAGTTGAAGGAACATGGACTTCTTAGCAGTTAAGCCATATCAGAAGGATTCAGGATCCAGCATCTGATCCAGGAGGTACCATGTTCACTTTGCACTATGAGGTGTTCCCATGCATATATACTGGGAAAAAATCACACCTTATTCCTTAGCAGTGACCTTCCCCTTGCCAAAGGGGAAGCCCTACAAACACAACCCAGTAGTAACATCAAAAAAACCCCACCAAAACAGACAAAACAAAGCAAAGCAGGACTCACTTTTTCCACCAAGGTCCATTCTGTGCCCACAGCCTGACAGCAGCAGAAGAGCTTCACTTCTTCTCACCTCCATGCACTCCCTTCTCTTGCACTGCAGTTTCCACCCAGTGCTCAACCTCCACCTGCAACCACCTAAATGCTCTCCCTCCTCGTTACTTATGGATGGCACCAGGTGATTTCACTAATTGCCCCCCTCCAGCATCCAGGCCCATGCACAGCTGTGCTCCCAGCCTTGAGAAGGCGAACGTGCTCACCCAGCACCATTTCATTTGGGAAAGCAGGGCCCCTTCAACCTGCTCACATTTTTATCCTTTACCAACAACTGGAAGTCACTGAGCTTCTCAGATGAAAGGCTCCTCTAAGTGCAAATTATTATTAATGAATTTCCATGTTGGCTCCTTGACAGAAAAACGTACCTTGCAGCGTGTTATCTTTGCAGCCACGCGCCCTGGCACTCGTAGATTCCCTCATCTGGCAAGTCAGGCGTGTTGCCAGGAGCGATGTTCAGAGCGGCTCCCTGCACCCCATCCCTGGGCCTTTGTAACTGCAGCACAGCAAAGCTTAAGAAATGTAAATCCTGGCATTTGACCTGATGTGAATTTCTCAAATAAATGATACTTCGCAGCCCGGTGGTTTCGTCCCTGTTGAGATGATCATTTATGGTGGCTCGCTCAGAATTGGGTTGTGACAGAATTTTTGGTCAACACCAGATAAACTGGAAAATTTCAGTATCTGCCTCTGAAGCACCATGTTCCATAGCTTCAGACAAATAACATGTGAAGGCAGGTCTGAGTTTTTCCCTTTTTTCACTTCCCTCTGCTGTCTCTTCAAATTCAGCCCGTCTTCCTTTGCAAAGACAGTGTGATTTTGAAGACACGCTCCTGTTCAGACATGAGTTACAGGAGCCAAAATCAATGGCCTCTCCTAAGCTTCCTCTGGGCTCAAGACCCCCAGACAGAAACAGTGCTGAGATTTCCCTGCAGCTCAGCCAGCCCGGCCCAAGGCAGCAGGGACGTTCCCATGTGCTGGAACAGGGGCTCTTCAGCACATTAACAGCCTTCTTAAAAATGCACTTTGACCAACCATATTCTCTGCAACCTTGGTGTATCATTTTTTTCTCCATACCCTCTTTCTTGTTCCTCTGCTGCTGCGTTTTTGCAGCTCTATGCTGTAAATGCCTTTTTCACCTCAGAGACACCCGCATTTTCCAGGGAAGATATACTGATCCCCGAGGTGCGGCTGATGCATCACCGCGCTCGGCTTGTACAGCGGCGTGGGCTCCTCTGGGATACAGGGCGCTTTGTACATGTCAGTTGTGATTCAGTGAAACTTGCTCCCATCTGAACCTACTGTATCAATCAGAGAAGCAACGTAATTAATTATGACTGGGCTGCACAAAAGTTGCACCCATCAGAACGGAGAGCCCCGGCGTTGCTGGCGCTGATGGGAGGCACGAGGATGAGCAAGATGAATAGCGACACCGCCGTGAACTGTGCCTGACTGCTGTCTTCTCCTGCCATCCATCATCATCACCGCATGCTGGGTGGGAAGGGGAAGCGGTTCACAAAAGAAGGGTCAGAGCAGTGAAAATCTTTCATACATCTCTATTTGCCTCTCTTCGGAAAGCGGCTTAAATTGTGTTTGAGCTGTTGGCAGTGGATGCAGAACATCAACGCAGAAATGACAGGAGACCCCTCTCCTCGGAAAAGAGAGGTTATTTGTCAAGCCATGTAAAGCATTTTAATTACAATTCGTATAACATATATAAATAAATATTACATTCTTTCAGTCTACAATGCATACTAGGCATATCTTGTTAAAATGTCCATCTATGTTACTGGGTGGCAGGATTGACTTTGTCCAAGTAAAAAAACCAAACTACTGAGTTTAGTAATAAAAAACAAAAGAAATACATGGGTAAAGACAGGACAATGCAAGTGCTTCCAGCTAACAGTCAGGACATAATACTGCTTTCCAAAAGGCCAGATATACCATCTTCCTTTCAGTTACAAAAGCTTGTGGGTGACAGTGGTTTCCTCATGGTATAGATTTCAATCTGCATCCTCTACCAGTGTAAACTGGCACTGAGTCACCACAGTTCTGCCAGCTCACACAACAACTTGATGACTCTTGTGTTTGCTTCAGATTTATTACTGGTTTTGTAGTTTTCTATTCAAAACATCAGGTTTATAATCTAGTCTAAAATTTTCAGCCTTAGCTGGTCCAATGGCAAAAAAAAAAAGATCTATAAAATACTTCTAGTTATTTCTTGATTTTGCTTCAGCAATATTTCCCTCCCTCCCAACAGTCTGTCCAGAGGCCAGCTCTCCAGTACAAGGAAATCAAAGTTTAGGGACAATCAATGTCTTTCTGTCCATTCTTGTAGCTTTCAGAGCTTGATGAGAGCTGCTGACATCGGCATCAACAGAAAATTACAGAACAAAACTATGAATTCACGGACTTGGCAAAAAAAAAACCCAAATCCAGGCTGTAGGTATTTGGCCTGTGATGGTGTCAGTTCCAGGTACACGTGAAATGCACCAGTTACTGCTAAAAGCTAAAATAAAACAGCACCTCCATCCCTGGGTGAAACATGGGAACTTTGGTTGTGGAAATTTAAAACAAACAACTAAAGAAACAATCCAAAGCTGAAAGTAAAATGAATGCTTTTTCCAAACAGAACGTATTTCTAGCTAGGGCGAAACAACGGAGGCTTCGGCTTCCAGAAGAGACACCACGTGGAAATTATCCCTCAATACTTATCCCTTGAACTTTATAAATGACAGGACATTGTTTATAGCTAACTTAGAAACAAAACGATCTTGGTCCACTGTGAACTTAGTGAATTGAAAATTTTCCTGGTTTTAAGATATTTAAAACAAAAACACAAGAGGGAAAATTATTCTGTTTCAACTTACAAGACAAACGAAAAAATAAAAATAGCAGGTAATTTCTTTCTCCTTCATATGCAATACCAAAGACACCTCGTCAAATGAAGGAATGAGAAGAAACAGCTCCAGTAACTAACTATCTAAAAAGTCTCCTTGTGGGTCATACGTCCATAACTGTGATGTTTTATTAGAAATACAGACAAGTTGTTTGTGTCTCGCTTATTCTTCTCATGCTCTTATATCCTCTCTTTCATTTTTACAAATATTTTTGGTACTTCGAAACATTACTATCATTACTGTTTGTATGACCCATAAAGCAGATTTTCACCACCTCATTTTGCCCAGTTCATCATACTGGTCAGACCATTTCCTTCTTCCTTTCTATTTGTATTCCGCTTTCCAAATCCACGAGAAGCAGAATAACTGCTGGAAAAAACAAAACGAACTGAGAAACAAAAACAAACCATGGACAGTTTGGCAAATTTCTTTCCCTGATTATAAAAACTGCCTCATCATTTCTCCCGGTGATTCCTTCCCCTCCCCTTCTTCTGTCCCAATATATACTGTAGAACTGAAGGCATCAAGGTGTGGTTAAACCCAAAAAACCAGCGAGGAGCTACACTTTGTCTTTGAACTTCTCCATGTAGTTTCGTATCTCTTTGGAGTCCCCCAGGTCCATATCCTGGCACACCCACTTAATGTCATCGTCATTGCTACTTAAGATTGAGTTGACAGTAGGACAACCATCATCGGGTGGGATGGTAGTGAATGTCGTGAATTTTACCCGCTTCCTTTTAGATGTCGGTGAATGTAAAGGTTCAGATTTCTGTTCCTTTCCGAGCTTGCCCCCTGAGTCAGCGCTCCTGTGAACCTGGCCCTGAATGTTCTTCTGAGCGCTGCCGTTGAGGAGCTGGTTGCTCTCCTCGCAACCCGAGCCTCGGTCGATAATCGTTGTGTGCTCGTCCTGCTGAGGTGAGACCTCTGCTGTGTTCTCCAGCAGTTCTGCTTCATTTCCCAGCCAGACCCAGTCATGGGAATGAGTCATGGTGGCCTGTCCTTCCACCAGAACCTGCTTGTGGCGGTACTTCAGTGCAAATGTTGCACAGTTTATTAGGAAGACTAGAATTGCCAGGCAGAAGACCCCGAGCAGAGCGTACATCCCGATCTCCAAATCGCTAAGGCCCCTAGGTGTCTGCACCAGGTCATTTTCCTCCATGCCCCCATCGCCTTTTGGGAGGTCTACTTGAGCAGGGAAGTTGGTGAAGTCTATAGGAATGTTCTGCAGCTGGCTATCGTCCGAGAGTTTGCCACCATCCAGCCTATTGTTTTTAATGACTTTATTTTTTATTACAGATTTTGCTGTGGTGCCGACTTTCCTGATGGCACCTTCCTCTCGCTCTGCTGAAGAGCTACCATAATATCGTCCATCCTGGCCATACCGGTCCTGATCTGACGCTTTGTGCCGCCGGTCGCTGGCGTGGTTTTCAATCTCATCAGCATCATAATCTCCACCTGTATCCGAGTCTGCATCATTCTGGCCAAACTTGACTTTGATGTTGCCATTCCCCACAGCCAGGACACTTTTCCTCTTGGACTTTTGGCAGGCTTCAGAAATCATCATGTCCACCTTGATTAACGTGCCCTGACCTTCACCTTCTGCTGCCACAACTGGCCATTCTAGGGCTGCGTTCTGGTGGATGGAGACAACAGCTTCGTCTAATGATACCGCAGAAAGGGAGAAGTCCTTGGAGTCATAAATGTCCAGAGGAGTAACAGAGCTGTCACTGAACTGAATCCAGGTGCTTACTACAGCTTCCTGAAAGGAGAGGGATATGGTTAAAGACAGCGTCTTAAATAAAGCAGCTCAGCCCATTGCAGCTCATCAATCTCTCAGCTCTGAATGGCAGCTGGAGGAAATGGAAGACAACGGCTCTGCACTGCACTTAGAGCAAACCAAGCTTCAACTGATGGGGCAGAAAATTGGTCACATTTTTCACTAAAGGTTCCACTGTTATCCTTTCTGCAAATGATTTGCAAAAGAACATATAAAATAATTGATATGAGATGTCCGTAATACCGAAGTCCCCATTAACAAGCTACAATTTACGTGATTTATAAAGAAAGTCATTCCTGTCATCCAAAAGCTGAAAGAGACAAACCAGAAAAATTACTAGAGCCACTTGAACACGTATTTTCTTCATGTTCCCCATATACAGATGTCACAGGGAGCTGTCAAATTAAACAAGGCATAAATATCTTAGCGGGAATAAGGAGCTACCACAGTATCTTGGAAATGGTTGGAGCAGAAGGTTCACCTGAAAGAAAAAGACTCCCAGAACAATTGCCATTTTGCTAGAGAAAGGTTTAAGTATAGCACACTTTATCCTTGAGATAATTAAAAAGTCCACTGCGTTTTTGCATCAAGCAGAGGAGGATGGGGATTCTGGTCTGATTGCTACAATAAAAATACAAATGGCCCGGATTTAATTGGACCGTCTTTGTTCTCCGCAGGTAGCACTGTTAGGATTCATCATTAGAAGCAAATACAAAGCTAGAGGTCAGCTCTTTGCCATTTGAAATCCCATCCAGATGATATAGATATTTACTTCTCCACGTCTCAGTAGCTTTCTTTGCAGGAGATGTCTTTGTTTTTATGTCCGCCCTGTTTCTCCAGCAGATGTGCAGGCAGGCAGTGCAACTCCACACAAAACCAAAGCTCTTGCCTTCCCAGACCTAAACCGCAAATGGCCCTAATACCTTTACACTCGGGTACATCGGAATAACTGGGTTGAAAATCACCATCAGGGAAAAACATTGCCACCTGGTTAACGCCCAGTCATAATACAAATTTACAGCCTAATATGGTTTTCAATTGGCCACAATTTGTTAGGCTATGGTTATAAACAAAGGAAATTGCCACCCTTCTAGTTAAATTTAAAGCTTCTCAGTGAAAGCAACAAGGGGCATTTAGCTGTGCACAAGGTTGGTCTACACTAAATATTTGATTTCCAAAGTGCTATCAGCAAGTTCTTGAGGGACTGGCAGGAGAAAAAGGTGGTGGCACAACAGGAAAGATGGCAAAGTTCTCGGTGATTCAAATGCACTGCGTAAGGAAATTAAACCAGCTGATCCTTCATTAGAGAAACAACCCCGAAATGGCTGAGCAGACAGAAACACAAAGCTGCAGGGCACAGCTTAAATTTATATCATAGAAAGCTACAGTAGAGCAAACCCAGCCGTGGGAAAGTAAAGGATGTTTTGTTTTTTAATGGATATGTGTAGAGAGATAAAGACGCAGCTCCTGCGGCAATTCAACACCCTGCTGCCCTCCTGCCTAAACCCCATCAGCCCTGCGTACCGTGGGGAGCTGTGCAAGATACGCTGACTCTTCATCAACCTATGGAAAGCAAAACCACCAGCATCATTTCAAGCCTATATCGCAACAGGCTTGACATTGTCTGCCCGCAGTGCTCGCGTTCGGAGAGCAGAATGAGAAAATAAGCACAGAATCTCGTAGAGCTAAGGTCGGAAATTATGAGGTCTGTGTCTCCTCCCAGCTCCACTGGGGACTCCCAGGGTTCCACATCTCTACAAAAAGATTGACATTACTAAATCCTTTCTGCGTTCCTTAACAGCCAAACACAACATACGTCATGTTAGAGAGCCCCAGATCTGATTATGGCCCTTGCTATGCAACCAGGCTTTCTTGGTGGTAAATAGCATCTCCGAGGGATCTGGGGTCTCTGTCTGGACACTGGACTGGAACACATATATTCTCCTTTCCTGTCTTCTTCAAGATATTTGCATCCCTGTTTGATTTTCTTACCTTGTCTCCTTTCTGCTTTAACAGCCCTCAGGCACCTTTCAGGCTAAGAGGTATCCAGCATGGAAAAATTTAGCCCAAATGGCTCGAGTTGGACAAAGTGGTGAGCAACTTCAAAACAACTTGTATTCTTTACACTATTTCTCCACTATTCTGCCTTCCTGCTTTTATGAAGCAGAAATAGAGAAAAATGAAATCTCAGTCGGCCGAAATTTCCAGGCACACACGTGATTTACTATGGATAACAGAGCTCTGCAATAGCTTGGCCATTATTTTCAACCAGCATTGAGGGTTTTTGTTTCCAAGAGACCTCTATTTCTTAGGAAGAACCAATGTATTATTGTTATTTTTCTTTAGAATACAGCACAACATTGTCATGCTTGTACTACGGACAGTAGTAATTAAAAGGGAAAGAAAACAAATGAAAGAGGGACAGGATCTCAAATCCTGCCAAAGTGTATTGTATCAGCCCAAAAATTCTATTTGGCACCAGATCATCTCCTTTCATTCACATTGTTAAAGGAAAGCTGAAGGCAGGTAAAGGAAGAGATGATTATAAATTCTGAAAAGCTAAAAAAAAGAAAGAGAAAGAAATGATTTAGTACCCTGTCCTTCAAAGAGCTGTTTCTGCAAATCTGATGTGCCGCATCAATAAATCCCCTCTGAATCCCTGACAGGGTTCTCCAATTACCATCAGCTGATGAAGATGGATTGGAGCCTTCTTACCTACAAAGTTGCTGCCCCTAGTCTGATGCCCTCAACACTGAGGTGACAAATGCTTGTGTTCATTAATTATCAAGCATAAACAAACAGTTTGAGGGATTATTGGGCTCTCCAATCTTTCTTTCCTCCACTTTTCCTCTCTTTCACATACACACACACACACACACATATTCAGTTGCACGCTCAGAACAAAAGAATGATGAAGAAACTGCTTCCCACAACCAGTGTTGATTATCAAATATCATGCTTATTAAAAACTTTCTTTATCAAGACACGTTTTGTCTATATTTTCCCTTGTGCCTCTGCTGTTCTCTTCCTCCATTCAAGGTACCACTACACACTAGACCAGCAAGCTGACCAGTTCTTCTTGATCTGCTGCACTTCCACCACCTTTCCTGGCCCTGAGTTACATGGCTGCTTTTCAGTCCAAAGATGCCACCTAATAAGTCTTTCTGCATAAATTCGCAGTTTGCTTTTTTCTGAGTACTTTTATCTCTCTTGTTATCCACTTGTTATCTTTAGGTGGGTAAAATAAAGGGGATGTTACCAGAGTACAGAAGTAATACAGCACTAATAGAAAGCAACAGTCCCCAAGGAGCTGTGTACTGTCTGACCTGGAACACTTCAAATTCTGCCGTACGAGTCACCACAAACACTATTGTTTGCTGGCTATGGCTGTTCCACCCAGATAAAACAAGGAGGTTCATACTCCAAAAGGTAACCTGACTGCACAAAGCAGAGCTGGGTGGGAAGCTCATACAGAGACTGAGTCCCACTGCACTGGGAGCTGCACGAGTGGCCACACTGATGATCATTTCGCTCTCTAAAGCATCATCCAGCATTTGAATGTCTGCTTATCTTAGGATGTTCCACTGAGCTCATCTGCAGCATCACAGTCAGTGAGTTTGTACAGTGTTCTTCAAAGCTTCCCCAAAACACTGGGGTCAGCCTGGTACCAGGGCATGCTATCCTGTGTTCTTCAAGCAAAACACAGGGGAGTAACGTGTGTGGGACTGGCTGTGTTTTAGAGAGTTCTGCTGCTTAGAAACACAGATGTGGGGACTGATCAGTATATCTGATTTTATTCCATGCCTACAATAAAGAGCTCTTTTAATGGCCTTGATTCACTAAAGCACAAATAAAAGTATTTGTGAATAAGCCCTCGATTGCTGGGGTCAGCTGTGATAGTCCTGGTGTGGCGGGACACCAAAGGGAAGAAATGGATGGCTCTGCAAAAAATAAATACATCCCTCCCTCAAATAAAGGCAAGGGAATACTGTCCTCCGCAGCTTCTATTAGACCAGCTCTGATTGTTTTATCTGGGGACCTGAACGCTGATATGGCTTTCCCTAGCAATTTTATCACATGAAATATCAAAGTATTATAGGTGCATTTATTTTTAAGCCTGTGGCTTGTGTAGTAAAAATTGGGCTTGATCACTATGAGGTGGAACGAAAGGCAGCCAAGACTCAGATCTTAATTCAAACCATGCATTCCCCTGCTGTGTATTTCTTCCTCTCCTTTCTGTTCGATCTGCTCATGCTACATTCCTTTCCAGCGGGAATTTGCTTGTATTTGCAAGGGAAGAATCCAGATTCTTATCTAACAGTACATACTTTCTCTCTTTCCCATGCTGCTTAATTCCCTTGTCATACTTGTGAGCCATTACATTGTGCTGTCAGCTTAAAGAAGGTATAAACACAATTTAAGTGTAATTTATACTGCCAGAACGGGGTAATGAATCCACACCTTAAAAATACTCCTAATATCAGCTATGTCAGTGAACTCCCAGAACTAGTTTGTATGAAGGACATAAGCTAAACCAGGCCAGCACCACGTCAATCCAACAGGCAGGGACGTGCAAGCAGCTCCAGCTTGTTGCCCCAACTCTCCCATTTCGGTTCATTAGCCCACACGCAATACCCTACAGCGATGAAAAGCTAGGATACGACTGAGTTTCCCTGCAGAGCCAGCTGAAATTTAAGAGTCCTTGAAGCTCACTCAGATCAGAAGACACTTAAACACTGTAGGTTTTTCTTTTATCTACATTTTGGAGACGCCTTTAAGACGGCAGTGTTGGTTGTAACAGCCGTCAGCAAGCCAAGTGGAACAGCTTTCCTACCTGAGCAGATGGCCACTAAAAATAGACTGCTCACAGCTACGGTTTGCAATCTTTCAGAAGATATTCCGACTTTGATATTTAAAAATTGGGCAATCTGCATTTATTTTTAGGCACCTAAATCATGCATCCGCTTCGCAGTGCCAATGAGCTCCTCATCGATTTTTACAATAAGGAAGTATGGGCTCGGCCTGCCTCAAGGTCACCTCAGGTAATTAATTGCCCAACTATAGCCAAAGACATTTAACTATCAAAAAAAAAAAAAGCTTATCTTCTTTAGATTGCTAAGTATTTGGAGAAAATGTCAGCTTTTCAGGACTCATGTTTTAGCTACTTTGCGCTACGTATGCAGACGTGGTGTGGTCATTATAATCAAGGAACTAATTTAGTCATTATATTCATTGAAATAAAGTCTTAGCGAAACTACTGAATTCATTCTTATGATATTGAAAGATATGTAATAGCAGAGAACAATAATATGGTATAAAGTGAGTTTCCCAGTATGTGGATTAGCTCAGGCCTCTGGGATGAAGGCTCTGCCCAAGTGTCCCAGTGACTCGGGACCGTGCTCAGGATCCACACTGACCAGGACCACAAACGCTCACGGTGCCTGAGCAGGAACTGACCCCCCCAAATTCCCCAAAGCGAGGGGTGATGCTCCCAGCAAAGCCATTGGGAAATGGGCAGGACACTTCTGCTCCTGGTGAAGAGGTGGTGGTGGGAAGACAAGCAGAAGCGACGGGGATGGGCAGGCTCCAGGCTGGAGCTGCTGGGAGGAGAGGCAGAGCCTCCAAGGGACTCACACGAACACGCTGCTCTGTGTTTGCAAGAAACTGGGACACAAGGCGCTGTGCACAGGAGTGGGAAAAACCGACTAGCTGGGGATTGCTACTAAGCAACCAGATTTCCTAGGGTGTTCCAGATCCGAGTGTAGAGAAGGTTTTCCGCTGCCTTCTCACAGAGTCTAGGTCCTGCTGCTGTTTTTCCCAGATGAAGTCTGGGGAAGAAACATTGGATTTCAAACTTCTTTTACTAAGAAAAAGGTGCTTGATGTTGTCTTGCTTCTTGTTTTCCAGTTGGTATCTCCAGTGAGCAGTAGTGCTGTCCGTAGGAAGGGACCAGGGGGACAGCAGCATCCCCAGCAGCAGAAGCCTGCTCAGAGCCAGAGCCTCGTGTGCCCAGCCACTGCTGCACCAGAAACGTGCCGCTCCGAGGAAACGCAAATTCTCTTACGAAAGAACATCAGCTTCAACAAAATATTCTGCTAAAATCATCCCATAACACAGATGCTGGAAGAAATAATTTCAAAACAAACCACGTTTACACATTTTTACTCCTTTGTGTTATTTCATAACTTGCCATGCCATAATGCAATAGGAGACATCCTGTTGTGCACTACTGAAATGCCCTGCCATAATATGCCATAACCTGATGTCGATCAATATCTTTGCATACTCAGGACAGATCACCTATAAATCTGACAAGTTGACAACATATCTGTGCAACCTTTCCAGATTCACAAGCTCTTTTATCTGCAATCAAAGCCATGATTTTTCCAATGATGCTGTAGGACAAATGGTGCTCTGTCCTACATAACAGAATTGGGTTAGGCATGCTTTAGCTGGGCTTTTACCGTCTTTGTCTGAAGGCAATATGTCAGACACAGCTTCTAAGCCCCGTGGAAGGCTATAAATGGGTTAATGACATAAGATTCTTATGTTTACAGGATGCAGTAAATGGAACAGATGGGCAGCACGTCCTTCTAGGTTGGACATTTTCCTGTCACTAAGTTATAAAACAATCTAAATTATTTTTATGTTCCAGAAAATTAGGTAGCAATAATGACGAAAATGGGCCATAAAACTTGAGATCTCTCCCTGTCTGTGCAAGATGAAATACAGTTTTTGTGAGAGTAGCAGTGGACAGAGTTAATTGCATGGTCCCCAGTTCCCCTCTTCAAATCAACTGACTGAAAGAACAACGAACATACAGTGTGTTCCACTGTTACTGACCCTGGTTTTCAGTCTGTTCCAGAGTAACTGTTTGTCTCGATCTGCTGCTATTCTCCAATCTTCTTCTCTATTTTATAGCTCTTCAAAATATTAAAGTGTTGTGACACACCAAGCTCTGTGGTTTCTGGCATGGAAAACAAGGACATGCTCATACAACAAACAAGGATCGCTGTACAAAGACTGCCTGTGTTGTGACCATAACAGATGTTGCATTGTTTAAATAAAGGGTATTAAAAATATACATTAGATAAACTTCAGTGTAGTCGGAACTTTTACTGTAGATTAAGTCCATATTTGAAGGGAAGGAATGAGAAGCAGATTCCAGAGTACCTCTAGACCAATGCAATTGACATGGACAGGTTCTACACCCATACCTTAAAGTCTAATTTCGAAACTTGTTATGAATTATCATCTGTAGCTCACGTTGATAAAGCACTGTCCCACCCCAAAAGGCAACAACAGTAAATACGGAGTGTACACTACCTGCTTAGGAGTATGAAGCAGCTCCTGGGCAATGGTTGTGGCCACAATAGCCCGACTAGTTGCCGCGCTTGGCTGCAGGACGAGTGACAGCCCAGCCACCAGCTGGACCCCAAGGTCTGTTATGGTCACTTTGTCATCCAGCACAGTCACTGTCTTCTCTGCCAGGATGGAGTCAGACAGAGGAGACAAAACCTTTGGAGAAACACAAAAAAATCAACTTAGGAAAAGGCTGATCAATTAAAATAACCTTTCTTAAGGTCATCATCCTTTCTTGTCTCCAAAGCTTTATGCATGGAAATGAAATGGCAGAGCACACTGAAAAGGCAGTCTGATTTCATTAGCAGGGCAGGAACAACATTCAGCAGAGAGGTTATGGCTGAGCACACTGCATCCAACACTGACAGCTCTACTACCTCAGTTGTGTTATTTACATTATTTCACTGCAAGAGTTGATCCAAATCTTTCTTCCCCTGTTATTCTGTGTTCCAGTATGGAAGAGCTTATCAGACTTACTTTCTAATTATTTGAGAGAGAGCTTAGTAACATCTAGCATTTGTCCTTCACTTCTCTGACTGGAAATTCTGATTTCTCTTTCTTTTATGTCTCTGATGGAACATCAACGTAGCAAGATATCCTTCCCTTTAATGCAACTAAAGGCTATATCACTATCTTCAGTGAACTAGGGATATCTAATTCTTATTCATACTTTCTCCTCCACCCTCCTCATCTCGTTTGTACAGCCTAGATTAGCTATATCCACTCTGTGCACTGGTTTAGTAAGGATTCAGCTGCGGCAGAACTGGAATGTGGTCTTGGCCATTTGTGCCTTTCAGGGTTATTAACCAGGTTGGTTTTTTTTTTCCTTAATTAATGTTTAAATAAGTCAAAAGAAACTTGGCACAATCTAAAGATCTGTGTCTCCAAAAGTCAAAACGGCAACCATGAGCTGACTTGTGGCAACCCGCATCCATGGGGGCAAGAGCTCTGGCTCCTCACTGGGCCTGGAAGTGCTGCCTGTCCTGAAGATCCCTGTCATTAGGTTAATGCTGCGTGTCACCCTCCAGAAGGTCACAGGAATGTAATGGGAAATCATCCTGTTTCAAGTTAGCAGAGCGCTGTTCTGGATTTATGCCCACACACAGGTTCTCTACGGGCATGGCAGAATGTGGGATTCCCAAGCACCGTACCTGCATCGTTGTCATCCCTACTTCTCGCCCGATCAAAATCCTGCCTTCCTGGAGCTTGGCAACGTGAGGATCCTCCAGTTTCATAAACTCCATCACCAGGTCTGTAATGTCAAACTGCCAGTCTGAGCCCAGCAAGTAGCTCAGCTGGCCCCAAGGGCTGGAATCCTCGGCTACAAACTGCGTGAGGACTCGCACCATGGCGTGCTGGTACTGCAGGGTGCACCCTCTTCCTCTCCGCTCATCTTCATCCTCATCATCGCTGTCTCTGGTGGGTCTTTTTCGTTAAAAAAATGAAGCACAAAGAAATGTTTTCAAGAATATTAGTGAAGATTACCATTGGAGTGCTAATGGAGAGTAACCCCCTCAAAAAGCAGCCCACCCTCTTGTTGTGTTGGGACCGTTGCTGGTTCCTGGCTGCCCAGCATGAAGAACGGACTGTGGCGCTTCTGCATCTGTCATGTCTGAACAGCTACTCTGTAAGTGGACCTCACAGAGCACCACATCGTACTCTGTTGCCCAGGACAGACACACATACAGAGAAGCACACCCCTTCAGATGTCCGGTGCAAAGCTGGGCACTCCAGTCCTGCTGTTCCTCAGGGAAAAACGCTGTGTTTTGGGTGCAGCTGCTGCAGCTGCTCTTGTTGAGAGTTAAAATCAACTCCATTCATTTTACAGGAACACCCAAGAAATTTAGCAACTCAAACCCACCTTTTGTTGGAAACAATGGGGACACGCCAGCCTTTTATTTGGCTCAGTTCTGTGTCCGAAATGTCGATCTGAAGGGGCAGGCGCGGAACCCAGACCGTGATTTGCAGAGGAGCGCTCAGGTACTGATACGTGAAGTTCACAAGCGCGTTCACCTTGCCTTTCATTTCTTTGCCATTGACAAAAACGTAGTCACATCTGTCAGACACCTAAGCGGGGGGAAGAGAGAGAGAAAGAAGAAAAAGTAATCACTGTGACAAAACAAGCTCAAAGTGCAACCCTGGCATCTCAATAACAAAAACAAACAAAAAAGGCTCCCTTCTCTCTATGCATGTTAATGACAGCCTTCTACAAAGGGAGCAGCTGAACACAAGATCCTTCATTGGCTCAGGAGGCATAATTATGCTGGAGATGCCTAAAGACTCGACAGTATTTATGAAGCTGGTGGCTGATTTTTGGTCTGTTATGCCACTTGCAGATCACAGCGCTGTGGAATTTATAAGGAGCAAGGCTCCTTCACAGCTTGGTCAAGAGGAACCCAATGAACCCAAACAGGCCTCAGTGGAATCAAGTAGCAAATCCAAGCCTTGCCCTGATGAGTGACGCTGCTTTCGGTCTTCAACACAAAGCTGGCTCCGGCGTGGATTTCATCCACCGAAGAGTAACAGAAGTCTCCTTATTTCCTCCACAATAAACATTATCTGTTTATAAATGTTTACATTTTGATTAAAGCTGTAAAGTATTTTTAAACACTGCAGTAGATTTTTCATTTACATGTAAATGCTGTCCTGAAATATAAGCAAGCATTATCATAGTCATGTAAGAGTTATATCAGTAATCACTTCTTTAATCAATGTTGTAATTTACAGACCATTGAGTTTTCTCATTTATTACATTACTGAGTAGTAGTGATAAAATCACTCCTGAATATATAAATCATTAAGAGGGATGCAGATAGTATGAAGTGACTGCACGTGATAAAGTCATTGTCATATCTATTCCTAAAGGTGTCATAAATGTCTGGGGAAATCCTGTGGCACATTAATCATACATTAAGTGGCTAGCAACAGGAGCTGTTACATTACTAAATGAGCTGGTATGTCTGCAGAAATTAACAGTAAACCCAGCAGATCCCTTCAATTCCTACTCCTGCTCCATCCCATCAGAATTCTATTTCATCACCCATAATGAGCATCGTTAGCGGCGGCAATGTGTCTCCCTACCTGAACATATATTTATATTATCATCTGCTCCCTTCTATCCCCACTCCCATTCCCAATACCATTGTATTCAAATGAGGATTATCAGCTGGAAATGCTCGTGTCCCCAGGCTAATCAAACAGATGGATGTTCTCTGTGACCACAGACACAGGAGCTAAATTGTTCCCAGTTTGACGTACACATCCCGCTGCACCCTCTGGCAGGTTTAGGCACTGCTCACATTCTGGCAAAATATCTGATGGTGGGATTGCAAAAGGAAACTTCAGAGAACATAATACAAGCATCTCTATGACTCATTCCCTAAGAGGGTTATGCAGTAACTGGGCTCTGCTGACTGAAAACGGTACCGCATACTACAACACCAGACCCATGTGTCTGTTTAGGTTTCTGCCTCAGACCATCTAAGCCAGGTTTAAAAGGCTGAAGGTGGCAGAGATTTCACCGTACCACCACGAACGGTATGCCCTACTTTTACATGTATGAACTTGAACAGCAATCCAGGAAGGGGTGTAAACAACACAAGCCAGGGAGCCTTGCTCAGCAATGGTCAGAGACCTGGGGCACAGAGACCTGGGGCACTGAACAACTGCTCGAGCCAAATGGGAAGCAGTGAGTGTGCCCGGAGAGGAGACCCCGTGTCTGGAACATATGACGAAGCAGCTTCAGAGGGTCTTCTTTCCTTAGCCCTATCTTCCTTTGAGCAGAAGCTTTTGGGAGGCACGTCAATAAGACCTAATTTAATTCTGCTTGGAGCAGCAGCCATTGCCATCCAGAAACTGGTTCCATCCTATTCATTTCTATTCTACGGAGATGATCTCAAAAACAAATGAAGGAACTTTCTGAGTTAATTGTACAAGTTACTTATTTATGCACATTGTAAAACACAAGCACATGATGGTAAAAGTTTCTGATAACATACTCAGCTTGAGACTGACCAGGTCTGGTCTAGATGTAGGATTTAATAATATCTAAAGCCCAGTGTTGTCAGTAACAGAACAAATGCGACTGTCAGGAAAAAAACACGGTAACAACAGTAGAAAAACTGCAATACCTAAATAGTTCTGGGCTGAGATCCAATCTCCCTCTGTATTTGCAGAGCTGCTATATGCTTTCATGGGTACGCAACAAACAAATGGCTAAACAAATATATACAGCATCCTAAGGAGGTGGCTGCTGTAGCTACCACGGAGCCTTTAAATTGCTACAGGATATTTATTACTGGACGTGCATCAGCAATAGTGGCAGGTCTTTATGAGTTGCATTGAGAAAGACATTACTCTTTTCACCAAGTACAAGCATTGCTAATGTCCTTACACATGCTCTTTCTTCTGTTCCTGAATTTCTGATAAAGAGGTAGCACACACCGAGTACAGGAGGAGAAAAGCTTATATTGTATTATATTATTGTATGCATTTTAACTGTTGTGTTTTCAGGTATCCATTCTTGAAGCAACACTGATTGATTCTGACAAAGAAAGGCAGTAGAGTTCCCAACCAGTGCTATACAGGGGATGAAAGGGAGAAAGGAACGGTATCTCAGTGTCTCATTGATAACGCGTGTGTGTTCTCCAGCTGTACAGGATTAAGGACACTCCTTCTCACAAAATATTCAGCTAGAGCCATTCCATAGTCTGCAGCTGCTGTAAGCAACACATCTCAGGTGAGCTTTGCTATAGCAGGCTGAGCAGAACGACAGCAAGTGGGTTTGCTTGCTTTGCCCTTGTCTCACACAGTGTCACTTAAACAAATAAACACAAAGGATCTCCCAGCCTCAGAACAAATCCAGATGCCCCGATTCTGCTGCAACTCACAACATCACCAAGTTTGTGTGAGGTCTGAATTGCTAAGCAGACGCCCACCCCAACAAAGAAGAAACAGGCAGGGGTTATGTGGTACAACAAGAGTCCCCTAGCTCAGATTAACTCGGATGGAAATAACATCACGGTCAACTTGTTGGTGGAGTTCTCCAAAGCAGAACTGGCGTTAGGGAGGTTCCTTTTCCCCCATTTCCTGCAGCAGAGACTCAGGCACGGGTTCCAGAAATCCTCATTTCCCCGCAGGGTTTGGATGCTTCTGGAAGCTCCTGCCCACCGACGTCTATGAATTTTCTAGCAGAGGCTGCAGATTCTGCCAACAGTGACCTGCCTCTCTTCTCCTCTAGTATTCCTGCTTTTACTACAAAAGCATTTTCCCCCTGAAAGTGCTTTTCATCTTTGGCATCAGAAGTGAGAGCTGATGAAGGGAAAGCCTGCTTAGCCACCACCTTTAAGTGACTGGTTTTTTTCCCATTCTGTGTAGCAGATCAGCAAGAAGTTTTGCATTTTAAAGAGCTTTCTGATGCTATTTCAGCAGTTCGACTCATTAAGCTGCATTCAGCTACTTTCCCTTCCTTTCTTTTTTCTATCTTTCTAACTTCTCTCTCCAGATTAAAACTAAAGTGAAGGCGCTGGACAGCAAAAGGCAGGGCTAAGCAGAATTCCCTAGAGCTTTCTTCTTTGTCTTTCTTTTTACTGGCATTATAGTTTTGTGTCCTTTTGTAACAAAGGCCACTGCCTTTCCAAGTGTCTTGGATAGATTCTCTCTGCAACAAATCACATTTTATTGACTTGACGGGGAAAAAACTGCTACCTAGAAATCAAGAGAGAAGTCACTCCTGAGTCATCACCTATGGCATGATGTGACTTTGTGATCTGGGGAGTGAATGGATCTGGTAATGAACAGCTTAGCTGCAGTGAATATTGAGGAGATTCCCAGCCCTGTTACCAGTCGGACGCGAAACCTCTGTGTCCTCCTTTCCTCACTCCCTTCAGATTTAGGTCTCGATCCCACGATGAGCTCTGTATTGCAGAGCTGCAAGAAGGGAGCATGAGCTGCCTGAAGTCACCATGAAGGATGTGGCAACATCCAGCCTTGGCCTCTGCAGCCATTGAGGGGCTGCTGACACTTCTGTGAGAATATCCCCGTTTTGCTGGCTTAAATTCCACTGGAGATCGCTGCAAAATCTTCAATAAATTACTGGCAGAGGCAGATAGCTTACAAATGAGATTTCATGTCAACTATACGCTAACACTGTCTTTCAAAAGATGGTGAGCTCAAAACACTCTTTGGTTTCACATCTGTTGTACACAGGAGGGGAAAGTACAACTATAAGACCTAAAACTGAATGAGTGGTGCTGACCCTGTGAGCCCAGCCTAAGCTTGCTTATTGTCCTGCTGGTTTTTCACCTCTGGAGACATCAGCCCATACCAACAGGTCTCTGGAGGACAGTTCTGAAGGACAAAAGGAGAAGCTTTTACATAGCAATCCTGTGAGGTTTATGAACACTGCAAATTTGTGAGGCATTCGTCCATTTTCTAGGTAGATGTCTGTGTGGCTTTCCCTTAATTAAACACCCTGAGGTTTAAAAAGGCTCAGAACCTTAAGACTGAACAGAAATGAGATGACAATGGTAGATGTCCTGCCTGTATTCATCAGTTTCAGAATCTTGTATTTCAGTGTGTAAACCCATTTGCCCATTTCTCGTATACTAATGTAAATGTTGTTAAAATATTCAAAGGTTACATAAATATTTAAATATTTATGAAAGCACTTCCATGAGAAAAGTGATTTTTCTAGTATCTCTTAAAGGAATTTCTATTTCAATGGAAAAAAAATCACGGGATAATTAGTAAAGCATAGAGATGTTCAGCACTTTTCAAATATGCGACACTCCCCGTATTTCAGCTCAGTATCACGCACCAGAAGGGCAATTGAAGCTCATGGAGGTCAAGCTTTGTGAACAAAGTGTTTCATTCCATTAAGGAGCACAGAGCACCAGAATGACTTATCCACGGAAAATACTGACACTTCCATAATATACAGAAAATATTAGACGGTAATAATCATTCCACAAGCTTTTTGGACAATCCTTTACAATTTTGTAATATTCATGTCCTTGCTATAGAATTTCTTCTAAGATTTGTTTTAATAACATACTCTGTAGAAAGGCAATTATCCTTTATTAAATTCTACAGGTTTTGAGAGACTCTGTATAGCTCTCTAGCCTTGATTCCAATTAAACACTATGGTTTTATACATAAAGGAAATCCTGCGCTACATGAACATTAGGTAATGGCAACTGCTCCATAAGAAGGATTTCAATGCCTGGCTGCATAATCCTGAATAACCAACAACCTACTACTGAAAAATGGAACCTGTCTCGAGGCCCATACGATTCATTTCTTCATGTTAAACTGTTTAAGTCTGAAAAGAGTTAAAGCTTCAGACTTGAGCTCTTCCATAATCTCTGGAATTGTATTTACAGCTTTGTGACACTGTGAGAGCAGCCGTTAAAATGGAAGCGCCCATTAAAGGAGTTGCTAATTGCTAGTGTGACTCTATTGCCAGAGCCAGCCCTCGGTCCCATCACCTACAACTGGAGCTGGGCTCAGTGACTCGGAACGTGCAGCCAAACGCTCCCGTTGGAGGATGAACACCAAGGGAAATGCAGGAATGCAGACTTAACACTGATAAGACTGCCATCTTAGTAAATGAAAAGCTTGACTTTTCACATTATGTGCAAGAACAACCATGAAAATGGTTTCACCAGTGACCCACCAAAAGAAAAGGATTGAATCTGTTTCTTGGAATAGTTCAAGAATTATTACTCCCATTCTGGAAGCCATGATGAGGGAGCAGGGCAGGTATTACACTTTGATAACTGATTTAAGCCTCTTTACTTTCTGTCTCTCTCAAAACAGTTTTCAACTTGTGTGCTGGTGCTGCTTTGTGTTATAAACAGCTGCCGCATTCCCAATGTGGTTTCAATCCTGGCCATCGGTCCTCAGGCAAAGTTCCCAGCAACCCGCACTAATGACACAGGGATCGAGCCCCGGGAGCCGAGAAAGAGGAGAACTTTGTAAAACCAGGGCCATAGTTTAAAAGCAATTTGGACTGTCCCTGTTGAGAAGGGTCTGTGTTTTTAGTATCAGCAGCCAGATTAGCAAAATCAAGTAGAAACCCCCCAAAGCTAGAGAGCATTTCTTAGGGAAAAGGCTGTACATTATCTAATCTCATTACAAAGATTTTGCTGGCAGCGTTGCAGAGCAGAAGCAGTACATTTAACTAACTAAATATCATTCACTATGACAGAACTGAGAGAATAAAAGGGGCACAAAATGCCAGCTGAGACTGGAGGGCATCTATTTGCTCCCAAATGACCAGCTTTTGAAGCTGAACTGTAGCTGCGCTGAGCCACAGGAGCTCTCTGCAGCAGCATTACCACGTAAAACAAAATCTGTCTTGTTTTGTGCACTTTCGAGTCAAGTAATTTCTGAAAATGGGTCCAAACAGAGAGTTCGGCTCCTACTCACTAGGGAGATGCCAGGCTATATATACAGCATGGCCCCAAATATCCTGCTTGGCAAAGCAGGATCACAGGGTGAACGCAGGGATTTTAATTCCAGCTACACATTTCAAACAGGAGTCGTGCATTTGAGAACATCACAATGCACGTCATTTTCTAACTTCATATATATCTACAATATAGAAATTCAGAATGTGTAAATTACAGCTTTTGGTGGAAAAGGAAGGGAGAAGCGAACCATTATTTCTACTGACTGGATTACGTAAGAAGGTCTGGAGAAAACTGCTTAACGTCCCATCACACCTATAGCTGTCACAAGACTAATGCTATTTGTCCCATTTACTGTCCTGGTCTTGATCGTGCAGCTTGGAAGATGATTTTGAAGCACCTTCTGGAGTGGTGGACTTGAATGATATAACATCTGCCCTGAAAGCTCCACAGATTGCTGCCCTATATCCCATGTTTTCATCTGACAGACAAGCATGGTAAAGCTTCATTTTCTAAAGCTCCGCTGAAGTCCTTCTGCATGTATATTGACCCCAGTAAATCACAGGACTATGAGAAGTATGGAGGAGGGCAATTAGAAGACATTTATGTATCTCTTATGAATATATCCATCTGTCGGCTTCCTTACTGGCAAATGGAGACGTTCCTGCATGTTGTGTTACGCAGCACCTAGACTGGCCTTTCCACTGAACAGATTCACAAAGGAACAGCGGACATTTCAACTTTTCTGTCTATTTAGTAA
Organism: Patagioenas fasciata; assembly: GCF_037038585.1. Lineage (NCBI taxonomy): Eukaryota > Metazoa > Chordata > Aves > Columbiformes > Columbidae > Patagioenas > Patagioenas fasciata. Next base: position 2,432,107 of record NC_092536.1, read on the forward strand.
GAATTAATTTCATTTCATAAACATTTCATTCCACCTAAAACCCCCTAGCCAGATTTGACGCTCTGTCCTGGATTTTAGCTCGTAACAGAAATGCCTAATATCTCTGCAGTGGCCTTTACCTGCGGTTAATGTCACCCCCTACTCATTAGTTCCAATGAAACCAAGAGCCCACGGTTCATTATCAACCACTACGGGACTTCTTAAAAGTCAGATTCCTGTTTCTGTTCCCAGTGACAACTGCAACACCCGCGTTCCTGGAAAATGGAACGTTCTAGATGTAAAAACAAAGCAAACAACAAACAAACAAAAACCCCAAGCCCTTTTTCCTTTAGGATGAGATGATAAAACCTTTTTGTTCAAAGCATTTCCCTGAATTCTATTTTCTACCGAGCTGTGTGCTCCAGAGCAGTTAGCGCTCATGTCACAGATGCATTGCTCTAGAGACTCTGCATACATTTCTAAATATACAGAAGATAGTTTCTCTGTTCATCTGAGCAATTTCAAAGCATTTCTGAAGAGAAAGAAATTCCACCTGACAAATTTCTCCAGTCGATTCCAATAACCAATGTGTGTTAGCCTCCAGTTATTTGTTTCACTTCAACTTCAGAGTAGCTTGACAGGGACGTTTCTAGAAGCAACTTGAAAATGCTTCAATAGTGCAAACAGGCTCCATTTTAAGAATCCCTTTTAGTGGAGATAAATTATTTCTGTAGAAAAGAGGAGCACAGCAGGGTCCCAAGTGCTAATCAAAGGACACGGTGCTTCCAGAAAACCTTCCTTCCAAACAAATCGCTGGAGAACTGCAATAGTCCACCCTGTACTGCAATTTCTGTAAGAACACTCTCCTTTTTGTAAGATTCGGGAACATCATTTCTTTTGCTCAATATGCTCCAAACCTATAAAACGCAGAAGTCATATTTGGAGAGGGATTTTTCTTTGGGAAGTCACTGTGCTGTCATTTTCTGTGCATCATCTGGTGATATGTAACAAATGCCCATCAGATATGTATTTTTTTGCCTGACCCGAGTCTTCCTCTGAATGGAAGAACTTAACACTTCATTTTTGCTGTTAGAAAGAAGAAATGCCCATGGCGCTGGAATTATTTGGTGAGATTCTGTAAGCTGTTTTAGCAAGATGACCAATCTAGATGATCACAGTAGTCCTGTTCTGCACGCTATTCTGTATGTTTTCTTACTCAGGAACGTGGTTTCCAACAAGGTTATAATCAGGATGATTCCTAAACTAAATTCCGGCTTTTACTTTGATTTGTAGCTAGGTGCCTACCTTAGGAAAAAGGCTAACAGGAATTCTTTGAGATTAAAAACTGCAAAGCATGTGATATATGGGAGCACTTCAAGCTCCAGCAAACTGGAGAGATGTGTTTGGCTCTGAAGGATCCACTGAGAGCAGAAAGCTTTCTGTACAAGTCTTCTGTAACCGTTTCATTACTTTAAAGTATGACTACTTTTCCCACCTACTCGGTTACTGGTATAATTTCTACATAAATTCAGCAATAGTGCAGCAAACTGTTGGATTCTGCAAGTTCACAGGAGTTTTATTGCTTTCCATGAGCCTACAAACTGAAGTGCCTGTAATGTATAACGCTGCGGCATTACTATTTGTATACTATACATCCAAGAGAGCTGATAGCATATTAAAGACACCTAAAGAGTATCATCACAAATCCCACTGCGTTATCTGCTGTAACATCACATAATGTAATAAATTCCCTATTTGAAAATGCTTACAGACCAAGGGTAAAATCCCCCCTGTTCAAAGACCACGCACCATGAAAGTCCTTGTGTGGGAAGTGCAAGGGGATCCACGCAGACCACGACTGTGAATTTCCTTCAGGGCTTTAACTACATATTCACAGCAGAAATAGCTGTGTTGCCTGAAGATAATACAACCTCAGTGGTGTTTGTTGCTGTGTGACATTAAGCTGCTAGTGTTAAATTGATGGACTGGTCCTGTGAATGCTTTCTAGGCACTGCTGTGCAGAAGCTGGTTGTTAATTCCAAACAGCTCTCAGCAGCATGAGAAGTGGAGCAGGATGACATTGCGTTGCAGTTGCTGGGGAACATTCATCCCATCCATTCCACTGATGCAGCTGTGGAGGTGATAATCACAGCTGGAAAGGTGATGAGAAACATCTGGAGAGGCAGTGCTAACAGCAGAGCTGGCTTTGCAGGGAAGGAACTCTGCGCACAGAGGACTTGAGGTGACATTACGGAGTCATTTTAAAATCAGGAGACACATAAAAACTTAACACTGAAATTCTACTTAAACCTGGTGCGTTGGCTGTACTGTTGCACCTTATCCTCTCTTTTCCTAAAAATTCCCCTCCTTATTCTTCTGAAACAGCAGTACCATTAATTCGTAGGAGTTGATTTAGTGGTTGTTCCCAGGCTATTATCCTTTTGTGTGTAAAAAGACCTGAAATTTTAGAAGGCAATATAATGGCAAGAACTTACCTTAATGACGTCTTCATCAGAGGATTTGCACTCAACCGACTCCGAGATGTCTGTCACAGCGCTGCTCTCCTCAATGGACACCACTTTGATGGGCACTGCCACCGTTTTCCCTGTGAGAATCGCTGTGTTCAGAATTTCCGTGTCCTGTACACAAAACAAAGCACAGGGCTGCTCGGAGACAGCTCAAGAGATTCCCAAAAGGCTTCAGCTCTTCAACTGGAGTTATACTCAAGATCTTAAGACGCATTAGTTCTCAGTGGCGAACGGTCTGACCTCATCTTCAAATAGGTGCAGCTTGGTAAAATGAAGTAAAACCCCAGTTATATTTTACCTGCTAAATAAACACAGTCAGCTGCATTGCAGACTTAGTGAGCAAAATGACTGCAGCACAATTCAGTCCGGGCAGGGACACATCACAGGTAGGACCTATCTTTAAGTGTGGGGCTTTCCCCAATATATACCTTGCAAAACATGAGCTCAGAGTTTTTACTAAACTGGATTGGATTGGCAATGTTTGGGATAGGATGTAAGAGCCTCGAGAGTAAAAATAATGGGCTTAGATTCAAAGAGCATTGCAAAGACAGGGCCTCTCTGTGAACTTGCTATCTGGAATGGCTTCAAGAGTGTTTAATTTCTTTTGATATGGCCAATGAAGCAATGTAAGGAATCCAGAAGGAGTTAGTGGTGCTATTAACTGCAGGGAAAATAACAAGGAAATCTGAAGTTTGAACTTGGGTCATGGCATATAAAAGCCTTTCAATGCATCATTGACTAAGCTCACTCTTTTCATTTCTGAACTGTTTCAGCATCACTTTATTCCCAAGATTCCCATGCAGAAAGAACTTAAGAGTTTTTTTCCAACTTTTCAACTTCCAATTCTATAAAGTGAATAAAATATTCAGCAAAATCCTCAGCGCTGAAGTCATGAGGACGGCGGCCACTGATGGCAGCAGCAACGAAACGGGGCACTCAAATCTATTGAGTTTGAAATCTCGGTCAAATTTTCTTCTCATCTTGCGACTTCGTATTCTCAGGTTCTCCTGCAGCTTTCATAAGAAATCCCATCCAAGTAAAAAAAGTTCAAAAAAGAATGTTGACTGTTCTAGAAAAGCAAGAACCCTAAATAATTCCTATGGCACGTATGAAAACAAAGCTTCCCAAACAGAGCCAGATTTATAATCACGATACTAGAAAGTCTAAGGCCCCCCAGCTGCCCCCACACAAATGCTGCCAGGTACCAAGCATTTCTGAGCAACAGAGCGCTCTGGTGAAAAATAATACATGGCTTCTGGAGCTGAACTTCTGTCATCCAAATTTTTGTGTTCCAGAAGTATTTCTTTCCATATACTGGTATTACAAGTCCAGAAACAGACACAAAGGAGCAGATCTCAACATTGTGAAAACAACTCAGCAGCAACCCCAGCTATTCTTCTGCCTGCAGACTTTTAAACCAACAAGCATTAAATAACCCACGCAGGTTCACCAAAAAGCAGGTTCAACCTATTTTCTGCTGCGTGTCTGGCTACTGCAAGTGCTGTACACGCTTTGAAATTAATCTTTTGCCTCAATCCCTTAAAGCCTTATTTTTGGTGACTGTGAGTGTTAAACACCATGAACTAAGGACTCCAGGGCGAAGGAGCAGCAAGAGAGTCTGCAGAAACGACAGGGCGTCCTCTCAGGCTATCTCAGCTCTGCTTTGAAACCTTTCTACTCACATCCAGTTTTTCCTTAGCAACTGATATGTATTAGTGATAGAGAAATCTAATTTAAAGGGACAGGTTCAGAGGAAGAGAAATCCCATAAATAGAAATGAGTTTCAAATATAAAACATACTCTGTGGCTTGGGGATTTACTCGTATTTGTATTTAATAGTAACTGATGAAGTTCAAGACAAACCACAAAATCCCATACACACACAAGGAAAAAGAAACAAGCCCTGCGCCACTGCCAAGAAGATAAAAACAAAGACCTGATTATGCAATGAGGTGAAACTTTGGTGCCACAAGCAGCAGAATAAATTCAGCTTTAAGTTGCAGCAAACTGCCTGGGAGTCACTAGAACTTCCTCCAGCTCAGGTCCGCTCATGCCTGCAGTGCTGAGGAATCAGCCGCCTCAACATCAAGTCCAATATTAAGCATTGTAACACCACCAGAGAACGGGATTTAAACCGGTGTTGGAGACAGGGTTTAAAAACCAGGATGCTGTCACGGTTTAGCTCCAGCCCACAACTGGGAGCACGGTAGTCGCTTGCTCACCTGCCCAAGCCCCAAGTGCTGTCTCTATATACTGAAAAGTCTTCCAAAAATGAGTAAGAACAACCTATTTTCCATGTTCATGGACAGAGCTTGAAGCAATGGGGTTAAGCTGCAACAAGGAAGACACGTTTGACATTAAGGCAAACTTTATTGTAATAATAATGATAGAGAAATGATGGAATAGGTCATCTGGGGCAGAAGCACAATCTAGCCTAAGAGATCTCTGAAGAATGGGTTATACATAATTTAGAAATAACATAGATTCTTTGAGTCAGGTAGAAAAGGAGAGAGAGCACACAACCTCTTGTGGTTCCACCCACCCTTGTATCTTAGTAGTCTCCATTTTTTCAAAATTAAATGGTAATACAATAACCTGTATATCTCGTATTTGGAATAAGTCTATTCTGCTTCACTCGTCCCAAATGATATGATCCTTCTTCACTGGACAAAAGAAAATGATCTACACCTTTAAAGTGGAAAAGCCTGATAGGCAAATGTGACTGATACTCCTGGCTTCTGCGCGACATAGTGCAGAACTGAGCTACCAATTGCTACGTAATTATCTGTCACTTCTGTTTCTCTCTTTCCAATAGGCCATTATTGGTGCATCTGAATTCTAAGTGGCTCTGATATAAAGCCATTATTACAAAGGTTAAAAAACCTTTTCAAATTTCCCAAGACCTTTCTCGAGAGAAGAGGGAAAATCTGGCTACTGGCACATTACCAGCAATTAGAAACCTCAATCTTCTGCCCTTTGCTAATGGTTTCATTAAGGAAGTGGCGTCTATCTGAATGAATCTATTTTTATTAATTACTTCAGAGATGCATCTGCCCCAAAAATGGTAAGAGGCATCGTTTCTCATGGTAAAGCGCTACTGAAATTTCCCAGCCCTTCTCCATAGCATAATAAGAACTTCAGGAATTTCAGATTCATAATGTACACAAAGTGGACAGGAACATATTGTAGGTATTACCTAATGGCTTGATGGCCGCTACAATTCCAATCAGAGATCCTCAGCATTGGCAGCCACCCTGCTACAGTTTTGAGCAGAGATGGAAACCTTCATGTTCCATCCCCACTCAAAGCAGTCATAACTCTTCCATATCACACAAAGAAATACTGAAATATAAGCAATTAACGTATTACATACTATGTTACAAGCAATTTTCAAACCGTCCACTTCCCTTGCTCAGTCTGCAAGTGCCTTGTGCTATTCAACTGTGATTAAAAAACAAAACAAACCCCAAAGAATCAACTCTTGGTTCTATTGTCTGGGTTTTGGGTTTTCTTTCAGAACTAAAATAGAAAAAGGTGTGTCCCATATCCCTGAAAATGGAACAGCCTTCTGGCACAACTTCTGCCTCCTCTGTGTTTCCTTTATATTGCTGCAATAAAGCCCAAAGCTTTAATGTAATAGAGAATTGACCCATTGTCCGCACACACACACAAGCAGTTAGGCAGAAAACTCTACATAATGTATGAAAGGATCCAAAGGCCACGACTCCTCAAAAGCTGAACCAAAAATCATAAAAATAAAAGGAGCTTAAATAGAACCCTGTCTGTCTGTCTGTCTGTCTGCAATCCTGAGCCCTGTGGACCTGCATTGCAGACAAGGGGGCTCCAATCCTGCACCCCAACCTGCCTCCCTTGCATTCTGCCACCTCCTGTAACACCCTTGATTATCCACTGACAAGCACAAATAGTTGTTGAATCTTTATGTCAAGTAAATTAAGAAAACAATAGTTCTCACATCAGAACAGGAAATAAAATAGCTGGTGTAAGTGGTGATTTTTATGTTTTATTTTTAAACCAAATATACTATTCTGTTTGCAAGCTAATTTGGGAGTACACAAACAAGATTACTAAGAAACCTTTAGAGAGTCTAAGAACTTATTCAAAATGTAGGCACTTTTCAAAATCACAATATTTTGGCCATTTCCACATTCTTTAATTTTTAAAATCGCCCAAGAATTAATCCACTTTCTGCGCAGGCAGCAACTAAAGTTTTAAAATCAAATTTATTTTGTGTGGTAAAAGACTGAAAGCATCAGATAGCAATGTTTGGACTTGTTCCCAATAAATTAAAAAATGGGGAAAGTAGTGTAAAGTAAATTGAAAAAGCAGGAAGAGGATGAGCTATGAGTAAGCATCAATATCCACGTTGGAAAGACGTTTCGGTGAGTGTATTACAAGCTCTAAAACAACAAGGGTTGTCATTTCCAAAATGGAGAACTACACATACAACTCTCATTGACACGGAAGGGAGATCCGAGCTCTGGACTTCTCTGGAAGCCTCAAACTGTCTTTGCAGCACAATGACCAAAGCTCAACAACATCCTACTCTGACACTGCAGAGCTGGTTTGCTCATAGGAAGAACTACCCACAAACTCCCAAATTCAGATGGTTCTTTCCCATTACCAGGGCATCCCTTCAACGAATACAGCATATAAAGGAAATCATTACCATTCATACATCTCTTATTAACAAACAATAGCACTAAGGAACATGTTTTCTTGGTCTTCTAATGGTTAGAAGAAGACTCTAGTGATTAGACATACATCTCTAATTGAAGGAGATATTCAAAAGTAATCCATTGAAATGTGTGCATCAGACATTACTTTAAAAATGTATTGGTAAGTTTTAACTTAGGACACTTTTGTTCATAGTGTTCACACTTGGTGTCATTAGGGTTCATCTGGATAAAGTCCATTAGCTGTAGTATCAGTCTGAATATTTTCTTACACAACTGCCCTCATTGTGCTACTCCACAGAATACTCAGAAGAACTGATACTGAGAAAAACCACAAAGGGAAAATAACATCCATACAGCTAATATATCCTAGCCAGAGCTGAGAAGAAGCGTGTGCTCACATGTGGTCATTTGAAATCAGGGAACACGATGGCTGACGCTGCAGGAATCTCACATTGTATTCCATCCGTTTCAGACAGGGAACTTCCACCGATGGCGGTGGGAGCTCTGTGCAAAGACCAAGAATACAGAATACGAGCCTTAGTTGTTTGAATTTGGCTGAAGAGCAAACCCAATGTTCATCCAACCTCTCAACTGTAAGAAGGCAAGCATTCAGCCATGACTAATTTAGGAACTAATTCAACACTAAATTGCGGCAGAATGAGGAAGCAAAGTGACAGCTGTTTAATTAAACTCTAAATCCGATTAGATGGTGTTATCAAGAGAAATCCACGGGAGCCTGAGGTCGTGAGAATGGTCCTGTTTACAGGCTGAAAATTCTGTAAGTGGAATCTCATAGAATGATGTTAATCATAGCTTAACATTAAGACTTCTCCCTCGCGCAAATACACAACCTTGTGAGTACCAAAGCTATGCTGTAAACCTGAAGGAGTGACACAGAAAAGCCAATTATGTTTTTATTTACAAGGAAAGTTTCTTGGAAGAGTTTGTGGAAAATAGGCAGTTGGGCACTGTCTACCTTAAAATCAAACCAGTATTTGTCTTATGGAGAAAGGACAGAAGCAGCAAGCCCTTGCATGCTGTTGACAGCTCTTGAATCGGTGGAGACAATGCCTACACAGGAGACCTCTGGAGCTGTACTGTGCTTCCAACTGTTGCTCAACCCATCACCCTTGATCAACACTGACACCTTGGCAACACATTACAAGAGAAGAAGATGGAAATGTGGGAGATGTAAAGTAAACTCCACGCACGCTGGTTGCAAGCGCCATAAATAGGCTACTGATGAGCACTAAGTTACGCATGACGAGTTTTCAGGACATCCAGGTTAGCGCCATGCACAGCACTGCACACAATCGTTACGCTGATTTGTGAGTCTGGTAACATGACGGTTGTAGATTTGAGTTATTAATACTACAGCTGATTAACAAAATAACATTGTTAGGCAGCTGACTCTGTTCATCTACATAATCCCACAATTAAAAGTAAATTACGCATTGTGCTTTCTGCCAACTGGATTCTCTGGCGCTCCACATTCGCAGACAGTGTAGATGAGAAGGGAAAGAAGCTGATGTTGTTTTTAAATTCTTAGCACACACTTCAGAAGAACAGGACTGTTTCTATAGACCAAAGAGTTTGCATCATGATTGAGGACCTCCCTGGGGCAAATCTGCTCCATGGCAGGCAGTGGGGAAGGGCCAGTTTTGCTGGCTGGATTTTGGTTTCCTCTTTTCACTTGATTTCAGTGCTATTCGCCCATCACATGTAAATCCTGCCCTGCTTCATTAATCAGTTTGTAACATGAGGACGTCTACTTGCTGAGTAATATCACATTGCAAAAGAAATGCAAAGCCACTACAATCAAAGGGGGGCAACCTGCCTGTTTAAGAGCACCTCCCAGTATTCAAACACGAATCCAGATGGAATCCAGGTTATTCCATGACTCTAAGGTCCATAGTGCCAAGGAAAATGTAAACTAACAAACAGATCAATAGTAGTGAAAAATTAGGTCATTCAAAATCTACAAAAGAAACAGACTTATTGAATAAAAGTTGCCATTTCTGCAGTCTGTTTCTGATGAGGAACAAAGGATCTCAAAGTTTATTTCGGATGCTAATTCTTTTCAACACACAACAATACTGTGAGGTGTCTTCTCTTTATTAGCTCTTTGATAAGTGGCCAACAACATACATGGCACAAAAATTAAGGACAATACCTGCCCTGAAGAACAAATAATGCAGAAGTCAAAAACAGATAAAACATCACCCACGAAAAGACCCAAAGGTGGACGTTGGCATTGTCCTGTCCCTAGGATGCACAGCATCTGTTTGAAGAGCTTGATCAATGTGATGCCTCTGAGTCTCCAGGAGCCTTAAAGGTGGTAAATGGAGGAAATGTGGGACGTAAGGAAGAGATTCGGACTCATCTTTCTCACCTCCCAGAAGAGCGGTTTTGACTGTCACCAGCACACAGCTGAAGTCCACCAGTGGCAGACTGGGCTGGGCCCCCTCACCCATTTCTCCTGGGGCTGGACCACTGCAAGGAGAACAGAGGCACAGTCCTGGGGCCGGAAGGAGAGGAAGCAAATGGCGCTCAGCTGGGATGGGAACGTCTTTGGACCAGATAATCTTCCCTGGAGTTTTTGTGAGCCATGTATTTCTGACAAAGATCAGAGTGTCTTTTCTAAATGGGAACTTGGTGTTCTGCAAATACAATACCTTTTTAATCAATGATCTTTTCTCTGTTTACAGGCTCCATATTGAGATAAATCTTAATTGCTGGTCCCCCGCCTTAGCGCCAGACCATTCCTTTTTCTTCCCTGCTTGTGCAGCTTTCAAATACCCTGCTAGTGGAATTTCTGATAGATTACACTCTGCAGCCAGAAAAGGGAAATGCGGAATACATTAACAGGCAGGGACGCAGAAAGATATCTTTGGATTCTTGGATGACTGATCCACACTTCCCATGAAGTGAATCCACCCTGGTATCATCTGAACGTGCAAAAGGGAACATAACCAAAGATTACTTTGATTTAGCAAATGCAGGTTGTATTGCTAAATGTAATTCTATCATCATTCAGTGACCATCTCTTTTGGAAAATATAATAAGAAGAGACGGGAGTAACTGAATACAATTAAAGGCATGGTTAATTGCTTTGTTCTGTGATGTAAAGTGATAAGAAAAATATTACAACGCCCTTACTCAGCTCTGTGTATTCACAGAAAGGCCACATTGACTTATGGTCAGGTACAGAGGTCTGACACTACTCAGATTATTATGACAACAGGATCTCACTTCTTGCTTGTAATTTTGAATAACAAAGTATAATCTTATCAGCAAAGGCTGTAAACAGCATCCCGGCTGGCAGAAAAATGAGCAATAGACACAACAGGTCCAGAAAGGTATAACACCTCTGACGGTCCTGTTGCTTCTTCACTTGTGAACAATTGAGAATCACATTCAGATTTATTTTAACTAATTTGTTTTGTAAGTAAATATTTACTTTATTGTAATTTTTATACTAAATCTATCATACGCAGTTCAAAACACCAATTGCAAACTTGATTTTGGAGCTTTAATAGTTCACCACAGGCACTGAGACTAACCAAGAAATCTGATTTTCTCTCCTTTGTGGGATCAGTATCCAAGTGCTTCCATTAATATTTCTACTTGTAGAGTTCCACTGCCTGGATATCAATGCTCCTTGTGCTTATTATTTGTATAAAAGTAATGCCATTCTGGCTCCACATGACAGCTGGATGTCAACATGCTGAGCAGTGACTATGATAAGAGGCTGTTTCTACAGCAAGGAGGAAAAAAGAGCAAATAGATCAAGCGATTTTCAGCACATCTTGGTGAATAACTGATACTTGTTGTTTTCTGAACAGATCCAGGAATGAGAAAAATCATTCCCACACCATCTGACACAGTTTGGCTTTGGTTTTCTTGCTGAATAAACCACTTCAAAAATACTGAAGTATACTGGGTTTCTTTCCATTTTATTGTCCAGCAGCAACAACCAGCAAACCTTCTGCAAGGGAAGAGGTGTCCATGGATTGCGAGGCTGCAGATGAGCGAGGACGTCTCCAAAACTCCTTCCTCCCACCTGCTCCAAGAGCTGTTCCACTGCTACAATCAGGCAGAGTAACGTGCTGAGCTCACACATGACAATGTATTACACTTGCATTCCATACTTTTCTTTTTTTAATGAATCAAGACCTCAAGAAACAACTTCAAGCCCTCCCTACCACCCTAAATTACTCCGACAAGATGATCTGATTAGATCATCTAACCCCCAAGGTGATGGAAAATGCAAACTAACAAGGACATGAAATAAAATCAACTGAACATTTTCATGCTTGATTGTGTCGTCCTTTACCATCTTAAAGGCTGTAAATGTGCATAGTTTATCTTCGCAAGTGTCTATCATAACCAATGTATATCAAGAGTGACTGAGCCTCTGGCTGGGGGCTTCTCTGCGTTGTTGGAGCTGTGACACCAAACTCAATTAGACACAGCTCACCAAAAAGACAAGTATTATGCTAAAACTGTCTCGATTTCCTGCTGACTAGACCAGATATGTCAGGATCCAGTAGCCAATCTATATTTTCAAAGAAAGATGGTATTTCCTGCTGTGTAAAGGAAGAGTCTGTAACTGAAAACGACTTCAAAGGAAATGATTCTGGAACCACTTAAAATGTAGAATAAGTTTTAAGGACAACTGCAGGAGATGGGAAGCAGAAGCCCACATTTCATCTTTCTATAATTACTTAAAATATAGAATAAGGACGTAAAGGTGCCTGGAGAAGATAGGAAGCAGAAGCCCACATTTTATTTCTCTATACTTAGACGTAAGTGAAACAAAAAACCTGATTGTTTTAAAGATATATATGTGTAACACAGGAAACTACCCGCTCCTCTTTGTGAAATTTCATCCCTTACTTTCAGCATTTTGCTAAATTGACTTAGAAATGAAAGCACTTACATAGGAGACACATTATCTAGAGACAAAAAATTGTAGTTACGGGTTGAAATGTGAGTGATTACCTGAGATATCCCAGCTCCAGCATCATTATTGGTTATTTAGAGCACAGAAATGCAAACAGATGAAAAGCTGTGAAGTGACAGCTTAAAAGCCCTTATTCTGAGACTGACATACTCGAGAACCTTCACTGCTGCTTCAGAGCATTGCTACTTACAGATATAAGCATACTCACAGACACTTAGAAATACACTTACACCTGATGAACACAAGCAACAAACTAACTGTCCTAAGTTCTCTTGAAATTTTATGTTTTTATACATTTGTGCAGTGCATAAATTATACATACGTTTGGTAGACATATGACAACAGCTACAACACATGCTCATACATACAATTTTTTATCTAACAAGCACTCTCAGACGAGGAGCCAAGTGCTTTGGAGAACAGAGCGGAGAGAAACATATTAAGAGCATTAGTTCAGTGACTGCAGCTACTCACAACATTTCCAGCAAAGGATAAATATTTGTTGGGGATTCCAAAAGCCATGCCAATAAAATGGCCTCAGAAACTGCAACACATTCTATCCTTTCTAATCACGAAAATAGCTTTTCATTTACTCAAACATCTAAGGAATAATTGCCCGCGAAAGCCTTCAGCTATGATGAACACCTCTCCTTGCTGAATGCTCCTATTAAGTTTATCACAGACGGGAGTGGGAATATTGGTAAAGCCTGAATGGGAGAGAAAGGCAATAGCCACCTGGTGATCTTATAATGGAATAGTTCATGGATGCTTAGGCAGCCATGGATAGAGCGATATAATATCTTCTTGCTGGAATAATTTCATGGCTTACAGTTCTCTTTTGTTGCAAAAAGAATAATATGTGAAATTTGTCAATTTAAGGGCATTTTCTGGCCTCAAGATCTGGCAGCTTTATTTTTTCACGAGCCTGAATGCATTTGGAAATGGAACCCCAGTTAAATTGGGTTCACTCCGCCATCAAGCAGAACCGGCACAGCCCTGGTGATGCCTCCAGTCTGTGACGACCGTGGGAATACAGCTGGTAGTAAAAAGGCAATTTTCATTAGCAATTTGAAATCCTTCCCATGTTCATTTCAATTAAGCCTGCGGCCCTGTTATATAGTTGGCTATATATCTATAATAATATTGCTGTAATAGCTGTAATCAATAGGCAGTTGGAGACGGAAAATATACAGGCATATTAGGACACATGCACGGATGCACACGCAATTACACACTACATGTATATATGTGAGTAATCTATATGCACAGAAATACACACACAACAGTAACGGAAACAAGATTATGAGGCATTCTGTGTTAACAGAAGCCACATACTTGATTATAGGCAGGCAGAGGCAGTACTTTTCATTTTATCCGTAGGACATTTCTATCCCAGATATTTCTTACTGTAAATATTTTGCAAATGTAATTTTTTAAAACCTGACCCCACTGAAATCCATTTTGTCAGTGGCTTCAGTAAAGCTGAGGTCCATTCACACGGTTTCTGAATGACGGGAGTTAGGAAGAGCTTAAATAAGCCTTACAGTGAGCGTCCGATGTTCACAGATACTTCTGTACAGGCCGCTGTTCCTACTCCATTTGTTTAGAGTAGAAGTAGAAACTCCTTCACAGTCAATGAAAATACAGATTATTACTAGTTACTTTCTCCCTCTAACATGCAATATTCATCTACAGGTTCCTTAAGGTCCTCAATTTTTGTCCATGGAGTGCATAGGAACACTTGGCTCAAGCTTGTGGATGTCAGAACTCTATTTAAATCACAGTACAGCTTCTGCTAAATTATTTTGATTTCATTTCGCCTATTTTGAAATCAGCAAGAGAAAATTTCTACTTGCTCTTTTCTTATTTTGGCTCTACAGCTTTAATTTTCAACAAGTAAAATCTGTAACAAAGATACAACAGAGATTCTTATGAAACTGCTGGGAAAAAGCAGTAATAAAAATGCAGAAAATACTCATTATTATTTTCTGTCCTTGCCCCTAGATTATTCTTCTTTTTCAAAAAGGTTATTTATTTCAGTGACTTCATAGCAGGTCCACAAAAGTGAAGCAGACAGATGGTAGGAACAAGGTTATTGCATTAATGAGAGCAGATACTGCACAGACACCAGAAACCTGGTACGGTTAAAACGATGAGAGAAAGTGACACAGAAAAATTAAACGATTGACCAGATATATGGCTAATAGACTGGTGGGTCTTACAATATATAGGAACTAAAACCGGCCCAAATGCAGAAGGAAGCAAAGTAAATGTATAAAACATGTATAATCAGAGATTGAATTATCTCCCCCTCACTCAAGCTAAAACGCAGTTTGCCTTCAGGGGTTGCTCTGCAAGATCCTGCTGGCTAGAGGCTCACGGCTGGAGAAGCATCCTTCAAACAGCTCGCTATGACCATTGCGTAAGCCCATGATACGAAGGACAAAGGGATCAAATCCATTTCTTTAAAGCAGTATTTTATTTGTCACTATAACCTGGAGCAACCATAGTGACTATTATCTCTATCTGAGCATCTCACAGCAACTGGAAGAGGCTTGAAAAGAAGATTTGTGTGCTTGAAAGCTTGTCTGTTTTTTCCAGCTCTGTTGGATGACCTAATAAAAGACATCACCTCTAGCCAAAAACCTCGCTTCACTCTTATTTTCACTCTTTAGGACAAAACCAACATTGCCTGGACTGAGCAGAGGAGACTAGAATTCATGTTTAAGCAGGGGATTTTCCTTTATAAAGAATCAGCAGTACAGAACGCTGCTGTAAGGCAAATGCTAACATTATAACATAGGAAATTTTAACTACTGTTTCCATTTTAAAGACAAGTAAACTGCTGTGGACCTGAGTGCTGCCAAAGATCCAAAAGAGGCAGAACCAGCTCCAGACACGCGGCTCCCCATCCAGCAGACAATTCCTATTTTTGCATATCAGAGTCTCCCGGTGCTTAATGAGTAGTCTATAATTTGAATGAGGTAAGAGGAGGAATTACTCAGTCTCGAATGACTTATTTATCGCCACACCAAGCTCGGTCCTGAAGCTCCCAGGCATTCTTTAAACATATGCCGCAGGACACCTCGTGCCAGCTGGCAGCTCCGCTTTAGCCTCCGCTTTTCACCGCTCGCCACTGACGTTTTGTCCCAGATCCAGAATCTGAAACACAGCCTTCTCTGCTGGCTCCATCCAAGTTTCAAGTCGTATCAAAACTTCCCCGTATTGGCAGGCAAGCACGTAGTACCCTATACAAAATGATTCCAAAGTACGGCCAGGTCTCAGACTGACGGCTTTGGTTGCTGGGGCTGACACCGTATCTGCAGCAGGATGCCTTCTGCCTTCTGTTAGCTCTCCAAAACGAGAGCTCAAGATCACAAAGAGGTTATAGGAAGCCTTTTGGATTTCACTCCATTGTGCGTTGTCTCAGAACACAAAGAAGAGACTTCACCTTCAGTCACACAAGGGGATTTCATCCACATACCCAAAGAAGAGACTTCACCTTCAGTCACATGAGGGGATTTCATCCACATACCCCAGCTACATTCTGGTAAAATCTGGTTTATGCAAATGAAAATAAAAGCGCTACGCCAAGGTAAAAACTTTCCAAGGTAAAGAAAAAAAGAGATAAAGTAGTTCTCCCTGGAATGGCATATTGAGAGTAAAACTCAATAATGAACCTGAATGTTTGAACTGTCAAAAGCAGTTTGGGGGTGGAAGGTATAGATAAATGGGCTATGCTGCAGAACCATACCATATATATACGTAAGCACATTATGTGGTGCAGTAACACACTGGTGTGTTTTTCAATACTGAATTTACAGACTAATGTTTCCATCTATCATTTTCTTGAACTCCCCAGCGAACTTGATTATTTTTTTTTTACATTTATTTAGTTTAATCCAAATACTCATTTCACAACCTCCAAAACACGCACAGCTCTGGTCCTACAGGGCCTTGGAGAGCAGAGAACAGCACAGTCACTAATCCCGATAGTGACAGTCAGCATTCAATATTCAACTACTGTAATTAATAAAACAGCGCTGTTGCTATTTTTCACTAATAGAGGATTTCCAAAAGCAAATTGCAGCAATAAATTACATTATTACAGCCTCTAGTATTGTTCTGTGAGGTAACAAATCTTGCAGAAAGACAATCAGCTTTGCTAGAGAAAAAAATACAAAGGACAAATTCGATGACTAGGACCTGATTAAAATTAATGTCAGGGTTCCTTTTGTTTCCATTTGCTTGCTGAATTTCCCTCTCTCACCAGCACGCTGGCTTGCTGATGCTCATGCTATGGTGCTGGTGCTTTAAATATTGGGCATGATTTGGTTCTGAGGGGAAAAACAACCCAGTAACATTCTGTAAAGCATCCACCACAGCAATGGGGCATTGCAAAAAGACCTTCATGAATGTAGCAAGGTAAGTTTTATTAGTACCCAAACTTTGGTACAGTCTCGGTACCCTTTTGGTGTGGGGATGATGAACAGACCCAACCCATCGCCACTGCTGCTCCCCACGTCCTCCCAGCAGCTGCCGCACAGACAGGGAAGGAAAGGGCCAGGATCCCGGGCTGGCTTTCTCCCCAGCACCGCACCAAACCCTGCCCGAGGCTTCAGCGCTTTATCTCCCTCAAGCACAACTACTGAGTTTGAAGTACAGATTCATAACGAATTCCATGGCAAACATCTGCGGTGACGAGAGTCTGGCTGGATAATGAACTGTAAACTGAGAGCGGGGGAAGGCAAACACGCATCTAATAGCAAACTGAAGGTGAAAAGTTGCTGGGATTTTAATGCTTGGGGTAGCTCATTATAACACCAAGGCTTATAAAAGTCCTGATGATTTTTTTTTCCCCACGCTCACTCATTATCTTCCATTAGAGTAAAGCATCTCCTTGCTGTCTAGATAGTCTCACGGTCTAAGCTGGAGCACCTCAGGACCTCACTAATTAAAGTCCAGCCTGAACAATTCATAATTCAGCTCGGTGACTATTTCACCTGATTGTGAAGAATGCGATATTCCCCCGAAATACTAAAACTTTCTTAACAGATGAAAATCATCATTAGCAGATGCCAATTAAGAGAAACGTTCCTGTTTCCTGGTATGGTCACAGCTCGCCCACTGGATGCTCACGCTGGCGGGGCAACTGCTGTGTCTGCAAACACGCCGGCCCTGCTCTGGCAGCCGCTGTTCAGCCCAGCATCGCTCTGAAGTGGAGACCATTGACCATTGTATCGGTTAAGTCGAGACAACTGATTGTTAGCTAAGGCTAATGAGAGAGCACTATTTTAGATGAAAACTAGCGGTTTGACTTCCATAGAATAAGGCGCAATTCAGCAATCGAGACTGTTGAGTTCCAGCTCTGCCAGCACCTCATGAACAGACCTGTGCAATGCTCTTCCACCTCCTTTTCCCTTTCTCCCCAGACTCAGAAGCAGGCACAGCATTTGTTTCCCATCGCTGGCCATGAGTGAACGCTGGTCAGTCTGAATTCCTTATTGCGCACTACAGTCTTACAAATTGGTAACTTCTCTGTCTTTAAATTCCAGCTCTGTTTCAGTTGCAGACTTGTGCAGGATATCAGTCTCTGAAAATGGTCTCCAGCTCCAGGTGAGAAGGGCTTCTCTGCCCTGGCACACAGTCCTTAGCAGCTCCAGCATCCAAATACACAGCCCTGGAAAGCCCTTCTGAAGCGCTATCATCCGGGTGTCCGCTGGCTCATTATTACATCTCCGCACGGTCTCTGCTCACACGTGTGTGGCAGCTGTGAAATTGGCTATGTGGTTATGTTAAACAATCAGAATTTTAATCAGCTGTCATTTCAAATATAAACTGTTATTTAAGATGTCTTATTCTGATGGAGCAGCATCACAAACCTGAGCCAATACTTAAAGCGGTCCCAAAATCCTGCTCAATAAATCACAAGAATAGAATCTCCAGACTTCACGTTACACAATGCAATGCCGTGAAGCACAGTTACCTGCAGCAGAACGTGGACTTCGCTCAGGCTGACCTGCGATGCTGCGAATCAGCACCGAAGCACCTTGGCTTTCATCAGCTTGGCTTGTGGACTGAGAACGTTCTAGAGCATTCTTGCTTGCCTGTCATTTGCCTGTACAGGATTTAGTGCTATAAGATGCTCTTCTTTGTGGGGAGCATTTAGGTATTACCACAACACTGAGCATCTAATAATTGAGTCCCTGGCTGTCTCGCTGCACATTCCCACTGTTCTGCAATTTTTTGTTGAGGTTGGGCAGCATATATATTAAGCCTTATATTGATATCTCGCTAATACGGAAAGGAAAATTAGCCAAGAAACCCAAAATTTCTCTATATGGAGGAGCTCTTTTACAGAACACTTGAAAAACCTGGAAGCCAGCTGACCCCAAGTCTCATCAGCATTTTAAAAATCTCAAAGTAATCCATTCAATAGCTTTGTCAGATGTGAGGGATGCTGGAAGAGGAAATTACACATACTGGTGTGCTGCATAGAAAATGGCATACAACTCGATCCAATGGAAATATTAATTCCAGCCAGCTGAGATAGCCTTATTGATCCATTCTCATTTCCTGCACAAGGCAGGACTGAATGTGATTGTAGTAAAGAAAACAGAAGCTAGAAGCAAAAGCGCAGGGGTTGTAGGAATGATGACTGGGACTTAAAAAGGCACTGCTAAATTGAGCCATTTTGAATTCCTTGTGTTGTCTGCATCTTTTGACCAATTTGAGATCAATGAACAACAGTTCAGCCTTTTTTTTGCCTTTGTTTCCCAATGGGCAGACAACAAAAAAGCCAATTCGTAACAGATCAGATTAATCGATAGGCATTGCTAGTCACAGCTCAACAGACTATGTGACAGGGCCATTTATAAGCAGGTGCGCAGCCTCCTGAGTTACTCTGGTGTAAATATAGAGCAGTAATACAAACTTCAGTGAAATCATATCCACCATAAATCTAAAGGAAGGAACGTTATCCCCATTTAAACAATTGTAACCTGTCACGATGGAAATTGTAGATGTGTAAGTGGTCTGGGTTACTGCCTCTCCCTCGACATCAGAAGATTGTAACTGATCTTTCACACAATGGACTCGGTATTGTAATGGAACTCCAAAAACCCTTGGCTTCACAGTATTATTTAGGGCTTCATAGTTGATTTAGGTCATCCCAGTTAACATTACTAACAGTAAAATGATAGTTTTACATCTAATAAATTTATTTCAATTCGCAGTGCTTACTTGATGTGATTCATAGAATCCCTTAGGTTGGAAAAGACCTTTAGGATCATCAAGTCCAACCATTAAGCATAATTATCTGAGACAATAAGTGTCAGCTGAGAAGTCTGATATGCAGATTATCTGTTTGTTTGTGTGTGCGAAGCAAATCAGGAAACGGCTGTGTTTATACAGCCTCAGGTTTTATCTTCTGGAAAGCTCCGTGTCTATTGCCCTCCACTTCATTCAAGACTCAAAGATGAACAGGAGTGAGAATTCGGCACTTCTGTGACCTTGGAACAGACAGAGCTGTATGGTGTGAAATCACAGACTGCGCAGGAATGAAAATGCTAGTTATTTAGGACCACACTTTAAAATGGTATTGCAGGGACTTCATTACAATAAAATACCTTACGAAATCTTTACCTTTGGGAACGGCACACAGAAGGGTGTATATAACAAAGATTGCTTTGGGAGCTAAATTTTCCATCATCTGTGTTTTAAAGGAAAGCAAGCATACATAAAAATGGGAAAAAAAAGTGGTTTTGCTTGTCACAGCTCTGTGTCTTACATGTCCATTCACTGACTTCTGCATCAGAACCATCAATACATTGAGTTCTGAATGTGAAGAAAGGTACATGCAAAACAACATCAGCAGAAAGGCCGGATGCGTAGCGACTGATCGTATCTTTTTTTTAAACCTATTGATAGAGCTGAGGAGAAAATACCAACTTCTGAGCACGTGTGGTGTGATACAGCAGTAAGAACCTCTAAATGATGCCTGAGAGCAGTTCCAGCTTTGATTTACTTCTAGGAAGTTACCAACGGATTATAGAGCCTGATGAACGAAGCCTGAAAGACCCACTGAAAATTTAGTATTAATGTTATTATAAAGAGGAAATATGCATAGATGAGCAAGTTACATGGCTTCCCATGGTGACAAATATCTTTTGGAGTAAATTCAGACCAGAACTCTCACATTAGCCTCCTGATATTGGGTTTATGCTTCAGCATTTTAAATATCTGGATTTCATGCAGTTAGAGATGAACTAAATCAGAGGGAGCTGATCCTGCTACTGGAGGGCTAATACTTCAGTTACGTACCTGGGGACCCAGATGGTTTTGCATAAATATTAAACTATTGATTCATCGAAGAAGTTCTTTAATATTGGTTTGCCTTCCTGGGATCGAACAATGAACTTATACACAGGGTCTACCTTGCTCTAGCCCAAAGCAGAATTTAATGTGTTATCCATTTAAAGCATGAAAAGAAATCTCACTGAATTTCCTAAAACATGATCCCATGTTGAATGCAAACACACAGACGTCTTCAGTGGGGTTTGGGTGTGTGCACATCCTACAACCGGGAACAATTGTTGCGTTAGTTTTTTAATCTTTTCAAGCGGTAAAATCAACACAGTTGGCTGCATTTGCTCATGAGAATATAGAAATTTGAGGAAAATGTGGGAAGTTAAGCAACGTTGTACACATTAACTGGCAATTTCTGAGGTTACTTGTGATTAATTGTGGCGGTTTTCAAAACCGGCTTAGTAGATAATTAATTAAGCTTCTGTGGAAGCACTTTCCTAATGGATCCTGCAACAAGTAACATGAAATCAGAAATGCTACAAGCAGGCACAACTCAGTAGATTTTCTCTACTGGAAGATTAAGTCTTTGGGGTAGATTTTTCCTACAGCAGACAGTAGGATATATTTTCTGAAAGCAACAGAATCGGTTCGAAATACATTTTCCTAACATTTCTGTCTCATTTTTCTCTCTAAATACCTTGAAGGGTGAAATGTCCTCCAAAATTATTCAGATTGATTAACTTCTGAGCTCAGGAAAAAAATATACTGACCTCAAATTTACATCTCATTTTTTTCTGGAAAAAAGTTATTACGCTTATTCTCAGCCCAGTAGTTTCTACATCTCTTGCTCCTTTTATTTCACGGTGGTGTTCACCGGAGCAGCATCACCGTGTTGTTGTTTCTTACTTATATCCACTATTTAGCCCAGTAGTCAGGCACACAGAGTATGGATTGTACTAAACCCCTCTATTTTGATTGTATGATGAATTTCCATCGATTTTTCAGCAAGCGTGTCCTACCGCTTGCTCCGCTGATCCAAGTCTCTTTTAAAATTTCAGGTTCAGTTCTTTCTGACAATGTCAATTCTTTAATCCCTTTCATTCCCAAATTCTGCAGCAACAATTGCACTAGCCTTTTGAAGGCCCTCTTGTTTTTCATCTTACTTCTTTTTTGTAACGTAATCAGGCATAGAGCCATAAAGGATACATGATCTCTCTTGCTTCATAAGTTTGGAATGGATCACAGGAGACTCTGTGAGTCAGAGAGAACCTTTATGTTGTATTCAAACCAAGCACACATTTGCTGCTTTCAGCCCCAAAAACGCTGCCTGGGGTGCCCATCAGGCCGATGGCACAGACTTGGTCGGATCCTACATCCTGACCTATTGATAGTACAGTATCTTTGGGCTGCTCTTTCAAATTTTTTTGGCCACATTGAAAAATTCTCAATGAAAGATGCTGCATTTGACGCCAGCAGTTTTGCTGTAGGAACACTCCATACTTCAATCAACAAAATCTACCTTACCCTCTAGAGGACCATGAAACACACTTGCCAATGAACACTGAGACCTAATTCCTGTGCGTGATCGAGTGCTGTTGCTTTACAGAGTGTAGTCAGGATAAAGACTGTGGTCTGACTTCTCAGCATATACAGGATCACCCTCTCTTTTTAGCGTGACTCTTGTTTCTGAACAGCACTGCCAGGTAATCAGCTCAGCTAGAGATTAATACCGAAATGAACAAACACCCTGGCTGGATATGCAGTGTCAGCTAACAGGAAACTCCGAAAATTCCCTTTATCTACTAATATCCCGCTAGTAAAGCCAATTTTGCATTGGTATCCCATCCAACTGGGTTCTGTTAACACAGTATATTTTGGCTCCAGCCAAGTGTTATCACAAGGTACAGAAATGTGATAAACAAACAGGAGAAAGCTTTGCAAAGAGAAAGGTTTAATGATTTCCTTGTTTGAACCTTGTGCACAACCCAGAGTGCCTAATGGCACATCTGTTGGGAATAAATGATCTTGCCTTATATGGTTCATACACCGTTAAATTAATTAATTCAGGCCTCCAGTTCTTAAAGGTACCCTTGTAAGTGGAAGAATTTTGATCTAGAATAGACACAAGGCCGCAGCAAATCTTGAACCTTTAATGGAAGTGCAAAGGCATTAGACACTGATATGAGATACTAAAAAAATCTTGAGTCCCTCAGATGTGGAATACAGAGAAGAAGTTGACTAATTCTTTTAAAAAACGAACACGAATATGCTAACTCTGCCATCAGACAGATGTCTACCAATGATACTGGAACCTACAAAGTCATCTATCTCAAAACTAAATCTGACTAGAGATTCCTTCCTTATGCACATCCTCAAGTCTACAGAGCACAGAAGCTCAAACATGTATTCCCTGTTCAACTCCACAGCTAATGAGGACAATTATTTCCCTCTCAGCTCTGGAATGTAGCACAGGCTTTCCGCTGACTTCACAGACTTTGGATCAGGAAATTGCTGGGCATGACCCCATTGGATATGAGCAGCAGTTTTACTCTTCAAAGGGGAAGAATATATTGAAGTCTACGACTTCCAGGAAACAATACTCATCTAATTATCTGTTGCAAACCACTGAATATTGTTGAAACAAAAGGATTGCCAGAATTTCACCACCAAGTCTATGCACAGAAGAGGCAAAAACTGTCTTTATCTCAAGCCATGAGTTTTCTCGCGTTTACTCTCCCAATTCTCTCCCTCATCCCACCAGGGGGGAGTGAGTGAGTGGCTGCGTGGGGCTGAGTTAGACCACAACAGCTATCAAATGGGGTGGTGGGGCAGAACGTGCCCCTTTGCCCATCTATCTGAGGTCTGGCATACATTTTCTGAGACCATATACAGATCAGATGGAGCCACATGCTGAAACAGTTTCTTACCATCGCCAATGGCACAATTCCAACAAGATCCTTCTGGCAGATGAAGATTTCTGACAAGGTTATGTCTGTTGTCCCCCTCCGAGGGTATTCCACCTGCCAGCTGATGGGCTGCGTTCCAGAGAGGCTGCTGAAACTGGCTATTTCAAAGTTCATCTGCACGACCTCGTTGAATAAACTGTTACTTCTGAAAAGAGGAAAACAGGGAAAGGGAAGAGCTATTACTTTTGCTGGAGAAGGCAAATGAAGTGAATCATATTAGCTACTGGAAAATGCAGCTATTTATATGCAGATACAACGCAAGGCCTTTTCCAATCGACAACTTTTTCAGAGCATACAAACCGGAGTTATTCAAAATGGGTCAGCTGCGAACGCTATGTGGAGGGACAAAATCCAGGATATGGTATCTGATGAAAGCAAAAAATATACTTATTCCACTATCCATTTCTTATGATTTTGCAAGTATGATCCAACCCTACTGCAAGATGGATTTGATTCTAATCAACCAAAATTAAGTCCAGAGCAGCTCACAAAGACTGAAGAGTTAGCACGGTCAAAAAGAAAAACAAGGCATCTTTTTATATGTCCACCATCAAAATCACATAAATCCTTAGCAATAAAACTCAGTGTAATTGAAGGTCATATATGCTGCACGGAAACTGTTGAAACAATTAACATGATTAGATGGAAAAACGACAAGATTAGTTTAAACTTAGAGGTATGCCCTGGAAATTAAAACCCAAATAGGAAGAACAAAGCTATGGTAGGTAAAATATACTATCAAGTCAGGAGGCATAAGATAATTTGAATAACAAATACGAAAAGACACACTGAAATTCTTTTCCTCACATTAAATTTCTTTAACTACACCAGAAATAAACAGAATATATTATAGAAATTCGCTGGACTATCTACTAGTTTAATTAAAAATAAGTAAGAAGTACAAATTATATGGATCAGAAAATAAACATTAACCATTCTGGAACTTTCTAAATGTCTTTCCACAGTGTAGAAAGTCTTGATATTTCACAGAATGCTACTTTAACCTAACCCTATGCCGCAATAAATCTCAAATGAAGGGAACGACAGGCATCTTCCCAGCTCCAGTAACCCAGTCCCAGCTTCCTCACACCTTCGGATGCATTCATCACATTAACGGCTTCAATTTTTCCTCTTTTTTTTTTTAATGTACAATACATGAAGGTCCATTTCTGAGAAAATCCATCAAGAACTGATCATGTACAAAGCACATTCTCAAGTGCTAGACTTTCTTTTTACCTCTTGAACAGAAATCACCATTTTTTATTACTTAAGACATATTCTGCGCTTTACTTTGCATGATTACTTTGAAAGCAAATGCGTTCCCCTGATAATTATTACTTTGATTATGGGTTTTCATTTGGATGGCTTACTCTGAAAAGTCCTAGTACTGCCTAATGCTTTAAATTTATTTCCTTGCTGGTTTCTTGCTGTGTCAAAATAGAGATATCGTAACACTTTTGCAATAGCGGTTTACTTCCTCCATGCATTTAAAGAGTGATTTTTGGGTAGTAATGGGATAGATGGATGGGTGTAGCGATTCATAACTCAAGACCAGCCTATTCCCACTTGAAGAGCTCCTACTAAATAAATCTTCCAGCTTGCATATACAAGACAACTGTGAGAACTCTAGTTTACACACTTCTGGGACATCCCAAATGAATATATACTGGATTGAACTTTGTCATTTATTTGAGAACATGATTATATGCAAAGATACCTGAATCACCTGAGCTACAGCGTTCATTTAGCTGTTAAAGGCACCATTATACCTCAGATTAATGGCACCTGAAATGCCATTATTTTCACCGTTGCCAGATCTGATGCTTAGTAACTGACAGAGAGAAAGTTTTAACATGTGATTGACTATCTCAGTGCTTTCACTTATGCTAAATAGAGAGGAAATTCTTGCATGCCTCCAAGTTCTTCTAAGAGGCAACATATGTCAGGAAAGCTTTTGTGATCAAGAAGTCTCCACTTTCTCTAAAGGGGCTCTGAGCAGGTGGGGAATGTGCAGCTTTACAGCAAAAGCCCCACAGCTCTGCCCGTAGGACCAGAGCGCTCTGGGTGGGGAAAAGCTCATTTCCAGCCATCGCCACCAAACGCTGCCTCAAAACCACCGCTTCGTTTGGATTTCCAGTGCTCATTGAGCTAGTTCAGCCAACTGGCTTCGTGCCCCATGATAAAGTCAGGCTGATTCTTCCCAAGGTATCAAGCTGGAGCGGTGGAGAGATATAAAAAATGGTACCAAAATTATTATCAGAACTTGGTAAAACATTGCTGAAATATTTCTTCGGCAAAATACAGGATACAAAAAAGTCCAAAAATACGCATGGTATAAGATGAAGGTTTTATTGGCGCTTTTTCAGGATGATCTGCATGATTTAAACGGCTGCACTTGTGAGTGATGCACCCACCTCCTTCCATGGCGATTAAGACTTTATGCGATGTCGCACTATCATCAGTTTCCTCCTTCTCTCTTCATACAGAAGAAACAGAGAGATGATCAACAGCTGGGAAAGCATCCACTTGAAAAAAAATACGCCTTCAGAGATGTGTAATGGCTGAGAAAAAACTTCTCATGAAGCATATTTAATGTTCAGAGCTTGTTCACTGACTGAAACAGCAATTCCTTAATATCTAACATTTAGAACTGCTCAGCAGCCGGAACAGCAAGTAATTACAAAACTTTTCTAAAGTACACAGCACGTAGTGATTACAGATGAAGCTTCATGAAGGCACGGCTTCTAAGAAATTGCTCCGGGGCGGATATATGAGTCTAATTTGATTGGATTGAGAGTTCCCCTGCGCCAGTTCACTCCCCAGATGTATTTTAATTTATAAATATGCTAATCATTCAGGTCTAGATTGGGCCACGCGCTTGCACAAGGGAGTAAGGACTCCCTTTGATCTGCTAAACAGCCACAAGTGAGGAGCCCTGAACCCACAGCCGCTCCTTTGCTGAGATGGGCCGGGATTAGGTGCTGCTCACTGGTTACAGCAGCTGGGCCAGCAAGTTAGGGATGGGGTTAGTGATTTACTATGGGCTAGTGGTAAATTACAACCCCAGGAGAACGAGGAGGAACTGCGCAGCAGAGATGTGCGAAGGGTTCTGAACAGCACCGTTTGAGAAAAAGAAGGTGGAACAGAGATGTTCTGTTAACGGAAAGATAATAAAAAATGCATAAAAGGCAAAAGATAAGCGACACAGGGAGAAAGCGCCATAGAACTCACCAGCTCTTGCCAACTGGATGGACAGAACGCCCACTTTTGCTATCAGCTACTGTTAGTTTAACCAGGATTCTTTTGAGTATATTAAACATTCTTACACAACTATTCATTGATCATTCAAACCTTCAGTGCGCTGAGAATTATTTACCCTCGGAAGGAGATTTTTTTCCTATAGATACTTAGGACTGGCTGTATCAAAAGCTGTGCTTAACCCTCTCATCAACATAGGGGATTTAAAACACAGTACAATGTATACACAACCCCCTTGTAAACCCATGGACAGACCCATATGTACTGTGGGTAATACCACAGGTGCCAGAACGCAGAACAGACGCTGTTTCCCTGCAGAGGTCTGGTGAGAGGTGGAATGATGTTAAACACAGCAAAGGCTGAAATCACTTGTATGGGCCATGCATGGCCCAGAAACAGCAACCCCAGGCCCAGCGCTGCAAAGGCTTTCACAGGCCACAGTGGGGAAAGGCGGATAATTACTAAGAAAAACAGTGCAGAAGTCTTGGATGATGTAAGATCCATAAACACATGGAAATGTTTGTTGAATGCCTGTCTACATGGGTGGACCACGACTCTCTGATGAGAGATTTCAAAGTGTTGGGTTATTGCTCTGAGTAATAGAGCAGTTTCGACTCTTAAATGAGTGAATCTTAGGACTGCTACAGGCTAAATCAATAATTTCGATTTATTACAATGGCTCTCAAAAGAGAAATTTTGAAAAGCCTAGATTAAAAACATTTTTTAGCCATCCTTTATTCCAATGGATTTGTACTGAAAGTGCCTAGGGATCCAAGAATACTTCGACCTGCTGAATATTTAGCAACTCTTTTCCTATTTAACGCTACCCAGTTTGACAGTGACATCTTAATGCAAGATCAGCGCTTACTAAATGACATTAAAAACTGAAACCTCATTATCCCTCTGTTACATTGCACATCTTACTCTTCACTAAAATTAATGTACTGAAGCATGTACAAACTCCCCTCGAAAGCCAATGGTCAACCTGGACCCCAGAGTGATCTGTACTTTGGCCCACTTAGATGTACACACCAAAGCCTCTTCCCATCTTACAACTGGGGATACAGGACACATGTTTTTCTATTCCTGCTATTCTCAATGTTTTGCTCCTGCAGTTTTTCCTACCCACATTTGACAACGGGGCTGTGTTCAATGGACGCACCCGAGGATCAGGATGAATCGCAGCAATTTAAGAAAAAGCAACAAACACAGAGATTAGAACCTATTTGGAATCTGTGACTGATTATGACTTTAAAGATGACGAAATTATGTGGCCAGTCTAACAGTCAGCACTCAATGCTAACAAAGGGTGGGTCATTATCAACTCAAGAGGCTTTGAATCCGACACCCAGGAGCTAAACCTGTAACACCCACCCCTGGGACCTTACCCATCCATTGCACTTCTGAAAGACTTGATAAAATCGAGTGCAAACGCTTAATACGTTGCTTTCAGGCAGATAATCCCTTGGAAAAACCGTGGAAAGGATGTGGTAATTAAGAATGCCAACTACTGGACACATAATGCTGTTTAAATTTCTTATTTTCCAATATTAGCCTTGCTTTCATCTTTAAACAATAAAAAGCAGCAGTGGAGAAAGAAAAGGATGATCTATTTTGGCAATTAGCAGATAGGGAGGACATAATTTCACGGAAAACTACCACATTAAAAGTATTTTGAAGGTCTTCAAAGGAAAATATCTGAGGTATAACTTAGCAAACTCTTGAGTAACACAACATTATACACATGTATATCTTCAAAAGCATGATATAATGCTGTAATGCAGTCCAGATGAGAGTTAGATTAGTTAATAAGGTTTCTCAGCTTTCTTGTCATAAACTGTGATATAAAACATGGCTTTTTGATTAAGGTATTGGGCTGAGACAGGAAATCTCATTTCACTTCCCAGCTCCTCCACAGCATCCTTTAATGACCTCAGGCAAGACGTGAAGATACAGATCCTTACAGCTAAAATAAAATCAATAGGAATTAGGCATTGTGGAGCTTTATAGAACCTCTGGTGTCTGTCTGCTACTTCAGGCACCTGAATCCGGTACCCGTATCGCGTTGGTTCTGAGCCCCAGGATCCCAGCTGCGTTCAACCACATCCAGGCAGGACAGTCAGAGCGTTACGCTGAGAGCTCCCGCTCGCGAGGGAACCTCGTAGCTGACAAAACGTGCACTGTCTGGGCGGTATAAGGAAGAGAATCCCTTGGGTGTGATCCTTCTGTGCCTTTACTTCCCATTCAAACAATGGGAATATTTTTTTTCTCTTTTAGTCTCAAAAAAACCTAAGAGCATGTGGTGCCTGACTTCTCTGCGCAAGCCTTGCACACAGATGCTAATCTCAGCGACGCTAATTGCTACCCTAGCATAAACAGCAGAAGTCATGTTGCTAATTAGAGAACAGAAAAGCTCCTCTGTTGGACAGGCAGAAAACAGAATGAGACAGTCCTTGAAGGACTGAGACCTGTCTGGGGATCGCAGTAACTCAGCAATTCCTCCCTTCTACGCAGGACGTTTTTTAGAGTCACTAATCACCAATAAATGCTGCAGTCAAGACAGCAGGCTCATTAGTCTCCTCTGCTACTACATCACATCCAGGCACAAGGTGGATGAGATCGATTTTTCCCTTTTCCCAAAGGAAGCAGGAATGGACCCTCTGCCTCAGACCGGTGCCATCGCATAAAGGCTACCTGCAAATCCCAGTTCTGAGCTATCATCATCTCCCACCTATATCTCATTTTCCATTCACTTTGCACAAGATATTAGTCTGTTAATGTCTTCATTATAATTTCAGATAACAAAATATGTAGGCAGATTGGTCAAGAAATAATCTTTCACAGTGATTCATCATCTCTTCCTGCCTCCGAGAAGGACATTTTCTACTTAGTATTCATTCAGTGCTGGAAACTCTCCAGAATCGCTGTAAGTAAGAAGTATTTTTCTCTTTTGGAGACAGCAAATGTTTAAGCACCGAAAATCTTCCAAGGGGCATCACAGGAAAGGAGACCCTGAGCAGAGATTTTCAGAGATTCACTCCAAACCCACTGGCTTTCAAATGAAGAAAGGAAGTCAGAATCACTCCGACCATCAGCATTAGATTATATGGTTCTGTCAGCCTGCTAAAAGCAGCAAGATGAGATAAAATACACAAGTCAGGTGTCTCCAGCTTTCAGTTCCTACACTTTTCACTGTGCTTTTCCTTTACTGATCCGCTAGCAGATCTGCTTTTGGGCTATGCTTGAAAATCCCCAATATTTGTGCATAAAGATCCCAATTCCTTTCCAACAGGGCAGCTGCACTTGCCCCCTGAGAAAACACCTAGAAAGTCAACTATTCACCAGGTATGTGAAGTTGACAAAATACCTGCATTTTGGCTGTAAAGAAAGCACACACTTAATGGCATTAAAGCAGAAAAAACATAGAAGTGTTGAATATCATGGTAGGAAATAACCCAAAGGTGAACTAAAATAGATTTTCAAACTTGCTGACCACCAGCAAAGTTCACGGGGCAATGAAAAGTCAAGCTTGTGGGTGACAGCCCCGTGCTGTCCCCTCCACTCCATTTGGGCACGACTGCAGCTTTTCAAGTTCAAGTGTGTAAAGAAGGTAAAGGGCTTTTTCAGATCCGAGGCCGTGATCAACAGCCGCTCGGTGGCAGCTCTCTGAAGACACCTCCAATTTAGCACAAGAGCTTTCCTAGGTGTCTGTGAAGCTGCCCGAATAGCGACTAAAAGGTCTTGAAATGAGCTGCGTCCTTTGAGAAATAAGCTCAACAGCTGCAATTTCATCACAGAGCAAACTCTGTTTGTGTGGAGTCCCTTGGACTAGAAGCTGCAGGGAATTGAATAATACTGTGTAAAATCCAGAGCTAGAGAATATCAGCCTGGGCAATGTGGAGGAGTGCTTTTATTTCTAGAAAGTCAATATATTATTGCGAGCTTCACTAAGGAGCAGTCTGCAGCAGGAATATATTAATTTTCTTCAATCTCAGGTCTTACCTCCTGTCTCAGAGCATATTATTCCCCTTATTAGTATTTGCAGAATATATGATATACTCTTTTAATCCTACTCTTTGCTTGTAAATTCTTTTTCATGGTGTATGCTGCTCACACGGTCTTGAATATGCTAAAGTAAAGTACGATCAGGGTAAAGCAGAAACCCAAACTAGTCAAAGGAAAAGATGCTCCAGATGCTGTTTACCAAATATGTCCCGCAAGATACGAAAGGGGAAAAAACCCCCAAACAAACCGAAGCGCAAGATAAGGTGCACACCGGCATAACCAAATAACTCCATTGAGAATCATCTAAACACCTCATCATAAGGAGGGGAGTTTCCTAAAGTAAGATAAGGGCAATATAGGTTAGACACAACAACAAAAAAGGAAGTTTTAGCTTTCTCTTTATCTTTTTGCTTCCCCTGAAGGGGTAAAGATGGGTAGAAAACTGCAGGAACCATCTGAGATAAAGAACCTTCATTTTGAGTTCACGGTGGAAAACCCTAAGACCCCAGCAGTGGTTGCTGGGATGCTTCACCCTTATTCAAATTTACAAAACTCATGGACCCCAGGGCTTTCAGTATCTGTAGTTCTGGAAGTCTGATGGACAAACCTTTATTTTACAGTTCATAAAGCAAAGTTTAACAACACTGCCTTCCTAACGCCATCCACAGCTCTCACTCATTGTGAATTTCAAAAGCTTATTAAAACCTGAACCAACATAAATATTGGAGCTAGATCCATTACATTTCATGATACAGTTATTTGGTGGCCAACTCTGGTACTTCCCTTCCCCTGTTCAAGGATAATAAAAGGAAAAAATGTCCCCATGACATTCAGTGGCAGAAATGTCATTGCTGAAGTGCCTGTGATGTGCAATTAACATTTTTAAGGAGTCATTTAAAAGGATATTGTCAAGGCTGATAGATTTGAGATTACACCAACTATCTGTGTTTAGATTTCTGCATAATTCAGCATCTCCCTCGCAAGTTCACCCTTTCACTTCTGGATATTTATATTTATGCCCACTGTATTGAGGGCACTATATGTATTTACTGTTGACTTCTCTTCCATTGCAGCACCATAACATTGAGTTATAATTGCAGTCATCAGAGCTTCTATCCAAAAAGCTTTCATTTTTTGTAGTGTCCTGCTTTCCTCAAGCAAGTTGTGAATTTCACAACAAAAACCACTTCGTTTAGGAGCAAAAATATAAGTTGTGAGGCAAAACCAGCTCAGTGTTAGGGTAGAGTTAAAAACAACGTACAAGTGAAGTCATTCTCCATTAGTAATGAAGATGTCACCAGCAGGACGGAGACTTCAGGTCTAGACTCAGCCTGTTTGCGTGTTGAAATCCCGGATCTTCCCCCCTTGGCAGTCCTGTCTGACACTTGTGCTTCACAGAACGGAAAAGCAGGAAAGCAGAGAAGGTATTTGCTATAGTAGAAAAACTGTCTTTAAGCAAAATGTTCATCAAAGTTTGTAGGAGATGCCAGCTACTTTTTAAAGATTCCACTGGACAGCGACTGAACGTTTGTGTTTGCAGCTGCGATGTTTCTCGAGAGAGCTGATAGCAGCCATCAGTCTGCAGGCAGAGCGCAGCCGCTCCTGTCGGGCTGTCAGGCGCATGAAGAGCAATGTGTCCTCAATATTTCAAGAAGACAAATGAAGGAGACACGATCCTACTGTTAAATGGCCTGTGAGAAAAGCAAGTGCCTCCTCGGCTGACAAAATACTTACAGATAAACTCCAAGAGCAACTTTGAAGTGATGACTCTGACATACCTGGTTCTGTCCCTACCTGGTTTTTCCCCACTGCACCTCAATTAGAAAACAGTTATGTCTAATTTGTTGGGAAGTTTAACTTCCAAATTCACTAAATCAGGCCATGATTCAAAGTAAGCAAACACAATAGACTCGGATGAAGCTTTTGAGAGCTGTCATGCTTTATAGAGGTGACTTTCTATTGCTAGGATCAAATTTTCCTCTTAACTTGACCCTCAGAAAGGTGTAGGAGTGCTGGGGGAAACCATGGGCTGCATGGCATCCAAATACTCTCCACACAACAGAGAGTTTTTTATTGCAGAAAGTAATAAACAAGAGTCTAGCACAGAATTTCTCTATGCACCATATAGTTACACATTTGTCTCACAGCCCAAAGCAAAGATTTAAAAATTTACTGCGATTTTTTTTTCCAAGCAACTATTACACACTTCTTTCTATGCCCTTCTGCACTAGGTGAATCAAAACAGGGTACTGTGTAATTACACAAAAGACATTTAGAGGACACTGTCAAGAAAGAAAAATCATAAAGAACAAGGCTTCCCTTTGTTATTGAAATGTTCAAGAATATTAGTCCCTGCTCTTGCTCTTTGCTGACTTGCGACACTTCGCGTGACCAGACAGGGGGAATTAGAGGGATGAACGTCCAGCTTTCCAAGTCTCCGCAGCAATGCAAAGCCAAGAGCAAAAGCTCCTCTGCACACATAGCACGTGCATGTGGGATGCAAGTGCCACAACGCTCAGGGAGATGAGAAAGAGCACGAAGCAGCATGGGGAACACACAAGTTGAAGACAACGCACTTGTGAGGACACTATTTCTTATGGAATCTGTCATCGGCAGCACAGGTCTGAAGCAGCTATTTGGGATGCATGGGAAAAAGCAGCGGTAATTAAGGCTTTGTGGTCGCGTGTGGGGGAAATTCACTGTTG
Organism: Patagioenas fasciata; assembly: GCF_037038585.1. Classification (NCBI taxonomy): domain Eukaryota; kingdom Metazoa; phylum Chordata; class Aves; order Columbiformes; family Columbidae; genus Patagioenas; species Patagioenas fasciata. The sequence goes on from NC_092536.1 coordinate 2,465,518, forward strand.
TGTGAATTTGTCATGGACAGATCCGTGGATGAGAGCTGAACTCTGTGCATCGGGCTGCAGACGAGGAGAACGCTGCTGATTCACCCCTGAGTCACCGAGCCTTCCTTCCGCTGCTTCATCCCCACCAGTACATACGTCCAATTGGCTTAACTTCAAAACTAAACTTAAGGGTTATCTTCCCTCTAAGTGAAAGCAGAAGAGGAAAAAGCGTACAAACTCAATCCCACAGGGGAATCCTACGAGTGGACGTTATCAGATTTACAGTCTTCTTCTGGAAGGTACCTGTGGAAGGTGATGAAGCTCAATGAGGTTTGCAGGGGTGAGAGTCCCACGTGCTCAAGTTCTTGGCCAGTTTCTAAAGCTGAAGTTTATTTTCAAAGAGCTGCCCGCATCCCACTCTGTGCTTTACACTATAGATGGTCTGAAATGCTGTGAATCTCAAGCATAAAGTTTTCCTTCATGTTATAAACAAGATTTAAGTTGGATCAGTAGTAACTACTTGCTAATGATAACTCAACTAAATCTCTAGATCTCAAAATGCCATCAATTTGTTTGTCAGCCATCTCTTGGCCGAGTTTGTCCCCCTGTGACGCTGCCTCAACTACTTCTACAGTAGATCTGAGCACAAACAGCCATGTTACTGTGGATTGCCAAAGAGCCCCCGCTCTGCCGGGCCCAGCCGTTCGTCTGGGGTAATTCAACTGCATCTGCACCTTTGTCTGTACGTTAAGAAATCTCCTTACACTTTTTAACTGCTCCCGTATAAGAACACCAGCAGAATTGACTTCACAGCCAAATAAATGTCAAGTAAGAGACAATTCTTCAAGACAAGCATTCGACGTCTGTCAGTCCAAGCTGTGCTGCGCTCTCCAATGGGAAAATGCACTCTGTATGCAGAGAAAACCCAAGAACACTGTCATGGATTTGTATTTGATAAAGCAGGTTTGCAGGAGCAACATGAAAAAAAAGGTTAAAAGGGGGGAAGGATGACAGCCAACTAGACTGGGGGGTTTTGGAAATTAACAGTACAAATATAAAGGAGTTTGTCCCTTCCGGCCCCTTCCCAGCTACAGATCCTTAATCTAGTTTGATTTTCCTGGGGTAGCAATCTGTCAGATACATCCCCTTCAGAACAAGATTATAAAAGGAGTGAATCATGGACACATTATTATTCCCCTCAGCATGCAGCGCTTTTTCTTTAAATACAGAAACCGTACTGTGCAGGAAATGATCCATCTATTAAAATTTGTGTCAACATCTCTCAGAACTCTCGAAGCTGTACGGTGAATACCGCTCAACCATTTTCCTCTGTCTGAGAAATCAGCATGATGACAACACTGAAATATGTTCCACGCGACACTTCGGTCCTGACCTAACTTCCACTCCAGTCAATCGGCGTCCTGCTTTTGATTTTGATGGGAGTGGGGCCACCGCTCCATTGTCACCTCTCTGGTCCCCTCAGGCGCTCTCTCCAGCCGCACTGTCAGCTTTGAGAAGCCAGGGCAGTTTCAAAGTACTATTCTGATGCCGAAGGCAAACTGCGAGATGACCTTTTCCACCAGCAGAGAGCTGCTAGGAGGCTGCTATTGAGTATCGCACCAGCTGCAATATCTGCTCCCAGTGCTGACCTGGCCGCGCTGCACACGAGATGGGTTTTCCTTTTGCTGTCTCCTCCCCAACTGCAGAGTCCGTTATACATTCTGAACACGCTCCTATCTACATGACATTCAACCTAAAAGATGTTGGAAAATGGACAAATACTCTCTTAATAATTTTCAGCAGCATCACCAACTCTTCCACGGATTCCGTTTCACCAGGAAGTTAGCTTTTATTTTTGCAGATAGCATGTCTGTGCTATCCAGTTATTGCTATAAAGAGATTTGGCCTTTATGACTAATTTAAAGGGTTTCCCAAAGCAGATGGAGCATTTTGAATATAGAAAAAGGGATTTACACGAATACTGAGCTCCAAATATTCAAATATAAAGACAAAATTGTGTCTAAGGCAATATTGGGAAGAGCTGCTCCAGGCTATTGGAGATTGTCTCTTCATCCTCAGTAAATGTCACGGAGTGTAAATTGACATTATTTCCTGCCACCAGTGGATTTTGATTTGATTCCTCTTGCTGATGTCCTAGTTCACAGAATGAAAATGTCTTGGTGAAATGGACAGAGAAAGGGAAGAGACAAAACAGGGAATATCTGAGCTGGCTGTATTAAATTATCATACGCTACTTCCATGTTCTACCTATGCCAGTAAACAGAAAAAAAGGCTTCTGGAATTATTGATGTAAGTTACTGACAAGCACAAAACCATCTGTGACAAGCCAAAGAACTGCAAACATCAAACTTTTGAATAAAATGCTGTATGTGTATATGTGTATATATAGTGGGGAGTAATAGAGACGCAAGAAAACACGTTGGACAGGCTGAATTTATCAAGGTTAAATTGCACCTACTTCCCTTCCTTGTTCTCAGTTCTCAAACTACACGTTAGACTGACGTTATCCTTAGCTAGCCAAGATCTACCGTCAGCCTCCCGTGACATTAACCACCCCACCTGGGCCCTTTCCATGCAGGGGAACATTGCCAAAGGGGACTCAGATCACATCTCCCATTTACAGATAAGTTCTCCTCGCTCATTTGCTGCCAGTGTCTCTGCTCGGAGGGCGGCGCTGGCCCCGGGGCGCGCAGCCGGTGTCTCCGTTAGCTGGATGCGACACGTGCTCTCGTGCTAAGAGTCTGTGTCAAAGCCCTTTCTGGGGTCACGGACTGACCGTATGATCTCACACCAGCCATTTGTCTTGCCTGGCCTTCTATTAAGCCTGTCAAGAGAATTGGTTCAATAGAAGAAAAACAGGAGCTCCTTAAAAATGTATTGGAACATGTGAGTTGAACATTTTGGGGTGAGGAAGCTATAAAAAATGACTCTGCAGTGAACTTCAGAATATCCATTTGTTAAAGAGGCAGTGATTTCCCTTCCTGAGAAATGCTTTTCATGGTGTGAAGCCTTGCAAAGGGAAAATATCATGCATCTAGAAACATTTTCAGAAGTACTTATACGAAGGAGAAATGTTTCAAAAATGATTAAGGCTGCCCATATATCTGTTATCCAGCAAGCCTACAATTTAAATCCTGGCAATACATCAATGTTTTCATTCTCAGCTGCATTTCCTGACATTTATGCCAAAACAAAATTCTGTAAAAGGTCATAACAGGAATCAAGTGTTATTAAGTGCACGATCTAACAAACAAAACAAATGACCTTCGCTGACACTTGCCTGGTCGTTCACGAACTCACAAACAATAGATGCCGACCGCTTTCTCAGACTCAACGAAGAATTTATCTTGGGTGAAATCATTCATATGCAGAGAGTCAGCAGACGCTTTCAATGCCTCAAACGGACTTCAAAGCAGGACTGAATTATGGTTTAGACTCTTTGTAACTATTCTCCTTTCTTTTTACATTATTCCACCCAGTGCTGGCGCACCATTGTGCTAAGTGGTATTAACGCATCACACAGCAGAAGATGATTTCATGTACCAGGAGACCTCGTGGTTCGCACAGGCAAAATAAACCACAGAATCACAGAATCCCAGAATGTCAGGGACTGGAAGGGCCCTGGAAAGCTCATCCAGTGCAATCCCCCCATGGAGCAGGAACACCCAGCTGAGGTTCCACAGGAAGGTGTCCAGGCGGGTTTGAATGTCTGCAGAGAAGGAGACTCCACAACCTCCCTGGGCAGCCTGGGCCAGGCTCTGACACCCTCACCATGAAGAAGTTTCTTCTTGTATTTAAGTGAAAAGATGTTTATTAGTTCCATATATAAATGGAAAAACGAGACCTGGAGAAAACAGAGTGGCTTGCTCCAGATCACATCAAACACCTGCAGCACTGAGACTGGACCGAGCCCTCGTTCCAGGGCGACTCTTTCCCTCCCCAATCCGAGCAGCACTGAAAGAGTTAACCCAGGGCATCTGTGGGTGATGTGCGAACTGTAGCTCCATCTTCTGAATCACCATTCGGAGGCTTTGCTGCAAAACTCCCCTTCCACTTCCTTTTCTATGAGTACATTTAACATCATTTCTCCCACGCTGTATCTGAAACTTCTGGAGAATTTCATCATACCACACCAAAGGCTCCCAACAACAGCCAGAATTGCTTTTACTGCTGTTTAGCAAAGTACTGAATTTAAATGGCTAATGTATATGTCTCATACATGAACACAAACTGCTGCATAGCAAAACTTTAATTTATCAAATTAAAATGCACTATAGCAAGAATTTATTGTATCACCACTCATAAATGTTATTATGCATTTGATTTTTTTTGGTCTTTCATGGTTTCAGCAGTAAATGGAAAGCAATCAAGGTTCCGTTTGAAGCAGCCATGTAAGCAATTCTCATTTAACAGAAGACAATGGAAAATGAATCCACAATGAGTGTAACTAAGTTTTCATGGAAACAACAAAACCACTCAGACATTATCACCTTCAACAGCTGCTTACTGTCTTCATTTCAAAATTACCTGCCATATTTTACTATTTCCTCCAGGAAAAACAACACCAACAAACCTCACACACACAGGGGAAGAAAGAAAGAAAAAGAAAGGATGGCTTTCTTGCAATGATAACACTTAGCAAGGATGATTGAGGTGAAGTGATGTTCAACACTCCCTCTCCTGCAGGTTTCAATTCTGCACTTTTAACCACAGGAATAAAAATTCAACGTGGCAGATTGGTAAAGCCGGGGTGTTTTCCTCTCTCCCTCCCACTCTGGAACATCTGTTTCTCTTTCCAATGGGCAAAGCAACATCTGTCATTCCGGGAAAGTTGTTTACTACAAAACCATCACAACATTCTCAACATAAAATGAAAGTACTTAAAGGAACTACTAAGAGCAGAGTGGAATCTTCTTCTGGTGGAAGGTTTCATTGTCTGGGATGCATCCCCCAGTATCAGGTCCAGATTGAGGGGATGGGAAGGAGTTAATTACTGAAGGGCAGCTACGGTGAGTGAGATGCACGGCTCCTATTGACTTCCTTAATGGTGGTAAAATGTGCAAATCCTGTGGACTGTAGTTGAATTTAAATTGCAATGATTACAAAATATAAAGCCTAAAAAAGAGGATTTCTACATGAGCAGATTTAGCCGGGACACAGACTCCCTCAAGACCTACATTTTGTTTATTTGCAAAGTAGACCATGCCTCCCGAATGACTTTAAATCCTGATGACAATTATTTATATATCCATCCACCCTCCTAACATGGTTCTGAACCATAATTCCTGTTGCTAAATGCCTTGGGGAGTATCTACTGGTTATAGGTCCATCCCTATTTTCTGGCCATTGTCCAGCAAACCACTTTCAATGTATAAACAGTCCTGCTGCCTTCAGCGAGTCTACTCATATGATGCATAAGACCATAAGAACACATTGCTTAAATAAATACATCATATCAACAACAATAACAATACCCTTTTCTTACTGTGTTCAGACAGGATTTTTTTATGCACAGCTCTTGGAAGTAAAGCACTACGAGCCTGTTTTATGATATGCAAGCTGGGAACAGAAAAATGAAGTGACTTGCCCAAGGTCATACAGGAGCCCATCAGAGAAATGAGGACGCAAACCATAAATGTATGGTTAAATTGAGTACCGAAGATTGTGTAGAGCTCTGTGAGGGAGGCTTTGACTACTCCGTTATAAAGGAAATCAGTGAGGTTATACAGCTGGAATCAAATAGTTCAAAAATTATTTGCATCTACTGTCATGTTAACCAGTCCAGTTCCATCTTATCCAGAAAGTGCAATGAATGTTTAATTCATGGTAAGCTAAGAAATCACAAAAATAAGGCTTTTATATGTTCCTGATCCACCTGCATGAATAAACTTGAACACTTTCCATTGTTCTAAATTCCTTAACAACAATATACAGTTAATTAAGATGGATTTAAAAAAACCAGCAGTACCGTATTTAGACAAAAACTAGTAGCTTAAGACGTTCTAAATTCTGAAAGTGGAAAATATTTATTGAGAAAGAGAAATGGTGACACAATCAATCAAGCCCTCACAGCCTCCTACGATAAGATTTGTATCCAGTCATATCCATATGGATTTTACATTCTCTCTCAATCATATTTATCAAAGACTTTGTATATGGTGTGGGAACTGATAAGAGGAAAAACTGCTCCAATCTGTGTGCAGTAAAAGGAAGCAGAGGCAGACCCAGGCCATCATTCTGCCTGTTTTCCCAGCATGTTGCTGTAATAAACCCCGGCAATTTGTACCCATGTCTTCTGTATCCAGGAGCAGGAACGAGCACTGGCTGCAATTTGCCAACTGCATTTTTGTCATCAAAAATGCAATGGCATCAAAATACAACTGCTGCCATCAAGCATTACGAGTGCGAAAAAAAACGTAGTGTTCACAATTATACGGACTTCCAGAACTGTTCTTCTGGCCAAGGAATATCACAGGGGGCGACCTGTAAGAAGTTGCTGCTGTTCCTCATGTCTTTGATCAACAAACTCTCTACAGTCTCCAAAGTTCTCAAAACAGCCGCTTTGCAGCAGCATCAAATTCACTGCCAAACTGAAAGGGAAGGAAGGTGACATAACCCTGGAAAGTTATGCAGGCTATCCCAAATAAAATTGGGTACTGAAACCTTCTGAAGATGGGCCAGAGCATCGAGAGCTGTCATTTCGAGCCTCTCCCGGTGTTAAACGCCCTGGGGACGGCTGTTCAAACTGCTTCGTGTGCCGCTTCCCTCGACCAGTCATCTCCTTCAAGGCACAAAATTAAAGCAGTGATGGATGGACCGTTCTACTGTTTATCTGGCCCAGTTTCACAATGTGGCAGTGAGGAACTGTTGAACTCCAGTTAAAACAAAGGAGGCGCAATAAAAAGTTCCTATGAACATCCTTATTGAACTTAAAGGAAGAATTTGCTACTGCCGAGTCACACAGCAGAGGACGAACGATGGGAATGGGGACTGTCACCCGCATACACTAGAAAGGCACAAGAACAAAGATGACTATCAATTCCACATTAACTTCGCTATTTTCACCTGTGTCCCTGCTCTCCCACAGGGCACAGGTTCAAAGTGGTAACAAAAACGGCTCCTCCAGTGCCCCAAATGCCCATGTTTCCAGTCCTGTGTCACCCACGCACATTCTCAGAATCTATAGACAAATGGGAGGGTCCTATTATATGTGCTGCCATTTTACATCTCACTTTTCTACGCCATATTAAGAAACGCTCTTTGTTTTCAGGTTCTGTTGTCAGACGCCTGGTTGGGATGGCAGGTGAAACTTCTGGAAGCACCTTAGTTCCGCTTTCAAAGCGACGGGGTACCTCTGTGGTTTGCAAAAGCACGAGTTTCTTTCAAACTCCAACTGCTTTCAAACACATCTGCTTCCTCTCAAGGCAGTGGGAATTCAAGGCCCCAGAGCTTCTGAAAATTCCAAGAGGTGTCAGACTCTTGAAATAAATGCTTTTTTTTTTAAATTTAGGCACTACAAACTATAGTCATCAAAGTACTTAAGCATAGCTTCACTTGGCGCTGCAAAGCCTAAGTGAAACAGATGGCCAACTCAGGTTTCCAAAAGTGACTCAGATACTCGGGAGCCCAACTCACACAGGAAGTCAATACCAGTTAATCTTCTAAATGTCAAATAGCACTTTTGAAAATAGTGCTTTCCATTACCAATAAGGACCTGAAACTCTGTGCTTTTTAAACGTTTGCTTTGTACCAAGTAATACCCCAGGCTCCACCTGTCTGTCTTTTCATGTTCAAAGGACAAGTGAATACTTGAGTAACGTGGTCCTTACAGGCAGGTCAGCGGCAAATCAGCCAGCTCCGCAGCAATATAGATTTTTTTCTTGTAAAGGACATTTTTAGGCAGCAAGTTTAAGCTTTGGTGAGGGGGAGGGAGCTAAAGAACGTGTACACTTGAAACCAGCAGCATAGTCTTCCCTTGCCTGCCACAGCAGTAAAATGCAGAGATTGTGGCCACCCCACATAATAGCCAAGTTCTTATCTTTGGGGTTTAATCAACAATGCAGCACCTAGGAGAAAGTGCACTGGGTTGAAAGTAAATGTTATGGATACAAGATATTAACTATTTCCCCCTTCTGACACTACGGACCCTGAGACTGGCACAGGCCAAAGCTCCGCTTGTGATGGAGAGGTCCCGTGGATCAGCCATTACATGATCCGGAGGTCACCCGAGCGACTTCCAGTACATTTCTGCTGCAAACGGGTAATTAATCAAATCAATGTCCTCCCCAGAAATTGACTGAAGCTAGAGGGCGGACCGAGCTGAGTGCATTTGGTATTTTTAACCTGGAATGTCAAGCAGAGGAATAATGGCCATTATCTCCAGTATATATCTTAGAAGAGGGAGACGTTAGGAGGTGATTTCTACCTACATCAGAAAGGCTAAGACAGAGTAATGAATGTGGAAAGCGGTTTTCAGAAGAGACCAGAGGGACACCAGTCCTACAGCGACTTTGAAGGTTAACTTCACATACTTCTAGGAAACTCTGCAAAAGCCTGCGAGTTCCAGACTTGGCAACACACGTTTCCAGGTGCCATCACAGTTTATTTCACTTCCAACAGAAACAGATTTGGGTTTGGATATATATATATATATATATTCTCTTGTACAAATGTCAAAATACTGTCACTGACAGATGGCAATACAGGAACTCTGTTTCCACACTCCAGTGGGTTGGAATGCACAGGAGGAAGCCAAAACCATAAACAATACACAGTAAACTATAAAGTTTCATATTTAAAGCATGCATATCTATTAACTTAGATCTCTAGTCTTTACTTAGCACTATGCTGTTTTCAGCACAAAGGAGCTTATGGTATTAGCTCCAAGGAGAAATGTGACTTCCCTTAGGAAAAGAACAACCATTATAGTTTTGGATTCCCTTCCAAGAGTAGCAATTTCAATACCTTCTTTTAAAATTTAAATTACATCTAATTAGCAAAGAGAGAACAAATTTGGCCTATTTTTCTTGCATCTAATAACCACTTCCGTTCACTTCAACTATCTTTTTCCCTACAAATGATTCTTGTCATTAAATCACTCGGAGTGTGACAATCATTGAGAGGCTGCTGCTATTGGAGTCAGAAGCATTAAGATTTGAGAAAGAGTAATACAGAGATATGGAAGACCGAAGTTGAAATGCTCACATAATCTACACTTGATTTTAATTACAGACAGAAAACCTTTAAAGGCTCAGGAAAGACCTGGGCTGCACAAGCAGCTCTTTGCTTCCATCCTACTCACAGCTACCCACTGCTTCTCTTCCCTTCAGCCCTGCCAGGCCTGACCACTTGGTGACCCAGCTAATTAGCCCTTGATTCTTCTTTTCCTTCAAATCCACAGGGTCTGTTGGCTTAGCGCACGGTTCAGCGCTAATCCGTACAGCATTTTAGGCTCTGAACTGTGGAAAAGCCTTGAGGTGTGAAGACCCAAGCTCTACGTTCTCAGTGTTCAGTGCATGATTTGCACAGTGAGAAGCAATTAATGTGGGCAGACTGCAAGGAAGTTGTTCCTTGCCCTCGATCCCTCACAATCATCGGTGCTCATCCTCCCTCACGCAGGTGTTGTCACAGGTGAGAATTTTGGCTGTTAGACTCTGATGACAGCACTTACCCATCGAGAAGGTGGAAACAAGAATGTATCTACAAGAAGCACACACCAGTGCCCACGAACACCCCATCTATTTCCCAACAGAAGGTGAAAAACTGGCAACAACTATAAAACTGAATCTGTCTTCAGGTATATCTGGAATAACTCTAATAAGCACACTAAAGAGTGTATTAGGTCTTAACAATTACTAATTAGATGCATTGGTGTTTAAGTAGTAGCATTTCTAGATCTTGTAGGGTACATACTGTAAAACTTTGGTGTAAAGAATTTGTATAGAAAGGAATCTTCAAAACCTTCTAACATCTCCATTGGAACAAAAGATCTTTCTGCACACTCTTTGACATTAGTCAGGAAACAGCCAATTATCTGATTCAATTGGCTCATGAGTAAACCAGCATGCAACGATCAACTCTTCAGAAACCAAATCCCCCCAGGAGGGGAGTTATTACAAGAAAATAAAAAAGTAATAAAATAAGAAATACAGGAAACTGGATATAAACATAGGGAAATATAAGAAAAAATATTCTTAAATAAAATACAAATTTCTCATGAAGGCCTGAGCTATTCAGCAGTCATTAACGTTACAAAGGGATGAAGTCCCTAAGCAATCGGAACAGCTAAGTCACCCATCACGGTCTACAAAGATATGGCTTCAAAGTAGGCAAGATTAATAGTCTTGCTTCCTGGCAAAACGAACTCATGCTTGTATATATTGAAAAATTTTAAAGAATGCAGAGGGAGCTATAACAGAGCCTGACAAATACTTCAGGCAACTGTTTACTCCAAATAGGCTGCGGTTTTCATCTGGAGAGGGTGTCACAGAAACTAAGTCTTCTCTCTCCACCTAAGGTACATGTGGAATGCAAAACTGGAAGCACAGAAAATCTGATAGATCTTGATGAATACAAATAATTTACTGCGCTTTGGTAATTAAAGCATCTATCCGTCCAATGTGTGCGTCAGAGCCAAACTTCAGGGCTTGGAAGGACTCTCTTGCTCACGTGTCTGTACATGTATTCCTAATGGTATTTAGGATGTGCAAGCTGTTAAAAGGCTTTTCATCACGAGCAGGACTCAATGCTAATCATCCACCTTCTCCAAACTTCACTGAATGCTGAATCAGGCTCCAAATTCAAAACTTGGTTAGTTTTTTCTGCCCCAATAGTTGGATATTAACTCCTATTAAAAAAGCCCAAGTTCTTCTGTTACCAGCTACAGACACATCTTTTCAAAACCAGCTGCTGAGGCGCAGCACTTAAAGCAAAGCGAGTGAAATCAGTGTTCCTCTTGGAGCAGATAATGGTGAAGAGTTCACACTTTTCAAACATTTATAAAGTCGGAGCCTATTTATGTACGACATGGTCTGCAGGGTCTGTAAAAACCAGTGCCCTCAAATGTCCTGGGTTCTGCTCTAAATGAAAATCTGTAGGTACCTTTTTTTTTTTAATAAACCCACGTGGCTTATTTATATGTGAAGCACAGTGAACAACAACAAATCTCTGTTGATTTGTATCACTGAAGGATGTGGCAATTATATGATGTTTGATGACTACGTGTTTCATCTCACCTCAGCAATTCCACCAGCCCCAGGAATACGAAAAAGAGCAGGAGAGGCTGCCTGTCAAAATAATTCATACAGCTTTGATTAACAGAACATGACAACAATCCCCTCCTCGGATGGTTCTGGGAGTAACGCTGGCAAAAGCTGAGTTTCTAGCCAATTCTTAGGGATCAAATGTCCTACACTTACCGTGACACTTCTAGGTTAACTTTTCTCAGTAAGGATACTGTTGGGAACGGCTTGTACTGACTACACATTTAAATAGGGTTCATCTGTAAGGCACTGGAGTTTAGTGGCTCCTTGTGAGGAAATCACAGCAGGTGTAACCAACCCGTGGAGCTATGCAGGTACAGAGAGTCAAAGAGACACTGCCTTTAAATATTCCTTCCCAGTCAGTCTCATTACCTTTCCGAATATTTCTCAAAATAAAAATTGACAAATAGCATCTCCCAGTGGAGAGTCCCATCATCCTATTGCAGTTTTTCAGACATGACAAAAACAACATAAGAAATGATAATCAAATACAATTAAGACCTCTAAACCTAGCTGAGCAATTGCTAAGCTAACCAGAGAGATTCTGTTCCTTTGGGGATTGTCAGCAGTACTTGCTGCGCTCTGATTTGGTTGAAATCCAGCAGTTATAATGGGATACTTCATGCAGATCATATACCTTGGACATTTTCTTTGCTTAGTACATTCCAATGAACACTGCACACAGAAGCTGTAAACTATTTTGGGTAAGAGAACAGATACAAACATCAAAACTCTTGTTAGTTGGTCCATCGGTAACGCTTTGCTTGACAGGGCACCTTGTTTTACGCCATCCGATGGCATTGGTAAATATGCCAGTCTCATAAAAACTGGTTGAAACAGAGTGAATTCAGTGGCTAAGGTCACTCAAGCACTATGGCAGAGTCACTATTGAATTTCTACTGGTGTGATTACACAGAGTGCATGCTCAGTCCATTAATTTGCAGCATCGGAACCAAAAATCAATGGGGTGCTACTTAAAACTCCTTTTGTAATAATTACCATCATGTATGCAGGTATACACATGGATTATCTAGTTTACTGAGCTGGGTGGCTGCACAGATCAAAGCAAAAAAAGAGTCAGTGTTTGCTGATATTCTCATGAAGTGATAGTGACGAAAACCAAGATCTTTCCTCATTCCCAGGACGTGAAATACCAGAGGTCTCCCTGCAGCCTGAACTGTACATGAATTATGACTTGCAAGTGATGACTTATAGAAGCCAATGGAGTAACGACCCTTTCCTGTGTAAGTCAGTTGTGTGTCGAGACCTGAAATGAGCTTTGATGCAAGGTAGTGTTTTAGACTACGGGAGTTGTTTTGTCTATAAAAAGCAAGGATTTTTACTTTCTCAGCTTGTAAAAGAATGTATTATCTCTACCTAAAACGTGCAGGGGGAATTGGGTGGAATCCATCATAACGGAATGTGAGACGCCCTTGGTTTTACTGAGCTGCGCTAAGTCCAGTTTGAATTACATAAAAAGCTAAACCAATGTAAGGCTGGTGCTAATGACACAACAGTTCGGTCTGCCAACTGTTTATGAACACTCAATTTCCTCTCTAACCCCCTGTATCAATCATAGGAGTGATTTTATGTGATAATTTTTATGTGCTTATAAAATTATTTTTCCATTACAACTATTTCCAACTGGAGGGTGTGCAATTGATACAATGGCAGAGGCTAATGAAATACGTTTAGACTAATTCTGAGATTTAAAAAGAGAGGAAAAAAATGCAGCATGCGAAAAATAGCAGAGTTTTGTCTTTCTATGATTTAACTCTGGTGAGAGGTACAACAAAAGACAGATGTGGTCTCAACAAAGGAGGCAGCAGGAGTGTGTTAAACCATCCCTCACCGCAGGTATACAAATAACGTCACCTACTTCATTACATACACAGGTCGAGTGGGAATAGAACTTAATGATCGGAGCAAAGTGACGGCCGGGAGTGGTGAGAGGGGGGACAGCTCTGCCCACAGATCCAGCCACACGCCGTAAAATCCTCCCCATCCACAGCCACCATGAGCTGTGCTGCTTTTCTTATCAACCTTGCTTAACCTGTAAGACTTACAACAAAGGTTTAGCATTCATATATTAATTTTCCACCTGTCTCACCATCACTACATAACAACTAAAGAAAGAGAAAAGAGATTTTTATCTGTATTTTAACTAGGCAGTAAGTCAAACTAAAGTAATTTTGAGTGTAAAAGTAAATCAGAGTCAGCCAGTGCAGAAACCGATGGATCACCTGTCTAATGTATTGTACTTTGCCTAAGGAAATGGAAAGGTCTCAGATAAACGGTGATGCTTTACTGCTGTCATCTGGTTAGCTGCTACTGATCTAACAAAAGCATGAGATGAGAAAAATGGTTAAAATAATCTAATTCTCTTCTATGAGATTGCAGCCTATTTTCCAGAGGTCTCCCCTGACCAGTTTTAAGCATCTTGACTTCAGAGGAGTTTTGTTATTACAAAATTCCTCAAGCAGCAATGGTATAGAGAGCTTATGTGTGTACGGAACATATTTCAATTTGCTCCGCCGAATACTAACAAAGATCTTATTCACTTTATTCTAGAAAGGTTTGGCTTTTGGCGCTTTTTCCTAAATTTTCTTCATTCTTTATTGCCCGCCTGATTTATTTCCTCTGCTGTAAAGTTACAGAGGAAAGCAGAGTTGCTTGGCAGCATGACGTGGTATTGCTGAACTCAGCTGTTTATGGCTTTCAGCAGATGTTTCTGCTTCAAAGACAGTGTGAGAAAAAACACACATGCACAAATTCCTCCCCCCCAATTCTGCATCTTTTGTCTCTTTATCTCACAGTGCCTCCCGATCACAAGGACGGCTGCGTGACAATAGCTGCTCAAACACCCCAACTGCCACGCATGAGAGCTGACCCCCCCCCTCAAATTAAGCTCATGATTTAAAGTGCAAAGAGAAAAAATTAACATAAGTAGCAATCCATGAATGTGCTGCGTCAGGGGATTTTCACAGATAACTGAGCTATGAATTACAGCTTGTTATAATGGGAAGCTATAGGGAGTGCGGTGTGCAAGAGGCAAGAACACAGCGGCTTTCGGTAGAAGGTGCAAGCGGGACAGCCAGGCTGTCCCCCTGCATATTCCAGGGGCTCTGCAAAACACGTGCTCAGACACACATCAAGGGCTGAAAAGCAGACGGCACGTTTTCCAGCCACTCTGAGAAATGACACACTTCGTTAGATATCAAAAAATAATCTCACCCTTGACATCAGGAATTACAGTTATTACTGAACCTGCCTATCAATCTGGAATGGACGTAAAGCTGTTGTCCCATCGTGCCACGATTGCACATCCTATTCAATTTAATATGTGTGGGGCTCTGCTCTGCTTAAATAATAATGAGTTAAAACAATATATTCAACCTGACTGGAAAGCAGGGAAGACATTGACAGCAAGACAGCTTTCTCAGCAGGGCTGGGTCATGGCGCATTGGCTAAGTTTCCAGCATTTGGTTTTGATAAGCATGTAAAAAGCTTTTCCAAACTATACAGACTCGCTGAGCAAACACATTTGATGCTTTCATTTGGGCAAGAAATATGTGAAGAATGACCCTTCTCTTGGTGCTTCAGCCTCTCTGCTTCTCAACAGGCCCAGCAACTCCACAACTTTTGTAGAGAACATGAACAGATCTCTTTTCATGCATTTCGTTATCTCATCTCAATTAATTTCTTTTCTTGGAGAGAAAACTCATGGGAATGCCTTACTCCTTGGCTAACACTATTTTAAGTTATCTATAAATACTAATGTACTTTTCGAAGGGCCAGGACTGAGTCTAACACTGCTTCTGTTGAAATCCAACAGGAAAATTCATTTCAATAGTGCCTAACAACAGGCTTTCAAAAAGCTCATCTTAGATTATAATATCTTGCTTTGAATTTCAAACAGGAGAGAGAACATCACGACATACCTGATGAGAAAGAAAATACTTTCTATTCAGTATCTTCCACAACACTTGTGCGGACTCTGTTGGTTTTCTGACTCACCGTTTATCTGTTAGAAAGCAGTATTTACACTGATGACAGGTTCAACAATATTTCTATTGAAACAATTGGCTGATAATAAATAGTGTTGTTATTTATTTGGATTACGGTAGGGCCAACGCTCCGGTTACGGATCAGGGCCTTGCAGTGGTAGGTGCCCAATGAAAAGTTGAGAGACATATGTTGTTGCCATGACAATTGTCACAGTTATCTCAAATTTGATCTTTCTGAACTTGCATTATGCAAAGGATTGAAAAGAAAGGGTCCTTCAGACTGAGTGAGAGTGCTTGTCCATGAGGGCTCCCATGGAATTCACTTTTCCTTAAAGCAAGGGAGGGCTGCCCATTAAGTCGAAACCACTCGGAATTTACAAGGTTCAACAAGTTGCCCGGCTCCCGCGAGCGCCCCGCAAGACAGAAGGTGTAAGAAACAAACATTCCCCCTCAGGACAGTTTGTGCGGACACTTGGACGCGGTGGCAGACACAGGGAGCGAGACAACGGCGGCGGAGCGTCCACCCGCTCCTCAAAGAGCCACAAACGCATCCTTCAGCCTTCCCCCTCCCAGCTCAGGCCTTTGATAAACACTCCTGACATTCAAAGCAACAAAAGAGAAGCCATATGAAAGGCTCCTTGGGGAAGCAACCCTCTAACCCTGGTCTTCTGTGCCCTAGAAAAGATATTGTTACAAGGCACAGCTGGCTGATCCTCCACCATATGTGCAGATGTCCAGTGTATCTTTGGCACCTACAGTGTGCGCTGGAGACATCTGTGCCCTAATTTGACCTGAAACAGGCATCCTAACATAAAGAGAAATCTTAAAACATGAAGACAGCAGGCAGAGATAAATTATTTGGGAAATCAGATGAGAAAGGGTGGAGGGAGAGGATCTTTAAAGCAGTAGGTGAAGTCTTAGCTATATTATTCCCTATACTGTCATTGACGGCTACATGCATACATTCCCACGTGCCATTTTAAGCAGACAGATGCACATCACGGGAATGACTTGCCTTGGAAGCTCTGAGGGTTGCACTGGTAATTTGCCAGTAGCCTAAATGACTGCACCTAATTTGCACCAAAATATGCATGATGCTTAAAACAAAACACTCAGGAGGCCGTAATGCTTCTTCATATGTGACCTTCTCATAAATGAATAGAATCAGTCTCTCTTTTGGGGTTCAACAGTAAAAAAAAGAGTGCACTGCTGATGTCTTCTTCCCGAATGGTCTCTATACCTTTTACAAATCGGTTTCTGCACACACAGATGTGACCTCCTGAAGACAAGAAATTCTTCAGACTGCGCCACGAGGTGATGAGCACAATGAACCATACACAACTCCATGAGCATCCACTACTACAGCAGCGGCACGTGCCGCCTCGGCTCTGGTCCTGCCTCAATCATCCGGCAGCAGGATAAACAACTGTAGTACAAAATCCCGACCCTCGAGCACCAAACCCCCGAGTCCTTGTGAAAACGGTGTTCTCTGCCCAGACTGCAGGGTTTTGAGGTCAGCAGGCACCGCTCCCACTCTGCTGAGCTCCACAAACCATAATGACCCAGAACTGTGCCACGGGAAGATGACCCAGATTCTAAAAATATTAATAACACCCTGCTCATAATGTGTGAAGACTCTTCTTTGTGTCCATATATTGGGCACAGACTGACTGTTTTCAAGGTATAACCAGATACAGCTTACAGTATTTCAGGTTTCAGGCTTGTTGTACATACACACTTTACTTTTATTTTTTCAATCACAAGAGAATTAACTTCACTGACATCCCTTGGTAGCATATGGTGCTGCCAGACAGAGGAAGGACCTGCACAGAACAGTAACAGCTTTGCTGCTTTCCTCCATGCCCAAATGATATGAAACACAACCTGGTAACATCATAAGCTGTTTCTATTTGAACGCGATGATATCCTGACGGTGTTAAATAAAAACAAGCGAACTAACGAAAAGCAACACCACAAAGAAAACACAAACTAAAGAACTAAAACACTGTGTGCGTGTGTGGCAGGGGGAATAAGTGACTGTGACATAGTCTGAAACATAAACCCAACATCTGGAAGCACTCTGCCCCAGTCTGCCTCTTTATCAGACAGATGGCTGGAGAGCTGTAAGCCCACAGGCCTCTCCAAAGGTTCAAGGCCAAGAGGATAAAGCACTACATCACAGCAGTTTTCCATTATGTCAGTTTTTCTAAATGTCTCTCTGTTCTCCCACACTCAGCTTCTCCGTCCGGTTGACAGAAATCAAAAGCACTGGGTGACTCCATTCCTTCGCAAATAAAGTACAAGAAACATCAGCCGAAGAACAGACGGAGGCAGCTTGTTCCAGCCCACTTCTAGGTCTGAAGGAGCAAGAGGACTTAGGCCTAGATTAGCTCCAATCACCGCTTAGTTCTTGACACTGCAGTTACAGGATGCTCTGAGCTTTGGCACAGAAGCCAATTTAAGCAACTCCCTTAACCCTCCTTGCTCCTACCTCTAATCCATCTTTCTCATCCCCACAGCTGACAACATACCAGCTGATGGAGATACGCTATTAAAAAATGAATTAAAATAAAATTTCAAATTGCTTAGGTTAAAAATAACCCTTGCTCTGTCTCGGAACAGCTCCTATACCCTGTGTTGGCAATCCAGAATAAACTACACAGCAAATACGAGCCCTTTGACTGAAGCTGTTCTCAGGGTAGATGTGGTACGTCATAAATCAACCACGCAAACCTTAGGCTGGAACCAACCAGAGGCAAGACTAAGACATGGAAATGGTTATAATAGTTACCAAAAATATCTCCTCAGCTACCCTGAGGACCTATTTCAAACCTACCGGCTCTCCTCCAGAAACAAGGGGAAACAAGTGACCAAGCAGGAACCCAAGCCTTGTTTTCACTAATCAACACTGTTGTCATCCTCATCAATAGCTGCTTGAATCTCAGCATAAATTGCATTATGAGGCACACAAACATTGCTGATTTCAAGCTGTTTTCAGTTACTTCCTATAGTGATGAAGTATTTCTAAATAAATCTAAGTTAAGAAGCTATGGCTCTTGGCTTTAGCGGCGCAAATTCAAAGATAACAAATATTACTTTAAGAAGTCAAAATGTGTGAGCCACTCATATTCTCAAAATGTAATGGTAAACAATCACTGATGTGACATATCTAAAATATGTCCCTTGTTTTTTATTATTTATATCACATGAAAGGTATATTAGTTGCTAAGAGGTGTTGCATTCAGATAAAAACTGCTTGTTTTAAAGTGCTTACAACATAATTATATCCATACATTAATGACAGAAGCAACATGGCAACGAAAATGAGTGGTTTTATTGAGCATGGGCAGGTGTTTCCAGGGATATGAAGGGGAAGAAGGGCAACGATTCTCCATGGTGCGTCTGGAGGAGCTCTGAGTAAACAAGAGCACATAGAGAAAGGCCAGAATTTCCCGTTCATGTGCTTAACAACTCAGCACATCACTCTCCCCGTTACGACCAGAATGAGGCCTGGATGCAGGTTTATCTGGCTAGTTTGTAGAAGGCAGCATTCCAACATACTAAGAATCTATTATGAATTTAAGTAATATTCTGACTCCACAAGCAGCTGCGGACAAGTGACGACACAAGGGGAGAGCCAAATCTCTCCTGTTGGTTGCAGCCCAGAGGAATAGAGCACAACTCTCGAAGACCCTTCATCCTCCTTTCCTGCCAGCCCATTCTCTGAGCTGTGCTAGGAACAGCTGCTTGTGCAAGGAAAAATAACACCCTGTCATCTTCTTGACAACCTGCGTGAGCTTCCATAAAGCAGTCAAGAACTACAAACTTTTATTTACTTGCTTTTCAGAAGCTCTTTTGCAAAGACAGTGGAAAACGCCTCTCACTGCTTAAATTAACCAACGTATTTATGAGTTGGTCAGGTTTGCTGGTGGAGAAGAGGGGCCTGTGTTGGTGCTGGAAGCCCAGAACGATACCCACATCTGTGCTGACCCTGCTGCAGAGCTGCACATCACCCAAACGAATGGCACTGCTGAACCAGCCTGAGAAAGCTGGTGGCAGCACAGAAATATCCCATTAGGGACTTGCAATTCTCAACCAAATTAAATTAGCTTAATAGAATATTTGTGTTCTGCACAGAGGGCTCCAAATGACACTTAGAAACTCAGTAACTGTAATGCCCATTACACCGTGTGCTTTCCCATTGGGATCCCAGCACACACATGGCCAGCTCTCCAGCTCTTCCTTGCACAGAAACATCCCATTCAAACCCAGGTTTGTCACGCTTTCAGAAGACAGCGACTATTTACACACACAAATGAAAGAGGCATTAATTAAAGCACTGAGTTTTATTTGCATAATTAGTGCTAAAAATATTTTTTATGGGTTAATTAGACTTTATGCAAATTCGATTGAGAAGATTCAATTTGGGGGTTTGATAACCTGACTATTATAGTTCTGCAGTTGCGAATACACTCAGAGTTATACGCTGTTCTAAAGCCACGTCTTCCCTTTCAAACGGTTTTGGTGTTTTATTTCTAGGAAGGCTCAAATGATATATTTTTCCTTGCCCCCCCCAACTCTCCACTGAAAATCTCCCTAGCCACAATGATATTGAGTGTAAATACACTGAATCAGTGACCTGCTCATAACAAGAGAAATATCCACACTTTACAGAAGTCTAATATTTCCCAGGCACTCTGGGAACAGAATATAAATGTTAAAATGTGCTCAGGTTTTCTGTGCCTGAAGACAGCACAAACTGCCTGCATGGGGAAGCAATAACCAACCCAGCATCCAGGGAAGGTTTTACGATACCCTTCAGTGAGCCCAGGTTTGAGGGCGATAATAAGCACAGAGCTGGGGAAGCGTTGCCGAGATCTGTACAACGACCACGCTCTGCGTGGACGGCAGCGCTCTGAGAATTCATTAGGGTTATACACAGCACGAGCAAAATAATCCCCACTGAAAGCAGCAATATACGACTTCACTATGTGCTGCGGAAGACAACCACCCTGAAAAAACCACTGCTTTTATGTCTATGGCACAACCAGACCAAGCCTGAGTAAAAAGACATTAACGGGAGAGCAGGCACTGTTGGTCCAGTTCGTACCAGTGCTCCCTGGAGCGCACTGGTTTGCCTCTGACAGTTACCAGAGTGGGGTTTAGCACAGAAATACCAGTTCTGAAAGAAGTAACTGTTTGCAAAAGTGGATTCTTCCGTATTACGTACAAGACACTAAACACGGAAAGGTTTGAATTATCCTGTACCAGTGCTTGTACAATGCAATCCAAGTTACAGTGGTTCACTGTGCGAGAATTCATTGCTTGCTCGATGAGCCAACCACAGAGGCTGCGACATGTTCGGAGAAACAAGGTCAAAACTATCAAGCCAAAAAATTATGTTCGGTAAAAACCTTTAAAATTAAGGATATTCATGCCAAAATGACACTCCCCCGCCGCCCCCCTGCCAAAGTAGGCCTATTCTATTCATTTTTTAATTTAAACTGATGAATTTTATTACCTGGAAACTGAGATGCCCGGTTATAGATCAGCAGATGGTACCGTAGTTAACATAAGTGTCTCCAGATTTCCAGGCTACAGGTTTAATAGCTATGAGCAGTGGAAATATGAGCCCTTAGTCTTTCAACCAATGAATGGTATCATGGATATAAATGAGTTTAATGTGCCGAGAAGATGAGGTTTCATACCTGTTCCTTGAACTTGGCGCTATCCTCTGACAAATAACTGTTGTGGTCGAATGCTTTCCACCATTGCCCACCTCTTGTTTGACGTCCCACTGCCGGGGGTCACTTGTCTTTGCACTGAGAATGTTTACACCTTTCTTCACCTTTGCTCTGTTGGAAACAGCAATTGTCAAAAGTTTACAAGAGAGTCATTCAGGACTGCGATCTTCCAAATGTAGCTCAGGCATGGAAATCTCAATATGTCAGGTTTAAGGTAAGTATTAGATATGTCCCTAATCCATCGCTAAATATTACTAAGTGTGGTACAATGAATGTAGATCTAAGGCAACATATCACTTTTTTTGGACAGAACCAGCTAACTGTGCATTTATCTGTTCTGCCACCAGCAGGCTGGAGTCACGATTAAGACTGAACCTGTAGGAAAACCGGCGCTCCAGGTTCTTTTCCCTATACTGGCAATAATATCTCCCAAAGACAAATCTGGCCCAACACAGAAGACTGTGGAAAGTTCTGTTCACACAAACTTGTGCTTCATCAAGGAATGCTCCACCGGAGCTTTTTAAATAACCCATTTTTACTCCATATGACATTCTTCTAGACAGTGGACAGGTTGTTGCTCTTCTGCCTGACAATTCCCTCTTTGTGACCGATTCCCAGGGAAAGTTCTGTTTGCAATCTCCAGGCTGGAGGGAATGCAGCTGTTGGTTCAGACAAGACGTTGTCACACAGAGATGTCCTTACAGGATGCAAGATTCTACCACTGTTAGTTGTTATGTCCCGTGGAAAAGTTAACTGTGTTTATCTAGTGATGCTAATAACATCAGCAATAACTGTATGGAGGGTTCATTAAAGAGCACTTGTTTAAATAAGGAGCATTTGTATAACGAACTTCCAGTAAAGATATTTGGGTGTAGAACATTTAACCGCTGATTTTCAGTTCTATTACAAAGCACCATGAATACGAAATTGAGACACTTATAGAGCATTTCTCCGCAAAAGACACTGAGGGACGGACTTTGCCCAGCCTGAGGACTCACAGAAGCTGATGAGCCCTTGGGGAGCAGGAGGCCAGGCAGAATTACAGGGCGATGTGAGCAGTTTGGCCCCAGCATTGGGTGGAGAAGGCAAAGGGCTGCTGAGCCATCACCATCAGACTCTGCTCACCAGAACAGCTTCACCAGTGACACCAGGCCGAAGCACGGTGAAAAATGTGTATTTCTAAAATACTTATGCAACACAAAATGTTAGTTATTGAGCAGAAGTCATCATCTAACATGTCGATATCTTCCTGACATTTATGAAGACTTAGCACTAAAGTTCCTGGAAAATCTGGTCTTTTTGCATCTTTAGACACTAAAACTCTTTAAAAATGTAGCCATGCGTGATTGAGAGGACTTGTCTCTTGTTGCAGCTTTTCAACAGTGAGACAAAACTCAGTTTAAGGCACTGAAAAAGAAAACTTCTTTTCTTTTATCAGTATAAACATTTAAGTGCTTCATTCTCTCCTTTGTAACACAAACCAGCACGGAGCTTCACAGATCAGTGTCTCACCCTAGTAACACCAGCACAAACGTGGTCCAGCTCTAATGCCTTCAGCTCAATTACTCAGAAATGAAAACATAAAGGAAAGGGAGAACCAAATCTGTTACTTCGTTCAGCAGTTCCTTGAGATGGGCTCTGAAATGGCATCACATCAGTCAAAATGAGGTTCCTCATGTTTGTATTTTGAACAGAATTACAACTTTGTCAGCAGCTGCAAATTGCCCTTTCCACCACATAGCCTGACATAGTCGATACCTGGGCTCCTATTAATTAGGACATACATTCTGTATGGCCAAGGTTAGTGGTAAAATATGTTGCCAGAGGATGAAAGACCATGGCTATAATGCCATTTTGTTAATTAACTACAGTATGGGGCATTAAGTTGAGTGGTTTTCACATATGTCATTATATAAAGTCCATTAAAAAAAAAAAAAATTCCATCCCAGGGTAAACTGGGTTATGTTTAGTGAGAAAAATCAATGTTGTGATTGCACTTAGCACTGGAATTAGGGTATGAACACCCAGAAGACCCAACTTCCTAAATAAATATGCAGAAGCACAATTTGCAACTCTGCCTCTAAAAAGGGCATAGAGTTTTATGTAACAAGGTCAATGGATGAATCAGAATTCAGTCAGACAGTACTGAGCCCCATACATTTTTAAACGCAGCCTATACGCATATGCAACAAATGTTTTCACTTAAATTTTTATTTACTTAGTGTTTGAGTGCTAGCAGGGAAAAGTCTATTTAATTCCTTACCAAAGATTTGTTGACCTTGTTGTATGCCTGTGATTAAATATTCATTTTTTAAATCAACAGCGCCAACTTTGTACATAAAAATGTGTAAGTTATACTACCTCAATAAACCCCGAGACCCAGGACCTGGAGCCAAACTGCTCGACAGTGTCCTGTATTTACCCACCTAATCACACTTCCCCTTTTCTAGATCCAAACACAGAGCTGGTTAAATGAGCCGCCTACACATGCATGACAGCTATGGGCAGCCCCTAATTTTTTGAGTCTGTCTGTGTGCTGATCTTGTGACAAAAGCAGACCTTGCAATAGAGATGAAAGGAGAAAGTCCATCCTTAAGAACACAGAATACCAGAGGTCAGCTCCAATCCCCACCGGACAGGAGACTCCATCTCAACTGGGTTTTGAAGCTTTATGAACACATGGTAGCCAGAACAGGAACGACTTTCTTGCTTGAACTTCCAAGGTGATCAATTCACAGCACAAGAAATCTCTGCAAATCTCTCCCCCATCTCTTTGTCTCAAAATCACCATTTCTCTTTAAATCTCTCAAATGGAGAATGAAAACATTTTGCTGGCATGCAGAACAAGCAGCATCTCGACGACGTTACAGAAACGATCTCCAGCAGCTTACCTAGAAATCAGTACTTAGTTTTTGTCAAGGCCAAGTGCAAATATTTACTTACACAATCTCACAGCAAATGCATTTTTTGTGAATGTGCAGTTTCCAAGCAAATATTTCATTTTGAAATCGAAGCTTTCAGTTGTATACAAATATTTCCATTTAGAACCACATCTAACATATCAAACGTAGAAATGATGCTTCTAACTAATACATTCTGATCAACTACAGATAAAAATCTTCCTGTTTCATCCCACCATCTTCAAATGGCAAGAAATCTCCGCAGTATTTAGACATAACACTAACACAGCTGATAAAGAGTAACTGAAAAGCGACTGAATCAGCAATAACCAGAGCTGAAGACGTGATTTATGAATTCAGGAGCTCAAATTATAGTTTCCTATTTAATTTAAATCTTGCATAACTGCTAAAGCCATGGAAGGTTCTACCACCTGCAGCAGTGCTGTAGAGGGCAGATTGCTGAGCACTCCACACAGTTCTTCACATGCTGGATGATTTTGCTGATGTATCCTAACCCGTTATTCCAGAGAAAGTCGTCCTCAAAGCACAAATCCAAGCGGAGCTGCATTGCCTGGGTGTGCTGTGATACAGATAAAGAGTCTATTGGCAAAGGAAGAGAAACTACGGAGAGGCTAATACTAAATTCCTATAAGCAGCAAGCTTCATAATATCTGGAATATTTTTCCAGACACTAACCCTTCTGGTTCCTGTTAGGCTGTTTGTTTTCAGAGGGTTATACTTAGCTCTGCATCTTCTGCGCTCCTCATAAATGCCACGCTGCACTTTGATCTGGTTTGAGATCAGTGACCGCAGCTTTGTGCACACAGTCTCCTCTGCTCACATCTGTTGTCCAAGCTGCTGTGCCGGAAGACTTTTCTTCCTTTAGGAAGTATTTGAAACGTAAATATTAGAGACAGATGCAGGTTCAGCCTAAGCGGGGGGATCGGCTCCTCTGTAGGGCGGTCGCGGGGTCACAGGAGCCGAGCGTGGGCACCCGGTACCTGGGCCAGGGAGAGGATGCTGGTGCGGAATCCTCTGCCTTTTCCACACGCAGATCCTCGTCTGTTTGTATTTCTGAGGTTGGTGTCTCAACTTAACAAACACTGACCCCTTTTGGTCAGTCTTCTCTGGAGCCTCAGTGTGTCTTGAAACTCCGCTAATCCTCCCTTAGTCACCCAGACTAGTAGAAGCCCTTACCATGACCGACTGTAAAGGTCACATTGTACGGAGTTATTCTACTGTCTCTCCCGAAAGCCGGGGAGCCTCTCCTGGTGGCCCATTTCTGGGCTGCACTTTACAGTAATTCTCTAACCTCCCTGAGTCCTGCCAAAAAAATATCAACTTCTTCCTGCCATGATTTAAGTTCACTCCTTTCCTTCTTTGTTCTCCGAATAAATCAGGAGATTAAAGCCAGCTGCAGGAACCCATAAAACCCAGGCAGGAGACTAACCACAGCAATTAAGCAAGATTTGTTTTATTAAGTAAATCTTTTTCCTTTCATCTTTCTATGTAAAATGAGTTGCTAGATCTCACTGCAGCTCTGAGTGGACAGACATCTGCCTGGCAAAACACTACTCATTAAAAGCCCTGTTGCTGGCCTTAGCTGAGAAGCCAAATGCAGAACAGAAGGGTACGACCTGGCTGGCCGTGTCAACCTTTCAAATATCCTCCTTTAATTTGCAAAATACACGAGCAGGGTGTAATTAAGCAGCTCTGGCTCTGCTAAGGGAATACAGGGGATCAGGTACCAGCGGGCACCTCTTTGCTGGGCAGGTTTTCATTTAGAAACCATATGCACAGGTGAGCAGTAAAAGAAAGTCCCATCTCAACTGGGGAATTCGCATACTAAATTTATTGGGTAACAAATTACCATTAAAGGTAGCATGTCAGATTTTGTTAGTCCAAAGGGGCAGCCATGCAAGGCTTTTGTTTTTTTGGCTTTCTAGACTTACAACATGGTCTGATCATCAGTAACAGTGAAGATCTTGCTCCTCAGAGCATCCTTCCCCCTTCAGGCATTTTGTTTCTCACGGAGTATCCAAAAAAAGGCCTGCAGGAAACAGTTTCTGTAAAATAGGGTAAACACCCTTTCAAATGTCAAAACAGCTCATCTCCAGTTATTTAGTCCTTGCTCTTCTCTCCTTCCCCTTTTCACTTCTTAGAATGCTGCTCTGTGTGAAATGACTTTGAAAAAAATGCCATGTCAGACCCCAAAACCGGAAATATTTTGCCTTGAAAATGCAGTAATCAAACCCCTACACATCTCCGAACCAGAACGAGCAAGCTTCTGAATACAGGTGTAATTCTGCAAGCAGCTGAGCCGGATGTCAGTATTTCTGAAACCTCCTCTGTCAGCTGAATTGGACTAAATTCAGCTTCCACAAAACCGCATATTTTGGCGACTTCACTGTCCATCAAAATTATATAAATACTTTCCATTGCCAGCGAGGAATCCTGGGATCCGAAACTGCTCAGAGGCTGTTCTTTTGTAGTGTTTCTTACATAACTGTAATTCCCTGAGACACTAGGAAAATCAGCTGTCTTTTATTGCCGCGGGAATAGGTGCTTCACAACCCTCAGGAGCTCTGAAGAGCTCAGCTGCAAGGCACAAAGTGGCTGCTGTCAGCTGGATTTTTGTTTGTTTCAAAAAAATAAATCCAATGTGCTTTGGGATGTTGCAGCGACAGAGTTCTTTGGTTTGGGCTGATTTCTGTGCTTAACTCTTTGTCAGTATTACCAGTCCTCTCGAGGTGTCAGGTATCCCATTGATTATTTTAAAGGAAAAAGGGATGCTATCTACGGAGCTTGGATACCACTACTTAGGTGACAGAGATAGTCATTTAACCTTCTAATATATCTCACAGCAAAAGTGTTTTCTCCAGAACTGGATATTAGTAGTTCTAGTGAAGGGATTACAGGAAAGGCAGGATAAATAGATAAATAAAAGAACTCCACAACATAGAGGATCTGGGTTTGTCTTCCAAGCCGAAAGGAAACCCAATCTGAATTTACAACCCGCTAACATTGCGCCTCCAGCAAAGATAAACACGGCGAACTCCTGACGCTCACAGAAGCTGCCATGAGCCGCTACTGCATTTAGCTCCAGCTCATCCTGCTTTCAGAGAATAAAGTCATGTTTTAGCCCAGATATTACTGAGGGGTTCCCAAATCCCCTGGCTGGGTCATTGAAACGTGAGGCGCTCACAGGAGCTAAAAACGTAAGCGGGCTCTTGCAGTGGCCACCAGAAGCTCCGCTTGCCTCTGCCTTGGCTAATTTCATTTACTGGGCCGCTTAGGTGGCAAAACCATTATTATTGAGCTCAAATTATCAGAGCAGTAACAAGATGTTGCAAGATGGAAGAAAGCAAATGCATGCACTAAATAACTCCAGTTTAGTATACACCTTCGTTTCATTAACTCCTCAATCCATAGTAGTTGTCACTAACTGCCACAATTTCACATTACATATTGCAGGGTTTAGATAATACATTTTTTAAGCCTTGACTTGCAGAATCATTTGGAACGAACCCCCACAGCTATTAAGAAATCGAGAAGAGGGAAAACTAAAAGCAGAATAAGTGTTTTCAATAGCAAGAACCCCACATTTGTTCTTTCTGTAATCTTTAATATTTTTGTAACACTTGAGGGTGGCATCCAAAAATACAAAAACCCATCCACTTTGACTAGGAGACAGTCTCAACTTGCAGTTTACTTGTGACTTATTCAGCCTTTCCATTTCCTTAAAGAGTAAATTAGTAGAAAAGCTCTTTCATAATTTGAAACTCAAAATAACCAGCGGGTGCAAGGTGAAGATTCGTTTCATGGACTCCGCAAGGAACTAAAAGAAGTTCATCACATCTCGGTAAAGTCCCTGACAAGTCTTTGCTACAGGATGAGTATCTGAGTGAGTACTCATTTATAAATTCCTTATGTGAGGATACATTGGGCGCCGCAGTGTCTGCTCTGCTGTCTGTTGAGAAGTGAGTTGGAACAAGCATCTCACACCAACACGTGCTGGTAGAGAAAGGGAGAAGAGCCAGAGATGAGTGCTGAGCGAACAAAGAACCTACCAGGGTGAACCCAGAGTGCAGATTCAGCTGCACATGCTAAATGCAAACTCATTGCCCCCACAGATCTACTTTATAGAACCACAGGCACTTCTTACATCAGTAAACGCTTTGAGATTATATTCCCGACTACATGCAGTTTCTATTATTAAAAAACAAACAAACAAACAAAGTCTAAGCTGCGTATTTGTGACATTCCCCCAGCTGGTAGAGCAACAGCAGTGCTGAGCCAAACACTCACTGTCTGCAGTGGTTATAGGATTATTACTTAGATCCCAAGTGACTTTCTGAAGGAATCTTCCCATACAGTCCCTTTGTGTTCCTAATCCCATCCACACTGCTCCTCAGCAGCTGCTATGAATACAGTTTTTCCTTTATGAGAGATATATTTCCTTTTCCTTAGCAACATAATATTGCTGAGATCAACTGTTAGAAATAGGAAGGGGAAGGTTGTCCTTAAAACATCAAGAAAGAGAGGAGCTGTTCAGCCAAATAATTGTTTCGAATACTATATATTATACTGATTATCAGGTGGTTCATCCCCGAAATGCAGCACTGTACACTTTGTACTCTAATTAGTCTAATTTAAGTTGACTCAAGGATGGAGTCTAAGAAGGATAACTGTAGAATAAACCAAGAATTACGGCAACGTGTTTCCTTTATATCCCTCATACCACGACTCCAATATTTGGTAACGGTTCTTGCTTTGCTCATCATTATCCTCACGCTTGTGTATAGTCCCTTCAGGGCACATTAACACTGCTGCTGTTCTTGATTTTGCTTCAGAACAAGCACACCTTGTGTTGTAATCTGCATGCAGGAGGGCGACAGAAATGCTACAAAGAAGGTCTAGGGGGATACAGCAGACAGAACCGCTAGCTTTTATGTCTGAATCGAGTCTTAATCTAGTAAACGCTGGCAGTGATCTGTACTACAGCCTCCAAATTGGGTTCTTTCATGTTTTAGGTTTACCCAGCAATAGCACAAATCCTCATGCCTTGAGGCAGCTGCTGGTAGCTTGTGTATTTAGTTACAGATCTGAAGCCCCTGAGACTTCAGTTAAGTCAGCAAAAAGACTCCTGCTGACCTCAAAGGTCTCGGCTCAGATGCGCGAAGTGCCCGTGGGTTCCCGCGGGGTCAGTCCCGCCCCGGCAGAGCCATCGGGCGCCGCGAATAAACCACGGATGGGATGGGGCTCAGGGAGTTCAAGTGATGTACAAAACTACTCCCATCCTCCTGCAGCTTCTTCTGTGCCAAAATCTGGTGGGTTTTACCCTGTATGTGCATGTATATGCCTCTCCACAGATACAGAGTATTTAAAATGCAAAGTTTTTCTCCTTTCTCTCCATCTTTTCCATGTCTGTTCCTCCATGTTTACTTTCTCTTGGCTTTATATACCTCTGCATCTCCTCTTGTAACAACCCTTTTTTCACTCCTTTCACATTTATTTTCACCTTTCCTCTAGAAATTTGACTAAGCCAGCACTGAGTTCCAGTTCAAATTCCAGCCCATGCACCCCAGCTCACATTGAAGGGGCGCCCTGAACCCAGACCTGGACCTTCAGCTTCTTATTTACCTGACCCCAGTCTGCAGTTGTGTCACATCACAGTGAAAAGGCATGCATTTTACTTTGTTTTCCAAAAGTAACATCGTGCCAAAAACACAGTTGTTTTCAATAAGCAGGGACTCACAGCCAGCTCACTGAGGCTGCCAGATGATCAAAACATGAGGGGTCCTCTTTAGACCGGGAAGTTTTTGCGTCCAAAAGCATTTGCTAAGTTAAATTAAACATTTCTCTCAACTCCTACACAATTCCCTAGTGGAGAAACGGTATCTGCATCTCATGATGACACCTGCTGCTCCTCCCCATCAGTGACCCGCTCCTCTTTGGGACACGCTGTTGCTGGCTTTGGGATGTACTGTCAGAGAGCTGCCTTGTCCTGTCTGGATCTAAATAGCCCTGACTAACATATCCCAACAAAGGGAGCCCCTTAAAGTCTTCCCACATTAGGTAAGTGGTGTCCTGTTATAGAAAATCAGGAATAAATATCAACTACAAGTGAAATGAGCCTGCCCAGCCATAGGACTGTAACGCTGAAGAATTACACAAGAGCCAAGGCGGCAGTTCACTTGGAAGCTGCTTTCCCTTTTGTATGTTTGGTTTGTCTTACTCCAGGCTCAAGTATCCAATTGTAAGAGCAATTACTGCTGTGAAGCAACTCAACCAGCTCTGGCTCCTCTGCCCACAGGGGGACGTCAAACCATCTTTAATACTAATTACAGACTGTCAATGAAAGGGCTTTTCCTGTAGAAACTGACTAGCGAGAAAGAAAGGGAATAAGAACTGCCATCAAAATAAAGCACAGCTTGATGCTTTTTTAAACAAGGCGCTGTTTGCCCATTTTAGAAATGCGGAGAAGTTTTTGCGTGGAGATGGGGCTGCCTGAGGAGTGGGTGGGCAGGTGTCTGTGCCTTAGAAACCAGAGCTGTGGAGTTCTGGAGCGGGTTTTACACCCTTCGTTTGCCAGGCCCATTTAGGTCATCAATACCACCCCAACAACCATCGCTGGACATGCCCAAGGGCACCAGTTCCCTTGGCATATTATCAGCCATGTCAACAGGGCCTTTAAAAGACCCTTTTTTGTCGGGTTTTTTTGAGGCTGAGCTTGCACTCAAGGACAACCGCGGACTCTTGAAGCCGTAACAGAGTGAAGTCTTGAGAGGTCAACAAACTGCTGAGCTCCTTTGACAGATTGCAGGAATCAACGGGAAGATTCGGGGATGTATGAAGAGAAAACCAGCTGTCCCTGGATGCAGATATTAAGGTCATGATATCCTTAAGAAAAAACACCCACGAGATAAAACAGATCAATACATTTGTAACTCCGATTTTGTATATTCTTTCTCTTTGTGAGGATTACAGATCAGCATAAATCAGATTCCCTTTATCATCTCCTGGGAAGCCTTTTTTTTTCTCCCTCTATGACTCTCCCAAAAGTCATTTCAATTCATCCAGCTGCAGCCAGCTACTAACTGCAGGGATGAAAATCATTTTGTTTCAGCTTGATACAGCAGAAAAAGCACTAGACCTAAATACCATATGACAGGGCAGAATGGAAGCACCTGATTTAGGGTTGCACAGGCTTCAGCAGCAGCAAAGGGTTTGCTGTCTGAAAATGCTGAAGCAGCTACTCCCAGCACGTTGAGTAAACGATGCAGGCACGGATAGGTGGAAACACACTGAGCATCCCCTGCAATCAGACCTGAAGTGCTGCTATAGGACCTCTGTCGTGCCCTCTAAAATTCTGCTGTCTCCTAGGGAATTTCTGTTTACAGTTCAAGCCATCTCTAGAGACGAGAGTCTTTGGTTGTGGAGATAAGGTTGGAAACATCATGAGAACATCATAATGGTCCAAAGAGTAGTTGCTGAACAAACAGACCACTAATATATAGCATTATAAATCCTCTCCACACTTCCTTCTAATTTGGGGGCACCTGATTTCACAACTTTCATATGCTCAGGATTTGCGAAGTTGCTGCACGTTATTTTTTGGGGCCAAGGACCAAATAAAAGCAGCGTGGGCTTGCAGCGATCCTCCACTCCATTTCTGTGCTGTTCTGCAGAGTATTTCCAGAAGCAGGTGAGCAAAACCTGGCCTACAGCCCCGCTCTTGTTCCAGCAATGACACTCCTGTCCTTGTGAGGGATGTCCTAGCACCGGCCCTACCTGCCAGAAGCTGCTGAGGCTGCTCAGCAGCCACGGCGGGTGGTGTCACTGGACTTGCCCCTTACACACAGCAGCCTATTTAATGCTCAGCAAACCCCTACTCGTCTCCTAAGCCGTTCACTTCCTTGTTTGAAAGGCCTTAGATAAAACCACTAAGATTTATGTGGTATACAACAGCCAAGGATACAGAGAAATGACAAGTACAAAGAGGAAAATGAATAACATACAGAAGAGGCCATTATTCTGTGTACTGAGGGAAAGTGTTTCTGCTCCTTACAAAAGGAAGGATTTATCTTCCCCTGATCAGAGGTGACAAAGCTAGAATGTTAATGCTAGAAAAACACAGGGAGGGCAGGAAGAAGGCTGCTAGCAATTTCACTTTGATTTCATCAGCCCGCCATACAATTATACATTTATTTCTTCGTGAGCAGCACATCCAGAGTATCCCAGGCGAGAGACAACTTACCACGTCTCACAGATCTTTCTACAAAATTCCACACATATTGCAGTCAAGCAAGACATCAGTGTTCTCAATCTCCTGTCCTTTAAGCCTGACACAGCTCATGTTACTGATTTCAAAGGGGACAGGACTGGTCATCAGGTACTAAGTCTTCTCTCAGTGACTTAAGCTTTGTGCAGACACAATTCATGGCCAGCCGTGACTTTCCCTTGCTGTGGACGATCATAAGGTCAGGCCTCTAGTACCTGAGCTGTGAACTTGCAGCTGGGGATGCTTATTAGCTCTCAGCAATGTCTACTACATCACAAAACACCACGTAGATGTAATTACACCACTTCTGCAATGAACCTAGCTCATGTGCACCTACTCCATACTCTGCTGGAACGCTCCAGGCGCTGAGTTCAGTGTAAACGCAAGCATGATAAAGCAACCCAAACGAGACCAGAGATTGGGCTGTATCATTATTAGCACTAGAAATAGCAGCCTCAAGAGAAAAGATAGAAGCCTTGCCATGCTGTCGTACTAATGCATTATTAGAGAGTTTATATGTTAAAAAGGTTGTTCAAGTGAAACATTTACACCATGAATTGCTGGAAGAGCCCTGATTTTGTTTGGATCCAAATATTTAAGGTGTAGGTATTACCTACATGTGCACAAAGCTGAAAATTTATCACAGTCCTACAGACCTGTAGTTTCTGTTGTTGGCAGGGAAAAGTGGGTGCTAATTTTCAGCATGGAGAACCACTACGCTGAATAAATATTAACAGCACAGTTACATTATACAGAGCAAAGCTGCTGTGAAGTTAATATGCAAAAAGTGTGCCAGCCTTCCTATAGACCAGTATTGCCATGTTGCAATACCGAACTATCCACAGTAGCACGCTGTCCACAAGATCATTCATGACTTCATTTTGTGCCATATGCTATTAGGCCATTTTATGCCTTTTAATGGTATTTTAAGGTCATCCTTTCAGCTTACAAAAGTAGCAGAAGATTATGAGACAGACTATTTCAAATGTTGAAATACTGGTACCGAAAGGTAGTGGTGGAAAATATTTGAAAAATCTCTCAAAATTAACAGTGAACTAAGTATTTAAGTTGGGTATGTAAGTTTAGGACACTTTTCCTAGCACTAAATAGATACATGCGAGGTGGAGTGTAGGACCGGCTTCTTCATCCTCAGCTGAACTACAGATGCTACAGTGTGCTTTGTCATCTAATTTAGTCTTTCACTACCACCCTGTTCCCTCAATCCAATTGTACTAATTTTTAAGAACCTTTGCCCTCCTAATCCTATTATACTGATGATTTAAAAAAAGAGTTTACTGCAAGCGATTCAGAAAACAAACATTCCCCCCTCCCACCCGCTTCTACTCCTTCCCCCCCAAAATTATGACCTTCCGCACTGACCCCCCAAAATTCTTTAGTACTTTGGAATTTCTTTGAAAAGAAACACTTATATTTTCCTTTTTGTGCAGGCTGGAATTTCCCAACCTCTGCTTGCAAGTGTGGCATTTGGAAGACCAATGACCTATATTTTCTATTTTATTTGTACAAAGCTTAAGGCCCCAGGACGAATGCATCTCTCCCAGTGCACACCAGACCCTCTACTGGTTAATGACATTTGTCTAAAGCTTCTGGTAAATACAAGGAGCGTGAGCTGAGCTGCAGTAGTACCAAGGGTAACGCGAGGCTCACGAAGGCAATAAATCCACCCTGTGAATGGTAGCGGGGAGATTTACTCTTTAGTGATAAGGCAGAGAGTTGAGAACTGGGAGGTTATGAAATCATTACTGGATGAAAGAGGGGTTTAAAAG